>NC_133110.1:2853604-3525761 GCF_022965805.1 Primulina eburnea | reverse complement strand
GTGACCGTTCATGTCTTCCGGCTCGCGTGCTGGGTCTGAAGAGGTAAGGTTGGGCTCACTGGTAACCTTTTAGACAAAGAAGGGATGGTTATTGAGGAATCCAAACAAAAGGTGAAACTAAAAGTTAAAAAGGTACTAAATATGAACAAAGTAGCTGCAGAAGGAATCAGCGATACCCATAGCTCAAAAAAGAGGAGTTAATTATCCCAATCTCAGTTAGCTTGCGGTAGGAAGTGTTTAACTGTTATGAACATGATGAAACTACTATTGATAAAAGCATCAAATAAGTATCTAAAATCCTAAGATTTATAGTGTTAATTTTCCATGCTGGCTTTGAAGTCCATCTATATTTGTTGTTTTTTCAAAGTTTTACAAGGACTAGCGTCCCGCTGCAAACGTTTTTGTGTTTGTGATTATTTTATGGAAAATTTGTCTTTGAGTTAATTCAATTTTAATATAAAAATTGGTAATCTATTATGGAGTAGAGACAATTTGATGAACAATAAAATTGCCAAAAGGTAATCAATATAAAATTGTCGGGGGCAAAACAAAAATTATCAAAATGCATAGGGATAATAATGCAATCAACAAAAGCCATACCACCGATCATTACCATGCTTATGCTTAATATAGTCATTACAGATTATAGATCTTAATCAGGGACTTCTAAGATTTTGTAATTTTAACTGCTTAAACTAACCAATGTCGAAAAGCAAAGAGAGGTAAGGGAGGCAGATAAAGAATATCTGAAGACCTTGCTTTTACAATACCATGGAAAAGATTTGAAAAACACAGGAAACATATCGTTTTGGAAGTATACTTGCCGAAACTCTTCCAGCACATTTTCCTCATTGAAATCCTTTTTAGCTCAACTTTCACAGAAGAAAACTAAATAAATAAATTTAATTGTGTTAATATTTTTTTAAAAAAAACACGATGCTTAGTTTCTTTTGACCTTTGCTTAAAGACTTCCAGTAATGTTATAAAACTCTAGAATCATCTAGATTACTGCACCTGTCAACGGTTCCTTAATTCATCAAATCACTTACATTTTCTACTATAGTAGAGAAGTTTTTAATGCAGATAACTATCATAAAAGTCTGCCAGAAATCGTAATGCAATCTCAAAAAAATATTTTTTTTGTTTCCAAAACTAGAACGTGAGATCTTTCACATGTGAGATAAAGCCTGGAAGATAAAATCAGTAAATGAGCTTCTGGAGGGAGAGTTAACAGTTAATACTGCAAATGGACTAATCATTAACAAATATCGCTTGCATTTTGAAATAGCATGCACCGAACATTTAAATTTCAGAAATAAAAAAATACGAACTAAAGCATAAAAAATTATATGCAGAAGTCATTCATGTCCGGTGAATTTTCTTCACGCGGTCGTCACATTACTTGATAACTTACAAAAAAGTTACGGTAAAAAGGTGTTATGGACCTGGGAATTGGGATTAGAAGGGCAAAAATTGGACAGAAGCCCATTAACAGTAATGTTTACTCTAGAAGGTTTGGGTAATGCCCATGGGGAAATAAAAAGTGAATGATGGGAGAACGGTCAGAGTGTCAGAAATCTGGTTATTTTGTTTTCTTGAGTTAGAGTACTAGTATAGGCTAGGGAAAAGAGAGTGAAATCTCTTTGTACAGAGGATCTCCTCTGGGAACTATATTTCCAGTTTATGATATTAAATTGCAGCTTCATTTCTTCTTTGTTTTGTTGAATATGGTTGATATATTGAAGAAACTTAGGGTTCTAACAAGAGGTCGGTGTTCATGCTCGCTAAAACAAAAACACATAGTCGACTGGAAAAGCAACAAGACGTGTCCGAAGTCGCATACTCAAACAGCTTGGCGGCACCACTCACAATACACCGACCGTAATTTTGTAGTCTCTTATGGACAAATGCACATAGAATTTTTCCCCACCCGGCTATATCAGATTAAACTGATTTGAATCATTAGATGGGAAGCCATTGGTCCCAATTATTTAGCCCCGCGATCTACCAAAGTCGTGATTTCACTTTGTTATAAAAAGCTTCATTATTTTCAAAACAGCATAATCTTAGACAATTGGCATACATCACGCATCTAGAAATTTCATGGACACGTAACTTATCAAGCCAATAACAGAAAGTATAAATGGTCCACAGATATTTCAACTTTTGTGCATTATCCTTATCAGACTCTAAAGTTTAAAGTGTTTCTCATCATCATATATCAAAGCATTTTTAGCCAAAAACGTTTTTTTTTATCTGAAAAAAATTTCCAGCCACGGGAATTATCTCAAATTGAAATTAGTGAATGTCATGCTTCATTAGTCGCTGGGATACAAAAAATAACAAAAACAATACTACGCAAAAAAAAAAATCAAAACAAGCAATGACTTACTGAATTATTAGCTTTGATGTTAGCAGATGGATTATAAGGGCAAGCAGGGGGAGCCCTCTCCGGCTTCCGAAATTCCCACCCGAACAATCTATATAGCTTCGCCTGAAATAATGGTTCAACAGAAAATCGTCATCAAGACACAACTAAAATCTCTCTACTTATACAAAAAAAAAACCCAACCACTTATTCAGATCTCGGAATCATACAAACCATAATGGAATCGAAGAGGATGGGTAATAAATTGACGATCGGGACGAGAAACAGTGGCAACAAACACGCCAAACAAACCTGCAGAAGAAATTATAGAATTAGAAACAATATATATAATAAATCGAAACGACGAGGGATTTGATATTCACCATCTTTCGCTTTTCCGTCAGCAGCCGGATGGGTTTGATTTCTCGGGGCCGTGAGCGTGTAAACGACGATGTTCGCGGTGTTGCGACTTTATATATGCCTTTTGATCAACAAATTGGGCTGTGGGCTATTCGGTCCATCTTTTATTCCATTTAAGAGTTTTTGTTATTGTTTTGTATTACTATATATCAAAGAACAATCCTCTATCGATGAAACCTAACTGAAATAACAAAAACTCGTTAATATTATAAGATATATCATATTTATATTATTAATTAAAAATATCATTTTTTATTATAAGTATGAGAATGATTGATTCGTCTTACGAATAAAGTTTGTGAGACTGTCTCACAAAATCTCTACTCGAATTAAAATTGCACTTGTATCTTATACATATAATATATATGGTCTATACTATCTGAAAATACACCCATCCTTATATTAACTACTTTGGTAAGTTAATTTAATAGATGTACATAAATAACCCAACTTTCATAAAATAAAAGTTGTTAAGAAATTTAAAATAATTAAATTATTTATAATTTATCTATATATGACTTAGAATTAAATTGATTATAATACGTGGTGTTTTTAGAGTTATCGAGTCTGTTCTTAAAGACATATAGCCTAAAGACATACAACTACGTAAGATTTCCATCTGATATACCATATTAAAAAAAAACATTGAACTAAGAAAACATTTAAATTTTAGAATAATACTGAATATAAGGTTCATTTATGAAACATTTTACAAAACATAAAAACAATTAACAAAAATATACCAAAAAGTTAAACAATATATTATTTTACCGAGAAACATAAATTCATAAAAATCACTCATAAATGCCATCACTCATAATTGCCTTAGACGCATCTCTTCGACTAAACATGGCCACAACATGAATTTATTATTTCATGGTAAAACTCGAATCTTATGTTTATCATGTTCATCTTTTAGCTTATGTTTAACCAAAAATCCTTATATTACATCAAATTTGAAAACTCAAATAAATATTTTACTATCTCAATCTTATTCCAAATTACAAATAAATATAGATCATGGTATAGTAAAGTAATAATTTAACACGAATAGTTTAGCCTACCATCTAGGCTAATTTTGTAACATAAAAAAATTATAATATAAACAGAAAATAAACAAGAAAGTAAATTTACAAAGTTGTATTCCAAACTTGAAGCTTTTGTTTAGATTTTTAAGAGGGGTTGTTTACAGAGAGACAATAGAGGGGAGCAAACTCGACCATGTCCTTATAAGAACACAAAACAACCTATATATAGAAGGAAGAGCCGGACATAAAACCCCGGATTCCAACAAAAAAATATAAATAGTATAATGCTTTATAAAAACAAACAGTAACATGTTACATAAAAATAAAAAATTTATAATGATATTCCACCAACTTTGTCATTATTAAAGATGCATATTATAATCATATTTAATATTGTCTTTTATTTAATTTTTTAAAATATCAAATGTATTACTAATATGAGATAAATTGAGAATATCTTCCTCTAGATCTTGAGCATCCTGCATTTGTATTACATGGATGAATTAAATTTCTCTTGATTCATAAGCCATATATTATCCGGTTTGGAATCTGAACATCCAATATTCTTATAAAGATATAGGATAAGTCATGAAAATAATGTGAATTTTTTTATTAATATTTTCTTGCTTTCTTTCATTATTCATCTCTTCAATATATACTTCGTTCATTTTCTCTTTGGAGTAGATATCATAACATCTCTGAGTAAGAATCTTGAACAGACTCATCGAATCTTGTTGTTTATTACAATTTTCTGATGTGCATAAATTTTTTCTTCCATACGTCGAAGAGTTTTGAAGCCATAAAGTTTTTTTGTGTCAGGGTCATCCCTTAAGAATTTGTGCCAAATTTTTGTGGATCTAACTCTCCATAAGCAGGGAATACCTTCATTAGTATAAACAAATTCAGATTGTCATCTCCATATCCATGGGATACCAAATTCCATATAGAATAGACATAAAGTCTTTTCATCAATCCAATGTTCTGAAAATAATTTTTTTATACTCAGAGAAATATTTAACCAATTATTCATTGATTTTATGAAAACCTCTGGAAAATGTTTTCTAATTGACCAAATATTTTTCACGTGTTAAAAACCAATAAAGAACTAGGTAATAATTTTTAAAACCATGTATGTTTTCGTTTTACATTTTCATATAATAAAACTCTAAATATAATTCCAAAAAATTAAATTCAAAATTCATTTGATGGTTTTGGGAATAAAAATCTTTTTCTACTAATGGAGATATAACTCATTATTCAATAGATATAATCTATTTTATAATAACTTTTGAGAAGTTATAACTTCACTTCTGTGGAGTATTACTGTAAAAATGAGTAATTTGAACACTTTAGTATATAATAGAAGATTGTCATAAAATCTTTTTTTATTTATAAGAACCATATACATATGATGTATTGGTTATATACAATATTTCTATGATTTTATGGAGTTTTTTTTCTAATTGGATATATTTTTCTTCTATAACAAGAATTAAATCTCGATATTTATTCTCTATATATAGAGCTAAATCACATTCAAGATCTTTAATGACATTAATATATGATGCTTGAGACTGAGAATCCGTATTATATCTCTGTTTCTGTTTCAAAAATTCTTGAAATGCATTGTATAACAAATCATTTTGCTCAATATTACCGACTAATGAATCATAAATGTTATGGGCTCTAAGCCTCAGTTTTCCACGTTGAGAGATGATATTAAGTGGTTTTCTCTTACCACATCTTCCTCTATAAAAGGAATCTCCTCTTACTCAATAACTCATATATGTAAATAAGAACATTTAGATAAATATTATCGGGTTAAAAAATATGATAAGTGATTATCTTCACAGTTCTTATAAATAATATCAAAATCAAAAGGAGTTAAATGAGCCTGCCATCTTGGAAACATTTGCTTAGAAACATCATGTTTAAAATCTTTTATGAACATAAATTTTGCGGATTTGCAATTAGACATGTCAAAACGGGCTGACGGGGCAAGCCGACCCGCCACCCGCCGCAACCCGCCATTAGGCGGGGCGGGGCGGGCCGGCCCGCATTTTGGCGGGCCTCTAAATGGCCAACCCAACCCAACCCACCTTGGGCCGCGGGTTAGGCGGGCCGACCCGCTTATTTTTTTTTAAATAAAAAAATGATAAATATTAATCCAGTAAACATAGAAGAAAAATATATTTCAATCAAATAGTTTCATAAAATACTTAAAAACATTGAAATAAGAAATTAAGAAAGCATACAACATAATCCATAAAAAGCAAAGTGATTAAACCAAACATGAAGATTGAGACGTGGAAGAGAACATAAAGTCAAGAAAAGAGACAATTGTAAATTTTATAAAATATTATCTGTTCAACAATACACATAATTAGCAAACCTCCATCGGGTTCAAAAAATTTCACTCCAACTCGTCGGATTTCAAACGAAACCGCTCTTGGGTTCACAAACACCTGCTATGGTTAAAAATTATTTTTAGCTTCATGAATAAAATTTACAGAGATTCAGATTTTACCAGAGTGAGTGATGGAGGCGAGGCCCATGAGAAAAATAAAAAATAAATAAGATAAGAGAGTGATGTAGGCGCATGAGACTTATTACAATTTTTATATAAAACTTAAAAATGTATAATTCTACATTAATTTGGCGGGCTTTGGCGGGCCAGCCCGCCCCGTTTGGGCCCGACCCGTCTTGACCCGCAACCCAAACGGGCTCAACCCATTTGGCCCGCCTCCAGACGGGCTGCTATTTTATCAACCCAACCCACTCAATTTTTATAGCGGGGCGGGCCGGCCCGACGGGCCTAACCCAATTTGACAAGTATATTTGCAATCAGTTTTTATAATAAATTTTTGTTTATATAAACCATCTTGAAATTTTAAAATACATCTAACAATAGTTAAAATTTCTTTTGCTACGGTAGAGTAATTTTTCTGAGAATTATCATAATTTATAGAATAAAATCTAATAAGATATTTGCTTTGTTTTGGAATCTATTTGTTTTAAAATTCATCTAAAATCTACATTAGAATCATCAGTTTCAACAGTTTTATCCCATTAAAGATTTGCAAGCATAAGACAAGAAAGATTTCTAACTTTTTTTTAATGTTTTTAACATCTTCGTTATGTTTATTTGACAATGGTAAATGATTTTTCTTCAATCTATCATAAAAGATAGCTGAATCCTCAATAATATTCTTAATACAAGGAGAAATAAATAGACAAAAACTTGTGTGAGACGGTATCACGTGTCGTATTTTGTGATACAGATCTCTTATTTGAGTCATCCATGAAAAAATATTACTTTTTATGCTAAGAGTATTACTTTTTATTGTGAATATCAATAGGGAATTACTCGTCTCACAGATAAAGATTCGTGATACCGTATCACAAGAGATTTGTTCTTTTAAATAACAATATTTTAAACATGTAAAATTTTTAAATTATTAAATATTATTTTATATTCATCTAAATTTTAAGTATTTTTATATTTAGCGAAATTAAATTTATAAATATTCAAATTAACATGAAAATTCATTATTTAAAAAAATTACATATACGCAGGCACACCAGCCATGCGGACATAAATTTCAGATATCCCGAAACCCTAGATCCCGAAGTATCTCTCACCATTTGCAAATGTGGGATCCCGACTATATGAATTATGTAATGAACTACCATGCTGAGCGAGGAATTGAACTGCCACCCTCATATTTCGATGACATGGACGTATTGGAGCAGTCCGTCCTAGAAATGGAAGAAGGGGAAGACGAGGAAGATAGCGAAGCAGAAGAAACCGACGGCGGTGCTGACACGGGAGACCGCTATGGCGTGTCGACGACGGGTCGGGGTTTACATGATGACCATGGTTCCGTCACAGCTAACTCATTTCACGAAGCAGTGAATTTTAACGGTCAGGGTTCTGAGAATTCTGTCGAAGTGATAGGGGATGGTGAGCGTGGAAATAGTGGCCAGAGAAGGAATAATGCCGAGAGTAAGGAGGGCGAAGCGGCGTCTTTGGAGGGTGAATTTAATAGCGAAGAAAGCAACAAACCAGTGTTGGATATGGGTGAAATAGAGGGACTGTACTGTCCCATTTGCTTTGAGGCTTGGTCTTCCGGGGGAGATCACCAGGTTAGGTATGCTTTTATTCATTCTCTATTGTCACCTACGGATGTAACGATTTTTTTCCTTTCATTTTTATGTCATATTTGACCAATTCAATCGTGTGTTGTCATATGTTTTTTCCCCTAATTGTTTTGTCAAAATTTAGTTGTTTGCCATGTGGGCATGTATACGGGTTGTCTTGTATCAAGAAATGGTTGCTTCGTCGAGGCTCAAGCAAGGTATTTTTATACTGCTCTATGTCACATGTTTTCTTTGGGACTTATTTGGGATTTTACTAAGTTAAATCATGTTTTTACCGTGTTTATTTTCTTGAATTTTTCAATACTGCAGTGTCCTCAATGTAAAAAGAAATGTGGGATAAAGGACATACGGCTACTTTATGCATCTCAAATTGTTGCTATCGATGGAGAGCTACAAAAGGTGGTACTCCGGCCTTGGCTGCAAAGAAATTATCATCAGTTGACGTCTTAGATAGTTAAATTTGATTTTTATTTGGTTTTGTGTTAAATATGCAGAAAGTTCAGTCTCTTGAGGTTAAATGTGTTTCTATGGAGAAAAAGGTGAGGAAACATGAATGATTTCATTTTTTTTGGGTTCCTACTTCCTGGTATTCCTGGTTTATTATTATTGACTGTTGCCAAGAGTGTGTGAAAAAGGAAAATAGAGATGTGGATAGCATGGCAATTGAAAGAAGTTAATAAGATGAAATTCTGCCAGGAATTTGAGTTTTTCTCGTCATCACTAAGTGTTTCCTGCTTCTTATCAACGTCTACTTGTAGAATTCTGACTTGGTAAAGAATGAAACTGAATGGAAGAAGAGAGAAGCCGATTTGTGCGATCAAGTGAAGCAACTCAAAAGGGTACCTATTTGCATGAGATAGTAGATTTTTTATCTCTTAAAGTCTTACCTGTTACTTCTGTTACCTGAATGTTGCATATCTGGACAGCTAGGAAGTTATATATATTGATTATCGATTTTATATAGAAAAACATATGGTTCTTGCTTGATTCTCTTCTGATCTACTGTATCATGTGATAAAATGAATTTGCTTATTTCATTGTTTTTTTTGGCATTAAAAAGATTGGTTTTTGAAGTTTCTTGGGTTTGATTTAATTTACTCTCAATAAAGTCATTTTCGTTAGTTTTTTATATATCTTGTTATTATACTGATCAAATTTCATTCCAATGAAAAAAGATGTCTCTACGCGAGGGTCCAAGGCTTCATGCCTTGACATCTAACACTTTTTTGTCACTATCCCTTTATTTACGTGACTGTCTGAATTATTTGGCTGCCTTCACTCCTTACAGTGTGTTTGGAATAAGGAGAAAAATGGGATTTGGAATTAGAAATTCCATTTCAAGTGTTTGGCCACGCGGATCCAAAAATGGGATTGGAGTTTGATGGGATTTGGTTTAACGAAATGAAATCTCGTTTTTAAATATTAATTTTATATATCTAACTCATAAATTTCATATTATTTTTTCAAACTTAATAACAAATGATATTCCTAAAATTTTGTATTATAATTCTCACACTCTCACACTTTTTATTATAGATATGTAATATTTTGTTAAATTTATGTAAAAATCTAATAAAAATATTTTATTTTATTTTATTTCATACTTAAAAAGTTCTATAAGTATTAAAAACCTCCATTATTTTTAATATTAAAAGTTTAATTCATCAAATTTTGATTGAAACCCCATATTTTTTTTCAATTCTTAGCTATTTAATAACGATATCATTTTTTTGTTAATTTCAAAAATAATTTTCTTTCACAACTCATTATAAACAATATATGAATATTTACATAAATGTTATTGATACACGATTTTAAAAAATTGGCGATGTATAAATTTTTTTATGTTAAATAATATTATTACTAACTGTGACATCTAATTCTTAAATAACATTTTAACTTTTATGCCAAACACTAAAATGAGGGATTTCGAATCCAATTCCAAATTCATATCCAAACCCAATTTTTTATTCTTCCTAACATAGTGTTGATCTCAGTTCTCCATTTTTATGACTGACTTTTTTGCTTAATCTCAAAATTTTACTCTTGGAGAGGACATGCGAGTTAGAGAATCTACTTACAGAAGTGGAAAACAGGGCATCAGGGTCCAATGGGAACTTTCGAGGAGAATCTCCTATTGGTAATCTTGCATTATATAATTTGATAATTTATGCCATGTATCTATGTTTAGATTTATATATTTGAACCCTGAGGGCAGAATTCCATTCTACTTCCCCTGCAGGACTTAATGTTACGCCTATGTTTCCCATCCAAGGATGTTCAAGTAAATTTACATTGGAGGTTTGAACTCATCAAGAACTTTTAAATTTTTATGTCAAACTATATGTTGAAGAGCTTTGTTACTGGAGTAATAAAGTGGTACCAGGTTAACATTTGTATTTAAAATGACGATTATGCCTGAGGAAGGTTTTCATATTAACCTAGTTTTTGTTTTCTTTGATTTTTGCTTTACCTGCTCCAAGAATATTCTCAACTTTCGCTAATATTTCTGTTTAGTTGGAATTTACCTCAACAATACAATTGCTTTTTTCCATTGGTACTACCCTGCTCAAAGTAACTTTTGGAAATATTTTTTGATTTGTGTGAATAACATTTGATATCGTGAAGATTATAATAAACATGTTACATTGATGAGTTAAGGTTACTTCTTCCAATTGATTTCTCGAGATAATTTCTCAGTTACAGAAATAGATTATTATTTTTGCACCCGAATTTGAATGTGTATGCACCCCCACAATTTTCCAACCAAACAATTATATTTTAAATTATCTGAGAACAATAAATTTTTTATTTGATTTGTCATCAATTCATATCAGGCCTTATGGTCAACGTATATTATTCCTTTCTCTTGTTTCCTCGCTCTCTTAGCATTATTCAGTTTTGAACGTGGTAGAAGAAGGGGCCGCCCTGCTTAATTTTTCTGCAAAATTCATTCCATGCATCCCTTAATACTTGTGGTTTTCCTTTTTATAGTTGCATGATGGTCATTCCGTGCGATTTAAAATTAAAATGTATATGCAAAATACTTCATCACATTGTTACATTTTGTTATTTTGGGTCTATTTCTGCTTGACATGGTGGTAATTACCCTCCACAAGTGCGGGATTGTGACCTCATTCATATCAACATCTCTATGATGTTAAATTTGATGGGGAGCGTAGGAAGTTATTGTTGATCTGCAAAAATATACTTGATATTACTAAAATTATGAAAATTTAATTTTATTTGTTATAATTTGGTTAGATTGATATATTGTATCATTTTAGTTCAAGATTTTTTTCTCCTTTATAAGGTGTTATGATGATTGTGCTAATAAAATAGGGTATAATAGGCGTTCATATTTTGTGCATATGCCCGTGAATGTAGATGCTAACCCACACATTTTTTTCAGTTCGGATATTTTATTATTATATTCAAAATGTAAAAAAAAAATTGATATTAGGTTACCAACCAGTGTCTATATTTTTGTAGAGAGATCGTCAAGTCATTGGTGCTCGCTTCTTTGACATTGATTCTTCCAGTAAAGTTTATGTAATTGCTCGAAGGCTGTCAGGATTGGGAGGATTGCATGTGTTGACAAAAGTAAAGTTTTCATGTCTTCTGGAACTTGAATATCTTTTCTATAGTATATTTTTGGCTATTTGTAAGAAAATCTGGTAGTTTCCTCGATATGCTTGTTCTATATGACACATGGAGTATTTTGAGCCAAAGTATGTGCTAATTTTATAAGTTGCCCCTTAACTTTTCAGATGAGCTTATCATGTAATTATGACATGGAGGACATCCAGCTTCCCGGGGACACAAAAGCTGTCAAGGACTTGCAGGTTTCTCCTCATTCTGGACTTGTGCTTTTAGCTTCCTTGGGGAAAAAACTGTCTATTCTTAGGTAGAGGTCTCTCCGTCATCTTTCAACCTGGTAAAACTATCATTGTACACTTCTCAGTTTCTTCTCTGAAGGATATTTTTCATTTATTTTGATTTGTCTTTTCAGCACAGAAAGCAATAATACCATTCTCACCTATAATTTACCGGTAATAACATTCACCATTTTGTTTGGTCTTACTTTTTTCAGTTTATTATTATTATTATTATTATTATTATTATTATTAAATTGGTAGGTTCTCTGTTATAAAATTTTGCCAGTTGAAGTGTTAATTGATTTTGAATCCTCAGACAGCTGCCTGGTCTTGTTCATGGGATGTGTGCAGTCAACATTACGTCTATGTGGGCTTGCAGGTTCTTAAAATTTTCTGTCTCTTATCAGCTATCCTACTATTTTGCATCAACCCAACTCACTTTTTTATATCTTCTAGAATGGCACCGTGTTGCAATTTGACACGCGTCACACCTCAAGACATGTGGAATCCTTGCCTGGATTGACAGGAAACCCGATTCACACAGTACAGTCTCTTTCACCTGATCCAATTCTTGGTTCCGGTGTCAGAAGTATTCTCAGTGCATCTTCACTTGGCTTATGTCATTGGAACTTTGGTTCAAATGAAGATAGGTATCTTTTATAAATCACTGCATTTCCGTTTTGTAGAAAGTCTTATGGCCTTACAGATTAATTATGGAATTCTATGGGAGAATAAATTCTTGAGATTCGATTGATTATCGATAACAGATCAATTTTTGGCTGTACTCAGCCTGTAGTTTTTGGAGAAGTATGCGATTACCTGAGATTCTGTAATAGAGTGTTTGATCTCTCCTACATAGCATTTTGTTTTGCATTAAATGTCTACAGTATTTGTAAATTAATCTCGTACTTTGTTCTTTTATTTATATCAGATGTCATATATTACATACGAGATCAAGTTTTATACCCCTATGTCCTAATTGATTGGATTCGATCACAGATAATATCATTTTTTTGCAGGCCTTATTTAATACCTGAATCCAAGGAGCAAGGAGTTTGTATATCTCTTGCTTATTGTTCTGCTACAGAAGATGTCGTCGCATCATTTCGTCCCAAAGTTGAGGTATCCGGTGAACTCGTCATCTCTCAACCGGTACTCACTGCATCTTCTTCTTTTGTCGCCGGACAAGGAGTACGGGGAAGTCATGTCCATTTCAAGAAAACAGGTTCGACATACCAAACATTAGGGGTAACTTGTGCTAACGTGAGTGATATTCGACTGCCTAAATCTGCAATCATAGATGTGGTCTCCGAGAACCCCATGTTTGCTTCTGGGGATGACGAGACATGTGAACTCGTGCTGCAAAATTTACCATCCTTTACTGCTGCCGAACATCATAAGCCTCGAAAATATCCTATTCGTGATGTCAGGTTCACCCGTGCCTTGTGTTCGGGGCTGCTCGGCTGTTTGAGCGAGGATTCATTGCAGATATTCACTTCCAGACCATCCTAGAGGGACTATCGTTAACTTTTTTGCTAATTTTTTGTTTATGCCTTTAAGATTACTGTGCTTCATATGTAGATTACGCTGGTTCCTTTATCTATGGCTTCATTTTTTCTGTAGTTTATTTTTCAGGCTTCTTTAAGAGTTACAAGGTACAGAGTATGAATTTCTCGGTCGAGTTCATGTTCACTTAAGGGTCTAAAATTGTCTTGTCCATAAAATTATATGGAACTCACGTAGCAATATAATTAGAATTAATAATTAGATCTTAGTAATGTTATTATTATGATTATTATTATTATTTAAACACATTTAAAAATGCTTTATTTACAATAATAAAAGTTGACATTTATAAAAAATTATCTTAATTAAAACGACAAGTTCTGTATTAGTGGGAAACGTTTCATTTTAATTTTGCGTCGGAGAAACGCAAGTTTCTTGGACTTGTCAGCTCTTTTTCTTAGGTCGGCGATGGAATTTCGAATCTCATTTTGTGGATTGTTTGGATTAACTGAATTTTTCCACCACTCAAATTGACTTAATTGACGAGGCATTTTACAATTATCCCTTGGGTGGCTTGAAAATTCTAATATCAAATATTTAATGACCAAAAACAACTCTATATATTTAAACATCTAATTCGTTTTCATTGATATATTCCATAAATTAAACAAAAATACCGTTGTCCTTCTCATTTTATACCATAAAATCATAAGCCTTGAAGAGTTCTTGTGTCTCTAAATCTCTATTTAATTACATAATTTATTTATTTTAATAGAAAAATATGGGTAATAATATATTTTTACTATATTATAATGAGTTCGTCCCTCGAATTACAACCTAAAACTCAATTTCTATCTCTTTCACTCCATCCCTCATTTTCCTAAGTTTGGTCAACCTCGCATGTTCTGTTACACGGAAAGGCCCCTAAGCCCTCAATTTACACGTTCCATAAGTTTCTCTTTTCATTTTTCTAATTTCGATTTTTGTTGTTAGGAAATTTTTACGTTGGATAATAATATCAATATGAATAATCTAAAGAAAATGCGCTGAAGGTACATGAAATAATAATTTTTATTTATTTTCTATCAAAAGTTTAAAAAGAAAAAAAAGTTAGACTAGTAACTTTCCCAGAATGTAAAATGGAAATTATTCGTACTTTATTATTCTTTTTATATATAAAAAAACAACTCATCTTTTATTTGACTATTAATTTGGTAGTTTTTGAAAGTCTTTTTAGAAAATTGATAAGCAAAAAAATACATATTTTCATATAAATTGCAAAAAAATACATACATATTTTATCTTATAAAATTGCTAAAAAAAATTCATATTTTATCCGATAGAGTATCTATTTGGATTCCATGGATAAACGGCATTAGAGACGAGACAGTACGATATATGTGGTGTGCCCAATTGGGATATATCCTGCCAACGATCCATGCCAAGGAAAAAAAACTATGATCTCTATATGGAAACCCTTCGAGCATAAAATCAACTAAAGATTTTGTTTAATACAATTTTCTGTATCTAGAAGTTGTTCCGCCAGGGTTCCCATTTCTTGTTTTCTTAAAGCCCAACGAGCAAGAAAGTCCATTGCTGAACTTCTCACAGGTAACACCATCTTTATTGATTTTGTAATTTTTTTTTTTTAAATTGGTACTGTTGCTTTATTAATTTGCTGTCAGTGAAAATTATGGATCCCGATTGTTTTCTACCTCAAAGGAATGTGGATTTGATTGTTGACTGCTTATCACAGTGCTTGTGCGTGTGTATGTGTGTTTTCTCGAGGCCGGTTTCGAAATTACGTTGTTAAAGTCTTCAGTTGTAAGTTTGTAACTCCTTGTTCTTCATTTGGCATAAAGTTCGAATCTTTAATTGAACGTGTTAATTGTCATTAAAATTCACAGGTGCCCATTCATTTTTAACCTCAGAAGGTAGGTGAATTTATCGGTTATCTGGAAGTTTTTCACGAATTCACCATAAGCATATATTTATCTTCTCGCTCTTTACATTTATTAAATTTTATCTTGAATTTTAATCGGCCCACGATTTGAATATTCAGCACTTCTGATTGTCCCCGTGTTTTTTTCTAGTTTCTCGACTTTAAGCGGCTGCGGCTAAAGAATATAGTTTTGTTTGGTATTTCTTTTTTGACTAGCAGTAAAAAATGGAGATCGATGAAGCAATGAGAGAAATCGATGATAGAAGGCTGAAGACAAAGTACAACAACGCCATCTTTGTTATCCAAAGAGCTCTTGCTCTATACTCGTATACGCCATTTCCTTTTGCTTTTAAATTTAGAATCTGTGACAAATTTTCTTGTGTGTCACTGTTCCTTGTTGGGAAGGTTTTGACGTGTGGATGAATGAACTTCAATTTTTATACGTTGAATTGGGTTTTGTTTATCAGTCCTTTGGAGGGTTTAGCTGTTAGACACTGGTACTGATTTGATGGTGGCTGTGTCAAAATGCTGTGTGATTGATACGCTTACATTTGGTTTTGTTGATAAAAGTTTCATTGTTTTTGTTTAAAGAAGAAAACTGTTTTGAGAAATGGGATATTTTGTGTTTGAGGTCATTTCATCTTTGGGATGATTAAAGGGAGTGCCCAACTGCTGTTGAATCTATTTTTCGTATATATTAAAATGCTTTTCTATTAAAAGTACCTAAAGGAAATAAGCCACATGCTAAAAATGAAATTTGTGTAGTGATTCTGATTTATTATGTTTAAAGTTCATTTCACTGAAACATGGTAACGGTCTGGTTTGTCTCTCCTACGACCGGAATGTGGAGCAGAAAACACGTGTCAATAGTTAGAATATTAATTTTCAGACTGGAGACAGTGTCGTTTGTTTAGCTTATCATCAGTTTACCGTCCTTTCAATATTCCAAGAATCATCTTGTTCTTCGTGACCTTCATCAGTTTTTGGAATCTCAAGTTCTTGTTAACTGAGTGTGCTGTAATGAAACAGTTTATTTTCATTTATGAAACTACTTACAGTCAATCATATCTCTGTTCACTAGTGAGCTAAGTGAAACTAAAGAATGAAAGGTCCCGATTGAGATATTTCTTTATTTGGTAACTTTCAAATAAAACTAAGCACTAAAGTATCACATTTAACAGTTTTGAAGAGGTTGCCTTCAGCTTCAATGGGGGGAAAGATTCTACCGTAAGTTGTTTTACACTCTTGTGCCCTTTCTGCCACCCAATTCTGAAATATTTTTGCTTACTTAATACTAGAAATAAACACATCATATTTATGTTTGTAGGTTTTATTGCACCTTCTTAGGGCAGGCTATTTTTTGCACAAGGCTGGAAAGAATATGTCCACTGGAGACAGCAGAGATGCTGAAATCACATTTCCAATACGGACAATTTATTTTGAAAGCCCTTCTGCTTTTCACGAAATAAACTCATTCACCTATGACACTGCGCTAGCGTATGTGATTATTTCCTTTTTTAATATAATTTGTTTTTTTTTTCTTCTTTTCCGCTCGATCCCTGTCTCTCCTTCATGGTTATGTCTGTGTTATACTGAATTTATAACATGTATTACATATTGTTGGATGTAGATTTATTCTTTCAACTAGATTCTGTGGGTAACTGATGATTGATGATTTTGGTTCTACTTTGGCAGTTACAAATTGCAAATGGACATAATTCGCCAAGACTTCAAGTCCGGTTTAGAGGCTCTTTTAAAAGCTAACCCTGTTAGAGCTATTTTTCTTGGTGTCAGAATTGGTGATCCTACTGCGGTAGATATAGAACTTCTTTATTACCATATTTCAAATCTAAACACTAACAAGTTAAAAGTACGGGCAGAGAGATTACACTTTGTCTTATTATAATTTTCAGATAGGGCAAGATCAGTTCTCCCCTAGCTCACCTGGATGGCCACCTTTCATGAGAGTGAATCCCATCTTAGATTGGTCATACAGGTTTGTTTCCTGTATTGAAGTTGTATACATGCTTTTGAGATCATTGTGCATCTGTATTTTCTTGATACAAGTCACAAGAGTTTTTAAAGTGGTGTTTCTTTTCTATTGAATTCAGTGGTCTTACCTTTCACTGTTTATATAGAGATGTTTGGGCTTTTCTCCTGACCTGCAAGATTCAATACTGCAGCCTGTATGATAAAGGGTAAACTACGCCAAATCCCTTTCCAGAAGCTTATTATGAAATGTGTGATTCTTGCACTTTTTCTGTCAAACATTTTCTAAGTTTTACCAGTGTTTCTTTCGATAATTCTTTGGTTCTAATCTGAGATTTAATTTTTAACTTCCCATATTTTGTGTCATGGTATTTGATGTCTATATAATTGGTGACATGGTGTATTGTTATGAAATGCTGCAGCTACACTTCAATTGGTAGCATTCATGACACTATGCCTAATGCACAGTTGTGCCATGGAAAGTCGAGCAATAGTGAAGAAAGGTTCAAACCTGCCTATCTGCTCCAGGACGGAAGATTGGAAAGAGCAGGGAGAGTCAAAAAATTTACTTGTCAGCCATTATCGGCTGCTAGCAATGGCTTGAAATGTGAGAATTCACATTGGAAAAGCTTGCTCACAGCCTCGGTTATTGCTGTAGGAGATGAAATTCTGTAAGTCATCGTTGATATATTTTTTCATTTGTTCATTTTTCAAAGCCATATGATATTTGTGATCCCTTTTTTGTGGTCCAGAAGGTCGTCATTAGATAGGCTTTGTAATAGTTGTCGAAAGTCAAGTAGGCTGAATCCACACTTGCATTTTCCTATTTGTCTGCTCATTGCTCGTGCTCTCCCAGTACTATCATTTGATGATAATTTATGCTCAACGAGTCAGTGAAATATGTTTTGTTCTTTAAATTTATTTTTCACTTCCATCAAGACACTTATTTTTTAAAAAACCCAAGTGTCACTTTGGATGCTATTAATTGCGTTCAGTTGTTGAACAAAGTATTGATTGGCAACCTTATCAATGACCATTTTAAAGAAATAAATATAAAACACCGGTGCTACACTATCCTCTTTCATCTCTCTGCTTACGAGTCTCCTCGGAGATTCTTTTTGCTTCATCATTGGACTCTTATGATGCATGCGTGACTGGTAAACCTCAAGTCTTTCAGTGTAGTGGTCCTTTTGATATGACAAATTTTGATTTAAAAAAGCAAGTTTACTTTGCATCCTATTGGAAAAATATGTTTTAACCGATATAGTTATCTAGATTTACCTCGACTACCAATTTGATTCCTGTCATTTTGTAAATAATATTTTCTGTTGGCTCCATAGCTCAGGTTTGGCTCTGTTGAGGATCATTTGAGTACATTATTGTGTCGGAAGCTTCATTCCATAGGTTGGGCTGTTTCACATGTCGCTGTGACCCGAAATGATGTAAATTCTTGTTAATTTTAACATTTATTATTGATGCATGTGAAGCTTTGAATCCTTCTGTTGTTGACATTTTCATTCATCTTTGTAGAATAGATAGGATGCATCTGATATGAAATAGAGTTCTCTGTTGATTTTTATTAATATTAGTACGAAAGGCATAAGCTACGCGATTGGCTATTTGACTTAGCTGACAGGTAGTGCATATTAAATTAACAAATGACGAACAAATTGTCCAAATTAAATTGTAAAGTGTAGAGAATCATTCTTGATAGGATATAATTATGTATAGATTGATAACCAAATTTACATACCTAGTCTCAACACCAACTAATCATCTTGTGATGTTCTGCATCCTATACATTTCCCTTCATGGTTCTAAAAAAAATTTGAGATATAGAAAAATGTGAAGATTCCCTTATGTTGCCTCATGCTCCGTGCTTTGATTTATTGCCACTGTTCTAGATTGATTCTGTTGCCGATGAGGTTGAGAGATGGAAGTCTACTAATGATATGGTAAGCATTTTGCATTGTAGTTAGTTGTTTGTGCCTTTGATTTGTATTGAGGTGGGTAGTATGCAGGGGTGGTTCTAGAATGGGGACAAGAAGGGGAGAATCGTCCTCCAAAATTGAAATTTTTTTGAATTCCATTTATCTAAGTTTCATGCCCAACTCTCTTTGATCTGCCACTGGCAATGTGTTGTGTGGAAACATTCAGATTTGTGATTCAACTTTAAATGTCATGAAGCATGATATGGTTGCTGCAGGTTTTCATACATGGAGGGTTTGGTCCATTACTCTCAGATGTCACTGTTGCTGGTGTTGCCAAAGCATTTGGTGTCCGTATGGTACATTTTTTCCGTTGAAGATTTTCAACTTGTCAGATTTACGCGTGAAACTTTATATATTTTTCTCTCCTTTATTTGCATCATCATTTATTGAAGGCCCCTGATGAAGAGTTTGAAGAATATTTAAGGCATCTAATAGGTGAAAGTTGTTCTGGAGATAGAAATGAGGTAATACAGTTTAAAGTTTGATGGGAATGAAGGGCACATTATCTTTTCCTATCCATTTGTTCACTATTAACCTCGTCTGTTTTTGTCTTCCAGATGGCTCAGTTGCCTGAAGGCATCACCGAGTTGGTGTGTCACGAGAAATTGAAAGTACCATTGGTACGTTGAATCTTGTTCTTTGAATAAATACGATAACTCTAGAATGTTTTGAGTATCATGATGCCATATGGATTAGCGTACTCGATTTATTTTAGCTTGGGAAATATCTTGTTTTCACTACTTTTATCTGGTTAGTAGTTCGCTATGTATAATTTTTAACCTACTCTTTCGAAATTCAATTGCTCCTTCATATGTTTTCGTAGGTAAAGTGCCAAAACGTGATTATTCTTACTGCGACAAATGTGGTCGAGCTGGACTGTGAATGGGATTGTTTGATTGAATTGATGACATCTAATGGGCTTTCAGTCACGGAAAATTTTTTGTCAAAGAAACTGGCAACTGCTCTTTCTGACGTGAGTATCTTATCTCTTTTTAAAGGAGGATCAAGCTGATTCTTCGACCTCTAACTCGAACCCCTATGATCAGTGAAGTATTGTGTACAAGGTTACGTCACATAAATGAATGAAATCATGTTATTGTGTAATAACAAGTACCCTGTCCTGCATGCTTGCTTATGAAGCACAATGATTTAAACACCACATCCTAGATTTGAATAAATGAGCTGCTTTTGTTGCTATGAATTATCGCTTTTTGGTACGACGATGCACTCTGTCTCCCAATATTCTTGAAGCGATAACATTTTAGCTTAGCATATGACTGGCAAATCATCTCTGATGCAGGTGGAAATTTCTCAACCACTTTCAAAAATTTGCATGGAATTTCCCGATCTATACATCGGTAAGAATCATTTACTTTCAAATTACGTCTTCTTCGCGCGAACTCTGCAATTTCATATTGCTGATATCTTTTCCGGTTTCTTGGGACTTGAAGGGGCATATCGTGAATCAAGAGAAGGCCCTCTGATCATCACCTTCGAAGGAAAGGCAAGGATTTCAATTTATGTTCAAAATACCAAACCCTTTTAAGAAACAGATCATACGATATATAAAAAATATACCACCTTATCATCATCATCTGCAGGATGAAGCAAGAATCATGGCAGCTGTAGAAGCATTACACGAGAAGTTTAAACCAGGGGTGCTGTCTGAACTTGACCGAGCAGTAGACTGACTTTTATTCAGGTTGTACACCGACCAACCTCCATATTATAGCCAGGGGAGTACATACGGCAACCGGCGTTAACTCATGTAGGGAAGAATTTTTACATGATCATTGTTAAAGGCTAAGGCAAGTGGTCTTCCAAAATGACTGGGAAAAATGGATCCTCATGTAATATGATCATGAGGACAATTAAACTTTTTTATGAATATATACAACATAAAGACCATTTAATATTGTGTACCATGATGCAACATTTTCAAGAATATGCGAATGAATTGAGTTCGTATTCAATTTTACTGACAGGTGAAATAATTCTTGGCATGTCTGCATGGTTAGCATACAGATCAGATCATCTACATTTATTTATTAGTATTATTATTTAGTTTTTGAACATCTAAATAAGAGTTTAAAAAATTATCTAAAATACCTCATGAAAACATTTTCATAACTAAAAAAATCATAAATAATCTCCAGTGAAATCAAGGGAAGAGAGAATATTGTGCCTGCGATCATGAAGATCAGCGAAGCAACGAAATCGAGTTCCTGAAAAGTTCAAGAATGAGACCGAATATGGGAGAGCCGACGAGTATGAAGTGTTGAATGAGATCGGTAAGGGTACATACGCCATGGTTTACCGAGCCCGGGAGAAGAAAACAGACCAAATTGCGGCGATGAAGAAAGAAGCCCATGGATTATGTAGTAGGTATCACTGAGAGAAATGGATATCCTACCGTCCCTCGTTGGTCGACCGTAGTTTGTTGAGTTTAAACAAGTTGCAGTGGACGAATATGACGGCGTTTACATAGTGATGGAGTACATGGAAAACGACCTCAAAGGGATTATGGATGGAATTACTGGGACTTCCATACTATGGGAAGTCAAGTTCCACCACGAAAACGGGATCATGCATAGAGATTTCAAGCCCTCGAACATCCTTTTGCGGAGCAATGGAAAACTGAAAATATGCGATTTTTTGGGTTGTCCAAACGGTTATAAAGAAAGTTTGATTGCCATTCTCATCGTGTGGGCTCTTTATGGTATAGCGCCCCGGAGCTGCTTACTGAAGCGAAGAGATATTCGCGCGCCATAGATATGTGGTCAGTGGGGCTGAACCAAGTCCATTGCCGAGGGGATTCTGAGAATGTGTGCAGCTGCAGAAAAAAACCAAGGCGAGGACCAAGCCCGTATTTGATAAGAAATTTTCTATGCTTTCTCAAAAGGGACTTCATCGGCTGGAAAGGTTTCTAACTTACAATCCTCACAGCAGAATAACAGCCGGTGAAGCACTCAAATCATGATTGGTTCGGAGAAATCTGAAATCTCAAACAAATCACTTTTTTCTTTTTATGTATGTTATGTAAAGTTTAGCTATCATTGTTGAATAATAATAAAAATGCCATATTTTGAACTCTCCTTTCACTTTACTAGTCTTAATCTTATAACATATATATGAATGATTGTAACGAAAAGTTATTTATAATTTATATATATATATATATATATATATATATATATATATATATATATATTATGAAGAACAATTAAAATGTCTACTATTTTTACTCAAAGAGGAAGTCAATAAATCACCTCAAACCTTTATCGTTTTTACTCAATTTCTTGTCGCTCTCACGTTTCTTTATACTCAGCATAGGTGTTTCATAATTTATTTTGGAGTTGTTGTTGTGATTAAATTTCTAGTGGTTATGTTATACTTTTGGCCACATTTTGATTTTTTCTTTTGTGAACTATTTTGTGTGTTGGAACATTGAAATTTTGTTGATGAGCACTGATGTAGTAAAAATTCAGAAGCAACAAAATTCGACAACGTTAGCATAAATCTTAAGCAGATAAATTCAATACTCTGGTTATAAAACTATTGATCACTTAAAGGTCATAAATGATAAAGCATTTACTCCGTAGACCAAATATTTAGAAGACTCCTCGGTAGGCTAAACGAGGAAGTTATTTTGACTACAATTGACAAGTTCGTATCACAAGCATTAAATGTCACATTCTGCCGTTAGAGATCAACTATAAAAGGCCATAAACAACATTCACATACAATCAATTATCTTATACTCAGAACCACTGCTAAAAATAAATATCAGAAGCACACACGCAAAGCTGTATCAGATTCTCTGGAGATCAGCCTGTGCTATTGTAACACTCGCTGTAATTCGTATATCTTTATCAAGTATGAGCTATTGTAAACTGATAATAGTACTTCTAATAAGACTCACTAAGAGGTTCCGTGGGACATTGTTAAGTCCTATTGAAGTGGGTAGTTACAAAATAGTATAATACCAAACTAATCTAATGAATAAATTCTGGAAACAAAATAAGATGGGACGTAGAAGGATTCAGCCTTCGAACTTCCAGAAACAATTTACCGTGTTTTATTTTATACGCTACTGAACTACGTTGTTAACAAAGTCTCGACAGACTTCTTCCGTATTGAATATCAATTGTCTACTAAGCTTCGACGGTCAAGAATCAAGACCTTCGTTGCTAATTCCAGTAGAAGTCATCTGAATACAAATATAAAGAAACTGAGGAGGTGTTTATTCATCCCCTCTAAATCACTTCCGTCGATCCTAACATTGTGGATGAACATACAAAATTAAAGACATAAAAAATGTGCCGGATGGAACAGTTTTGGAGGGCTTCATCATCAACGAAAAACCGGGTGACGCAAAACCTTCAAAGAGCTTTTTAAACAAGGAAGAAATACTAGTTGGATAGATTTGATTTTGGACTAGTATTCTCTTTCCATATATGAAGGTTTTCACTCAAACGAATTGAATTTGAATTCACATTCTTGACTCTACTACATCAAGAGATTCTTTAAATTAACTATTCTTGTTTGTTTACTTTCATTGAAACCGACAATGAGCTAGCATATCTCCAAAAAATGATAGGACCCGAGAAAAAAACCATTAAACAAGTGGTAGAACAGTGAAATGTTACGGTGTCATAACGTGACTTATTTTCAATGCCAATAGAAAGTGGCTCATCTAATAGTATTTAACACAAATAAATGTCAAATAAAAGAGTAGGTCTCTCGTGAGACAGTCTCACGAATCTTTATCTGTGAGACGGGTCAATCTTATCGATATTCACAATAAAAAGTAATATTTTTCATGAATGACCCAAATAAGATATCTGACTCACAAAATACGACCCGTGAGAGTGTCTCACATAAGTTTTTACCCAAATAAAATGTGTCTCATGCCAAAATATCACAAATATCCTCTCGTCCCAAGCCATCGCAGCCCAATCATTCCAAATAATTCATGCATATACACATATATGTGTTATCGCAGCCGCTGACACAGTTGATTTTAAATCCTAGAATTTACTAGAAATATGACTGATAAAATATCGGCACATATTTTTCTATATAATAAAATGATTCAATCATTTTCAAACTATACCTCATCATTTAGTTCTCAATTAAATAAAACTAAATTTGGTTTGTACATATATATTAGAAACACACGCGTACTAGATTCTATTAATAGTTATGTATGGACTTTTGTAGGAAAAAAATTGTTAAAATTACAACAAAATATCAAAAACAATATAATGGTTTATATATATGACCTAAAAATTAATTGCAAGTCTCCTTCAGATATGCAACCTCTTTTATTACAGTTTTTGGATAATCTTCCCATGATTTATCTCATCTTTAGATACATAGATTTTATTAGAGTTTTAGATAATCTTCCCACAATTTGTCTCATCTGCAGATACATAGAGTTGAGAGAAATCGATATCCTACAATCCCTCGTTGTTCGGCCCGTGGTTTGTTGAGTTCAAACAAGTCTTGGTGGATGAAAATGGTGGTGTTCACGTGGTGATGGAGGACAAGGAAAACGACCTCAAAGGGTTTCTGGACGGAATCACAGGGGCTTTTTTATATTATGGCAGAAATGTTGCTGAACCAAGTCCTTTTCAAAGGGTATTCGGAGAACGAGCAGCTGCAGAAAATAACCAAGGCAATGACCAAGCCCGTATTAGATAAGAAACAATCTATGCTTTCTCCAAAGGACTTCATCTGTTGACTATAGTTAGTTTTGGTTTTAATTATTAATTTGCATAATCTTCTATTTATTTGCATCTCATACGTACTAAAAACATTTAGGGATGAAAATAATATGTTTTGACAAAAAGAATCAAATGTCGTGCCAATCACAAAAAGCACATCATAAGTAAAATTCTGAAAATTTAGAACTCAAACAACCATCTCAGCCGATCGAGCAGCAGAATTGGTATGCATGTAATAGATGATTGTACGATACATGATCAACTTTCCCAAATAAATATTCACCAATCAACTTTTACTAAGAACGAGTACACAATTTTATAAAAAAAATTGAAACAAACGTATGAGAGTTTCAAAGTACACAGGAACATACAACTTTCAAATGACAACAGAAGAAACAACAAAACAGAAAAAATGAAAACACGCATCCACATTTGCTCATGGTTTCACTATCGCTTGGCTTAAAGACAAAAAATAAGAGTTCCCAGGAATCCTACGAAAAAAATAATATTGTTACTATATCCTTCCGATCTTGTTTATTTGACTGCAAACTGTATCGTTGTAGAAGTGGTCATTAAGCTGCAGCCCGTGAACTCAAGCCTTAGGCTTCAGAATCTTGACAGTTTCCCAGGTGAAGTCGGTCTCATCACGACCAAAATGACCATAAGCAGCAGTCTTCTGGTACCTGAAGTTGCCACCTCTCTTCAAGTCAAGGTTAATGGCAATCATTCCAGGCCTGAAGTCGAAGCTCTCCTTAATAAGAGAGAGTATATCCTTGTCTGGAATCTTCCCCGTCTTGTAGGTGTCAACGAACACTGAAAGTGGTTCTGCTACACCGATTGCATAGGAAACTTGCACGATGCAACGGCGAGCAAGTCCTGAAGCCACCACACTCTTTGCTGCCTGCCTAACGACATAAGCACCGCTCCTGTCCACCTTGGTTGGATCCTTTCCAGAGAAAGCACCACCACCATGAGCACCCCAGCCACCATAGGTGTCGATGATGATTTTCCTACCAGTGAGTCCTGCATCTCCATGGGGGCCACCGATGACAAATCGGCCAGATGGGTTGAGGTGGAAGATTGTGTTTTCATCGAGATACTGGGAAGGAATCACAGGCTTGATAACATGCTCTTTCAAATCGCTTGCAATCTGATCATTTGTCACAGTCTCGTCATGTTGGGTTGAGATGAGGACAGTGTGGACTCTGAGAGGAACCATGGCACCACCATCATTCCTGTACTCAACAGTAACTTGTGTCTTACCATCAGGTCTCAACCATGGACAAGTCTTGTTTTTTCTCACTTCGGTAAGCTTGGCTCCAAGCTTGGTGGCAAGGACATGTGTGAGTGGCATGAGCTCTGGTGTTTCATCAGTGGCATAGCCAAACATGTGGCCTTGATCACCAGCTCCGATTTCCTCTGGTTTCTTGGTGAGATGACCGTGAACTCCCTGGGCAATGTCAGGACTTTGCTGTTCGATATTGACAAGGACCTTGCAGTGGTCAGCATCGAGACCAACATCTGGAGATGTGAACCCAATGCCTCTGCAGGTATCCCGAACTATCTTCTCGTAGTTTACATTAGCCTTGGTTGTGATCTCACCAAAGACCATCACCATATTGGTCTTTGTGCATGTTTCACATGCAACTTTACTTTCTGGATCCTGCTCTAGGCAAGCATCAAGAATTGCATCCGAGACTTGGTCGCAGAGCTTGTCGGGGTGACCTTCATTGACAGACTCAGAGGTGAACAAGAAGGTATCCATATAGCGCCTGAAAACATTTGGAATCACAAATATGAAATAAGCTTCTGCTATGCTTCAGTCAGTTTGATTAACTATGAAACACAAAATGTTTCTTTTTCCAAAGTGACTCCGATACAAGTCTAAAGGGAACAACGAAACATTTAGTGGAAGTAATAGTTCTTGAAAGTGTAGCTACTGATAGCTATAATCATTATTACACACAAAAGCTATAAAGAGGACAATCTGCAGTAAACTAGGTGACAATCCTTTGGATCTTCACAAATATATATGAAAAACTACAAATGCTCAAGTCAGAGAGGTCACCTCTGTATCCATAGATACTCAAAAACCAAAAAGGAAATTGAATCTGAACGAAATTCATAGATCAGTACCTTTGCTGAATGGATGAACATAGCATGCTAAATAGCGAAGAGACGTTAAATCTAACGGAGAAGATTACTTTTGACAGCAGATGTTTCGAAAAATAAACTTTCCCAATGATTATACAACATTTGTCGTATTAATCGGCAACACGCTGCATTAGAATATGAAATGTAGAAATCCTACGACGCCAACTCGTGATAATAACAATATCCATCAAATGTCCCATAATTTGCGATAAATGAAACGCTCCACAAGATCCACATCTCAGAAGCAAGAACACAACAATCACAAATCACAAAATCTTACGACATCCTCCAATTTAAATAGCTCTAAACAATAATCGAAGGAAAACAAATTCAAATCAATCCGAAAGCACGACACCACAATTCATTGACACATAAATGAGAAACGGGTTCAGATCTAACCAATAACAAAAGCATCATCAGCAGATCTAATCGAAAAGAATTCGTACCTTTTTGAGAAAATAACAATTGAAGCCTCAGATCTGCAGAGAGAGAGATATTGAAGCGCAAATGAGAATGGTTTTCGTGGGTGCAAACGAGGTGATATATATATGTGCGTCCGAAGACAAAGGGGTGCCGCTGATTCGCTCCCACTTTCTCTCTCTAGTTTTCATTACGGCCCCACTTTCAGCGGTTGGTTAAAAATTGACATTTTTAAATAAAAGAGGAAGTAAAGGTTTGATCAATATTTAATAATTCGATTCTTACTGTCAACATTTTTCAGGATAAGTTGTCACATATGATTTGTTTAGTTTTATTTATCAATTTAACATGATTTGTATGTTATTATATTAATTTAAAGATTTAATCAATGTACATCGAAAAATAACCTACGTGAGTTGTATCCTCCTAATAAAAAAAAGAAAAAATTTGTGTTAGACGTTCTCATGAGTTGTATTTTGTGAGACAGATATCTTATTTGGGTCATCCATGAAAAAATATTACTTTTTATTATGAATATCGGTAAGATTGACCTGTTTCAAAGATAAAAATTCGTGAGACAGTCTGACAAAAGATCTACTCGTAAAAAAACATGAGATCAGCATCGACCATCCTCACACAAGAAGATAGACTTGGGAAATGACAGTGGAAAGGTGGATCAACTTGTGTGGGGTTGGTAACTGTCAGTGAGGACAACAACGCGTTGAGCACTTGTACTACGTGAAGCACCAGTTGTACGTCGAATTGGTGGAGGAAGAGGTCTTCTCCACGGAAATTTAAATCCCGTGTTCATTTTTGCGTGTGTATACACACATAGCAACACATATATGTATATTCATATATTTTTCTAAATCATGTTACAAATATTTTAGTCATTTTAAATGTGCGACTAAATTGACACCCTCTAAATACAATTATTACATGGTATTTTAGACTAGTTTATTATTACCTATTTATTTATGGTAGTACAACACTAGTTTTTTAGGTAATTAATCAATATTAGTATTCGGGCATATGCGCTGCACGCTCGTATAATTTTTTATTTTTTCAAAAAGAATTTTGGAGTTCGTTTTTTTTTGTTAATTAATTTGATTCATATCAAAACTATTAAAAAATTGCCTCACGAGTCAATTTTTTGAAACGAATCTCATACTCGATCCGACCCATGAAAATATTACTTTTATGTCGAAAATATTACTTTTCACTATGGATCGATTCGACTAATCTTATAAAAATAAACTCGCGAGACTGTATCGCATGAGATCTATTCAATAAATTTTTCTTACAAAACTTTATAACTCAATGCAAAATTGTTTTAAACCAAAAAAGAAGAAGTAAAGTTATAATATTTACTTGTGTTATCTTTTAATAGTTTGTTGCCCTTACAAAAAAAAATTAATATATGAGAGGGTCTCACGTGTCAATTATGCTATATGAATCACTAACCCGATCCGATACTCGAAAAACTACAATTTTTTGTACTTTTTAATATATGTATAGATTGGATCTACTCGTCTCACAAATAATATACATACTCATGTATTTAATATTAGTAAGATAATGCATGCGCATTTTCAAAACGCATACTTCACGGATCAGACATGTTAATTACTTAACTCCATCCAATTGGTAGGAAGTAATAGAAATATAATATTTTATTTTATTTTATTTTTTCTTAATACATTTTTTATGTGAAATATTGAAAGCTTTGTAAGATCTAAGTTCTTAATATAATATATAACAGTTGGTTATAAAATAATTTGATTAAGATCTGTATATGTCAATTGGGTGAAGCTTGCATTCAAGTATTTTACATGCAACGTGATTTGCAAAAGTTGTCCAAAAATTAATTATTCTTTAATTTCGATACAATATAAGACGAGAATTAGTGCTTAGAAAGTCATCGTGCATGTGCATCTCACACACGATCAAGCACTAACCGAAATAAAATCATATTATCATAATATAAAATTAATTAAATAAAATCATATTATCATATAAGACTTTGCTAAATTAAATAAACATATGAATGTGACTTGGATGCATGGCCATATATTCATGATATGCTCACAGAAAATCCTTTTTTTTTTTTTTTTTTTTTTACAGTTGTTCATGTTATTAGTCGTATATCTTTCAAAAAAAAAAAACTATGTTATATATATGTTTTTATTATATAGTGTTAAATTGTTATATTGTATGGTATTTGTAGAATTCGCAAACTTACCATTTACATGAAGACAAAATTTGTGTGAGATGGTCTCACGGGTCGTATTTTGTAAGACGAATATTTATTTGGGTCATCCATGAAAAAGTATTACTTTTTATGCTAAAAGTATAACTTTTTATTGTGAATATGAGTAGGGTTGACCCGTCTCACAGATTAAAATCCACGAGACAGGCTCACATGAGACTCGCTAATTTTAAATATATCATTGCAACAAAACACGGCTATAAGCGTCGGTGAAAACCGTAACGATCATTAATTTGCTATTGTTAACTTTTTATGTTATTAATTTTGGATGTAAGTGATTTGGTTTCACTTATTTTCTTTGTAATTTTTTTAATATTATTTTTAGGTATTATTTTTTTTATTATCTTCGTAAAACTCTCCAAGTCATATTTCCCACTATTAATATATCTTCAACTAAACATTTATTGGTATAAGTTTTACCATTTTTGATTTTTTTAGTTGACTGTTTTTTCAATAATTTCCACGACTAACAACTTTTTTTTAGCATGTAACAGCTATTTTTTGATAATTCTTCCCAAATAAACACTTGTGATGATGACCGGGTGAATTGGGTAATAGATAGGTGGGCAATTTCACCGGATCGAGTTGTTTGGGGTGAACAGAAAATGAGAGCACAACAAAATATATTCAAACCTAGTTCTTTTCTTCCCGCAAAGATAATGGTGTCCTGAAAACACAAAGATAACCAAGTGAATGTGCGTTGGAGGAGAATCCAGCGTGATCACTCCGACGCTCAAATCAGTAAAGGGTTTTAGAGAGAATTTGGTAATAAATGTTGTAAGGAAAATCCTTAACATTAAACAAACATGATATTTATAGAAATAAAGTCTACGATGACCTTATTTTCAATGTCTTCTTACTAATTATAGCAAGATGGTTGCACATATACTGCTGTCTAACACCTTTTTTGATATGTCAATCTGTCTCTTTCACTTTGCCATCTCTTACGTGATTTTAACAATAATGATTACCGAGATAAAGTGCCCCGTGTTTATGTATTTGAGTGAGGTGCTGTTACCGAGGCTACCTAGGTAGAAAGCCATCACCCGAGCATTCGTCTAGAAGCTCGAGCTCTTGGTAAATACCTGGGGGTATGATATCCCGAGTAACCATTGGCCCGGCCAGTATCGAAATGACCAAAAACCCCTCATACCTTGCTCCATGACTCGGGATCATCCAGTACCCTGAAAACACTGGTCTTCCCGAGGGTATCACTCATGTCAATCCGGGGGTATCACCAACTTGTTTTTGTTTCTATCGGAAAATATTTCACGATCTAGTGGTAAGGGAAAGGTTCTCAAGACCACACGAGTCTTGAGTTCAAATCTCACTTGTAGTTGTTAAATTAGATAATAAATTCCTCCACATCGTGGAATAAAACCAGTTAACCGACCTTGAACGAAGCCCAAATAAGTAAGGACCTTGAACGAAGCCCGAATAAGTAAGGACATGACGTCCATCTATGGATCAGGCCGACATATGGGCCCAAATTGGCTTTGTTTAATATTAGCCTGGACGGGTGCTATAATATGTTCTTTTACAATTTTTTTCAAAAGTTTTTTTTGGCAAACTCCGCCATTATATTGTTCTTTCTTTTTTTTTTTCGTAATGAACACTCAAATCAAAATAAAACCATAATTTTTGCGCCCTCTGTAATTTTTAATTAAAATATTTCCGAAAAGATTAAAACTTAAGGGGCAATTTTTTTCAACTAAGAAAAGAGTAATTTAACCAAATTAAACTTTTTTATAAGCAATTTTAGATGTCTCCCATAAAATTTTTCCTCTTGTAACTTGTTTGAAATGTGTTTTTTTAATATTTATTTAGAAGAGAATAAGAAATTGAGAGAGGATATTGTGTAAACTTGGATAATTTAAAAATATAACTAAAAACGTATTGATTGTTATAATTAAAATTATTCAAACATTAAAATATAATCAATTTATTTGTGAAAATTGAGAAGAAAAATGATGATCCCTTATATACAGTAGATTTGCCATTGTTATATATATGAAAATCTATGCTCATGAGATAATAGATCTTCCAAAACCTTGATAATGGATCGAAGGTGGAGTTGATGGCAAAAACTTATGTGAGACGTTCTCACGAGTTGTATTTGTGAGACATGTCTCTTATTTGGGTCACCCATGAAAAAATATTACTTTTTATGCTAAGAATATTACTTTTTATTTTGAATATGGGTAGGGTTGACCCGTCTCACGGATTATGATCCGTGAGACAGTCTCACATGAGATCCACTCGGAGTTGATACCTCTTTGCTAGAAATGTGGAAGTAAATGTTTTCTCAATCTTAGGAGTAAAAGAAGCGTATATGGCCCATCCATTGTTTTATAGTATCTCAGAATCTGAATTATATGCATCATCTTGGTATATTTGATATCGTGATTTTCTAGCATTTCTTGATTAAACCATTGAGAAAATAATAACAAATTATCCTATAATTACTGGTGCACTGTATGCTACAATGACTAAACTGTGGTGTTTGATATTTGGTTAAGTGTGTATGAGTAAGAGTAGTACTGTGATGAATGATCTTTTGAAAAGTTCTCTCGTGCGTCAAGCTACTAATGTTTTGTCGCTTGAATAGCTTGGCTAGGTGGGCCATAAAAAGTGACGTTATATCGTAATGGGGTAATGTTGTCTTTGTTATTGACATGGCTAGACAAGGTTAAGACCAATCTCTATAAGATATGAGACAACATCATCGATTGACACACACTTTCTCGGGCTCATGGGACTAACAGCCGACTCAATGGCATCCAAGTAAGTGCACTCTTTGTTGTCATGATTATAAATAATTAAAGTTGTGTGTTGACTCATAGCTATAGTTTTTGGCTTAATAGTAGTCGGTTGATCATGATAGTTGGTATCAGAGTGAGATTATCGGTTCAAGTCTCACAAGAAACATGGGGAGAGAATGTTGAGTTAATCTTATATTAGTGAGAGTAATACTGAGATGAATGACCTCCTGAGAAGTTATCGTGCGTCAAGCTGCTGACGTTATACCGTTGATCTGGTTGGCTAGGTGGGTCGTAAAAAAATGATGTCATATCTTAAAGGGTAGTATTATCTCTACTAAGGACATAGTTGGCGGCAGAGAAATGGTAAGACCAGTTGATAGACATACACCTCCTCGTAATCATGGGCCTAACAGTCCAACCCAGTATCACCCAAATAAGTGCATTCTGCAAAGTCACATATATAAAGAAATAAAGTTACGGTTTGACTACTAGCTATAATTTTTGGCAATGCTTAATCCTATCATTTGACGATTCACCGATTTTGAATCATATGCATGACTTCTATAAATCATGATTTATGATACAATTAGAAATGCTCGGTTCTCTCATTTTACAAAATAAATAATGGCTCTTGTCATGTGACTCAACAACATGGCTACCTAAAAGGTGAAGACAGATTCATCCAATCATGCGTGCGAAAACGTCAAGAATCAATGGAGAGCACCCGATTGACATGGAGCGCGCTTTTTGTTCGAAATCATTTATTATTATTATTATTATTATTATTATTATTATTATTATTATATAGTTTTGTCACGATGTACACCAATCATACTCATCTTTGTCTTCACTTTTGTGCCCACGATGATATGACATTCACATATTTAATGTTATAACATATAAAAATCGTATATTCAATATGTGAGTGTTATCTTATTGCTGGACACAAAAGTAAATGTGGTTAGTGGAAAACATAACAAAATTGTATATGTCATGGCTGGTTAGTAAAGAAATTTAGTATAATGCTATTATCCTTGGTCGAATAATATGAATATCTACAGCTTGTTGAATGTCAAAAAAATGTCAAGTTTGTCACCGACCCTCAAGATTTTTAAAACAATTTAAATTAAATAAATAATTGATGAAGCCTTTTGCTCTACTTTGATGCAAGGTCAATGCAAGCTAAGAAATTTGTCTTGTTTCAAGCTTTTAGGTGGATGCCCATTATTTAAGATAGTCGCTGGCACAAAAGTTAGTAGAAATGTTGTGCAGGAATCAAAGATTAAAAATACAATAAATAATATTACTTTTAATACCCTACTAATTAGAATAATTGACAAACAAAGTCAAATTATAATTATCAATCTTTTTTTTTTGAAAAATAATAATAATAATCGATCGGAATGAAGATTTCTTACGGTTGAATAAGTAAGTGTATATACACACACACACACATAAAAGAATTAGTTTTACTGCCTAACTAGCTAGGAACACAAGTCGTCGCAAAAATTAGTTTGATGGTGATGCATTATATTATATATATATATATATATATATATATATATATATATATATATATATATATATATATATATATTTTCGCAATTTTCATTTTTACAACATGTTGTTGACCTGACGTCATCATGAACACACATGCAATATAATGTCGCATCATCGTTACGATTAAAAACCCTAAACTTGACAAAAATATAAAGATGTATATATGACTAAGATATAATTTTAACAACTTTATAAAACTAAAATCACAAAAGAAAAGAAGACATGAATTACAAGATATATAAAGTCAAAAGTAATTGGCTAATTTTTTTAAAAAATTGATTAATTATTTGAAATATACTGGAAGCATACCCATGATTTGAGAAGAAGTTTCACGATGCAGAATCGTTGATTGATTAATTGCAATCATTTGTCTAATAAAGATTCCTTGGTAAACAGATTGAGACACAACAATATATCAATAATGAAACCTAATTTTTGCCAACTTTGTTGAGACTTGTTAGTCAGTTTCGTGTCAAGATTTTTTTCATTTTCTATAACATATTCGTATTCCCGTTAATAATTAAATCATATAAATTATATAATCAATTTTGATAACGGATAAATTTAAGTTATACCAAATTTAATAATTTAAAACAAATCAGAAATAAAACTCACAAACTCGTTGTTTAATTTGTAAGAAAAAAACTATCCATGTGTATTAAAAAAAAACCTTAATATATAATAATCATTAGAAGGTATTTTTGTGTAATATCAACACAAAGATAACAGACTAAAACTCGCTGTTTGATCTCATAAATATTTAAAATTTCATCTTAACCAATCAAGTTAGATGGTTTTAATTCACTTTTAGCCCTTTTCTCTCAGAGCACTGACGGACATATCCGAACTGACAAAAAGAGATCAAAAATCGAAAAACATAAGATCGATATATTGGACTAGCATCAAAATTTGACGACTTACTATACCAAAACTCACACGATGAACTTTGTAGTTTGCGATCCTTATGTGACGAACTTTATATTTCTGCCTTTGTATACATATAACTATTTGTTCATACTTGTGTTTTCTGCAAATGAATTAGTGCATGCATTGAGTGTGTGTATTGATGAGATTATCAATATCAATAGATGATTTGCATGCATCACCAAATATCTGGTTTGCTCTAATTTGTTAAGTTCTTTTGGAGACAATCTAGCGTGGAGAAGCTGATATATTGGTAAACATTTGGACTTATAGATAATTTCTGTTTGGGAATTTTATTAAGCAAGAACTTGTGTGCGACGGTCTCACGGGTCGTATTTGTTAGATTGATCTCTTATTTGATCATCCATGAAAAAATATTATTTTTTATGTTAAGAGTATTACTTTTTATTGTGAATATAGGTAGGGTTGACCCGTATCACAGATTACGATCCGTGAGACGGTCTCATATGAGACCCACTTATTAATTAATTGAGCAATTTAATTTATGCATGAAATAATAGTTACGATGACAAGTTTAGTTAGAGTAATAAACAAGTGATCAGTGATCCCAATTATTTCTTAATTATTTAGTTTCCTTTCGGTGGTTTATAAGTAGTTCCTAATTTCCCTGTGGATTATATTTTTAATCATTTGCTATAATTGTTTAATGAACGTTATTCATCTTATTGCATGTGACAGCAATTTAGCTACCTTTTTTAATAATAATTTAAGCCCATGTGCATTAGTCTCTATACGTTCTTGATAAAGTTTTGAATTGAGAAAATTGTTTTTTTACGTCTTTGTATATTTGCTTTTTTGTGATTTTGACATTTTTTGTCGAATTTTAGTTTTGATATTCAGTCTTTTTTATTTATTTACGTACATTTAGTTTTTTCCGATATGGTGCTGATGTGACATCAATGGAACACTGATATGACGATGACATGCGTAGTACCACATTAACAATCTCGATAAAAATGACTAAAGTTGACAAAAATCGGAAGATGTTTAATTAAAACATAAGTTTGAAAACATAAATGATAAAAATTACAAAGTGAAAAAAATTACACGAATAAAAATATAATTTTTCGTTTAAATTTTCCCCGAATTTTTTAAGATTTATGCGTTTAAAATTGTAAATCTTTGGAAGTTACGCATGAGCAGTCTAAACAACGAAACACAAATAATATTATACGGTTTTCGAAGTATCCACAAGGTTTCGTTGAGAAGTGGACAAAATAAACAAATAAATTAAGTAATTATTTTAGCCTATCGAACAGAGGTCAAACTTTTTATAAAAATCAATGCCATCATTATTTGACAGTCCATAATTAATCATTATAATAAATTTTTAAACTTAGATGTGGAACATGCATGCGATTATCATCACATAACTTTATAATTTATATTAGTAATTAAACATTAATCGAGTAATTGATTGAACATGTCTTTCTAATATTGATTTCAAGCTATTGCAAATTTTGTTAGGTATGATTAATGCTTTGTGATTTTAAAATTTTATGTTATCAAATATTTTCAGTCTTAGTCATAAACATATCTTTTTATTTTTGGTTAAGTTCAACTTTTTTCACGGTAGAATTGATATGACACTCCACACGCCAGTCTCGTGTTAGAGGGATATCAGCACCGCATCATCGCAACGTCAAAAAAACTAAAATTGAGGAAAAAAATATAATGAACTAAGATTAAAATTCAAGAATATTGATGTCATAAAGATCTCGACTATTTCGAGCTACCCCTAACAATATTTTGAGCATTACAAAGATCTCGACTATTTTGTAGATTACTAAGCCGAAGCTGAGCCTTTGGCTGCTATTTTATGATACTTTAATGTTTTCGCAGACGAACAAACTTCTTGCGATTAATTTATTTATTAAATTTGCATTAAATTTCTCAACAAGAACACTATAACGTTTCATTTATATAGATAAACGGGTCTCGATGTAAAATTATTTCAAATTGTTCTTTACAAGAAATATTCATTCATTTCTTAATTATGTAAATTAAATATTATATGTATTTCTCACATTGATGGAGTGGATGAATAAATAATTGGGGGAAATTATTGTATTAGCTAATGACTAAAGGTGGATTAGATAAGATTAGACAAATTGATAATTGAAATTAGTGTACGTACTTTGACTTGTGCATCTGTATCTCCATTAGTAGGACACTTCTAATATATATATATATATATATATAGATTATATTATATATATATATATATATATATAATATAGTATATAAATATATATATGGATGTAAGTATATACATATGTAACACCATGTTGTACAAAGAACAAGTCTTCTACACACACAAATCCATCTTCTAAAAGCATCGAGACTTTTTCTCCAAAGTGAAAACACCTTTCAATTCCTTTCAGAAAGAAAAAATGGGAAGAGCTCCATGCTGTGATAAAGCAAATGTGAAGAAAGGTCCATGGTCACCTGAAGAAGACGCAAAACTTAAGGAATACATAGAGAAACATGGCACCGGAGGGAATTGGATTTCTCTCCCTCTCAAAGCTGGTATGTATGTGTATATGTATATCGGCTTCTATCGAACGACTAACAAGTCCAAAAGTGGAGCTGTTTGTTGATATTTTGAAAAGTTAGATTAGATTCTTGCAAGGTTCGAGAGTGGTAGCGTATGAGTTTCGATTTTATTGGTTTGTTAGTCTTTTTGGTGGTTTTTATATGATTTTGCTTTTGGAGAGTAGATCTCAGAAGATGTGGAAAAAGTTGTAGACTGAGGTGGCTGAACTATCTCAGACCAAATATCAGACATGGGGAATTTTCAGATGATGAAGATAGAGTCATCTGCAGCCTTTTTGCTACTATTGGAAGCAGGTATATATAGATCGACTCACTCTAAAAATTTAGCTGCAGGGAATGTAGCATGAGGCCGGGGTAATTTGACTAGTTTTGGACTTTTGGTTGTGTGTTTCTTTTCCAAAAATAAATTAAATCTTGCAGTGTCAACCTCTAGAGTTTGCCATTAAATCATACGTCGAATTTCGAATTTTCATATCCATCTTGGATTTTATATATTTAGGGTTCTTGATCATCGTTCGTTTGATCATGCAGATGGTCAATAATAGCAGCTCAATTACCAGGAAGAACGGACAACGACATCAAGAACTACTGGAACACGAAGCTCAAAAAGAAAATCTTGTTCGGGGCATCCAAATCCTACCAATTATTATCCAAGATAAATATCAATCCCATCCAACGAAACCCTTCAATCTCTTCTCCATATCCATCTCTTGAGACCCCATTTGAATATGGTAACAACACAACATATCCCACCAGTATTTCCGAAGATATCAAGGTTTTCTCCGATGGTACTGATCCCATATCTCCGGCTTTTCCCACAACTGTTTCTTCAAATCCCACCACCCATTCAGTATTTCAAGCTCAAAATCATGGATACTTGAGCTTAACACAGTATGATGAGGCGATAAATTATAACAATAATACTAGTAACTATATCATGTTCGGAGGGGAAGCTAGCTGCACTTCATCCGATGTAAGCTCCGATGGTGAAAACCTAAATCTACAGAAATATCTATACAATAATGGGATTGATATTGAAGGTGATCAGAAATTCTTGATTAATAATCCTGGTGCCTTTGGTGCTGATCTTGAGAACCCGTTGGATTACAGTATTGAGGAGATTAAGAAGCTGATTAGCAGTAACAGTATTTGCAGTGATGATTTATTTGTGGATGGGATCAAGACAGAAGAACAAGTGTTGTACTACTGACAAAAATATTACTTATTTAATGAAAAATTTATCTTTAATTTCTTTTTACTTAATTTTTTTGTGTACATATTTTAAAAAATTCCTATGTTCAATACAATTTATTTTGGGCATGTGATGTGTTACTTTACATTTTAATTGAAATTAAGTGTTAAAAAAAATATTGAGCTACATTTTTGTGCTTGAGACTTGGTTCCACCACGAGGGGCAATCATCATTTCTGCAAAATAATGCGAAAGATAATCTTACTCTTTACACATAGTTTTCCGTGAATATATATATATATATATATATATATATATATATATATATATATATATATATATATATATATATATATATATATATATATATATATAACACTTACCTGTTGAATATAATGAAACAAGTCAAAGTTGTACGTCTAATATATCGATGACATCTTATCAATGCTTACATAAATGTACGTGCATAGTAAATGTCCAGTATATCTATCGTGTACATCTATGTGTGCATCGATGATGACTTTATTTATATATTACTACATTATTATCTTACTAATTATTTTATTTCGGTCGATGCTAATCCTAATCTCTGTTCTCCGACAATCGTTACTATAATTTAATACCGCCATGAGTTGTTTATTTTAATGATTGAAATGTCATGAAACATAATTTATTTAATAATGTCCCTGTCGAGGATCAATTGAGATTTCGTTTTACTAATAATAAAATCCAAATTATGCTCGCCATATATATAATTTTCACGTTTCTATTGTTTCTATTCTATTGTGATTTTAATCTGCTATATTGTCAAATTTCAATTTCAATTTGATATATTTAATTTTTTTGACAATTTTGTTCCGAATTTGGCAAGAAAAATCCTACTCGACGGAATCTAATGATTTAGCGTTAGAATTGCATAAAAATTAGAGAATTTTCAAAATGGAGAAAAAATTGTTCTACATTGCACATAAATAGGTGGAACGTGTGTTTTTTTTTTGACCAAAATACGACTAAAATTCAAAAAAAAAATTTAAATATACCATACTAAAATTTCAATTTGACTATATATAGAGTACAAATGGATTGAAAAAGAAATTTTCAAAAATAATAATCACAACCATTGTGTTTTCTACTATATTTTTTTAAAAATAATTGTAATAATATATACTTCTCTGAAAATCGAATTATCAAAAATTCGTTTTTAAATAACAGTCCATTTCCAACGGGAGTGGGTCTCATGTGAGACCGTCTCACTGATCCGAATCTATGAGACGCGTCAACTCTACCCATATCCACAATAAAAAATAATACTCTTAGTATAAAAAATAATACTTTTTCCTGGATGACCCAAATAAGATATTCGTCTCACAAATACGACACGTGAAACCGTCTCACACAAGTTTTTGTTAAATGTCCCACATCGGTTAGATAATTAACCTTTGAGTGGTATATATGGAATTGGACAATCCTCCCTCCTTGAGCTAGCTTTTGGGGTTGAGTTAGGTCCAAGTTCCAATCTTAACATGGTATCAGAGCCCGGGTTCCACCGTTATGTGTTGGACTGCCTATAATTAGGCCACATGGGTCATTTGTAAACTCCACGCTCCAGATGTTCATTCCTGGGCGTAAGAGGGCCTCCCTCCTTGAGCTAGCTTTTGGGACTGAGTTAAGTCCAAGTTCCAATCTTAACAGTTTTCACCATCCAACGGTTGCAATATCTACATCTGTCCATATTTAAACAAGCCATTATTAATTACTTTTTTTTTTCTATGTATATATAAAGAACTTAATTTTGAAGTGGGAACAAAATTGACTTGAAATGGTTGCGGTCAAAATAAATAAATCCCACTTGGGTGAACAAAGACTTTAGTAGCAAATGGAAATTGAAGTCCTCTTAATTAATCATTAATTAATTGAATTTAAATTCCATTGGAAACAGTCCACGCTAGGACTCCAAGAAAAATGTGAACATGATATATATCACCATAAAAAAATTATTGACCAAGTTCTTTTTTAAACCAATAAAATTCAATGAGAAAATTAAATTTATTTTGAAATTTTTGTGATCAAATATTTTAATTCTTTTTTTAAAAAAAATTAAATGAAACTTTTGGGGAAAATAGAGTTTAGGATTAATGACCACTATTTCAATATATGTTTGATGATAATTACAGAAGAAAAATTACATTTTTTTTATATTGTTTTGTTATTTTAGTAATATGTTGTTAAATTTCAGTCTTAGTTCGCTATTTTTGTAGTTTTGGACAGTTTTAGTTCTTTTCCTACATGATGGTGACGTGACATTAATGCGCTGTGATATAGTAGTGTATTGTGTAATGTCATACCAGCATTCTCAATGAAAAGAGTTTAAAATTATCAAAAATCGAAAGATTGTACAATATTGATATTGAAAATGGGATAATACCTATTTTCGTCCTTCTCGTTAACCGCTTTTCCCATTTCAGTCCCTTGTGATTTTTGACTGCTTAATTAATCCTTCATGTTTTCAAAATATTCCCGAATTGATCCTTACCGTTAGTTTGGCGTTAGGGGTAACGTTGACTTGACATTAGCGACGGTTTTATAAAAACCGTCGCTAAGTAGCGACGGATTTTCAAAATATTAGCGACGGTTTAATATTTTCATTAAAAAAAATAATTTTAATAATTTTTAAAAAAAAACTTAGAATCGGACTATGCTAACAATATTAATAATCTTAACCCACACTTAAAAATTTACAAAAAATTAAAGCGAAAATGTTAACTTAAGTCGAAACTAAAATCGTGTGAGAGAAAAAAAATTTAAGTGTTGTAAAGTGATGTGTATGAAAATGGAAAGAGAGTATATTTATAAACAGTTTGCGACGGGTTTTGGTAACACCGTCGCTAATAGTGACGGTAATATTATTAACCTTGAAGTATAGACGGTTTTGCAATCACCGTCGCTATTTTACCAAAAGCATAAAGCAAACTGTCTATAAATATACTCTCTTTCCATTTTCATTCACATCACTTTACAACACTTAAAATTTTTTCTCTCACATGATTTTAGTTTCGACTTAAGATAAACTTTTTCACCTTAATTTTTTGTAAATTTTTAAGTGTTAGTTAAGATTATTAATATTGTTATCATAGTCCGATTCTAATTTTTTTTTAAAAAAATTAATAAAATTAATTTTTTTATTTTATGGAAATAGTAAACCGTTGCTAATGAGGGACGAGTTAAAACATTGTCGCTAATTAGCGACGGTTTTTTAAATGCCGTCGCTAAATAGCGACGGTTTAAAAACTCCGTCGCTAAGTAGCGACGGTTTCTCATAACGCCGTCGTTAATTAGCGACGGTTTAATATTTTCATAAAATAAAAAATTACTTTTATTAATTTTTTTTTTAAAAAAAACTTAAAATTTATTTTATGGAAATAGAAGCGACGCTAATTAGCGACTGCTTTTGAAAAACCGTCGCTAATTTCTACCATTTTTCACAAGTCAACGTTAACCTTAACGTCAGGATAACGGTAGGGATCAATTCGAGAATATTTTGAAAACATAAAGGATTAATTAAGCAGTCAAAAATCATGAGGGACGGAAATGAGAAAAGCGGTTAACGAAAAGGACGAAAATGGGCATTATCCCTATTGAAAATTGATGACATAGAGTACAAAAATGGTATAAAAAAAAAAAAAAAAGCTTGTAATGGACACAAATTCCATTTTCCCCATTTAACTTTTCATATAAAAAATAAAACTTTGTCTCCAAATATTAATAAAAATGTACCTGGCGAGTGGCCTCTCATCCCAGTCCTAATTTCCAGGCGCATCCGGCAGCCGCCCCTGGTTAACTTGATGACAGATGTATATCGCCAAACAAAGAACAAGTTTAGCAAAGATATATGATTAATAAAACTTTAGTTCCTTTAAAAAATTTTGATTAAGAAAATTAAGCAAACTTTTTTATAAAATAATAATAAATTGACCTCTTCACTGACTTGTCGGATAATGTGATTATTAATTATTGATGAAGTACTAAATTGTTCTAAATAACAGCTGTTTGTAATTTGTCATTGGAGGATATCATATTTTATGAATAGGGGGATTCACAACAACGGGAAATAGGAAAACATTATGTTCGGTACAATAATTGTATTTGCTTAGTAGAACAATCGAGATGTGTTGTATGAGCCGTTGTATGGTTTAAAAGATTTGATTTGCAACATTATCATCATCAATAAATTTTGATAAAACGACAAACGTTTGGTCCTACAATTGATATCAAATCCTAGATCATATGTCTGATTCTCATTATTACAAGAAATGTAATTATTGAGATATATATTATTATGTGTAATAATTGTCTCTGTTAGTTAGAGCAATTTAAACATGATAAATTATTGTACAATTTAAAATATGAGTTGTATTTTTATCACAATCTATAACTTTTGGTAAAGCGACAAATACCCATTCCTACCTATTCATTATGTGACTATACGTAAATTTCAATTTCAATGAAGATAATTTACATGTTTCTTTTGTTAAAAGTAGCATAAACTTTAGAAACATACATAAAAAAAGTTTTATTGGATGAGAAATTTGTGTACAATTTCGACGAATCCATAAATCTCTCTTATTTTATTTGGTATCAGGGCATATCATTATTTGAAGTGAGGATAATTTCATTATAACCTATGTAATATTACACTTCACTAATAGAAGAGAACGAATGGCAATTCAAAATAATTAGTGACATTTATTTATCTCATATGCGACTAGGAGTGTTGAAACTTCGGATAAACCGAAAAACCGAAAATCCAAACTGAAAAAACCAAACAATGAACCGAACCGAAAACCGAATTTTGTAATTCAGATATAAATATTAAAATCGAAGTTTATTTGATTCGGTTTCGGATTTTATATGTCAAAACCGAAAAAACCAAAATTTCATTAAATTAATAATTTGTTTATATTTTTATTTATATTATAAAATTTTGATATGATATTTAGTGAATGAAGAACTCTTTTGAATAATTTTTAGTTGATTGTTATTTGTTTAATTAATTTAGATCTTATATGTAAATATTTTATTAAAAAATCATTTAAAAAGTTAACATATTATATTTGATAATATATTTATATTATTAATTTAAATAATTATTCAAAAATCGAATTAATCAACTGAAATAATCGAATCGTTTTGATAAAAAACTGAATGGAAAATTGTTCGGATATCGAATTATATATTTCTAAAATTGAAATCGAAAAATCAAAATAAAAAACTAAAAACCAAATCGATCGAATGAACACCACGCCAAATTGGCCCAGCTGTTCGGACAAGGTAAGGAGGAGTGGAGTATTTTAGGTCCGTACCAAAAAAGGTTGGGACGTTGGGTGTTGTGCTGCTTCCACAAAACCTACCTAGTGGAATTTATGAGAAGATACATTCATATTATTGCAAAAAATTCGGTTGGAAAGGCGAACACGCAAGGAAAAATTATTTTCTTTTCTAAAAAAGAAATTCAATTTATATATTTTTTCGTAGAAAAATATACTAATCCATAAAATACATTTAATGGTGGCTTTAATTCTCCATCATGCAAATGCTCTATTTCATGATAGGCTGTCCCATGCATGTCCTCTTCGTCTCGTGCCCGACCTACAACATTCATTGAACAAGACAACGATGGACGTTTAATTAGTGCGTTCGACCCAACCTACATAGGTAGTGCTCCAAACCATTGTGGAGTTGATACTTGTCAACCCATACAATAAAGAGTCGACACGTGTCAAAATTTGACAAGTGTCAAGTCCTCAATGATTTTGAGACACTGGGTAGGGTCGAACAAACCAACAACATGCATATGATTGCTCCCTGCCATTTTTCTCGCATGAATACCAACATCTTACAAATAAATAAGGAACAATGTAAGAAATAAGGAACAAAAACAAAAAGATAAAATGAAACATAGATGGTTTCACGGATCTATAAAAAATAATACTCTTGACATAAATTTTAATTTTTTTCATGAGTTGGGTTGAGTCGAATATCCGTTTATAAGACGGTATAACAAGAGTTTTTGTGAAGAAAAAAAATTATAACTCTTTGTGTGTGTACAGTGTACTTATATGTTTAATGTTAAACAGAGTTGGTCTCACGAAACTTTGACCCTCGCCCCTGATTCAAGGGGGGCGTGCAATGCGCTCAGTTTTCGACCTTCTTGAACGTAAAACTGAGATCGAGCCCGATGATCCAAGCACCATATCTATCACAGATCGGATGAGAGGCGAAATAGAGTTCAAACATGTGGATTTCTCATATCCCATGCGACCTGATGTTTTGATCTTTCATGACATGAATCTTCGAGCCCGAGCTTGGAAAACATTAGCCCTCGTTGGACCTAGTGGCTGTGGTAAGAGTTCAGTCATCTCCCTTATACAGAGATTCTATGAACCCTCGTCCGTGCGTGTTATAATTGATGGAAAAGATATCAGGAAGTATAATTTGAAGTCACTGCGACGCCACATTGCTGCCGTACCACAAGAACCCCTGCCTCTTTGCAACAACCATCTACGAAAACATAGCTTATGGGCACGAGTCAGCCATGAGCCACTGAATCAGAAATCACTGAAGCAGCAACATTTGCTAATGCTCACAAGTTTATATCCTCATTACCCGATGGTTACAAAACATTTGTTGGGTACCGGGGAATACAACTCTCTGGTGGACAGAAGCAAAGAATCGCCATTGCTCGAGCTTTATTGAGAAAATCCCAGATAATTTTGTTCGATGAAGCCACTAGTGCACTTGACGCCGAGTCCGAAAGGTGCATACAAGAAGCTTTGGAGCGCTCCTGTGCAGGAAAAACGACAATTTTAGTCGCACACAGACTTTCAATTATCAGAAATGCACCCGTCATCGCAGTTCTTGACGATGAGAAAGTAGCAAAACAAGGTTCTCATTTTCATCTATTGAAACATCACCCCGATGGCATATATGCGCGTATGATGCAATTACAACTACTCACTACCGTTAATGGCACCGCATCAGGTTTTACAGCAGCTTCATTTCAACTACACGATCATCGATCAAGGTCAATGAAGTTAAGCTAAATGACAACTGAATAGAAGTATACTTGAGAAATTTAGATACATCTCAAACTGATTTCCTGGCTCTCTTGTTTTCTTGGAATTTTGATGTTGTGTATAGCATGATTATTAGCTAAAATAACGATTGTTGTAATCTTGTAGATAAGTTTACACAAATATATCTAATATATATAGTTGTAGTTTACCCTTTCAAACACCTAGTCAAATTTAACTCCTTGCTCTACATTGATAAAAGTGATGAACAAATAAATTTTATTTTCTTTCATACTTATTAATAAGGAATTTTATAAACGAGTAACCCGAGGGAAGGAAACAACGTTCCTTCATGAATTTGATCCTTGCAAGAAACAGTGCAGCATCGATGATGAAACGTAGAAATAACACACACGGGAAGCACAGCATGTGGATCAAACTCATTGAAGGAGACCATGTCTGAGCATCTTTCATGTTCACGAAGACAGTGGTTTGAGTACACAAAGACGTGGGAAACAACATTATGGGCCAACTTCACGTGGTGGTCGCACAAATGGAAAAGCAGACTTAAAAAAAAGAGAAGCAAATCAAAAAGAACAAAAATAGGACAAAGGGATATTAGTCTCATCATTATCTCGTTAAGTATAATGTGGCTCAAAGTCTAGTTATACAGCTGCTAGTTTGTCAAAAACCATTGCTTTTGAAGCTTTTAGTTTTCATTCACTTGTGTATTTGGTGCATAATCACAATCATTTCAATTTTCATGTTCGGAAATGCCTGTGGATGAAGCATTTAAAAAAAAAATCTGTATTTTTATCGTCGATTAATCGCGAATTCAATTCAACTCGTACTTTTATCAAGTTTTTTACTCTCAAATTCTAGTCAATCTACCGAATTTGAGTCATTTTTATATTTATTTATGTGTTTATGCCTTCTTCATCTATATATATTCAATACTACTTATATACTGCTCGAATGTAACAGAAAACCATTATTCAAGAATCAGTTTATGTGGAGTCATGATACATAAACTTCATAAACAAACACAGTATGAGTTTACTGCATTTCTCATGCCATATCGATACACAAGATGTTCTCATGTAACCGGAAAAATCACTCAGTCAAAGCCTCAGGGTCGAACAAGATGTCCATCATGCTGGAATTAGTATCACACAATCATATCAGAAGCTTCTCAATAGCATCCTGCATCAGGCAATAACAATTTAGAAAGAAAAATATCATAAATTAACGTCAACTAGTACGAATTCTGAATATATCGTATCAAATCTATGAATAAACAGACAAAAGAAAAAAAAAAGCTGGAGCCACCCCCACAAATTACCTTCAGTTGCTGTATTTGAGATTTCAACTGGCTTCCTTCGTTGCTCGTCACCGAACAAGCAATAACTGGTCTGGTAACTCCACATGCCCGACCAAGAGCTTGCTTTGATGGAACGAAAACATAAGGCACATTCTGCACTCAAAAGCAAAAGGTCGGATAACTTGTTTAGCCTCTGAAATAACCACTCAACACAACCAAACAATATCAAATTTGGAGTAACACTTGAAGTATATTTTTGTACTCGGACCATTCCGAGTAACTCATACCTCATGCTAATTAAGTTTTGAAAGTTCCATTAATTATTTAATTTAAATCTAAACCATTAAGTATGGCAACCTACGTAATGCCTGCAGAAAGAAATATTTTTGAAAAAGATTGTCCATTATCATTGACTTCAACTCATTAAAATAGACCTGCGGCCACATCATAAGTATAACACTATGTTACGGTCCTTCAGTTTTAAGTGTAATTGCATGGTTTTTGGAAATGATTAATAAGTCAGAGATTGTGTCCACACAAAAGGGTAGTCATTTTGCTCTGGCTTCATGGGAGAAACAACTACGAGAACCCATTTTCGAAGTATATTTCAAACAAAACTTCCGAATTAGGAGACCAAGGCCTTTGGCCTCGAGTCGCACTCCCCACCCCAAACCCCACCCCCATAATTAATAAAAAAATAAAAAAATTCTGAATTAGAAAAGTTACCTTATCTTCAGCAAGAAGAGGAAGGTGAAGAAGAATTTCAAGAGGCTCAGTGTCAGCTGCCATAACAATGAACTCGGAAATTCCTCTGTTGAGAGTCTTAGTTGCTGCAACAAACAAACACACAGATATGCATTCCATCGTCGAAATTATATCAATAAACATAGCGATCAAATAACGACAACATAGAGACAGTCCCGATAGAGCAGGTGGGTCCACTTCTGAAAAGAATGTTTCTGCAATAACACAGAGAAAATTTTACCTTCGTTAGCACCCTTCTTAAGTTGTTTGTAATTTGCAGCTTGTTGAACGAGATCCATAATTGTGATGGTCAGCTGGGCATCTGCCAATGGATATGCTTTGGGATTCACAGCTTCTCCAGTCTATACCCACACACGCATAACAAATCAAAGTACTTTTAAGGAAAAAACATAAAACTTGAAAAAAATTACAAGTTCGGACAAAATGAGAGAGAAAATCACGAAATAGTTACCATGATTGCGGATTGACTGAAGAAATTATGCTTCGTGGGTATGGATGGATTAGGGTTTAACTAGATCGATTAACTTTCTTAGTATATATGCATCCTCGAGGAACCATGGCTGCGGCTGAGTCTAAGTTTTCAGCAGCTGTGAACTTGACTGCTCTATTCGGGCTGACCCGCGACAATCCACACCAGGCCCAATACAAAAAATGGATGAAGCTTTATCAAGAAGTAAACTTGTTAGATTCGTTTGTTTTCGACATTATGAAATTATCGTTAAGTAAATTCATTTATTACCTTTTTTAAAAAATTAAAAACTCTTATAAGACCTTTTACGATTCAATTTATGAGAAAAATCTTTTACTCATTCGTTAAATATTATTTTTCAATATATATATATGAACCGGATCGACCTGTATGATAAGACTTGATCAATTTTTATTGATTTTGCACGTATTATCATTTTAAAAAATACAATTTTTACGTACGCTGAAAGCTAGATCCTCTGGATGTTAATTTTATTATCAATTTAAAAAATAAAAATGAGAGAAGATAACATCTAAATTGGTACAAACTTTGTTCGGTAATTCTATATATAATTCTGAATTTCTAACAAAATCTTCGTAATTGAATTTAAGCATTGCATGTGAGCTCGATCGAGCATAGTGGGGTCGCCAATAATTAAATATTTAATCCCTACGCGTAATATCCCTAATACAGAGTTTCACATCCTTGACAAGGCTTAATTCAGAGTTCGCAAAGTGACGTATATAGTAGTACTACATAAAACTCCTAAATTGCCCACAAGATACAATTTCCGGTATATCTCCAAAAAAAAAAAAAAAACCTGATTCGAGCCGAAGTTTAGAAAGAGTGAAAGAACTCCATCTTACAAACAAACAACATAAACAGGCCATCTCAGGGAATGAAGCACCAAAATGAAGATATACCCGAATCGCATGAAAGTTCTTAGAAGAACTATCGAATTCATTTGACATAGTATAGCACTACAACCGACAGTTAAACAAATTCTTGAAAAATGCAAAAACAATAATCTAGTTTGGAACCCTGTTGCATAATACCGCTAAAATCTCTCGGGCATATCTATGATATTCGGGATAGTCGTGCTATATTGTTAACCCAAGCCACCAATTTACATTGACATTAACTTTGGACCATTATCTGGCATGCCCATACCAGCAGCTAGATCTGCGTCTAGTTGAGTGTGAGGAGCTGGCCCCGCCATTAGCTTTAAACTGCCAGAAATAGCACTTCAGTTAAAAAGCATGTAATATCAATCAATCTATTTTATATTGCAAACATAAATGCTTATGCAAGAGGATACATAATTTTCTATGTAAACATGTTTTTTGAAAAATCAAAAGAAAGAACAAAAATGATAAATACTTTCTAGGCTCTAGCTGAGCTTTTTTTTTACTTCGACACATCAACTAAACTAACACATTCACAAAAATCAATCAATCAACAAAGTAAAGCATAAAGGAAAACAACATAACATATGCCTTCCAGCAAATTCATAATCTCACAATTATCCCCAATTATTCTGGAATTTGGTATATCAAAGATAAACTCAGTATACGCTGTTCGAGTACAAAGCATTATGTTTCACATCTATATCCCACCATCATTAGTGGGTACATTTTTAACACCTGGCTCAAAGTTCGTGTGATGGGACACTAGAATGGCGAAAAAAATTCATAAGATTATCGAAGTTAGTGATGCTAACATTCATTTGGGAATTACGGAAAGAAATAATCAACCAATTTTTTAGGTGTATCAGACAAGATAAATCTCCACTATGAAAATATTTCAACTATTAGGTTGCACTTTGACCACAGGTGCACAACTGGACAAAGATGTCTAAGGAATTCCATCTAATTCATTCTTCATCAGATGACAACCTATATTTGGCTAAATCAATGATGTGTAATATATTCATATCGAGAATTAAAATCCAATAGGATTGTTGACTTGTTTTTCACTAAACTAGTTTTTAAGATAATACAACTTTCATCCAGACTACAACCATATTTTGCAACCACATTAATCCACTAATCACGAGAAGCTCCAACCAAAATGTTAAGCTTGAATCTTCCTTTGTAAGCTTGAATAAGGAAATTCCTAAAAGCGGCAAATTTGATAGATACATAATGAAGCACGTTTACAAGAAAGGTACGAGGAATAACAACTAACCGCCTTATTCCAAATAATCTATTATAACAGCTAGTAATTCAACTTCCAATTCCTTAAAACTCTATAATATGAAACACTATCTCCACGTTCTTATAAAACTAAAACACCTCAGAGTAATAAAAAGAATCGAATGTGCAGAAACGAATAGTTAATGATAAAAATAACCGAAAACAGAATATAGAGCAATTATTTATGTACGCATACCGCTTCCTATGTCGTTTGGTCTTGAAATGATCATCCCTCACACTCGTATTAGCAAAATAACGACTGAAGTTGCAAAGGAAAACAAGCTAAAAATCAGTTCCAACAAAAAAAAGGGATCAGACAAGATGTAGGAAAAAATAAAATTTCAAATTACTCGCAGTGTAAACAGTAATACTGCCCCATCCCCGGAAGATCTTCATCCACGGGCAAGAGCTTCCTATCTCCCTCCGCTTTCTGAAGTTCATCATAAACCGCGTCGTCGCCTTTGAGCAGAAATTTGTTTCGGCGGAAGGTTTTATGAGAGTATCGGCGCTTCTTCACACTCCGGTGCGGGCACTTCCCGCCCATCCTTCGTTGACAGGTATAGTGAAATTCGATCCCTCGTTAAAGAGAACGCAGAAACCCTAGATTGAGAAAGGGATTCAGCCGTATAAAAAATGTCGTATATAATGGGTCAATTGTTATTTGGGCAACACAGCCCACACAAATAATAGGGCCTTGGTTGACACTAGTTAAACTAGTAGTCCAAGTCCAATTCAAAGCCCATGTTGGCCGATATCCAACGTGTTTTAGTTCGAACCCAAACAATTTCGGGCTAGAGCAAGGCAAGATCTGCTAACACAAGGATATGCACAAGCACCGAGTTTCCCTTTGAATCCATAACTCGTCGGATGCATGAGAGAAGTGGAGCACCTAAATCTAAATCTTCTAAGGAAAAAACTAGTGTGTGACGGTTTCACGGGTTGTATTTTGTGCGACGGATCTCTTATTTAGGTCATCTATGAAAAAATATTACTTATTATCGACATGTCTCACAGATAAAGATTCGTGAGACCGTCTCACAAGAGACCTACTCATCTTTTGAAACCCTCAAATAGTTCGACGTGGTTTTGGGTTACCTACATAATATAGTGGACGTAAAGTTGAATCCAGAAATGTAAAGGAATATCAAAGTGGTCCAAATCCGATACCACTATCGTGAAGTATCAATAGGCCACCAATTAAAACTTTGTTTGCCTTCTTGAATATTATAGGTAGTGTGCTTGTTTCAATTCGGACCCTTTAATGCACAAATGACCAATTAAATATAAATTAATATTAGTATATTCATATTTTATTTCATTGTAGAATATACAGAATTTCAAAGCAAATTTAAGACATTGTCAGCCACAACGATCTAAAAACAACCAAATATTGCTGGACCTTTAGCGAAAACAAACTGATGTTTTCAAACTAAAAACAAATGTCAGGATTAGCAATTTTCTTTTTGAGTAACAATTTTCTTTTTGAGTAGGACAAGATACGGTCTCTTCGATTTATATCTTTGAGATATATCGACACGGTCCATATTAGAGTCAAAAATATTTTTGACCAAAAAAAATATATATTTCTGTAGGACCGAACACTTGTCGCTTTACCAAAAGCTATAGCTAGTGGTAATGGTGCAACTCTAATCTTTTAAACTGCATAGGAACTCAAATATCATGGTTCAATCGTTCTACCAAGCAAGAACAATTATTGCACCCAACAATTTCTATGGGTCAGGTCATATCAGGTAAGGTAGAAGATTTGTGTGACAAATTTGATTTGTGAGACGAGTCATAGACATTTTTGTGATCCAGGACTCCGTTCAAATAATAAAAATTATTGTAGTAAAAAAAACTATAATTATATATATATATATATATATATATATATATATATATATATATATATATATATATATATAATTAAGACAATTATATCAAACAATGAAGTCGTAATTACTATTTTACTTATAGGAGTAAATTTTTATTTTTTACAATCTTGGTCTATAAATTAATCTTGATTCAAATTTAGAGCTATAGTGGATATAAAACTTGGCCACAAAACAATTAACGAGGAATTGGCTCAATGGTTAAGCTCAAAGGCTTTGGTTGAGGGGTTCATTATTAATATGATAAGTAGTGAAACCATATTATACTTGTATTCTTAAAAAAACTACGACACAAAACGTAATAAAAAAAGTCAGACATGTCAGCTTCAACTTTAATTTTTCGCGTCACTAATTTTCAAAGTGACTCTAATAATTGCCAATTCTAGCCAATTTTCGTATTTTCTTTTTTCAAACAAAGGGATAAATCACCTTAATTTAAGTAAAAATAAAAAATAAAAAATGCTTGTTTTGCTAAGGATCTTGTGCTCTAATGACAAGGATAACGTTTCAAGACTACTATGGTTTGGGTTCAAATCCTATCGAATATATGAGATTTTTAATTATTGCTTTTGAAAAATAATTTAAATATGTTATCATAAAAATTATCAAATGATTACATATATTTTCTCTTGTTACTTTTTTGGCAAAAACTCGTGTGAGACGGTCTCACGGATCATATTTGTCATACAGATCTCTTATTTGGATCACTTATGAAAAAATATTACTTTTTATAGTAAGAGTGTTATTTTTTATTATGAATATGGATAGGGTTGACCTGTCTCACAGATTATGATCCGTGAGACGGTCTCACATGAGACTCACTCTATTTTTTTTAATCAAAATTAGTTATTACACAAACTTTTCATTTGATTATTAAATTTATAGATTGAAATGGATAGGTGAAGATATTCAACTTCTTATTTAAGAAGATAATTATTTATGCTCCATTTTAGGTACAAAATCATGATGGTTTCATTCATAAAATGGAGTGTGGATTTATGCAATAGATCGACGTTAAAGCCATCCCGAGTCCAGTAAGTATGATATATATATATATATATATATATGTGTGTGTGTGTGTGTGTGTATGTGTGTGTGTGTGAATTGTTGAAATGTTAGTTATCTATTGAATGTGATAAAAAATATCGAAATTATATATATGTTTATTATAAGATATACGTAGAGCACCGTATATGTGTGCTAAATAAGGACACAACTCGTTCTCGTGTAACTGCTTGAATAAGTGGAGTTGAAACCTCCGATAAAATGTTAATCATGCATTGTGTTTTCCACACTTTGAACATTCTTTTTTATGGAGTCGGATGTATATTGACTTCAAAATGCTTAGAATTTTCTGCAAATAACTTGAAAATCGATATGCATCGTGAGCTGCGGGGAACGTGTTCCTACCACATACTCAGTTGAAAGTCATCGTCCTTAATAACACGATTTCCATCGCTTTACGGGAGAAAACAGAAATATTGTGCAATTTTATGTGAAACCAACCATTTGTTAAGTATTTGTTTTATCTATTAATGTTTGACTCGAAATTTATAATAAAGTGGAGGTGCATATATGCTTGTTATTTATATATTTCTCTCAATTCAATGTAAGGCTGAGATGTCAATGTTGTTAAGTATTTAATGTATAAAAATAATAATAAATTGATCGCTCATGAACCTTATAATCAAATGTTCAGAGTGGGATTTCAACTCTCAATCCATGGTGTCACAATTATTATTCATATCATAGGGACTAGAGTATGCAACTCTATAATTTATAAATTCGTTCAATTCTTGATCCAGATTGAGTTGGTAAACTAGACGATTTGTTTAGTTACCCCAAAAATACATCGAAGCAAAAACTTGTGTGATACGGTCTCACGAGTCGTAATTTTGTGAGACAAATATCTTATTTTGGTCATCCATAAAAAATTATTACTTTTTTATGCGAGAGTAATACTTTTTATTGTAATATCGATAGGGTTGTCCCGTCTCACAGATAAAGATTCGCGAGATTGTCTCACAAGAGACCTACTCATACATCAATTGTTTATTTTGATACTATTTTTAAATTATATAATATAATCTTATCAAACTAACAAATATCTTTCCAAAGGATACAAGAGGTGCAAACCACTTATTTTCTAGCTTTTGGAGCTCCTAAACGGGCAATTTAATGTATATATATATATCAAATGCAGTGACTAAATCTCTCAAATAACGAGGATATATGTATATATTCGATCTCATGTTAAAACAAAAACAACCGCATCTTACTTCGATTACATTAAAAATAATATATATTCGATCTTATGTTAAAACAAAAACAATCGAACCTTACTCATATTACAATAAAAATAAATAAGTTCATAATTTAACAATTAACCAAATTGAAATTGAGGGCAGAAAAGTAATTTCAATGAGTCATGGCTTAGTCAAATCTAGCTGTTTTGTCACGAAACCTAAGCTCCAAATTTATTCTACTCGGACGGGAATCGAGTGTCGAGTTATCCATCATACCATATGTCATACATTCACCCATATCACATACATACATAGATACATGTGTGTGACACGCAAAAATACAAAACTAACTCCATTCGATTTCATTTTTCTCCTTGATTTTATTACGGTGGTCCCATATGCTTTTTTTAAAAAGTAAAATATATGTTAGACGATTCACATGTCGTATTTTGTGAAACATATCTTTTATTTGGGTTATCTATGAAAAGGTATTATTTTTTACGTTAAGAGTATTACTTTTTATTGTGAATATAGGTAGAGTCGACCCGTCTCATAGATAAAGATTCGTGAAACCATCTCACAAGAGACTCACTATTTAAAAATCAAATATAATTTTTTTTTTCAATTTATTTTTGCTATAAATTCCCCCGTTGCCACCTCCATTTCCTCCCCTTCAAGCAAATTACATTTCTTTCCTACTTCTAATTCTTGAGAGAAAATAGTTAACCCATATTAACAATCAAATGGGTGAGGTAATTCATCTAATTAATGTTTCTAATTTTTCTTTTCTTAGTGGTTTGATTCCTAAATTATATTCTCTTCTTCTGATGAAATCTTGATTTGTTTAGCTGAAAATTTTCGTTAAATTTCTTGCTGCAGAAAGATGATCAGAAGAAGAGTGACGGTGAGAAGGCTCCCACTGTGACGGCTGACGGCGGAGGAAAGAAAGAGGAGGGACCAACCACGGTGGTGCTGAAACTGGACTTGCATTGCGAAGGCTGTGCCAAGAAAGTTAGACGCTCTGTTAATCATTTTGAAGGTACAATAATTTCTTCTTCTGCTTCTTCTTTTTTTTCTCTTAAAAAGAATTTTTGTTATTTGATTTTTTTAATATATCGTAACTCAATTTATATATATTCTCCACCCAAAATTATGTTTTAGATGTTTATTTCATTCGGAAAGTGAATTCTTGAAAATGTATCAAAAGAAAAAAATGAAAAACGTATAAAAAATTTTGGGAGGGACATATTATAATAATTTAGCCAGTAAAATTTTCGATGAGTAACACTGGAAAAAATTAACCCAACAAACAAAAACTCGAGAATTTGGTAATTATTTGTGAGTACCGAGTAGGTCAAATAGTTCATTGTTATAGGTCAAACCGGATTTCTTGATTTGGTCGCAAAGTATGACTTTTTTGAAGTTCTCAAGAAACACCCATTTTAAGAATTTTTTTTAAAAAAAACAAAAATCCCTTTTAATAAAGAACAGTAACGGTCAAATTCAATTTGATTTTTTGCCAGACAAATTTCATCGTGATATATATTTTTTGGTGAAAATTTGAGAAATAATCTTGGTCAAATTTTTTTTTTTTTTTTTAAAAAAACTCATCCTCTAGTTTCACCATGATCTATAAAATGCATATTTTCCCCCCAAAAAATATAATAATAATGTGGTAAATGTTTATGTTTTGTGAAGGCGTGGAGAAAGTAAAGGCAGATTGGGTTGCCAACAAATTGACGGTGACCGGAAACGTGGACCCTTCATGGCTTCGGGAGAGTGTTGAGGTAAAAACCAAGAAGAAGGTGGAGCTCATCTCTCCTCAGCCAAAGAAGGACGGCGGCGGCGACAAGAAGTCCGACGAGAAACCGGCTGAAAAGAAAGTGGAAGAAAAGAAGGTCGAAGAAAAGAAACCAAAGGAGGTAATTAGAGACATAAAATTATTATTATTATTATTATTTGTTTTGTTGATTTATAACAATTTAAAAAATATTTATTTATGTTTTGTGGGTTTTATGATTCAGCCTGTTGTTAGCACTGTTGTGATGAAACTCACGTTGCATTGTGACGGATGCGCAACTAAAATAAAGAGGATCATCTTAAAGCACGTCGATGGTGAGTTGGCTCAATTATATAGAATTAATATCGATATAAAATAAACTTTTCTTAATCTTTAATTAAAGATTATTGTTTTTTTATTAATTATAATCATTCCTCGTATCAATTTTTACAATATATTAACGTTTTATAAGCTAATGTATTTTTTAATAGGTGTGAATTCCGTAACAACGGATGTGGACAAGGATCTGGTCACGTTGACAGGAACAACGGAGCCAAAAGAAGTCCAAACTTATTTACAAGAGAAACTGAAAAGGCCCGTCGAAATTATTCCACCACCCAAGAAAGACGACGGGGCCGCCCCAGAGAAGAAGGGAAAAGAAGGCGACGGTGGCGACATGAAAGACAAAGCTGAAAGCGGCGGTGGAGACAAGAAAGACAAAGAAATTAGCGTCGGAGGAGATAAGGAGGAGAAAGAATCTGGCGGAGGCGAGAAAAAAGAGGGTGGAGGTGACAAGAAAGAAGCTGGGCCGAAAGCTGACGGAGAGGAGAAAAAGGTTGAGATCAACAAAATGGAGATTCAAGGGTACAACCCACAAACATTATATACAATGCCTCCGATGTACAACCAAAACTATTCTTACCAAGATCATTATGTTGCCCAGATGTATAATCACCAAGGCTATCCAAACACTGGTTACATGGTCCAGTATACGAATGGACCTCCGCCGCCGCCACCGACGTACGTCAACGATCAATTTTTTAGCGACGAAAATCCGAATGGCTGTTTTGTTATGTAAAAAAGGACGTTGGAGAATGATCTTATTCCAAGCCGGGGAGAGTTTTAATTATTAATTGTAATTAAAAATTAGCAGCAAGATATAGAGATTAAAATATAAATATTCGAGCCGGGCCGGTTGGCCGGTTTTTTTTTTTAATGAATTAGTTTGTTTTATGGGTACGACTTTGTATGCCGATTGTTATATTTTTGTCACTAGTTAATGACTTAGAAACCGGAAAGTAACAAACAAAAAATATCAAATTGACAATTTTTTTAATTTAAATGAATAAAAATAACAATGTATATATAAAACATTTTATCTATATCAAATTAATAATCATGGAATTTCATTCTTCCGATAAGAGCCATTTTCCATGCTATGACCTAGCCCAGGGCAGGCTCCAAGGGGAGGCAGCCTAGGGCCTCCCTTGGTTGGGGTCTCTAAATTTTTTAAAAATCTTTTTATTATTATTATTATTATTATTATTATTATTATTATTTTTTTTTTTTTTTTTTTTTTTGGATTTTTTTATAAAAAATTTATTGGACTCTCAATTATTTTGTTGAAAATTCGAAACGGTGGTCATTTTTATTTTTATTTTTTCATTTTTCCTTTTATTTTCTTTGCTTAAAAGAACACACTTTCTTCTTAAAAATTCTCTTTCGTTAAATTGCTTCACTCAGGTGAATTAAGTTTCTCGTATCGGGTCAACTATCATTCCATTTTTTATTGAATCGGTTTGTGTGTTTATTTTCAATTGATTTGGTTTTTGGTTTCCGAGATTCTAGAATTTTGTAATTTGCTTATTCGGTTCGATCAAAATTGTTTCTTGCATATATTAGTATTTAAAATACAATATGTTTTTGTTTTGAAACAAAAATCGATTATTACGGTTCTTTAGTTATGTGAATCTTTTTCTTTTTGTATTATACATATATTCATATCTGATTCGTGAGATGAATCTTTGGGAGTTCGTCGAGTTGTTTTTTTTTTCTTTCAATACAATTGGTTATGTCATTCTTTTTAGTTGCAAGAATTAGGAATTTTGATTATTAAGTGAATCGATTGTATCGATCATTTCTTGTCAAAAGCTTTGACAAAAAATAAAAGAAGTATTTAATTTTCTATAACGATCTGAAAAACATTTTATCTTGTGATTATATCCATTACATCTCATATCAGCAATCAATCTTTGTTAGTATATAAATTATATTAATAATTGGTGATAATATGTGTATTTAACTATATGCTGGTATATAATAATTTTATATTTAATAAAAAAATTATATAAGATATTCCCCTAAAAATTAGCCTAAGAAAATGGCGGAGTCATGATTATTAATATATTCGAATTATAATTTTAAACTCTAAAATATTTTAATTTTTTAAATTGAACTGTCTAAGCTATTTATCAAATTAATATATATAATTAAAAATTAGATAATCTGAGCTAAATCCGAGATTGCCATATATGTGTATTTGCCGCTAGCCTAGGGTTTCCATAGGGATGTCAAAATCAGACACGACTTACCAACCCGACACAGTTCAATCAAAAAAAAATCAGGTTTGGTTTGGGGTTTTCGGGTTCGGCTCAAACCGGGTTGGACCCGATAGGTGACACGAAAAAATAAACGGTTTGGGTTGACCCGAAAATTTTAATTTTTTTAAAAAAATATAATTTATAAATATTGCCTACATTTTTATATATCGTATTCTGAAAAATATTTATTGCATATTTATAACATAAATTTTCACAATTTAATATTTATTTTGAACATTTTTTTCAAACAATTGTTTATTTGATTTAGTAAATATATTTTATTTTTCTATAATTAGACTTTCAAATTTAAATCATATATATGGAGGAGATTTTGTTATTATGTTTTTAAATTAAGATGTTATTATTTTATTTTTGAATTTTATTTAATTTGTAAAAAAAATCGAGTTTATCGGGTTAATAGTTTTTGGATTGACTCGGGTTCGGGTTAAGTAATTTTTAAATAGTATTTTTACTCAACCCGACCCAACCCACCTGAATTGACACCCTTAAATCTCCAATTTTTTGAAGACGGCCCTTGGCTAGTCTAAGAAGTTATATGTGACCCACACAAATCAAATTCTACCAATAATGAAATTAAATATTTTCATCAAGAAACATAAAAGAAAATTTAAATCGTTTAAAAAAATCGTAGTATATATATATATATATATGGACATGCATTATCCAAACTCGCGCATGCATGCAATAGCGACGTATAGTTTTCATCTACGTACGTATGACATGTTAGATTTAATATTATATCGTACGAGGGGGCGAAATTCATGCAGCTTTAATTTGGTTCAATTAATTTATTAATTTCATGGAGGAAAATAAGATCTGGAAGTTAAAAGACGTTCCAACCACTAACGACGAATACCATATTTATCTTGTTTAATTAATAATTTATGTTGTTTTCTACATATTTGGTCATAATTAATAATATCGTGTTATCAAGTATATTGACTTTTAAGAACCTCTAGTAGCTGCCCTTGATTTCTCTAAGAACTTGGCTTCTCATAATTACATTAATTAATTTATCAAAGGCTAAGCATGCAATGTGATTAATTTGGATGTTGATCTACCTTACGATTTGTAGTGTTTCAAAACTATTAATTAAGTACGTGAAATAGTACTGGTTGAGAGCGGCTCGAAAAATATTCGACGGTAAGAGACGATTAGAGTACTTGTGAGTTCAACACAATTTGTATGATCACTGGAAACTTACAAAACATGAATAAAATTGAAGTTAATTCTTCTGACATTAGTTTTAGTCCTCTCGTCGATTATGTGAGAGATTTTCTCAAACAACAGAAAATATCAGATGAAATTTGGAATGGATTTCATTAACGGAATATAAAAAAAAAAAAATAATGCAGTGTAACGTTTGATATGCCTAATTTTTTAATTTCGTCTCAAGTCCGAAAATTCTAAGCATGAGACTAAGTGAAAATTATTACCCTACATTATATTGTATTATATTTTTAAGAGCGATGAGATTGGTAGATTATTTTTTGGGTTTTTTTTTTCTTTTTATAATTCATATCTGTCCTATTTATTAATTGGTTATTAAAATTAAAATAGAATAAACACAAATAATCACAATTTTAAATTTCTTTCATCATCAAGAGACCTGTTGTGAGGTCTGGGGTCGAAGAAGGTTTGAGGTGATCGTCTATGGTATGAAGTTGCACGACAATGAGCGGCTCCTAACAGGCTTCTAGACGAAGAGAACATGAATGAACCGATCTTACACCGGAAGGAAAAGAGACTCCAAAACTGTTTAGGTATGAGACAGTGCAGTTAATGAGGTCTTAAAAGATTTGATAAGTACTACTCATATCAAGAAGATGCGTCTTCTTTTCGATAGCTCATCACATAAGAATTCAAAGTTAAGCGTGCTTAACTGAAGTATTTTGGGATGGATGACTCTCTGAGAAGTTTCCTATGGTGCATTTGAGTGAGGACATAAACACGCTGGAAAGACGCGCCTTAGTACAGTGAGAGCTTTACACATGTTACTAAAATATTGATTAATTTGCACACTCCAAAATAATTTTGATTTTACAAATTGTCCTTTTAAATGACATATATACATATATATGTATGTATATATATATCACATACATATATATGTATGTGATATATATATACATACATATATATGTATGTATATATGTATATATATACATATATATATGTATGTATGTATATATATATATATATATATATATATATATATATATATATCAAATACGATGAGTATGACATGAAAAATTAAAAAGAATAAATCAATAATTAAAAACAAAAGTAACATGGCCGCTTGTTGGATCGATTGCTTTACGTTTTGATTCAATTATTTGCAAGTGGCAATGCATGTTAGCATCTGAACCTTGTCGGTCAACTTTTGGACTGGCCAGCACTGAATAATCTTCATATTCCATCCGATTGGGAAAAAAATTGAATATTCACATTTCTCAAACCCAGTCTATTGCCTTCAAGGAGTGTCTATTTGGTAAAACAGGGCAACGATTTATCAGTGGTCATGATTTATGAGTTTGAATCTCTTTTATCAATACTTTCTCGGATTAAGTATGCACATAATATTTGTTCATTGTATTTTACCTAGGCTTGGTAATTTTAAACCACTTCGTTAGCATGATGGTTACGCATATAAAAATAACATTCGTGGTTTTCAGCATCATAAAAATATTTAAGCTTCAAAGAAACACATGTAGAGAGTTTTTTTTTTTTAAAAAAAAATCTAATGAATCAATAATTCATTTATATTCTTAAAATTTCCCCCTAAATCTACCAACCCAAAACAGGAGTAAGTAAAATTTTGTAGAAATAATACTATGATTATTAGTAAATAGAACAGTGTCAACTCTTGGGTCACAGTGCTAATATAGGATTTTCATACTATAACTCAATTACTTTTAGGTATATTTATTTGTGTCGCATTCCCTTTTTGTTATTCTTTAGGCGGTAAGACATTTGAAGAGCCGATTCAATCTTTACTTGGAAAATAGTTTAGTGCTTGCATTGCATGAAGGCTATTTTCCTTGTTATATATCCATAATCTTATCACCATCTTTTCGTTTATTAACCTTGGTAACCTGCTACCGTTATCTTTTGGTGCGCTTTGGATAAACCCAAAGAATTAACGCATCAGGTAAACCACACTAAGCAAGTCTTGTATGTTAACTTAGGCTCAAAATAGGAAAACAAAGATACAAAAGAATTGAATATCCCATCTTTTGATAGATTTCCCGCTATACTCAACCATAGGGTTGACAATGAGGCGGGGCGGCGCGAGGCGGGGGCGGGTTTGCTATCCCCATCCCAGTCATTGAATTCTATTGCCACCCCCATATCCGTCCCGATCCCCGTTTTTTCGGATTTAGAGAATACTCAAATCCGAAATTTCGGAAATCAAATTCTCATCTCCGTTTCAAAAATATTAATATGACAAGATGATGACAAATTCAGAAATTTTCTCAAACCAAAACTTATTATTATCTATTATTATTAGTGATAATATCAATATTAATAATATTATTATTTTTAATATTTTAAAAAATAATATTATTATATTATTGATACTGATAATACTATTATTGATATTATTTTCGAAACGAGTTCGGTGATGGGGATAATAATCATATACCCGCCTCAAATTACATCGAGGATTTAAAAAAATCCACAAACCCGAACCCAAAACACGAAAAAATCGAGAATCTCCATCTCCATTTCGAGTTTTTCCCATGAGATCCCAAACTCATAGAAAAAGTTACCATCCCTACTCAACCATCTCAGCTACCCATTGGACATATTTATAAATCGAATCTCCCTAGATTATTTTTGTCGGTCCACCTTATCCTGCATTTACCGTATGACGTGCTTCAGATATCACTATTTGGTTGAGAGTTTGTGACGAGAGATATGTACTATGCTCAATTGCAAAAGACGTCATAAATTCACTTGTGACTTTAGCATCCAAGTTAAAAAATTTAGTAGTCACCAAGTCTTATATTGAGTTCCATCGATAAATGGTACGCCACCCTCTTTACTAGCCTAAAAATTTAGTAGTCACCAAGTCTTATATATTCAAAAATAAATAATTGGTCCGCAAGTTTTTTTTTAAATTCAGGTGATCGCACGAACATCTAAAATAAAATATACGGGGTTCAATATCGTTCCCGATATAACATATATTAAACATGTCAGAAATACCGGACCTTAAGGATTTATAGCCACTTGATTTGGAAATTGAAAGCGCTACAATTGTAAATTTTTTTATTACTTATTGTTTATCTTTTGAAATGTATAGCCAAATGTTAATAAAAAATAATATATGATAAGTTGAGGAATTTGAAATAGGAAGAAAAATTCAAACACTTAACGATAAAACTGATTTGTCAAAGGAATTTTGATACTAAACAATTTCTTTCTTTGTTTGTTTGTTTTATTTCTTCCGAACATCTCAAATCAAGAAAAAAGCAAAGCTTATTTGAAAATATTTATTATTATTATTATTATTATTATTATTATTATTATTATTATTATAAACCTATTTATCAAGACGTGGTTGGGCTATAACAGGAATATTTCTCTTAGTATAGCATATGATCTTTCGTAGATAAATCTCACATCGTCGGTCTCTTTGTGATTTCACTAGTTAAACAGTCTCTTAATCCGAACAAAAATATTGCTCGTATAAAATTTTGAAACAAGTTATTGAACTGAGCTAAAAAAAAAAAAAACTCATTATCGACTCAGGTTGGATGAACGATCGACAAGCTGAATTTTTTTTAAAAAAAATTATAAAAATAAGTTATCTTCTCAGCTATTGATCCATGACGTATTCTTATATGGCCTTTTGGTTAGAGCCAAAAAAAAAAAAGTTAATATTTGCCGTACGCATGACATTTGTGTCATGTTTGTGATACGATCTCACGGAAATTACAGTAAGTCTCATGTGAGACGATCTCACATGTATTTATCCGTAAGAGTAATAACTATGCTAATATATTTACAATAATAAATAATTTTTTAGCATAAAAAATAAATATTTTTGAACGACTCAAATAGGAGATATGTCTTACCAAATTGATTCGTAAGCTCGTCACACAAAAGTTTTTGTGCAAAAGTTAAACACAAAGTAGTGATGCATGGGATCACGTATGTTCAATAGCGACACTTAATTATGTCCATTAAAGGAGATCATTGCGACGTTAATCAAGATTTTCTTCGGAGCATGCACCTAATTTTTCTAGGCTCCGAATTCTAATTTCATGAAAAATAAGCTGGTCCCATGTGTCATTATAATTAAATTAATTACAAATGGACTTTTGTGAAATATCAATAAACTAAACCTTGAAATTATTTCTATATTAGAAATTAATGAAGTAAAACTATTTATAATTTGGTTTTTAATATTTATATCCGAATTCTCGACGAAATAGTAATAAATCAAACCCTGTTCGTTATTCTAATCATAACAACGTAACCTGAGTGTGTTAACAACAAACTTAAAAATACGGGGTTTTATCTCATTATTTTTTTGAAGTATTTCAGTTATCACAAAAATTTCCACGAGATCGTTTCACATAATAATTTTATAAGATGAATCTTCTATCCAAACTATGAAAACTTATTTTTTTTTTGCCCAAAAGTATTATTTTTCACTGATATAGACATGAACTTGGTCGATTCGTCTCATTCTCTCACAATAGATCTACTCTTCAATTTTCAAAAAAAAAAACACGGGATTTCATTAATTCATCTAATTTTAATAGATGGTTTTAGCTATTTAAGTAACACATGGATCTTCATTTAATTTTCCAACCAAAAATTAAAATGCCAGTCAAATGATTTTACACCACAATCTAAAATTTCTTGATTTGCTCCAAAAATTCTTCGCGTATATCAATATTTTCTTTTCACTCAATTCAAATGGATAGATTTGAATTCGTCGGATTAGACATTCTTATGGAAAAAAACAGTACAAGCACTTACACTTAACCCATTCAATTCTATAATTAATGCATAGCGGGAAAAGGTCCAACGCACGTTGATTAAGTTGAGTGCCTTCCGATTAATTCTTTTGTCTGTATCTACTGGGTGTAACGTGACCAAATTATTCTTTAATTATTATTATTATTTCCATCATCTTTTAAGATCGATTTATGCCTCTAACTACACTGATAAATACACCAATATTGTTTTATATAATGATTTGATGCATGACTAATTACAGCAGATTATCAATATTCAACATCTGGATCATTTATAATAGTTGCTAATTTATTAAGCATTAGCTACAATGACTTGTGGCCAGTTTCAAGATAGGAGAATAATCAAAATGCAGTGTTTAAATTGTCGTGTTGTGTGATTTAAAAATTGAAAATTTTGTTTTTTAAAATAAAAGATTGAAGTTGTGTTGTTACCGTCAACTATATATATCTTCTAGTAAAACGAAAATTGTTCGATAATAAGAATAATATAGCTTAACAAACTCAACGTGTATATGTGAGCGCAACACGATCGTTGATTTTATATATGTGTGTGTCGCGCGCGAGTGTGTAAATGAAAAAAAAATTCGATCTTGTAAAACATATTATAATTATTTCCTGAGGTAAGGGGTAAAGATTGGTTCGAATAAATTGTTTCTCATTTAGAAATGATCTCTGGTGAAATGGACGTACGGAACCTACAATAAAAATTCATGCTTTTAATTGGTTTTTTTTTTTTATTTGGATTTTACTATACCTTTTCTATTTGATAGTAAAAAATTTAATTCCTAATTCAATCAAATCATGGCCAACTAGATATATCGAGTTTAAAGATAGGATACACGATTATACAAATCAAGATTTATTTATTTATTTATTTTTATCCTTAGATGGATATCAAGTGTCAACCACTCCAACGTAAACCGAATCGAGCTATTTTTATTTTCTAGATAGTTGAAAAGTGTGATAGTTTAATTAATTTTGATGAAAAACTGATAAGAAGTGGGTGAAGATGCAATATTTACTTGAATTTGTAACTTATTTTGCTTTAAAAAAAAAAAGAAGATACGAGGGATGTTTTTTGTCTAAATTTTATGTTGCACCAACATACAAAAATTAATTGCTCTAAAAGATTTAATTGTAATTAGTTAATAGTATATATTTATATAAGTAGAAATGATATACTTCTCATGAACCAGAAGTGTAAACGATTCAACCTGTTTCGAAAAATATTTGATTTTTATTTAAATTTATCGAATTCAGGCCAAACTCGAATATATGTGTATGTATGTATATATATTCATATGTTGTTCATCCATCATGCCCATCTTCATATCTTTATATTCAATAGATAAATGATACCTCATTATGAAACTCGAATAATAAGATGATTGGTGAACATAATATTAAAATTATATATATATATATATATATATATATATATATATATATATATATATATATAAAGTAATATAAATAATTGAGAAAGAAAATGTTCAGATTTGACCTAATTCCACTGCCTCTGACTCAGCAAATTGCCACTACCACCTTCGGTCTTGGCTTCTTCCCCATGTATGTAACTATGGGCATATATACATGATATATGTCCCATGATACATACATATACATCATGTCATATATGAATGCATCATTATTACATGACATGCAGGCATCAAATAGACCTAGCTAGCTACCATCAATTCCAGCGGGGATGAATAATAAATAAATATAAAAATTTCATGTTATCAGAAAAATACTAGTTTTAATTCTTAAAAAATTAATGGCCAAATAGATTTTGTATTTTTATTTTTATTTTTTAAAAAAGATCTGCCGCAGCCATGAAATTAAAAATGACATACATGTATGTATGTATGTATATAGTGTAGGGGTCCGATTGAAGTGTAACGTTTAGTCTGACTTTAGGTATCAATTTATTTAATGGATAGGAGTATGAAATGGAATCGGGTTTAGGGAATCTGGTGGAATAATTAACTGAGGAAGAAAAATTCTTAGTGGGCACACACGAACACGAGTAGACGTGAGGGGGTCCCGTTCAGAGTTGGCGCTGCGTCGGAATTTTAATTGTTTCTCCAATCGTGACAACTTCTAGTAATAAATAATGTGCTTCTTTTCAATTATTTTTCTTCTTTTTTTAAAAAAAAAAAAGATTGCTGATCTGGGCAATATATAATTATTACATTCAACTATCTGTCCATATTAGCAATTTTTTTTAATGTTAAATGATTTTCAAATGTAACATATTGCGACGTAACGCATGAGTTCTGTTTGCACAATATTTGGTGTTGCGGGCGTGCCAGGTGCGAAGTGCACCGATTTGTGTGAAAATGATAAAATCTAACTTCTAAAAACAAGCGATTGTGAATTCTAAATTTGATCGTCGGTTCTAATCTCCTAAAACAACTATAACGCCAAAATAAAGAAAACTATTGGGATTTGAGGAATAAATCTCTGACATCGTTTATATTTTCAATAAACTGTAGAAATTTACAAGACATAAAAATATAAAATATGAAGTTGCTGAAATCTACAAACGAGAAGACGTAAATAGAAATATGCTTGAAAGCTTGAAAAAGACTATTGCTTGAATATTGGAAATTTTGCAGAGAGTATTTGCAGATTTGTCTGTGTTGAAGAGTTGTGTTGTGTCTCCCTCTCGTTGTGTTAGCCGATTCCTTTTTCTTCCTGGCCGCTGCGTCCTCTTTCTCCACTCCCCCATGATCTCCACTATCTGCTCCCCTAATGCCACGATTTCTAACTATCCTCCCACGTTCTTTTTCTCTTCCGCGCTCAGTGCTCATTTTTTAATCGATTAAGAATTATTCTTTTATGGGCTTATTTAATTGGGCTTCAGAATTGACTTGGGCTTGTAATTAAATTATTTTTAGCCCAAACAATTGCCCCCCGCAAGCATTGGCCCATTGGGCCAAAATGCTTGTATGTAACCCAATTTTCAATTCCTCCATAGCTAGTATCCCACAAATGTTTTATGAATTGGGCTTCCACCAATGGGCCGAGCACTCAAACTTATTTTCCCTGGGCTTTGAATTTTCTAATCGTCTTTTGAATTCCCTCCCCCATCCAATTCGCGCCTGCTACTCGTCTTCTTCATCTCGCCGCTTTGCCCTTCGCTCCCCGCTGCTCTGAAATTTCTTCCGCTCGTTCTCCGCCACCTACGCCCGTCGCTGCCTAGAGATTTACCGATGGCTCGAGATTCTTCTCCGGTGCGCCCTTCTGAACCAAGCACTGCGGGCGCGTTCTCTGTCTCGGCCGTCGCTTCCATCTCGCCGCCCATCGCGTTCGCCGGCCCTGCTGTGGTTGCCGAGGGTCTATCATTGGTTCGAGGTTCTTCTCCGGCGCCTCTAAGTCGTCCATGGGCGTCCACTCGGGTTTCAGTCAGTTCTCCTCCGCTCGGGTCAGTATTCAACGACGACCATGGATACTTCCTCGTTTCTTGAACTCTATTCAATGTTTCCCGGCTCTTTGAATGTTGAACGATGTTAGTCGTCCTGATTGAATTGCAATTTTATTTCCTTCGCTTTTGTGGTGTACACGAGGAACTAGTGCCTCAATGAGGGTTGGGCCCTTGTACCAATCGAGGTTGGTCGACTTCTCAATCATGCTATCTCCCCCAAAACAAAAAATTGGGACGAATGGAATCTTGTAAGGATTGTAGCCAACTTTCTTGAGGTAGGAAGACACCTCCTTCACGATTTCATCGTATTTGACTTTTGAGTATTTTGGTGTGGTGGCATCCATTTTGTTGCAGCAACAAATCATTTGCTTGATCCCGAGAGTGAAGGCAAGCAATGCATGCTCACGGATCTGACCATCCTTCGAGATGCCAGCTTCGAAACCACCAGTGGTAGAGTCAATAATGAGAACATCGCAATCAGCCTGGGAAGTACCAGTAATCATATTCTTGATAAAGTCACAGTGTCCAGGAGCATCGATGACAGTGCAATAATACTTGGTGGTATCAAACTTCCATAGAGCGATATCAATTGTGATTCCAAGCTCACGTTCCTTCTTTCTGCTTTGTATGATTAACCTTGAGGCGCTTCAATTTCCCTGGAGAAATTTAAGGGTTTGACGATCGGTTTTGCCATGGCAGTGATCATTGTCATGTTATTCTATGTTATTTCCATATTGGATCCTTGTAGATGTTTACATGCCACTGTCCTTCCTCATTTGTTTATCTCGAACTCTTGCGAGGAGTTGGGCAACTTGACATTGTTTGGCCATCTATTAGCCTTTGCATCATGGTAGTAGTGCGATGGCTATTGCATGGACTTATTACATGCATCTGTCTCGGTCTTGACCACTCCTTTGGCTTCATCTGTTGCACCCACTGAATTAGATATGACATTGGCTATTTTGATGCATTTACCTCGTGGAAGCAATGTATGCGAGCTTCATAAGCCATCATATGGCCTTCCCGCATCTACATTTGTGTCTGACAGGGGAGTCTGATATGTCCTTATCTTTGCTGTAGGTGTGTTGATTTCCAGCCAACCACCAATTAGGTCCAAAACTTCTCCAAGGTCAGTGGTTATTGCCGAAGATCGGTAAAAACTTTCATTTCTTCATGGCTATCTATTTTTCTGTTGTCTTGCTCTGTTAGTTGAATGTTCCCCGATTTCATATCTTTGTGTGTATCATCATTATCACGTTTGTTTCCTGCTTCGATATGTTGGTGTTGGTAAGTTCATTGATGGCAGGTAACACTGACTGAGGGTTGGCCATTGATTGGCCTCGGTTCTCCAGTGCATTCCACACATAAGCTTTGGTGTCATTTGGAGCTTTTTGAAACACAGGTACCTTTTAACTCTTATATGATCTTATGTGCTCTTACCTGCTGCATCCACTCCAGACAACTCCCTTGTCCTTTACCTTATGCATTGCACTTCAGTCGGATCCCTTTCCCGCATACACGTATATGCATTTGCACTTCAGTCGGACCCCTTTCCCGCATACACGTTTACTTATTGTTCTTGCATGCGGTGACTCCGCTTTTGATTTGTTGACTGCTGGTTTGGTGTTGTGGTTGTTGGGTAATGGATGTGGAATGAAGGTGGATTTGTATGGGGTGTTGTGTATTGGATGTTGGGAAGGAGTTTCTATTCGTTCTTAATCCACATAACCCAACTCATTTCAATAGCTTCAATCAAAATCATATGTTGGCTTAAAACTCCCCACTCGAGATTATTCTCTCCCTTCATTGATTATCGAAACACAATGGATCCAATATGATAAAAGTGGCCTACTGGCCAACTTTAATCGATCGTTTTCATTTTTGAATCATAACCAACAAATATTTACATTAGTGGCCCTAAGGCCTACTTCAAATAAAATCTTACAACATGAACATGAAGCTAGAACATACAAAAATGGCTGGTCAGCCTACTTTTCTTCCAAAGTCAATTTCTGGGTCCTCTTGGGGTTTACATATTGCCTTTGTCCTCTTCAGTTCTTCTTTTATTACTCATTATTCCGTTCGGTGATCCCAACTCCCCGCTCGTTGTGTTCCTTTCCTCCCATATTCTAAGTGGCCTCAAGGCCTACTTTATGAATCTGTCACTGCACATGCAAACAACCAATTATAATGGCAGTATGGTCTATTCCACCATGATTTTTGGTACAATAAAAACATTGGAAATAAGTGGCCATAAGGCCGACTCCCTAGTGAAATAATGGACCTTCAACATAATGAATGAAGGTGGCTTATTGTCCCACTCTCCCCGATCAATTTTATTGTTGAATCATAAACAAAATATGTTTATTTCAGTGGCCCTAGGGCCTACGTCACATGACACCTTGAAATCAGGAACTTAATATATACAAAAGTGGCCCCGAAGGCCAACTCCCCACTGAAGAATGCCAACCCCACTGAAGAATGCCAACTCCCCAATCAAGATTAGCCTTCGTGATTGCTTTACTGGCAAGCTTTTCTTACTTCTTCCCTCATACTTGGAAAATAAGGCTTGAGATACTTGCCATTTATGCATCTTTTGTGTGATTGGTCATCTAGACTTGATAGCCAATATGCGTTTCCGTCCAACACCTTATGTACTTTGAATGGTCCCTCCCAATTGGGAGACCACTTGCCCAGCTTCCTATCTTTTGTTCCTAAAAGCAGTATAGCCTTCCACACTACTTCCCCCTTATGGAAGCTTTTCTTGTTAACTCTTTTGTTGTAGATTCTCGCTACTTTATATTTCTGTAACATTATAGCAATGTACGCTTGGATTCTCAGCTCCTCTGGTTCTTCTAACGGGTCTTGTACCTCATGTTGGCCATCTTCCAGTTGAGATGGCGCCATTAATAACTCGTCAACTTGAATCTCATCTTTTTCATGCTCCTCTTCGAACTCATCTTCATAAACCACTTCCGTCCCATGGATATTCCATTGTTCCTCATCGCATACTCTATCCGAAACCTGCTGCATGTAGACTTTCCACACGAAGGCTGCAGCCACCTCTTTCTCCATTTGGTTGTATTCAATCATCGATCTCCTCGATCGTCGGCTGAATCATCGGCCTATATGGCCCGAAGACAGTAGGTTTAAGTATCTGGTTCAACACTGAACTTGGGGTTAGGGACTGCATGTAAACTAGACTCTTTTTTCTATCCTTGCCACAGACTTTTATGGGCCCGAAATCCCCGTTATAGTATCTGGCCTCCACTGTGTTGGCATGAGCTTGGAAAGGCTGTGCATCGGCTTCCACAATCTCCACGTAATCTCCTTTCCAAAATAAAAAGAACCGGTGCATTGAGGATGTGATGCACTGATTTGCATGGATCCAATATCTGCCTAACAAAGCTTGGAAGTTGGCAGATGAGTTCACAACAAAAAATGCGCAAATAGACGATATACTCCCCACAACAACATCAGCTGGGAAAAACTCAATGTTCTTGGTGGTTTTTTCCGTAAACGCAGCAACAGAAACTTCTGTGGAGATTAGGTCCTCTTCATTTTTGCCCAAATTTTTAAACATCCTCACTGGCAAGACATTCACTACCGAGCCATTGTCGATTAACACTTTGGACACTGGCTTGCCATTCACATGAGCCTTGATGTATAAAGACCTTATGTCATTAGTCATATCGGCTGTTGTCTTTTCCAAAATCACATGCTTAGGCTTGTTAGGGTGATCTTCTCTGATAATAACTCCTGAACCTCTTTCGGGGAGTTTGTTGCAAACCTTCATCTCTTCAACAGCTACTTCAGACACTGACTCCCCGCATTCTTCCTCGACAAGTTTGAACCTTTCTGGTAGTATCGTCAATCCTGTGGCACAGTCCACTGATATGTGGAACTTCCCTATACAGAAACTGAATGTTTTCCTTTCTTGATTCTCATAATCACTCGGTAAATCATCGTCTTCGTCGACCCACTTATCTTCAGTGGCGGACCTACCAAAGTTTGACCTACTTCCCGCTTGTGATTCGATGACTGGCATATCATGTATGGGTTTATTGTCTACCTTAGAAAGTTCTTCCTTTTTTGCAGCCGCTTTTTCCCTCAACAGCCTTCTTTTCTGGGTTCGAGTTGGTGGCCTAGGGAATTTTCTGTGTTGGGCCACTCTCCATTCGTGGGTGAATTCTTTTTTGGCTGGACGTACAAATCTGGGTCGAGCTTCCCTGACCTCTACAGTCTTTCTCACCGGAGCTTCATTCACACGCTGACTTTTATCATGATAAAGTGACTTCTTCCTGATTTCTATCTTTCGTGGTTCAACTCTGTTCACGTTCCTCCTGTTCGAGTATCTCTGGTGCTGATTGCGAGACGACTCCCCTCTAAACAATTGATTCTCAAGCACTGGTCTCTTGAATAAATATTGGTTCTTCGGCCTAGAGGCCGCAGATTCACCAACACTTCTGGGAAAACGCTGCTGAAATGTTCTTAGTTGATTAGTACTATACCTTACAGCGGCCTCAAATAGTTGACCTTTCGGAATCCAACATTTCTTAATTATTCGGTCTTTCATTGCAAAGAATCGGCTTCTTCTCTTGTCATTCAACAAATTTCTCAAATTTGTGACGTTCACGTTTACCGATGCCGCAGGAGGAAATGGGTCATTGTCCACTGCCATGTACTCTTGCTTGTTAGGGAATTTCAATATTCCTTTGTTGATTCTTTCCTGCAGAACATTCTTGAAAGCCCAACACAATTTAGTGGAATGATTGTATGAGTTGTGATACTTACAGTATTCTCGACTTTTCAGCTCATCTTTAGTAGGCATCCGATGATCAGGTGAAAAAGCGATGAACTTTTCTTTAACCAGAAAATCAAATATGTCATCTGTTTTGGAAATATTGAATGTGTACTGCATGTCCTTGGGAGGTTGGGAGCTATTCTTCTTTTCAGTTTCTGTCAGCTTCATTTTTAGCAGGGGAACCGTGCATGAACCAGCTGATCGAATTTCTGCCAAAACATCTTCCACCTCCTGGTAATAAGATTCCATTGTTGTTTTCTTGTTAGACGACTCATCTGTCAATAGTTCCTCGTACTCCCCAACCTTTGCTGCAAGTTCAAAGAAATCTCTGAATTCCATATCCTGAAACTTCTTCTTATGCTCAAAGTCTAGCCTCTTTTGTACTATTTTGACAAACTCAGTCTCTGACAGAAACACCTTGCACTTGTTCTTTGCTTTCTTGAACCTATCAATGAACATATCAGCTGTTTCTCCTTTTTTCTGAGATATCTTTGACAAATCAGCGATGCACGCCTCAGGCTCAGTTCGGTAAAACTGAGTAAGGAATTGCTTCTCCATATCTTTCCAACTTAAGATTGAGTTTCGAGGAAGTGCGGCATACCCCGAAAATGCCGTGCCAGTAAAGGTATTTGGGAACAATCTCAACTTCAAAGTAATAAAGTTTTCCAAGTTTGCCAGCTCCCCACACCTTATAGTGAACCTAGCAATGTGCTCAAGGCTAGATTGACTATCTTCTCCAGAAAATAAGCTGAAATCTGGTACTTTGTAACATCTGGGAAATGGATTGTTGATATCTATGTGGTTGGGGTATGGCTTGTGAAATTCTAGGCGGCCAATTTGTCTCAAAGCCGGCCCATACATTTCTTGCACAGTTTCTCTCACCATATCAAGATCGATCATTGTTGCGTTTTTGTTGGGGAGCAGATGGTGATAATAGTTTGCCCCCCGAGTCTGAGCCTCTGTACTGTAACCAACATTACATCCTTGGAAACTTCCATCAACTCCATGATAACCCAAGTGTGGTATATCATCATCCATTCCTGGTTGATACAAAGGATTAGTAATCGCATGGACTTGGTTGACAGGTTGTTTCAAACTCCCTGCTCCACCTGTACGTGGATATGGCCGAACTCTTCCACCTAAAGTTTTCTCCTTTTTATGTGATAGTGTGTAACTTCCTTCCCGTTGGTTTGGGAGTGCCAACTCTGGGCGGCGAGGATCGCCAGCCATTGAGTGTCCTGCTCCCTGGTCGAGTTCAGTGAATTGATTACTCCCCTGATCAGCCTCTTTAACAATGGTATTTTGCTCTTTGTTGGTTGATTGGTTCGGTTTACCCAATACTGTCTTCAAGCAATCAGACACAGCTTTGGACAGTGCTTCTGATATTTCTTCAAATTTTATCGCAGCCAACGTTTCAACCAAATGATTTGAAATATGAGCATATACCTCTGGAACATGACTTGGATGCAAATCCAACTCCCTGGTCGGCTCTTCAGAAGCCGATTGTTCTATCTGTGGAGCATGAGTCTCTTCCTGGCTTGGTAGAAACTTCCCGTCTCTTTGATTGACGTTTTCTTTCCTTCTTGGCGGCATAGTGATGGTCCCACCGGGCGTGCCAAAAATATGTTTGCACAATATTTGGTGTTGCGGGCGTGCCAGGTGCGAAGTGCACCGATTTGTGTGAAAATGATAAAATCTAACTTCTAAAAACAAGCGATTGTGAATTCTAAATTTGATCGTCGGTTCTAATCTCCTAAAACAACTATAACGCCAAAATAAAGAAAACTATTGGGATTTGAGGAATAAATCTCTGACATCGTTTATATTTTCAATAAACTGTAGAAATTTACAAGACATAAAAATATAAAATATGAAGTTGCTGAAATCTACAAACGAGAAGACGTAAATAGAAATATGCTTGAAAGCTTGAAAAAGACTATTGCTTGAATATTGGAAATTTTGCAGAGAGTATTTGCAGATTTGTCTGTGTTGAAGAGTTGTGTTGTGTCTCCCTCTCGTTGTGTTAGCCGATTCCTTTTTCTTCCTGGCCGCTGCGTCCTCTTTCTCCACTCCCCCATGATCTCCACTATCTGCTCCCCTAATGCCACGATTTCTAACTATCCTCCCACGTTCTTTTTCTCTTCCGCGCTCAGTGCTCATTTTTTAATCGATTAAGAATTATTCTTTTATGGGCTTATTTAATTGGGCTTCAGAATTGACTTGGGCTTGTAATTAAATTATTTTTAGCCCAAACAAGTTCTTGTCTGAAAGAAGAAGATTCCACGTCCTTTATTTTACTTAACCTTATTTATATATGTTAACCTCGGTTTTCAAATGCAAGGAATACAAGATTTATAGAAAATACACTTGCATAATAAATATTCTATCATACCGTTTTTATATAAGATGAAACAATTGTGATATCCTTATTCTACATTAGTTGAAAATAAAAAGTTTAAAATTGTTTATATTGACTTATAATAGATATTTATAGTAATTTGAGTTAAATTTTTTTTTTAGTAAAATGAGGACGGATACGTAAAACTAATAACCATTAATATTTCACAGGATATTTAGTATCTGAAAGTTTTCGAATTGGGCTGCCAAAACAATTGGGCCGAAAAAAATGGATTTCATGTGTAGATCATAGAAAATTCATGGTAGTTTGGGTGAGTTGTTGTCAAGGAATAGCCCTGAATTCGAATCTGCGGCCCATTTGTGGCAGGCCTAAGAGCATATTTCATGGAATCTCCATGTACCGTCCAAGATTCCTGGATCCACAGTTCGACGGCCTGCCATAACTCTTTCCCAAGATTCCTTCCGCACAAATTCCATGCTCAAGTTCAGAACCTTTCGAGCTGAAATAAAGATGGCGAACTCAATCTTGAAATCCCATATTCTCTGCTCGAAGAATCTTCCAGACTTCCCATGGCCGCGCCACCGTGACAGTAATGCTAGTCTCTGCCACAGACGATTCCCCCACCTTCGCGCTCTTGTACGCCGTCTTCATCTTTATCTTCTTCCTCTTTCTCTATCGGTTCCTCGCCCTTTTCTTCTTCCTCCTGCTCCTTTTCTTCCTATGTTCCGAAGTCGTTTACCTCCTCTCGTCTGTCCTATGTCCGCCTCCGTGAACTTCTCCCAGGATAAGGATGCACCCGCCGCCGACTCAAATGCTAAAACTGTGAGAAATCATCCGTTTCTCATATTTCTACTGATTTTATGCTTCAATTTTGATAATTTGTTCTGCGCTAAAGGATTATGTTTTTGGTCCGAGAATCTGTTGTTGATATCGATTCTTCATCAGCTTTTACGGGCCTTTGTTGTATCTGTGTCTAGTATTAAGTTGGGATGAAGTCGGTGAAAATTTCAATAAAATTTTGAAGAATGAATGTGTGTGTGACTGCTTCTATTTTTTTTTTTTTTGCGGTGTATTGTAGGTAAGAGTGGTGATAAAGGGGAGGGTTCAGGGTGTATTCTACAGAAATTGGACAATTAACAATGCCAATGAATTGGGGCTCAAGGGTTGGGTTCGGAACATGAGAGATGGCTCTGTGGAAGCCCTGTTTTCTGGGAACCCCGATAAAGTTGAGGAGATGGAGCAACGTTGCCGGAGGGGTCCACCAGATGCCATGGTCACCGGTCTCCAGGTCTTCCCAAGTACTGAGGATCCCGGAACCTCGTTTCAGCGTAAGCCAACTGCGTGATCAAATGTGTCTTTTGGCTTATGCATTGTGAGATCGATCAATCATATGCCTATTTCACTTGTGGACTAGATTGATTGATGAAAGTATAAAGCATGCTGTATGTTCAGGTAATCATAGAGGCTGTACTAAGAAATCCTGGAAATATTTCATATATCTAAAATTTTATGGATATAGCAGGGTGTCATTACCACATTCTCCTATTTGAGTTTATTTCTGCTATGACATGGAGTTACGAAATTTCGGTGTTTGTTAGTGAGATGGTACCTCAGGACAATAGCCGTAGAGATGTATCCAAAGTTAAACATTTATTCTTACATGTGTGATTCACACTTTTTTCAGTTAACCTCACTTGTAAAGATAAGTGTATCATTGGATGCATATTCAAGATATTATCCTCAAGGTAACATGAAATTAGAATTCTAGATCCTAGAATCAACAAGTAAAGCTGCAGAGGTTCCCGATGGTGTGAAAACATCTTAATCAAGAAACAACACAAATATTATCATACTGTCAGCTCAAAGGCTTCAAACAGTTAATGATTTATGCTTATGGATATGATCTTGTAATAATTTAATGAAAATCAATGTGTAGTATCACAAAATGTATATGAAGTTCTGTTGAAAGATTGTCGTACAGGAGAACCAAACATACATAGAAACAAATACTAAGAACCACATATTTTCATTTTACTTCTGAGCAGTTGTTTGCACCCCACAGGTTCTCTCAAGCAGGTCGAGATTTCCATGACAGCGGCATTGATAGATGTGTCCTCTCCCAACTCAAGATCAAGACTATCTTACTAACGGTAAAAGTTTCATAATATTGACCGTATTAATGTGACTTGAGGAACTTTAACCTTTTCTCTCCAGTAAAAAACGTTTCCGTATTTCCCGGCTAATCGGCTCCAGAAACTGCGCGGTATGTCTAAATCAACCGAAGCTCCAACATTGAAGTTTTAATATTTTTCTCGGTTGAATAACAAAGAACATAAACATAAAAGTTGGGAGTCAAGGAAGATGAGAAAAATATTGGTTTAGTCCTCTACCGAAGGTGGGATCGGCCACGAATACTATTGTATTAGCATCCATGTTCCAGAAATCTTTGATCGCTAGACATGTGAAAAAAATTGAAAGGGTGGATCTAATTATGTTATCAGAAATACAGACTTTTAGATGTTCGATATCACATCCCACGTTGCATTAATACCCTTTGGATAGATTTTCATTTGGCGCAAGATTCTACTTGTGTTGGAGACATCTCAATGTCAATAGATCAATGTGCTAGGTCGTGACGAAGTTGTCTCCTTTTAAAGACTGATGATTGTGTATCTAATTCCATATCTGAGTTGTCCGAGGGGTGTAGACATATAGATTATATTAGAAAGATGGACTCTTCTAATAACTTAGGAAAATCATTTCAGCAAAGCTCATTCTGTGAAGTGCCTGTAAAGTGTCAATTGTTTGAGAAAGAGATAGATAAACCCCACTATGTTTTTAAAATCTACACAGAAAGAAACCCAAAATACTTGATGTCATACCAGGAGTATCAGGATAGTTTTGAGCTAAAACTCGCAACTTATATCCTGTATCTTTTTTAAGGGCATCAATCCCCAGGGTTACTCTATTCTTCTGCAAATTAAATTGAACAATATGATACTATTTAGCGTTGCATCTCATTCATGCATTGATTTCTAAGCCATTTGACAGAACCATCATAGTAACAAAGGTCGACTCTTTATGAATTGTTGTCTGAAAGGATTCGAAACTTGGAAAAAATCATGTAAGAAATTGAATTTAATTCGAAGAAACCATAAGTAAAAATTGGACACCTGACCCTGTGAAAGGAAACCACAGCATCAATAACCATTGTAAACACTTTAGGAAGCAATTCAGGTTTGTTCACCCCACTTTTTGTTGGTTTCATGTATGCAACTTGAGATAATAAATACGAAAATAAAGAATAAATTGGATACCGAATTTACATGAAAAACCCTAAAGATTATTAGGGTAAAAATCACAGACAAAATGCAAAGAATTTCACTGTAATATTTTATGGTGTACAATCGTTTACTGTGTTTCTAAAAAGAACACGGACTCTCTCAATATAGGAGAACAAACACTTCCCAAATATTATAAAAATAATAATAAGAAAAAGAAAACTCAAGAATATAATGAATTGCTTGATAATGAGATGATATCTTAATGATGAGAGGAGCTCTACTCCTCGTTAGTGTGAAAACGCATATGAAAACGCGTCTTTCCGTCTGGTTCCTCTGTCAAATATGCATCTTAATGCTTCATGCTGTCAATTATTTATTTTGCCGACATTTCTACTATTTGGAGATTTGATCCAATTTCACTTTGTTCAAGAATGAGCAGAAGAAGGAGGTTTGATATGTAGAAGATCCATACAAAGGATAACATAGTTGATGTTCTGACCAAGCTAGTGAACACTGATAAGTTTGAGTGGTGTTGATCCTCAAGTGGCCTAGCAGAAACGTAAGCAACATGTAATGGCAAGATTGAAAGGATGAGTGGAGATGCGTTTGATTCTCAATCAAATCTTCAAGTAAGAGAAATGTCGGAAAAATAAATGAATGATGACTTGAAATATTAATGATGATAGATGCATATTTGACAAAGAAAGCAGGCGGGAAGATGCTTTTTCATACGCGTTTTCACACTGACGAGGAGTAGAGCTCCTCTCATCATTCAGATATCATCTCATTCTCAAGTAATTCATTATATTCTCGAGTTTTCTTCTTATTTATTTCTATATTGTTCTCCTGTATTAAGAGAGAACGTGTTCTCTATGTTGTAGACATAATGGCGTGCATATACGAGATAATAAAGTTTAATGGAAACAATTTTATGCTGTGAAAAATAATGATACAAACAATTTTGAGAAATGATAATTGTTTGGCGACTATTGTAGAAATGTTGGCAAAATAAATGAATGACAACAGGAAACATTAATGATGATAGATGCATATTTGACAAAGGAAGCAGACGAGAAGACGTGTTTTTACATTGACGAGAAGCTCCTCTCCTTGTTTATCATCTCATTCTCAAACAATTCACTATATTTTTGAGTTTTCTTCTTAAACCTATTATTTCTATAATATTTGTGAGGTGTTTGTTCTCTTGTATTAACAGAGTGTGTTTTCACTTTGAAAATACAGTAAGCGGTTGTACATCATAAAATATTATAGTGAAATTCTTTTCATCTTGTTCGTGTTTTTTACTATAACAATTTTTAGGAGTATTCCACATAAAACTCGGTGTCTAGTTTTTTTTTTATTTTCATATTTATTGTATCATTTTGTCGCACGCTTTTCTCTCATCAGCTCTACTCCTACAAAGTGTAATTCATTTTGCACAACTGTAAAACCAGCAATGATATATGCATTTGTATCAGTGCAATAAATACGAAGATCAAAAGACATGAACACTTCAAAATTTTCACACTTGTGGAAACTGATAGATAAGCTACCCTCAAGAATATAGTGTCAATAAAAAAAATTACTAGTTTGTATGAAATTACGATCCAGATAGCAAGAAATTCAAATATTTCGGAGGGATACGAGGAACCCATTCGGGAAATTGCTGTTTGATGTTGCAAGAAAGTGATGCTGCGGTGGATTTTGCCGAGACAGGGAGAGGGATGAAGACGGATGCTGCAGAAGATAAGCCATTGGACGGCTTATAAAAACATAGAAATCTTGACTCGATTCGGTCACAATGGTTTTACTTTTATTTATTTATTTTAAAAAATGGAGGAAGGTATGAATTTTTTATTAACGATGAAACTTATGCTTATTATAGGATAATCATGTGAGTATTTATCCTAAATTATTTACCAATATGCAGCAATCACTTTTGTTCTTAGTTTTCATTCGGCTAATTTTGCCTAGTTTTTTATTCGAATTCTTTCGAAAATCAATCGAATTTTTCAAGCGAAAATTCATCAGCACCCACCCTCATGAAATTTGAAAAAAGTGGATTTAGACGGGAAAAATCTTATTAATTTGGAGTTTTTATAAAGGGAATTTTTTGATTATTTTTACGAGAATTTAATATTTGTTGGCCAGAATATTCAATCTAATCTTTTATCTAACTTCGTCTTTAATTATTCAACTGAGCCACAAAAAGACACGCTGATTCTAATAGCTCATTCGTCAACTAGACAAAAATTTGTTCCAGACGGTTTAACATGTCGTATTTTATGAGATGTATATTTTATTCGGATCATTCATGAAAAAATATTACTTTTTATGTAAAGAGTATTATTTTTTTATTGTGAATATCGATAGGGTAAACCGATCTCACATATAAAGATTCGTGAGACCGTCTCACAAGAGACTTACTCCTTCAACTAATAAGAATTGAAAAACAAATAATTCGATCTCATAAAATCCATATGAATGAAAATTGACAAAAACTTGTGTGAGATGGTCTCACAGGTCGTATTTTGTGATATATATTTTTTATTTTAGTCATCCAGCTAAGATTATTATTTTTTGTGAATATCAGTAGGGTTGACCCGACTCATAGATAAATATTCGTGAGACCGTTTCACAAAAAATCTACTCATGAAAATTTAATAGTTAATCTGGGAATTTTTTAAATATCACAGTTCAATCTTATAATTTCTCCGTATTCATTATATTTCTCAGTTAATCTGGTAATTTTTTAAAATATCTAAGTTCAATCTTATAATTTATCTCTGTATTCATTATATTTCTTTTTGTATAGTTTGATAATGTCTATTGTGAGATGGTCTTATGAATATTTATTTGTGAGACGAGTGATCTCTAACGATATTCACAATAAAAAGTAATACTCTTAGCTTAAAAAGTAATACTTTTTCATAGATGAACCACATAAAAGATATGTCTCATAAAATACGACTTATGATATCGCCTCACACAAGTTTGTGTCATGTAGTTCTATGTTCATGTGACAAGAATTCTATTAATATTTATTTCATAAAATTGATTCAGCTCACGGTTTTAGAAAGATTTTATAAAAATAAATTACAATAATTTTAACTGAAATTGTTTGAATCCTGATTATGGCTCCGTCCATAAATACCCCCAACATGCTGTACAGATCGACGCTTTCATTTCCAGTTTCTTGGTAGGGTTCTAAGCTCTACCGTATTATCTGTAAACCCCCAATTTCATTCTCCGAATCGACAATTGTATATGAAACCCTAAAGTTGTGCTATTTTGTGTCAAGGGTTTGACGCAATTGATGCAATACGCTTTCGCCCATCACCGACTTCAAGTTTGTGGGATTCGGTAGACTCTGGGAACTGCATATCTTGTAAGTATTCCATAATACACTCAAACGTATTCGCATTAACACAATATGTGTGTAAACTGGTTGATATTTCAGCTGGGCCATTTGGGTTTCGTGGCTGTTCATAGGGGGACATGGATGAAATGTATATAAATTGTGCCCTAGTTCTGCTGTGGAGGCGTTTGGGTTTATGAGGTTAGTGTTTTTGAGTTTCTGGAGTTGAAGAAGACCTTAGTGGTTGGGGAATCTGAATATGAACGGTGGAGGTGAAGTAGATGGACGGAGAGATGACCAAGGTCCGATAATTCGATCTGGCACCAATATATTTGGCCGAGCGATTTCAAGGGTATTTGTGGGGCAGATGTGTGAGAGTATTGGTTTTCAGGGAGTCAACGAGTCTGCTCTTGATTCCCTAGCTGGAATTGTGATTAGCTACATCAGTGACCTGGGAAAAACTTCAAAATTTCATGCAAATTTGGCTGGTAGGGCCGAGTGCAATGTCTTTGATGTCATTCAAGGATTAGTGGATTTGGGCTGGTCACAAGGATTTTCTGGTGTTTCTGAGGCCCAAAATGATTGTGTAATTAGTTCTGGTCCTATCAAAGAGCTCGACGAGTATGTGGTGTCTGCGGAGGAGATACCTTTTGCTCAGCCAGTTCCACGGTTTCCTGTGATCAGGGGACGGAAAATGATACCTAGTTTCTCGCAAATGGGCGAGACACCCAGTTCTAAACATATACCAGTTTGGTTGCCTGCATTTCCAGATCCTCACACATATATACAAACGCCTGTATGGAACGAGAGGCACACTGACCCTCGTACAGATATGATTGAGCTGGCAAGGCAGCGTAGAAAGGCAGAAAGGTCCTTGTTAAGCTTGCAGCAGCGGCTGGTGTGTAATGGGTCATTAGTGGCTGCAGCCTCAGCTGGAGATTTAGCTGAACCGGATGAGGTGGGGAAGTCCAAGTTTTTTGAAATTGAAAATTCTGTTCCTGTTAAGCCGTTGCAGGATAGTGGGAGAAACTTGTTACCGGTTGATGTGCATGCTAAGCTTCCCGGTGAGTCACACACAGAAAAGCGTGCCTCTTTATTGGAGACATTTGCTCCTGCTATCGAGACAATGAAGGACAGGCTTGATTCTGGAAGTGATGGGGACAAGCTTCTTCCGGAGAAGAGGAAACCTATATTTCTGGAGTTGAAGGGTGGTAAAAATGTCTTCGGAGAATCACTTGATTTGAGGATTCAGAACAAGGCCGCTGCTAGAACTTCATCCTGGTTCGAACATGAGGACGAAAAAGATGATAAGAAGAGGAGGGTTGAGTTTATACTCCAGAAGTCTATGGAAAACCAGCTAGAACTCCCTCAGTTGTAAATTTGTAATTCCTCGAGTGACTTAGTCAAAGAGAATTTGCATACGCTAGCTCAAGATTATAGCAGTTGATTAGGTTAGTCTAACTAGAAATTGTAGTTAGTTGTGCTGGTGAATGTGATTAGAATCCACACGGGTATCGGACCTAATCTAAGACATTTTTCGAGAAAATTTAGCGTGTGTTTTTAGTTTCTTCTGTAAGTCTACATTATGATTTTTCCAATGAATGAAAATGTATCTTTACTTGTTTATCACAGATATCTGTGTACCCATTTTAGTTGGTGCAGTTTACTCAGCATGTAGGTGGTGTAAAATTCAATCTGTACATTGTATCACTGCATTTATTACAGTGCTATACTTTTCAAGTATGATATCTATCATCGATGTTATTTGCACTTAACTATGCTAAAATGGGAATTAAGACTTCTTTAAATTGACAGGTCTTCTCATCCTTTATACCCCGATTTGAAGGTTGTAGAAGAGGAGCGATAGCTTTAACTGTAAGTTGTTAGCATGCTTTAAGCAATATGTGCCTTGTTTAAGAAGCTTCATCCAAGCTCATTGACGTTTACCAAGACTATGATATTGAGTTAATGCTGAACTTCTTATATATATATCATCAGTTTGAGTGTAGCGCCCTTACCCAAGCCACTACTAAACAGACTAATAAACGTGCAACATTAAACTTAATACCAACAATTAAACAGCGGAAACCAAATACTTAATCAATCTTACAACCCAAATGAAAACAAAGCAATAACGACAGTCTTACACATTAATACAACCATAACAAATACAAAACATAACCCTGAACGAGAAAATGATAAACCACAGAAAACCTCCACTGGATCACCACCGAAAACCCAACTGCTCTAGCCACTGCCCTGGTCGTCCGAACCGTCCAACCTAAGACCTGCCCCGTGGAATGGGGTGCCCAAGATGAAAACAAGGACGTGAGCGACAATCGCCCAATACGAGAATGTACGAGTATACAAACTGATATGATGCATGCAAAATGCAATATGCTCGGATATCAAGGATCAAGTCAAGAATCTCATGCTCAGTCTAGAGGCGCCTGAGTGTGTAGTCTCTGATCTGCCCTAGGCATGTTTTGGCTCCCACATTCATCATGAAGACGTGGACCTGCAATGTCCAGGTCATCAGAGCCCGCGGGTCCCGTCGGACACTGTAGCTCTCGATGGCCCATCATCCACAATACAGAATAGGGCTGAGCGGCCCCAACAAACGAGGTATATCTCAAAAGATATCAGGCTCAACATGATATGTCATGCATAATATGCCAAAGCAGTAAAACATGTATCATGCAACAGATAAATATGCAGCATATAAGTGTGTATACTACGCTTGGATATCTCAGTCAGTACATCACGTACCTCACTAAAACAATCTGACAGAAAGCTCTGAACCTAGACAATACCAACATAATGAAATCACTAACAAACCAGATCAAACATGCTACAAAGATCTCCCTATGATCCTTAAATCACTATCTAAGGATTTAGGATTATACCTGCGTCCGTCGTCAGCCCGCTGATGATGTCTCGATCTCAGTTCACCGACCCTCCTCGAGTCGACACTAGCTCCGAAACTTCCCGACACCAAAGTGCCCTAGAAACTGACTAGAAACTATGGTAAAACTAGCATTTTCTCTGAAGAATGCGGTGAAGGAAACAAAAGAATCGGCTTCCATTTATAGGCTGCATCCGGACTATTTCAGAAAATCCGAACCAATCTTATCTGCCACGTGTCGGAATCTCATTGGTCTAGTTGGATTTCTCGAGATAATGTAATCCGAAGTAGGTCGGGTTATCCATTTAAAATTCGGTGGATACCAACAACTTGATCCCGAATTATTAATCCTTAATAATACTTAAATTAACAACTCATTAATTATCTCTTAATTAATATTTCATTCAAAATAAGAATTCGGGTCATTACATCCTCCCCTCCTTACAAAGATTTCGTCCTCGAAATCAAAACTGAAGTACAATACAACTGAATAAAATACAACTCAAAACAAATGAGGATACTCTGAGCGCATACGACTCTCTAACTCCCAAGTTGCTTCTGCAGTACCTCGGCGTTGCCATTGCACTAGAACAATTGGAATGGTCTTGTTTCTGAGCTCCTTCTCTTTCCTACCTAGGATTAAAAGCGGCTGCTCGACATAAGTCAAGTCTTCTTCAAGTTGAACGTCTGTCGGACTAAGAACGTGCGACTCATCTGATACATACCGTCGTAGCAACGATACATGAAAGACATTATGAATGCTGGACAAATACGGCGGTAAAGCCAATCGATACGCCAAATTTCCAACACATTCCAAGATCTCAAAAGGTCCGATGAATCTTGGGGCTAATTTTCTCTTGAGTCCAAATCTCATCACCCTGCGGAACGGTGAAACTTTAAGGAAAACTTTTTCCCCTGACTGAAACTGTAGAGGTCTACGCTTGGTATTCGCATAACTCGATTGACGATCTTGTGCAGTTTTAATTCTCTTCTTGATCAATTCCACTACGTCAATCGCTTGTTGCACTAATTCAGGTCCTTGCACTTGGCGTTCTCCTACTTCGTCCCAAAACAAAGGAGTACGACAACGTCTACCATACAATGCTTCGAACGGAGCCATACCAATGCTACTGTGGTAGCTATTGTTATATGCAAACTCCACAAGCGGCAGATGATCATGCCATGCTGGTCCAAAATCCAAAGCACAAGCACGCAACATGTCCTCGAGTGTCTGAATAGTCCTCTCAGACTGACCATCGGTCTCTGGATGATAGGCAGTACTCAGACTCAATGTCGTTCCCAACGCTTTTTGAAAACTTCCCCAGAACCTTGAGGTAAAGCGTGGATCTCTATCACTGACTATACTTGTTGGCACACCATGATATTTAAGAATCTCTTGGATGTATAGTCTTGCCATGCGATCGAAACTATATTCCCGACTATACGGAATGAAATGTGCTGACTTAGTCAGTCGGTCCACAACAACCCAAATTGCATCACAATTCTTAGAAGACAACGGCAAGTGGGTGACAAAATCCATCGTTACATGCTCCCACTTCCACTCAGGAATAGGAAGATTCTGAAGTAATCCTCCTGGTCGTCGATGCTCAGCTTTCACTTGCTGACAAACCAAACACTTGGCTACAAACTGGTAAACACTTCTCTTCATACCTTTCCACCAAAACTTGGTCTTCAAATCCTTATACATTTTCATGCTTCCAGGGTGGATACTCAACTTACTCCTATGAGCTTGAGATAAAATCTCGTCCCTCAATTTAGAATCTTCTGGAACTACGATTCTACCTGACAAACACAAGGTTCCATCTGCTTGGAACGCAAAGCCAGATGTGTTGTCTCCTTTAGCTAACCTTGCTAACTTTTCCACCTTCGGATCAGAAAACTGAGCTTCTCTGATTTTGGCATACAACATCGGTTCAGATAAAATGCTCGTTACTCGAATGTGTTCCATTCCTTTCTTATGACGGAAGTGAAATCCCAGAGAGCAACAATCTTGTATTACACTTGATATAAAACTTGTCTGAAGTGCAGATAATCTCACCTTGCGACTAAGAGCATCAGCTGTAAGATTCGCTGATCCTGGATGATACTTGATTTCGCAATCATAATCCTTTAACAAATCCATCCATCTTCTTTGACGCATGTTCAACTCTGCTTGAGTAAAGATATACTTCAAACTCTTGTGATCTGTGAAAATCTCAAATCTCTCTCCATAGAGATAATGTCGCCAAATCTTCAAAGCAAACACAATCGCTGCCAATTCCAGATCATGAACTGGATAATTCTCTTCATGCTTCTTCAACTGTCTGGATGCATATGCAATCACATGACCATTCTGGGTTAAAACGCACCCAAGTCCTTGAAGTGATGCGTCAGTGTACACAATGTACCCTCCTGATCCAGATGGCAGAGCTAAAACTGGTGCAGTTGTCAAACGTTGACGCAGTTCATTGAAACTATTTTCACAATCATGAGTCCATTCGAACTGCACATTCTTACACGTCAGTTGAGTCAATGGTTTGGCAATCTGAGAAAATCCTGAAATGAATCTCCGGTAATAACCTGCCAAACCTAGAAAACTTCTTATCTCTTGAGCTGATTCCGGTCGTGCCCAACTCAACACTGCTTCGATCTTGCTAGGATCCACTGATATCCCATCTTTGGATATAACATGTCCCAAGAAGACAACTCTGTCGAGCCAAAACTCGCACTTGTTCAACTTAGCATACAGTTGGTGATTCCTTAAGGTTAGCAACACAATCCTTAAATGTTGTGCATGCTCTTCAAGGCTACGAGAGTATACCAGTATGTCATCAATAAAGACAATGACAAACTTGTCAAGATTATCCTGGAATACTCGGTTCATCAAATCCATAAATACTGCTGGAGCATTCGTCAAACCAAACGGCATCACTAGAAACTCGTAATGCCCATACCTTGTTCGAAATGCAGTCTTAGGGATATCACGTTGATGAACTCGAAGTTGATGATATCCAGACCGTAAATCGATCTTCGAGTACACTGAAGTCCCTTGCAGTTGATCAAACAAATCATCAATCCGTGGTAACGGATATTTATTCTTGACTGTTACTCGGTTCAACTGCCGATAATCTATGCAAAGCCGCATAGACCCATCGTTCTTTTTAACGAACAACACTGGTGCTCCCAGGGAGACACACTGGGTCTAATGTACCCTTTGTCCAGAAGATCTTGTAACTGTTGTTTCAACTCTTTCATCTCTGTTGGTGCCAATCTATAAGGCGCTCTGGAGATAGGTGTGGTTCCTGGTACCAACTATATCTCCGCTTCCACTTCCCTCTCTGGAGGAAATCCAGGAATTTCATCGGGGAAAACATCAGGAAATTCATTGACAACTGGAATATTCTTCACGTCGATTACATCCTTTGATACGTCAACAGCATAAATGACGTATCCTTCTCCTCCTTTTGCTAAAGCTCGTTGTGCCTTTACAGCAGACACTACTGGCATTGGAGGTCGAGCTCCCTCACCAAAGAAGAACCAATTCTCGTCTCCTTCTGGACGAAACTGAACGAGACGTTGATAACAATCTACCGTCGCTCTATACTTAGTCAATAGGTCGATTCCCATAATACAATCGAAATCTTCCATAGCCAATATCATCAAATTGGCAGACAAGTAATTTCCCTCAAACTCTAACAAACAGTCTACTACAAGTCGCTTAGCTAAAACTTCTTGTCCCATCGGTGTAGACACCGACAACAGAACATCTAATGACACGTAGGGTAGTTTATGCTTCTTAACAAACATTGATGCTATGAATGAATGTGATGCCCCAGTGTCAATCAATACATATGCAAGAATACCACATAAAAGAAAATTACCTGCAAAGACTCTCTCGTTATGGTCCTCAGCTTGCTCTTGGTTTAAGGCAAACACTTGCCCCTGAACTCGTGGGCGTTGCTGAGATCCTTGCGATATTCCTCCACGACGAGAACCTTGAGCGGGAAAACCTTTCTGTTGAACAGTGGCCTCAGACTGTTTTCCACTATAAGACCCTGTCATAGAACTTCCGCCTCCACTCTGATTCTCCAAATTAGGGCAATCCCTCTTCATGTGACCAAAACCACCACAATTGAAACATGCCCCCGTTGCTCTTCGACAATTCTCCGTCGGGTGATTACCTCCGCAGTGGCCACATTGCATCTTTTTCCTGCCAAAGCTGTGCACCCCTCCAGAACCGGAAGAAGAAGAAGATGCAGACTTCTTGAAAGACTGACCCCTTGGTCCCAACGAACTAGAACTTTTGGTAGCTTGCATAGCCTTTCTCCTAGCAATACTGATCTCGGCTTGACGACAACGATTCACTAATCCTTCGTACGAAGTAGGATCATCACAGACAGAAACCCGATCAAAAATCTCCTGGTTCAAACCATTCAAAAAAATGAGAATATTTTGCTGCAGAATTCTCACTGATGTGAGGAGCGTACGACAACAGATCCGTAAAACGCTTCTGATAATCCTCAATGTTCGAATCTCCTTGCTTAATGGTCAACAGTTCCATCTCCTTCGCCTGGCGAAGAGCTGGCGGAAAGTGATGATTGATGAAGGCCTGACGGAAATGCTCCCAACGAATCCGCCCATGCTGCTGAACTAGAATGGCAGAAACAGGTTTCCACCATTTCCGAGCTTTTCCTTGGATCATGAAATCAGCTACCTCCATCTTCTCATCCTCGTCATAGTGCAATACTCGAAAACACTGCTCCATGATATCAACCCAAGCTTCAGCAACATCAGCATTCTCATCTCTGGTCAACGGTGGAGGTCCAATCTTCATGAAATCCATAATATTGACACGGTTCCTACGTCTCCTTTCATCATGATCTCGATGACGCCTTCCGTCACGATCTCTACGACGATGTTCTCGACCAGCCTCATCGTCGCCATAACGGCCATGTCCCACACTACCGTGACTGCTTCCATCTCCTGACATCTGAAAGGAAACTAAAATCAACTTCTAAATCCTCAAAACAGAATAACTAATGTCCCAAAAATCTTTGCATGCTCTGATACCACCAAATGTAGCGCCCTTACCCGAGCCACTACTAAACAGACTAATAAACATGCAACATTAAACTTAATACCAACAATTAAACAGCGGAAACCAAATACTTAATCAATCTTACAACCCAAATGAAAACAAAGCAATAACGACAGTCTTACACATTAATACAACCATAACAAATACAAAACATAACCCTGAACGAGAAAACGATAAACCACAGAAAACCTCCACTGGATCACCACCGAAAACCCAACTGCTCTAGCCACTGCCCTGGTCGTCCGAACCGTCCAACCTAAGACCTGCCCCGTGGAATGGGGTGCCCAAGATGAAAACAAGGACGTGAGCGACAATCGCCCAATACGAGAATGTACGAGTATACAAACTGATATGATGCATGCAAAATGCAATATGCTCGGATATCAAGGATCAAGTCAAGAATCTCATGCTCAGTCTAGAGGCGCCTGAGTGTGTAGTCTCTGATCTGCCCTAGGCATGTTTTGGCTCCCACACTCATCATCAAGACGTGGACCTGCAATGTCCAGGTCATCAGAGCCCGCGGGTCCCGTCGGACACTGTAGCTCTCGATGCCCCATCGTCCACAATACAGAATAGGGCTGAGCGGCCCCAACAAACGAGGTATATCTCAAAAGATATCAGGCTCAACATGATATGTCATGCATAATATGCCAAAGCAGTAAAACATGTATCATGCAACAGATAAATATGCAGCATATAAGTGTGTATACTACGCTTGGATATCTCAGTCAGTACATCACGTACCTCACTAAAACAATCTGACAGAAAGCTCTGAACCTAGACAATACCAACATAATGAAATCACTAACAAACCAGATCAAACATGCTACAAAGATCTCCCTATGATCCTTAAATCACTATCTAAGGATTTAGGATTATACCTGCGTCCGTCGTCAGCCCGCTGATGATGTCTCGATCTCAGTTCACCGACCCTCCTCGAGTCGACACTAGCTCCGAAACTTCCCGACACCAAAGTGCCCTAGAAACTGACTAGAAACTATGGTAAAACTAGCACTTTCTCTGAAGAATGCGGTGAAGGAAACAAAAGAATCGGCTTCCATTTATAGGCTGCATCCGGACTATTTCAGAAAATCCGAACCAATCTTATCTGCCACGTGTCGGAATCTCATTGGTCTAGTTGGATTTCTCGAGATAATGTAATCCGAAGTAGGTTGGGTTATCCATTTAAAATTCGGTGGATACCAACAACTTGATCCCGAATTATTAATCCTTAATAATACTTAAATTAACAACTCATTAATTATCTCTTAATTAATATTTCATTCAAAATAAGAATTCGGGTCATTACATTGAGCTAGTAATTCTCAATATATAATGGGAAGAGGGGTATTTGTGTCACTCTTCTCTTCTCAACTTTTGTAGTTTAGTTTTTTCTCTTCTTTACAATTGTTGGTTGGAATGTATGATAAAGCACAAATTATATAATGATTTTATGTTTATTTATTTGTTGTATTTGTGCTTATATGGCAAAATATATTCAAATTTTGCTCTGATTTATTGTGTTTTTATTTTATATTTGACAATTCAGTCTAAATCTGAAAAAATTTGGGAAGCTATTCGAGAATCTAGAAAAATAAGGAAGAACCTTTATTTCTCTAGAACTCAAATTCTACCAATTTCGAAGGGAAAAGGATTTTTTTTCAGATATAAATAGGACTTATTCATTCAAGGAGGACTTCTGTCAATTATTTTTATAGGCGGTTTGAGAGAGGAAGAAGATGACTTCAAGTGTGAATTGCGCCATTCAAGTCGAAATTTTCTTAATTTCCTTTTTGTAATTCATTATCATGATCTCAAACATTGTTTTTATGCTTTGTTATGCATTTTTGAAATGATTTCTTTTAGGTCAAGACCATGATATGATGGAGAGAACCCTTTGTTTTGATATTTAGTAATTATTCAATAAATTATATATTGATGATGATTTCATATTGTTGGTGAATAATATAGTCAAATATTCATATGTTTGTTTGATTATTCTTGCATTGGAGGAGGATTGATTAAATATTGTTTCAAAGATATCAATCAACATATGATTAAATCAACTACAAATAATATCGGATGGATTTTAAATATATTTTTATTTAATCAAGTTCAATTAGAAATAATTGGATTGTCAAGCTAAAAATGTATTCATTCGTTCTAGAAATATATTAATCAATAATTTAGGATATTCCACCATAATCGAGCGAAAGTTTGATACTTAACTTAACTTAAATAGGTGTCAATATATATTAGAATTTTTATCGTTGTGTGTTTTGGTTATTTTATTTGAATTCAGAATCTTCTTTTATCATCGGCTATTGCTATTGTTAAATTTAATAGGAAAATTTTCTTAATTTTAATTTTTTTTTTAGATTCATAAGTTTACTCTGTCACTTAATTAATTTACTCTAGATTATGTTTAGTAATTTAAACTTTAATAATTAGATATTAACCTTATTGGAATTCGACTATATTACAACTTGATCTAAGCGTGCCTGCATGTTGCAAGTCCCTACCGAAACAAGTTAAGGATCAAGTGATAATGGGCCATACAAATACAATGATTACAGCCGAGTTAAAACATGAGCAAGTGAATCCCATATCAATGAGAGTGCGAGTCTCTGGAATCTAGTGGGAAGAATGGATAGATTTTGTGAATATTTATCTTGTTAATTTGTTACAACAACCGAAACAAAACTTTGTCTATTTGTCAAGTTTTCATTAGCTGTAGTGATTTCGAAATAGTGTGATTAGCCTCTGCAATCATCGATTGAATTATGGAACACATTTGGTTTTCTTCTTTTCTAACTAAACAGATGGTCAATGAACCAATAACCTTCCTTTTTTCCGTCTTTCTTTGATTTCTTGCATGTTTTTCTTACAGATGTGTTACCAGTCTTACAAAACTGTCCTTCTCACCTTCATTTAGTTGCTGCAAGTTTGATTTCTCCCCATCCATTTGGGAATGATATATACATTATCTTGTTTCCTGTGCAAGCACTAAAATTTATCTCAATTGGCTGTTTTGTGTGCATTGACTGCTTGTGTACACAATAATGACCGTGTGGCTGTATCGAAGGGGAAAAGGTCTTGATCTTATTTGGAAAGACTAACGCATGCTTCATTTCTAATTTGTTTGCTGGCTATCACGATGGAATGAAAACCAATGATCATTTATCGCAATGTGGACTGGTCTTGAACTTTCATGTGTGTGATACAAAAGCAGAAATGTGGAGAGAATGCAAGATGTTGATTTATTTCGTTCAAGTAAACAATATAGATTCGATATCTTGTCCGAGCTCTGTGCTGTTACTTTAACAGCTTTTTGACATTTACAGAGATGTCCATTTTCTCAGTTAAAGTCACCTCAAACATGCAATTTGTGTTTTGGAGCGCAGTTGCTTCACAAAGTATGGCAAACACACCCTGTTGCTCGAATCTAAATTCTTTCTCTTCTGCTTCGAGCACCCCTATGAAAGGGGGATATGAAAGGACAGGTGAGGTAATTCTACCATGAACTTCTTTGGCTCAGCATTACCAATCGTAATGACTAAAAATACCCATCTTTGGCGATTCTTTTATGACCAGTCATCCAGGTGCTGTTGCATCGTTTGGTTACCCAATTTACAAGGTAAACGGAGAACTTCTTCACTAGTTTTTTGGATGGCTTGATTATTACAAAGGAGCTAGTTGTTCTGCATTTTGAACCCATCCTCTTTTCTTGGTTTTTGTTTCGATTCTTTCTTGATTCAACTGGAAATCTTTATCTGCTATATATAGATTGACGTGAATCGAATGTGAGTCTATTAATGGAACAGGGGGAATCTTCACATTTTGCCTGCCTTGTAGTAAAAAAAAACTTTACATTTTAACTCTTTGATAAGATCTTCATATTTTTATAAAGTCTATAAAGTCCGGGGATATGCATGAATCATTGTTATTATGCATAATTTTCAAGCAAAAGTGGTGCCTCCCTTTTTGTCCCTTTTTGGCATGTTGCTGCAAATCTGATAACATGTTCCGTAGGGTAGATGTACACACAAGCTTTACTTCGATCCCTCACTTCAAAGCTTGAGTTCCACTGGACATTAAAATGCAACTTTGCTATATACATTTGTGCCGCATTTGTGCCGCTGCGGCTGAGTTGCTCAAGTATGAATTTTGAGCTCCTATCGTTCTCAAAAAACAAACCTGTATGAAAAGTAGATTATTTATTCAAGAATTTATGTATGAGAGCGATGATATAGATGTAATGTAAGAAGAAAATTTTAAGACAAGTTACGTTGGAACAGGAAATATCTATTCAAATATAAGCCAATCAATTACCGAAGCGAACAAATTCTGTTACATGTCGGTCGTGTGGCATTGGGCTAACTTGGCTCACTAATACTTTTGCAAAAATTTATGCGAGATGATCTTGTGGATCATATTTTTTGAGATAGATCTCTTGTTTAGATCATTTATAAAAAAATTATTATTTTTTTATGTTAAGAGTGTTACTTTTTATTGTGAATATCGGTAGGGTTGATCCATCTCACAGAAGATTCGTAAGACCATCTCACAAGTGACATACTCCACATTAAAAATTTAAAATCCACCACTTTTAAATATTTCCTTTCATCACAAACCCAACAAACATAATTTTTTATTGGCTCAGTATATAATAAAACATTCATTTTCTATATTTTAATTTAAATACTTTATTTATAATTTTCATTTATATATTTAACTAAATATATATATATTTATAATAACCGTCTTAATTTGTATATTTATTTTATTAATCATATATATTGATTTTTCTAATAATTAATAACAAATTATAAAACAAAATGTTTTGTCGAAATTTTATTGAGAACTTTAAAAAATCAAAATAAAGGAATACCACCAAAAAAAAATTACAAACAATTCAAAAAATAAAACACAAAGGTAATTAATTATTGGCATAAAATGCCCATACGTATTCATCCATTTCATTATGGACAATAATAAAATTGGTAGGGATCTTATGTTAAAATAATGTATGTATATAATATTAGTAATCAAGTTTTAAATAACTTTAATTGCATAGGATTCTATTTAATTTTTTTTAAAAAAAGTAAATAGAATCTCCAATATGGCAAAGTTCTGGGGGTGATATTAGATTAAGGAAAATATAGGGGTGAAATTATAAATTTACAATTTCCGAAGGATGACGTATGATAAAGAACAATATGCTATCCGTTGATTGCCCTCGCCTCCTCCATGTTCGACAGAATGATATACTCTTGAAAAATATTCAACTGGGCGAGCAAGATGAGTCAACTTCTTGGTATTACGAGGGGGAATCTCTTATCCGAAATTTCTAATCGAAAAATTATTGCCTTAGATTCAATCAAAATCCAGCAGCAGGAAGCATCTTTCCGTCTCAGTAACAGGATTTTGTGCAGGAAAAGGAAATGGCGAGCATCGCTGTTTCGATTGCCAGGTTGTTATCTTGTTATTGGATGATTTTGATATTTGTTGCTTAATCTTACAGAATCAATCACCTGATATTTTAATTTATTTTACAGTTACTTGCAAACTGGTTGATCTAGATGCACATTTACTTGGAGAAGAGGTAGATTAGTTCAATTGTCTAGTTTTTCTTTGCCTTTGGGATTGAAGTTTCGATTGACGTTTATATGACTTTATCTTTTTGTTTGAAGATTTGTAAGTATGGTAATTCTGTATATGGTCCAACGAGCTTAACATTTCGTCAAACACTGTGACCGCATGAAATATTAGGACAATATGACATTATGAACAATTTAATGAAGAATTCTTTTTCATATGCATGCAAACGTTAGAATGTAATCATTTATAGAAATTAAAATAAATGAGCCTATGGAATCATTCAATGCTCAGATTGTTTGAGGTGACAGTGATGCAGAGTTATCATGTGTGCATTTTTTTATATTTAGGATGCAGCTACTGATGGAGCAAAAATTATTGATTTTCCTCATGTGCAAACTCTTAGAAATTTCCCCAATGAGGAGATATTTGGAAAGGTTGTCATGGTCAGATTCGATTCAATTGTTCTACTCCACGAAAAGGAAGACCAGTCACCACCAGCCAATGCTCTTTATACCATCAAGTATTTGTATGAAGCAGGCGCAAGAGTAATTATGGTGGGCAGCTGGAGTGAGACTACCAATTCTAGCCTTCCTTCAGGAGCATATCCTTCAACAGAATCTGTAGCAGGTATACATTCTTTTGACTGATAGGTTAACCGTGCTAGTTTCCACATTTCAATTTTCTGTTGCAATATCTTAAATGCTCTTTACTGATGCTCGTTATGCATTCCAGAATATCTATCATTTGTACTTGAACTCAAAGTTGTTCCAGTGAAATTTTCTGAGAGATACAAGCATTCTGGTGTAGAAGAGAGTAAAAATCATGACATTCTTCTGCTCGAAAATCTTTTCTACTTGAAGGGGGAATTGGCTAACTGTTCCAAGTTTGCCAAAGAACTCACAACTGGTGTTGATATTGTTGTTAATGACGCCTTTTCCCAGTCTCATAAAGTTCTAGCTTCGACTGTTGGCATTGCTTCCTTTTGCCCTGCCTATGTTGCTGGATTTTATTTTGAGCAAGGCCTCTATAAGCTCAAAAAACTCATCTGGACCAGTGAAAATCCCTATATGGCTATTGTAAGATATAATCTTTGCTCAATAATTTATTTGAACTGCTACTGGATGATTTTTTCTGACAAAATATGTAATAGAAATTTGGGGATTTGGTGCTATCTCTTTGGCAGTTGTGTTCTTTAATTTCTAGGAATAGATCACTAAGTTTGGTATCAGTTTTCCTAACTTAGAGAATTTTGTGGTATCATGTTTCTAAACTGATAGGTTTCTAGACTGATAGGCTATAAATAGTATATCGTCATTCATTTACAAGTAAGATATAAAGTATTAAAACCAATATCTGTTTGTGTTATCCTTTTTTATCGTAAATATAGACTCTCGTAATTTGCTCTTTCCTGCATTTGTTGGTCTCTTATTTATTGTGCTTCAATTTTACATGCAGATAGGAGGAGGTAACCTTGCAGACAAAGCAGCTGCCCTGCAGATTTTGGCTTCTAAATGTGATGGTTTAGTTTTTGTTGGGAGTTTGGCCTTTCAAGTAATGCATGCCCTAGGAGTGCCTGTTCCGATGGAATTCGTGGAGCTTGGGGCATTAAAAGATGCTATCAGTATAGTGGAGTCTGCAAAGTCAAGAAATATTCCACTTGCCTTTCCAAAAGATGTTTGGTGTATCAATAATCATAATCCAGAGCAACTGAAGATATTTTCTGTTACTTCTATTACTAAAGGTAAAGCCACAATTTACACCATCTCAGTATGTAACCAGGTATACTTTTGCGTTAAAGAGACCATTTCCTCAAGGTTCATTATCCTTCCTGTTTTAGGTATGTAAAGTTCAAACGTTGTCATGGTGAAAGAGATTCTGAGCTTGATTTGCACATGGGTTTCATATTTTCATGGTTACTGTGTGGTATTTTTATCAAGTTTCACTGTTGCTCATCCTTCCAGGTTGGCAACCTGTTGATATCGGTCCAAGATCGTTGCAAGAAATGATCTATTTACTTTCAAAATGCAAGGTGCTTACAAATTTTTATAAAAACTAGGATGCGAGAACATTTATCTTCGAGCTGCTTATTGGTTTCTCATAAAAATACCTGGATACCTGGACATTCCTCAAATTTACTCGAGTTTCCTATTCACCTACTGATAAATGAACATCATGGTGGCCGCTAGTCATCTTTCTGATTTGCTACAGATTCGGGATGTTCTAAGGTATAGAAAAGCTCCAATTAGCTGTTCTAGAGGGGATAAAGATGAATATGAAAGTGCAGTAGTGATCTCCATTGCTAGGTAGTGTATACTCAGAAGAATGGCTAACTTGATTGCTCCTTGCACTTCTTGTAGTTGATGAACTGCTGGTCTGTTTGCTAGGCAGTGTAGATAATTTTCCTGCTAATTGTCACCACACTACTGAGTTTTTTTTTTAATCTTTACCAGAGAAATAGTAATTCTCAGTTTCTAGACAGAGACATAATGTATGTTTGCCCCTATGTAGAGGACAACTCTGTAGCTACACACGCAGAAATGCCTTTATATATAATATTTCTGAGTTGAGAACTATAATTTGCTTTATTTATTAGATTCTCTTGAAAATATGAGTTGATTGTATATGCTTGACTTCCCATAGATTTTACGTTTTTGTCTTGACAAAAGTTACTCTATTTTTCCAGAGAATATTGTGGATTGGCCCATTGAAGTTCAACTCGTTATGTCAGGGTAAAGGTGGAGCATTTAAACTGGCAGAAGAACTTGATACTCTAAAGAAAAGAAGTTGCAATATAACTTTTGTAGGGAACATGCAGTTTAAAGAATTATTAAGCAAATCAAAATCTTTCTCAGAAGATAATTTTGTCAAAAATGCTGCAGTTGTGTGGGAGTTTCTTAAAGGAAGAAAACTTCCTGGGCTTGAGGCATTAGATAGAGTATGCACACCGAACTCGTTCTTCAAAAATTTCTGTATGTGAATCACGTTGTGAGGGATTTGTGAAATCAAGAAAATGTCCCTTGTTCATTTTGGGCCAACTTCTGCTAGCTTTCCATTGATCTTGATTTTGTTATTTTAAAAAATATTCACCCTTGTGGCATCCACCAGCTAGAGACTCTTTTCTTTAACTTAAATCAATTATTTTTTATTTTTATAAATGTTCTTTCTTAGATTCCAAGTACTGTGGTATAGATATTTATCAAAATAAAATTGACCAAAAATGTTATTAACCAGCAATCTTTGCCATTATTTAGTTGTAGTGACGGTGTAAATGATATGCCTGTTCTGGGACTCTAAAAGACCCTGAAATTTACATAAATGTGCTCATGCAAAATGGAAGTGTTTTTAATTAGTAAGCTGTGTGGGAGCAATATATACCTGATCAATTTACTACTCTTAGGAACTTGCAAGTAAATTATAGATTGTTTTTATCTTTGCAGGCATATCCCTTCCATGTAGACTGGAATATCGCTTATAGCAATCCAATGCTTCCTTTGGTTGTTGATGTTGGAAGTGGTAATCTTCATGTGACTACTTTATTCGAATGATACAAAATTAATCTTGGATATACAAAATTAATCTTGGATTAGTAACTGAACAGCTTTTTGTTTGCTACCATTGTTGTGTGATGACACGATGTCAAATTTTAATATTTGATGAGTAAAATATCATTCCCACGAGGATTGAAAATTTACATTTACGCTAAAATAATCTTAATTTTATTTAAATAATCAAATAGTGAGTTTGACAATAAAATAAATAAAGATAACTAATACGAAGATAAATAAATATGAAGAAATCAATAAGAGACAGGTTCTAGAGGTTCGATTTTACTTGACTATCTGCTATGTCTTGTTTATCTTATTTCATATCTAATGAATATTTCTAGTTTATTAGCCAAGAATCCGTATTTGTTTTCTGCTCTCTCCCTGGGTGTTGAGGGAAAGTTATTATTCACGTCTTCTTTGCCACAAAATGCACGTGTTACCTTGGTCCCTGCAATCTACACTAAACAACTACCAAAACGCATAAATTTACTCGGAAACAACGATATAATTATCAAATAAGACTAGAATATAAGTGACAAAACTGCACTTAACAACCATCTCCTTACGAAACTACCCCTTGCTCAATGTGCATGAAGTCAAAATAAATAAAAATCCAAGCACCACCTTTACTAATTCTTTTTGTATCATTTGGTTGGCTGGGAAACTGTACTCGCATATGCTTACCCATTTATAAAGCATTCAAAATTTTCACGCTTCTGTCCTACCATGTCAATATACAAAAACTATAGGTTTATTTCAAATTCGAATTTCAAGTTCACATATTCATTTCACACATGTTTGCATTAAAAATTCCAAGTCAAACAACATTCAGATAAAAGAAATTCAGAAATTTCTGGTGAAACTTTTGCAGTTTGACTACTATCTATGGCCCCGGAACCTGTTTGTGCTCACCAACTACTATATTAATCAGTTTGAAGCTCGACACTGTCTATGATGTCATATTCACAGAAGGATACAGATAGGAACTGTTTCAATCAATTTTTTTCTTGCCTTCTGCGTATATACACATTCTGAGTTTTGGTTAATCATTTATTCAGAGAGTGGACATCAAAGAAAGAAAATCACGTGTCCAAAATTACCTGGTTGAGTTTCCTGCATTTTATTTCACTCTCTCGTCCTCCCATTATTTCATAATCATTTGTACTACTTGGTCATGGATTGATTTCAAGCAAATTGCATACATTTGTCTTTGCAACTACAACACCATGTCTAGAGCAAATGTGAGGGAAATTTTTGTTCAAAAATACCATACACATGCCAAACTAACTATTAGATGCTCACAAGACATATGCGGACATAAGGGATTCATTTCCAAAAGAGGAGGTTAATCATGTTAAACTCTCTTTGAAGGAATCTAAATTATTGTTCAGATCAGTTATAGTCAACAAGTTTGTGGTAATAAATTCTGTGCTCAAGGAAGTAAAGAGAGTAAATTGTGGTCGGAAAATTACAGGCAACGGCTTGTTTCTGTTTGGAATGGCAAGAAGAAGTATAGATATGAATTTTCTTGGGCTAGAGATAAATGCAAAGGTCTTTTATCCTCTCTCTGAACATATTCATTCCTAAAATTTTGATTTATGAACTTACCACTTCTGGGCTCTGAATATATTTCAGCTAGTAGATCGTTGTCTTAAGGAAATTCATCTACTGGGCATCCAAAATGCGTAAGCAATTCATTACTGTCAAATTTATAATGCCTTAGCCATGTGATTTCATTAAATATCGTTAATAATGTTTTTGGCTTTCAAACAGTACTCAGATATGCTTTTGACTGTATGTGCCAGAGTAGCATCTCATAGTCTAAAATACAAAGAGAAGGAACATGCTTTTACAGGAATATAGGGCAAAAACTCTATGAGAATAAGATGAATTGTCCATGCATTTGGATGAGTACACTTAAATTGAAGCCTTTGTTTTCTTGCAAAATGAATAAACCCTGGTTAAAGTTTGACTTTTTAGAGAATCCCTAGTACTTGGAAAACTATAGATGCTAGTGGTCTCAGTCTTCACAATCTTGGTAAAATGCTTATTTGTAATGAGTGGAGGCATCACTACAGCTCATTTACTAAGTTGCGAGGTACAAATTTTTTGAACAAAAAGCTCCAAGGAAAGCTGTGAAGATTTAATATCATTGGTTCAATTAATTTATTTTCAAGTTTGTTGATGGATTAAGGACTATCCTTAGCTTCCACTTTAAATAAATGCATATCTTTCTTCCTTTCAGCAACTGCAAAATTGTTCTTGGCTTTATCATGATTTACAGTCAAAATCTGTCACAATACATTTCGATGACATGGTATTAGTTGGTTCAAATGTTCTTACTTGAGAGTTAAGTTGTGCAACTTTTGATTGATATAGTCACGAGGGAAACTAAATGAGTGTCCTGGTTTCAGATATTGGTGTGAGTTTCAGTTTCAGTCAAACATCAAGATAATTTTTTAAAAATAAATTTAAACAGATATTCCTGTTGGAACTCACTAAGATAACCTGGTTTCGGATTTACGTGAATTTCAATTTCAGTCAAATATCAAGATATTTTTAAAAATAAATTTAAACAGATATTCCTGTTTTGGAACTCACTAAGATAATCTGGTTGTTGAAGCCACTTTACCTAACCACTTTCTCGGGCAAGTGACTCAGTTTTTTTTATTTATGTTTTGAGACCTGTCTTTCGATTTCAAGAATTTCTCATTGGGTCACACCAATCCTCAAATTTGAAGTCCTTGGTTCTATTGTCCCAATTAATGTATTTTGTTGCTTCTATAAAAGGCGGAAGTGACTATAAAAAAAGGCGGAACTGGAACAATGAAGCAGGTTAAATACTGCTTGTTTTTTTCACTGTGGGATGGGGTTGGAGAGGCCAGATAGCTATTTGATGTTTCAATTCTGTTTAACCAATTTTGGAGACACCATTTACTAATAGAGAAGCTGGTACATTTTACTCGTCCGGTTTACAGGCACTTTCTCGCAACAAATGCAACATCAACATTTCGATCAATAGTGTCGAGTTACCCAGGGGCATTGGTTCTCGTTACAATACAGGTGATACAGTTTATTGCATACCCAGAAACTTGCGGCTAGCTTTGTCTCTGACTCTGAATAAAATTATTCCCTTCAATCATGAACCACCTAGTATCCAAGGCACATTGCTCTGTAGCAGCCACATAAAACATTCGATTCAGAGAGTTCTTTCTGATTGCAGTGTCCAAACCCTGACTTCAACAAGCCAGATAACCGGTGGAGAATGTTGCAGAGGTCATTAGTTGAAGCAATCACAGATAGACTGGTGATTGGTGGAAAGGTACTTTATCACTTGCCACGTGCTGATGATTATTACATGTTTGTAATTGACTAATAATTGTATTGAGAAATATTTAGCTTTATTTGACTAGTTTCATTGGTTAACTGTATTTGTGTATATATATCTATATGTGTGTGTGTGTGTGGATGTCTATGAATATCATTTAACAATCATGGTGTCACCTCAAATACAGATATTTGTTTTCCTGTTACCTTTTATTGTGATTGTATACTTCTCCTATCTATCATTTTCTTGTGAATTTCTCTTTTCTCTGCTAAATTCTGTTCTTTTGGTTCACTATGTTCGAATCGATATGGAAGTTTACTTTAAGGCTCCAAAGCATTTATGTTTTCGGAAAATGAAATTCTCATTGTCACCAATAAACCTGACAAGCTTAATGTCATGGAAACATGATTTCTTCCACTTTTTATTTTTTCAATTCAACCACATTCTGTCATTTAGAAATGCTGGAAGCCTCAAGAGTATTATCATTCTAGAACGAATGTAGTAATCCATAAATCCAGCTGTTTTTATTTTAAAGATGAGTTCTTTTATGGCGAAGTGGCACGGATTTCTGATACGCTGTAGATTAAAAATAACGACCGACAACAAACATGTGCAGGTATTTCTCCAATCTGATATAGAAGCTGTCACTCTGAGAATGAAGAAAGAATTTATAGAATACGGCAAGAGAAAACTTTCATTGCTGAATCATGATGAGGAGAAGACTTGTGAAGGAGAATGGCTGAAGGAAAATCCCTTCGGAGTGACATCAGATTGGGAACGGCATGTGTTAGATCGTGGCGATCCCATGTACAGACTTTTACTCGTCAAAGTAACAAGCTGAGGCTCTATTTGCATCATCTGTAAATGGCTTTGTGTTCGTTCAAAGCATCTGGTGAACTTTCAGATACTCTGTAGCAGACTACTCCTATTTGCCAACCGAACCAAATCAAGAAACTGCCCACTGCATCATGCTTTCAAAGTTTCGGGCGATAAGTTTTAGGTTGATGTGTAATTTTGTGCTACGGATGGACACGAAGTGTAGCAGTACTGCTGGTGTATGACCAAAATTTTGAGCTCCAAGTTTTCCCGAAAAAGAAAAAGTCATTATCCAATCAATATGGAAGTGTTAAATTTCATTCTGAAAACTGAATTGTGTCTTTTTTGTTTAAACATTGTTATTAAGTTAATATTTGTATTTTTAAAATAATAAATCTATTAAATAATATTAATAGAAACGATGAGAAAATAGAGAAAATACATAATAGAAAGCGTGTAACTGTTAATTCATTAATATTTCTCGAAAACCTAATTTGAGAGGTTTATAATTCGTCGTCTCAGCCAATAAATCAATCTCTTACGATGCAACTTGATTGCTTCTCTAATTTCATATATCATTTTCGATAAATTTATTCAATTCATATAATTTTTCATTTTTTTATATTGCGCACATTTATTTTGTATCGAAACTCAATTCATTTTACAGAAGATTTTACGGAGGTTGAACGAAGGTTAATGTGGAGGAGAGTTGCAAAATTGCACAATAAAAAGGTAAATCGATGGCTTTGTTTCACACTTCTATTATTATAATTCCTCTCAATTTTGTGAATTGAAAAAGGTCTAATTTAACGAGATCTAATTGAAATATATGTATGAGAAATAAGTTAGCTCAGTAAAAATGGTTGGATTAAAAGTACAAGTATTTGCATTTATTTTTCATTAATATTTAAATTATCACGCTCAACTTGATAATAAAGAATGATTTGATTTGAAAAGAGATCTGAATGGTGGATTTGAAATGTTAATCATGTTAGATGTTATTTCAAATTCATCAAAATCATTTTTACATTTACAAAAGTTATAAAATGATGAATTTGAAATTTTTTATAAATTTCAAAACTCTTCATTACATCACGACTTAAAAGTATTTATATCTAGATGGACTCTCATTGGATTCTTGGAGTTGTGAAGATGCTAACTGACAAATTGTAGATGAAAATACCTTTAAAAAAATAAAAATTCAAATTATTGTCTTACGATTGTAGTATCTTTATTACCTTTGGTTCCATGTCAAGTTCACTTTTTGTTTAGTAATTTAATATTTTATTGTCCAAGCCCACAAAACATGGCATAGATGACCATCACATCCATGGTAGTAATTGCATCTGGAAGGAGATTTCAACGAGGGATATGATCTTGTGAAAGAAGGGATATCGAATATATAATTTTTTTGGCAAAAACTTGTGTGAGATGGTCTCACCAATCGTATTCTGTGAGACAGATATCTTATTTGGATCATCAATGAAAAAATATAACTTTTTATGCTAAGAGTATTATTTTTATTGTGAATAACGGTAGAGTTGACCCGTCTAACAGATAAAGATTCGTGAGACCGTCTCACAAGAGACCTGTTCAATTTTTTAAATCAAACAAAGTCTCATCCTACTTTTAAATACTTTAAACTTCTTTTATATAAAGTTTTGGTCTTGTTCAAATCATAAACTCGATTATATTTTAGTTATTGATTTTTATTGTTTTATTAATTGGATCAAATTCATAAATAATACAGATGATATCAAATTCATTAACTCTAGTTTTACTATTATAAATACTGATCAGACAGACAGATTAACAAAGTTTATTTCTAGCATTTCTTGAACTATTCTTCTCAAATTATGGTTTTAAATCGAAAGTTTTCTTGCATGGTTTGGAACAAGTTTATCGTTTTTATGGTATTAATTCATCTCTCTGTGAGAAATTTCCTAAACCAATACAAACTAGGTTTGGATTAAGTTTAGAGCTAGGAAGAGCCGACCTTCTTTCTCCGACCACGACTGACGCGAGGCATAATCATCTACCTCTTGAAATATATTATGAAGCTACCGCAAAAGTTTAACAGGAGTCCATTCAAGAAAACAAGATAAAGATGAACATGAAAAACCTGTGGAGGTAACTTTTATCATGGTTTTTTGTTGTATTTAATTGCCAACATGTACGTATCTTTTTGCATGAGTGCACCATTTCAGTGACATTACTTTTAATGACACTAAGTGAAATCTCTTGGTCTAAATATATGAGAGTAACTAAAAATGAGTTTATTGTCGACACATAATGACTTTTGATTTGGTTAATCTCTCTTATATTGATCTCGTCGTTTGTATAATCAAGCTTAAAACATAAGCTTTTGTATCATACTCTCACGGATATGTATCATAAAATATGTCGATAATTTGAGTGATTTTTTGGATTAAAAATTAATAATTTTCACTTGTTGAGTTGGATAAAAGATTCGTCGCATAAAAATGAACCGTGAGATGGTTTCATACGAGTTTTTGTGAAATAACATTATCGGTAATTGTCAAATTCTAAGGAACCGATAATATTTATGGTACTTATATACAATCTATTTATCTACTTGAAGATATTTTAAAATATCTTACTTGGTTATATAATTTTGGACTAAGTGATATCGATGTGTTTGGTATATTAATAAAAGACAAAAAAAATTATTTTGAGAATAATACTGATATTATCTCAAAAATTGGTGTTTACAGTTTTCGATTCCATGACGACAGAATTGTTTTTGGTTTCATAAAATTTGTTTATAACAATTACCATTGTGAATCACTCAACTCCATGAATAAATGTTGAAATGATCACAAACTGTCTGATGAAATTTTGTATTCTTTAGTTTTGACCTTGAATTAGTTGGTTTAATGACTTAATTTTTAACTGAAAAAGTATTATATTTTGTGAGATGAATTTCTTTTCTTGTCTAATTCATGAAAATAATAATATTATATTAAAAAAATTATTTTCTAATCTAAACATAAATCGAGTCGATGAATCAGACAAATATATCCGTTGATTATGTTAATGAAATATTTTCCTTATATGTTGTGATAAATAAATAAATGAATAAATAAGTAAATAAATAATAAATAAAGTTTGGAATGTAAAAATTATTATGGAATCACAATTAATTACCACATTTATACTATTTAAACAAATAGGTACAGAATTACTTCAAATGAAAGCTTTACTATGACATGAGGTGTGTTTTTGATTCCCAATTCACCACCACCAGCAAACTTGAAACCCTAATTTCTCAGCTTTTAGTGCTGCCCATTCACCATTGGAGAAAGGGAATCCATAGAACAGGTTGTGTAAATACCCAATTCAATCTTTTTTCAATTTGGTTCAATCTGTATTTTACAATATTTTGAGCTTTAACTGCAGTTCAAAGGCATTCATTTTGGGAAGGCTTCATTTTCTTTTTCATTTTCCCTTTGTTTTGTTACTCTTCAATTGACATTCCCCCGAGTTCGAATTTGATTACTGGTGAGAAATCTCTCATTTTCTTTATTATTTTTGCTGTCTTCTCCAGATATATAACTCAAATTAATGACGAAATGGGATTTTCTGTATTCCTTTCGTTACTTATCTGGAAATAGATCTTAGGCTTTTCTTTGTTCTCGATCGATATAACTTTTTGTTGATGTGTTGTGGGTTGAATTGGTTGGTAAAGTTTGTTTTAAAGCTAATTTGGGGAATGATGTTTTCGAATGTTGAATTTTGATGCTTCATTGTTTGAATTAATGAGGGATACCTAAACCCTATTTGCACATCTTGTTTCTTTTGCTAATTTGATTTTCTATGTAGTGTTAAACGCCCATGTAATTGGGGGCATTTTAATTTTTTTGTGGGATTTTATCAGATCTTAAGATATTGATATTACTATCTATAATTCACATTTATCTCCAAGTTAGAGATTGCGTATAAAGTCTTGTGGAACTTCAAATTATTGGTTTCTTTAACTATTAATATACTCATCCTTTTAATGTCTACAACCTGTTTATCGATGCCACTTAATTGCTCAATTGGACAAGTTTAAGTATGTTGATAATCCTTCAAAGTCGCTTTGCTGATTCTCTTTTTTGTTTTTCAACCAGCCATATTAGATCCCGCGGCAAAGGTAGTTTGAAGTGTCCTTGGAGACTTGCAGGGCCAGAAGGAATGAAGCGTTGCATTTTTGTGTTAGCGAAAACATAGAAATGGTTTCTCAGATTTCCTTAGATTGTGAGATGCTCCTTGGCTCTGAGAATCTTGGAAGTGATGGAGTGGATTCTAGTGAACCCCCATCTGCACAAGATCAAGCTGCTGCACCAATTCCTAGTAATTTTTACTCTTTAATTTCCAGTGGTGTGCCTAAAAAAGAAATATTTTACCATTGCCTGTTTATTTCTATGCAGTAAAAAAGCAAACAAGGCAATGGGCTGCTTGGACTCGTCAAGAGGAAGAAAGCTTTTTTGCTGCTCTGCGGCAAGTTGGCAAGGCAAGTGATCTGCTATGTTTGTACTGATATTTCTTCAGAAAAAATTACTTTTTTCTACGTTCTGACCATAGAATACTCTTGTTCTCAGAATTTCGAGAAAATCACTTGCCGCGTTCAGAGTAAAAACAAGGATCAGGTTTTTTTTTTAAATTTAATGATTTTTATGAATTTCTATGCAGTTTTTTTTCCATGATTGGATTCTAACTTTTCTCCTATTTTAATTTATATTTGGCATTCAGGTCAGACATTATTATTATCGGCTTGTTAGACGAATGAACAAGTTACTTGGTCCTGAACTTTGTCTTGATGCCAAAAACTCAAAAGATACCAACGCTGCAATGCTTCGATGGTAACTCAACCATTTATAGAAAATCAATATAGCATTTAATCTTGATTTTTTACCAATAGGTTTTTACACTTTCTTTTTATTATTATGCAAATCTACTTTGGCCATCTGGTTGTGAGTTATAACATCATTCTGGTTTCTTCTAACCTTGTAATCCTAATGTAGCAGCAATTATCATCACTAGCATTTGTGTGTTGCATTTTTTATCAGCATGCACTCACTTGTGATATGCTGCAATTTTGTAGTTTGCTTTATTTTATCTCTCCTTTTCCATTTCTTATTTACTTTCTATTTGCGGGTATTGGGTCCTTTTGTCGTGATTGATACAACTCTCTTCTTTGAGTGAACCAAAGAATTTTTTCACCAACAATCAGACTTCTAACTTATTTGGTTATTAGCAGGTGGTCATTACTGGAAAAGTATAGCTGCAAAGCCTCTAAACTTCACTTGAAACCTCGAAGATTTAAGATATTTCTAGAGACTCTGGTTGGTATTATGCTTATGGATTCTTATCTCAGAGATGAAATAGTTTGAACCATGATTGAACTGATTATATTCCTTTTTCGTGAAGGAAAATCAACTCTTGAAAGATAGGAAGAGGAACATAAGGAAACGACTTCCTGGTGGAGAAAATCATTCTTCTACGGCATATGTCCCTGCCTCAAATGAGGTCAGAACATCAGGTCATGACAGCCGTGCTGTGAAATTTGTTCTTGTAGACAGCCAAAACATCCAAAAAGTCGGAACTGGAAAAGGATCTTTGTTGAAGCGCCATGTAAATGCAGAGATGATGAATCGTGCCAAAGTAGACCCAACTGCTGTGAAAGCTACAAAACACCGGCGCAAAACAGGTCATTGGAATAATCTTTTTAAGTTCTATTAATGTTCTCATTTATCTGAAAGGTTTTGAGCATATGAATGATGCCTTGGATCTTGTTATCTCTGGACTGTGCAAGTGTACAAAAGCCTGATGCCTCAGAATTTTCTTCTTTCTTTTTGTTCACTATGGTGTAACTCCTGTATTCCCAAATCTGTATGTAGGCTTTGCATCTGCAGCTGCATATAAAAGATGGGAGACAGCTGCCATAGCTGGGGTTTCATTGGTAGCTGATGCTGCTGAACATTTGGAACGAGTGATCTCCAACAAAGATATTGAAGTTGGTCAGGAAAACTCAGGTTAAAACCCATATTTTCGTTCTGAACCTAGGGAAGGCAGGACTGATGAGTAAATTGATGATAAGTTGTCTTATAATAGCCAATGTGTTATTGCTTAACTTTCCAGGTCATGATGGTTCTCAGCAAGTAGTGGAAATGGTGAACACTTTACCTGTATCTTCACAAACATTGTTCAATGAGAATAACATGCAGAACTCTGCAAAACTCAAGCTTCAGTTGTTCCCAATTGATGAAAGCACTCGAAAAACCTTGGAGACGGTATGATAAAAGGAAGCCATCCTAGTGAACGTATTTCTTGATGACGTTTTAGGGTGGTTTATCAGTTCTTGTTAAAATTTCTAAGAATGTATGGACTATGTTCATGTATTGTAGGAACAACACAATCCCCATCTGGAACTTACTTTGAGCGCTCGAAAGAAAATATCATCTGTGTTAGAGCATCTAAATAGAAAATGGGGTAACTCAAGCTTTAATGCACAAGAGCTGATGCTTTTTCCTTACTGGGCGCAACGGGAAAACCTGGTGGGATATCAGAGGTGGACTAAGGATTGTCCTCTTTGTGCAGTGGATATTTATCATCTAATTGGAAGCCCTTCGATCTTCCGCCTCAGGTTTAATTCTCATACACTCAATGTTGATGTTCGTAGAATCAATAGAGTAACATATTTTTTTTTGTACATAAGGTATGGCTGGTTCTCGAAAGCTGTGGTTGAATCTGAAACAGCTCAAACATTGTCACATCCCAATCTCAGCGAGCAAACTTTAAACACTAACCTAGCAAACAAGCAGAACTTTCAAACTGAACACCCTTTTAGTTTCCATGACTGTCAGCGTACCTCAACAGGACCAAAGAATGCTCACGTCCCTTCATCAAAATGTGCTCCAAACGAAACGGCTGAATGTCATGGTTCTATTTCTGATGTAAATATTTCAAGATATTATAGTGACGATGTAGATATGTCAATGCCCAGAAGAGATACTGGACCTTCGGCGGTTACCAGACAAGTTGAAAAAATGGTATGTATACTTTCTACTTTTGCTTTATATCTTTTAACTTGGAAGCTTTTGTTAGAAGTGAATTCTGTCGTGAAAATTTTAAGTGATAGACATATAAGTTTACAAATTGCTATGTCTATTATATTAAAGTTACATGTACTGTTTATGAGACTATCCACTGTACAATTTCTTAAAAACTTCTAACAAACTTTTTCGCCTCTCGTTATGTCCATTAAAAGGAACAAATGGAAATTTTTTCTGACAATTATCGAGTACCTTGGTCACTCATGGCATGTGAGTTGTATACTGAATGATTTAACCTGTCTATGATAACTTAATTACCGATGACAATTACGGTTAAACTTGGTCTCACATGTTGGTCAAACCAACTTCAAAGATTAGTGTCGCAGCGTTTTGAGATAATAATATTTTTTTAATTGGCAGAAGGACGTGACTTTGTCATCTGGGGAGTGGGCCGATAGCCTTACTAACATTAGTGTGGGAGATCTGCTTTCTGAGTCAGCACAGAACATGGATATCAGCTGCTCTGATTTTCCCGTGCCTGTCAACTCTGACTGTCATTCACAGATCCCATTCAGTTGCGACTCTTTTGATGCTGCGATTGCCAATCACATTTACAAACATCAAAACAAAGTGGACTTCCAGCCTGGATTGCAATCTAACGTGCCTTCCATTTGGGATGCTGAAGAAACATGTGATGCCTTTGCATTCCGAAAAAATGGCCCTTTATGTGGCAATAGCCACAGTGAATCAAAGAACGATTCCCCAGAGGCGTGCGCACAAGCTGCTAAAAGAAATCTTGCTTCTTACAAGGAAGCCGAGGTATGATTTTACACCTGTCATTGGGTTATCTGAATGTTTGCCATCGGTATCTATGTCTTAGTAGTGACACTATTATTCATCCGTCTAGGAACTGCCTGAAGTGGAAAAATTGACCAGTACTAATCCTGCTTGTGGAGACCTGATAGATAACTGTAGGCCCAGTTATACTTCAGAGAATGGTACAAAGGATATCGATGGGATCACTGATATATATTGGGTAAGATTTTCCGGAGTTTACAATTTCTATTTTCTCGTTGCAGAAGTTCGTTCTTGATTACTATCAGCTGTTCTTTCAATTATTATGTGATTGTTAGTTTTTAAGATGATCTGATTCTAATTTTTCCCTGGCTCAGCCCGACTCTTTAGGACCGTTAGATTTGGACATACCAACCTGTAGATACCATAGCGATGATCTAATTTTTAGCGATAGCCTTGGCGGTTTGAACCGTCTTGTGACATACAGTTTGGATGCTTTTCAAAGTTGCTCATTATTTGGGTTGGACAAGAACGAACCGGCACCTACTGCTGAAACTCGTCAAAATGCTACCATTTCAGATTTCAAAATCGGCACTGAAGTTTAAGATTCTGCAAGAGAACTTACAGCTGAAATACAACGAATTCACACCTTAGCTTTGTCAGGTTAACCTCGACCGAAATAATTTAGTAAGGGTTGTGTGTCGTTCCAAAACAATCTTAACATTAGCTGACTACATAATCGATAGCTCTGTGTTATTGAGCCAGAAGTTCTTTTGTGCTGTACAAAAATAGAAACTTGAAACTTCCACATTTTAAACAAGCTTTTTGCTGTGTTTTGTTCAATGCATGCTAATCACCCTAAATCATATTGTTTGTGGTAAAATGAGTGAGTATCCACACAAAATCGGCTCAATGATAATATTTTGTCCATGTTAATAAAGTTAGGCGTGTTTTATAGTAATATGTTTTTGGATATTTTAGCTAAAAAATAATAATATTTTATTATATGTGTAGTACAACAATTCAGAAGATCATATTAACCTTTTCCCCCCGAACGCGACACCCAATCCTATATTTCCTAAACGAGCAAATTGTCGGTTGTCCTAATTTGTCGGTCTTCGATTTTTTTTTAATATATATTTGAGTGGGTCTCATGTGAGACCGTCTCACGGATATTAATCTGTGAGACGGGTCAACCCTACCCATATTCACAATAAAAAGTAATACTCTTAGCATAAAAAATTATACTTTTTCATGGATAATCCAAATAAGGGATCCGTCTCACAAATTCGACCCGTGAGACCGTCTCACACAAGTTTTTGTCTATATATTTATAATTTATTCCTCAAAATTTTATTATCATTCTACATCCATATTATCATTATTATTTTAAAATAAAAACATATTATTATAGTATAAAATATGGACTGAATAGACTAAGCACTTTGATAAAATCACGTAGTCACAAAAATCATTACCAATTTTTTTTTTTAATTTTAACATTATCTCTAAATTTTTAGATAAAAGTTATTTAATATATATGTACATAACATAATCACTATATCATTAAAAACCACGAAATATACGAGAGATTTGTTTAATTGTAATATTTTATTGTAGAGAATAAAATTCGTAGCAAACATATGAGTGGGTTTTTTTTTATCAAGATCGTCAAAAGATAGTATTTAGGAGAGTTTATTTTAAATATTTTTCAACTTATATATTAAATTTTCAAATATTTCATTGAATAGGAATTATTTAAAATAAATATAATTAGATAAAATAAATATATCATCTACTTGCTACATTTTCAATTCTAAAGAGAATGGAAAAGAATATTCTAATTTTTTTGGCATGTGGTTATTGTATTCTAGTTTAGTGGGTTCCCACTGTATTCAATGCTCCACTAATAAAAAATAATAATATTATTATTAATTTTACCTTTTAAAGTAGTGTTCTAACAAAAGGTAGACAGACGGTTATCTACCGTCTAGCGCCTAGGCGACTAGGTAGTCTAAGCGATTTTTTCAAAGCTTAAATTCATTAAGTGGTTCATGAATATTATGTTTGTATATGAAATATATATTATTATAAAATTTAAACTTGTCATAATATATATATATATATATATATATATATATATATATTAATAAATTTTTATATATGAATCATCCACATCAGTTTACTACTTTATTACAACCGTTGTACAATACTTCTTCTCTATTGGATTCAAACTCAAAATCCATGGATTCTTCCACCTCTTCATCTGATACAATTTTTTTTCGTGAAGTTCCCTTACATCTTCAACATTTGTCTCAACATCTTCATCTCCACCATCAACAATCCATCCTTGTGCCATAGTTGTTTCACTAGCAAGTAGAACATCCACTCTTTTTTCTTCTTGTTGATGATATTGGCATTGAATTGAACATAAACTAAATTGTTCCACCTTCCGGTATCTAGTCTATTTCTTTTCTTAGTATGGATCTACATTAAAAAAATATTAATATTGAATACATATATAAAAATATATAATAATAAGTATAGGAATATCATAATTTGTTTTTTTTAGGTGTAAACCGCCTAGACGGATTTTTAATTGTAAAATCGACTAGGTGGTTTTCGCGCCAGGCGGCGTCCGATTAATATGGTGGTGCCTAGAAGTTTCGACTAGCCTAAAATCGGGGCGGTTTTGGACCGCCCAGCACCTAGGCACCATCTAGACGGTCCTGAATGGGGATTTTTAGAACACTGCTTTAAATAAATGAATTTTCCTTTTATAAAATATAAAATTATATTAAAATATAAAATGTCCTTTGTTCTCAATAATCAATATTAAATGAATAATCTGTAACTATCTGCCTGTAGTGGTAGTTAGACAATAACATTAAATTACTACCAATAAAATTATTAAATTAATAAAAAAGGGAAATGAAAAGGAAACTTGACAATCGTCCCTTTTGTTTTTTTTTTACCTTTGTCCGACGGTTGTAGATGTGGAGAGACAGGGACAGCTCTCCTATCCTCAGCCTCAGAGACACTGCCATTTTACACACAGAATCGCCCACCAAATTCTCCACGCTTCAATATATTTTCCCCTTTCTATTCTCTCCACCTGAAACCCAAATCCCAAATCCACCGTAGAAGCATAATAAACAACAAAAAATGGCCGGAACCCATCGGAGGCCGCACGCCATAATGATCCCATACCCATACCAGGGGCACATTAACCCCTTTGTGTATCTAGCAATGAAGCTGGCGTCTCATGGATTCACAATCACCTTCGTCAACACGCAATCCGTTCACTACAGGATTTCGAGGGCCCAGCTGCGGACAGACGGCGCCGACATTTTCACCAAAGCTCGGGAGTCGGGGCTGGACATCCGCTACGCCACGGTGTCCGACGGGTTTCCTCTCTCGTTTGATAGATCTATGAACCACGACCAATTTGTGGAGGGGTTGCTACACGTTTTCTCCGCTCACGTGGACGAACTGGTGGCGAATTTGTGCAAGTCTGATCCGCCTGCTACGTGCTTGATTTCGGATACTTTCTATGTTTGGGCGTCGGAGATTGCGCTGAAGCATTGCTTGGTGAATGTTTCATTTTGGACGGAGCCTGCTCTGGTGTTGTCTATATATTATCATCTGGACCTGCTCAAGGCAAATGGCCACTTCGCCTCCGCCGGTGAGTGCTCTGTTTTTAGATATTCTTGGTTTCCTGTGGGATACTAATGGTCTTTTTAGCTTTAGCTTGTGTCGATTTCCTATGTATTGTATGCCAAGTTTGCAAATTGAGATATTGATAGACCCAAGATTATGGTTTTGAAGCGATTTGATAAATTTTGTGCGCAGTACATAGGTTTAGTATTGATTATAATACATATTTTTAAAAGATTTTCAAGACCTTTTTAGCTGTTTAACTTTGTAATATATGGAAAATGACCATACCAATTTACACCAAACTGTCATTGAACTGGAACAACGGTCACGGTGACCTTTCTAGTCCTTACTCATCTTGGTCTACCCTGAATTTAAAGGTTGCGAACATTGAGGGTGGAACTAGTATCGAGAACTTATGCATGAAGTTTGACTTTTTTTGTTTGATAAATTAGCCTCCTCGCCTAATTAAAGAATATGTATTTGTTAGAGAATAGGAAGGATATGATTGATTACATACCCGGAGTTGAGGCAATCAAGCCAACCGATCTCATGTCGTACCTCCAAGCTGCCAATATATGGACGGTGGTGCATCGCGTGATTTACCGAGCATTTGAGGACATAAAAAAAGCTGATATAATCATCTGCAACACAGTTCAAGAACTCGAATCCCAAACACTTTCAGCTCTATGCAAGAAACAGCCTACTTATGCTATTGGTCCTATTGTCTCTAGCTTCACAAACCAGACGGTTTCCACAAGCCTGTGGTCCGAGTCAGACTGTACACAGTGGCTAAACTCTAAGCCTGATGGGTCCGTTCTGTATGTCTCATTTGGTAGCCATGCTCACACCACTAGTAGACAGGACATTTGGGAGATAGCTCATGGACTACTAGCAAGTGGGGTGAATTTTTTATGGGTTGTAAGGCCTGATATTGTGAGCTCCGATGAGACTGATTTTCTCCCAGCTGGATTCGAAAATGAAATGAAAGGAAAAGGGTTGATAATTCAATGGTGCAGCCAGATTAAAGTCATCTCGCATTGTGCCATCGGAGGTTTTTTATCGCACTGTGGATGGAACTCCGTTCTTGAAAGCATATGGTGCGGCATTCCTTTGATCTGCTTCCCTTTGTTCACGGATCAGTTCACGAACTGCAAATTAGTCGTCAACGACTGGAGGATTGGAATTAATCTCCGCGACAGGGAGACGATAACCCGTGAAGAAGTGGCGGAAAAGATCAAATATTTGATGAGTCGGAAGAGTTCAAAGGAGCTCAGAAGCGCAGTCATGGATGTGAGGAGGACATTGAAAAACGCCTTGCCGAGCGACGGATCGTCGGAGAAAAACTTTAGCTTGTTCATGGAAGAAATCAAGGTTCAGATGAAGAAGAAAAGTGGAGCCAGTGTTGAGATTCAGGATCAATCTGCAAATCATGTTCGGGTTCCCAATGGAGTAAATCTATGTCAGCAGGCTACCTAATTTATGCTTCTTATAAATGTCATTGTGCTAAATAGCAAGGTAGTTTTTCCTTTGCAGCTTGTTTTCTTGAAATCAATTACAAAATGTATAGGATGATTTTTGCTGCTGATGAATGAAAAATTGTGGAATTAAATTTAATATACACCCAAATTTCGACAATCCCTCACCTTTAAAGTCAAAGAGCAACCCTTTCATTTTCCCCTCAAAATGTCAAAATTTCGTGGAAAACACATAAATGGTTGGTTATTCACATCTTGTTGTAGGCATCTTAAAAGTACCATAATATTTTAGTAGTCACAACTATATTTATGAATTTCTATAATTTCCTTAAATGTAAATCAATTTTGCATGTATATTTTTATATTTCCATACAATATTTTTCTAAGTTAGTATTACCAAACCAAAAATTACATTGGTGTATGCATGCTAGTTTCACACACACACACACACACATATATATATGTATATAGATTTTCTTAGATGTGGAAAACCAAGAGTTGCATATCAATCCAACTCATAAAACCATTACTATATGTGAACATTTTGATAAAAGAAAATTCAACAAATTGGGGAATCTTCGCTATATTTCTATATTATATTAATTAATATAAGATTAAGGAACATTCTAGAACACAAACAACCTCAATTCTCAAGCTTTGGTTGCATAAAATACTGAGAACAAAAATTTTTAAATTGTAATTTAATTTTACGGCCCCAATATTCGAATCCGCCTCAACGAAGAAAGCATCCGTTAAAAAATGGCACAAAGCAACGATTTTTATTTTACCTTTTCTTTTTCAACAAGAAATACTCCATATAAAATTTGATTGATATCCTCTTGCCCCAACACAATTTTCCATAAATCTCTCACCTGCATCAGAGAATTGTTGTTTCAGAACATCATGAGCAATCAAGCCGAATCCTCCGATTCGTAAGCGTTTCTCATTCTCAGATCTCTGTTGATACTTGTTCTTTTTCCTGGGTTTTGCTGAATTTTTGTGGGATTTTGTTTTCCTGTACAGAAAAGGTACAAAAAGGGATTTTAGTACAGCGATTCTGGAGAGGAAGAAGGCGCTGAATCGATTAGTGGTTGATGAGGCTATCAATGATGATAACTCGGTGGTGTCGCTTCACCCTGAAACTATGGAAAAACTTCAGCTTTTTCGGGGAGACACTATCTTGATCAAGGTTTTACCTTTTTTCCGCGTTTTAGTATTTTTGTTGGGATGATTTTGTGGGTTTTGTTGCCTATTCTGTGTTGTCCTTGAATTACGTAGTTTTCGCGTGAATGGCAAGAGTAGGAGATTCTGAATTTGGGAGTCGTAGCTGGACTAAGTTCTGTATTCTGTGATTCTGCTATTTGTTTTTTGTATATTGTTAAGTGGCTTTAGAGCAAAATTTCTTGGTATTGATTAGTAATGGCTATTTTTTGGATATAATTGAAGTGTTCTTCCATGGGCGATGGAGCCGGGAGCCAGGATTTTATAGCAAATGGAGAAACTTGGGTTCTAAAGTTGGAAAATTTTAGGCGGTGAAATTATATTTCTTATGTATATGGTACTAAAGTTTATGAATAAATTGAAAATGGAGAAGGACGCCTGCCATGCATGTGGTCCACCGTTAATGCTGGAGATCGTGTTTTCTAGGTCAAATTTTCTTGTGGGTTTTTGTTAAATCTGGGTTTTTGTGTACATAGTTTCAATAAGAATATAATTTGATTATTGCACCTTATAGCGGTGCTGATATGTATTTTTATGGAATTCAGTCATGGAAGCTCAATGGAAAAATTAGATATCATGGTACTGGTAAAAGCTCGAGTAACTCATGAAATAGAAATTTGGAACAACTGACTATCAAGTGTCTGACAGTTTGGAATTCTTACCTGCAATTTGACATTTATCACCAAAAAGTAGTTCTGGTACACCTGTTTCTCATACAGGCTGGTAGATCTTTGCAACCTTGTGTATTGACAAATTGCTTCGGGCATAATCACCAAAGCTATTGGTAATGCATTAATTGTGATTGCACTCAACTTTACAAATTGTTGCATATACCATGGGCAACTTAGATTTATTTTCTTTTGTTTTCTTTGTTCTTGTAATTTACAGAGTGACTTGCATTTTAATTGGTTCTTAAGATATTATTACAACAAATTAATTTCACCATTTCCTGCTGCCACTTGGAATCTTAAGAATCCAATGGTTTAGTTATATCACGTCGATTTTATACGTTATTTTAGAGGTTATTTCCTAGTTGTTCGTTAAAATTATGATACAGGGTAAGAAAAGAAAGGATACAATTTGCATTGCCCTTGCTGATGATACTTGTGATGAGCCCAAGATTCGGATGAACAAGGTTGTAAGAAGCAACCTCAGGGTTAGACTTGGAGATGTGGTTTCTGTCCATCAATGTGCTGATGTGAAATATGGGAAGCGAGTCCACATTCTTCCCGTAGACGATACAATTGAAGGGGTTACAGGAAATCTTTTCGATGCTTACCTGAAACGTAAGTTGAGAATTTAGTTAATTTAGGTCTCGTCACTCGTGTGAAAGAAATCCGGAAAATATCTAATTTCAGAGTTACCTTCCTTTTTTTAATGATTTTTCTGGTTACCACGTCTAACTTTTCCTATCGTGCACGCAGCATACTTCCTTGAAGCATACCGACCTGTGAGGAAAGGCGACCTGTTTCTTGTGAGGGGAGGGATGAGAAGCGTAGAGTTTAAGATCATTGAGACTGATCCTTCAGAATACTGTGTTGTTGCCCCGGATACTGAAATATTCTGTGAGGGAGAGCCAGTAAAAAGGGAGGATGAGGATCGTCTGGATGAGATTGGCTATGACGATGTCGGCGGTGTTCGCAAACAGATGGCTCAAATACGTGAGTTGGTTGAGCTGCCACTCAGGCACCCACAGCTTTTTAAATCAATTGGAGTGAAGCCTCCAAAAGGAATACTACTTTATGGACCTCCGGGATCTGGAAAGACCTTAATAGCTCGAGCTGTGGCCAACGAAACTGGTGCTTTCTTTTTTTGCATCAACGGACCGGAAATAATGTCAAAATTGGCTGGAGAAAGTGAAAGCAATCTAAGGAAGGCGTTTGAGGAAGCCGAGAAGAATGCTCCATCTATCATATTTATTGATGAAATTGATTCAATCGCCCCCAAGAGAGAGAAAACACATGGAGAGGTTGAGAGAAGGATAGTATCCCAACTCCTGACGTTGATGGATGGACTCAAGTCCCGTGCCCATGTTATCGTAATGGGTGCCACAAACCGTCCCAATAGCATTGATCCTGCCCTGAGGAGGTTTGGGAGATTTGATCGGGAAATAGACATTGGCGTTCCTGATGAAGTTGGGCGTCTTGAAGTACTTCGTATCCACACAAAGAACATGAAGCTTGCTGAAGATGTAAAGCTCAATTTTTCTATATTTTTATTGAATTTAACACATATGTACTTATCAAAACTTTTGTTCTCGGTCATCTGAAATCTTGATGATTTTTTGCTACTTTATCGCGGATTTTGTTCTGCCAATCTAATCTCTGATGATATTGCAGGTTGATTTGGAAAAAATTTCCAAGAACACACATGGCTATGTTGGTGCAGACCTGGCTGCTCTATGCACCGAGGCTGCCCTACAATGCATCAGGGAGAAGATGGACGTGATTGACTTGGAGGACGATTCCATCGACGCAGAAATACTGAATTCCATGGCTGTTTCTAATGAACATTTTGATACTGCTCTTGGAACTAGCAATCCCTCGGCTCTACGTGAAACAGTATGTGTAACTCCTACTGAACTTTGTTGTTTGTTGAATTTTTCATCTTGATCAACATCTTAATTATAGCACCATTGAGGGTTGTAGGTGGTTGAAGTTCCTAATGTTAACTGGGAAGATATTGGAGGCCTTGAAAATGTCAAGCGTGAGCTCCAAGAGGTATATGTATTTCAAGATATCGATGTCCTTTGTGTTGAATTTCTAGTTCTATGTATTGCAATGCTGGAAGTTATAACTCATTCTTTAATGCATCATTTTTTCTTGCAGACTGTTCAATATCCGGTGGAGCATCCCGAGAAATTCGAAAAGTTTGGCATGTCACCTTCTAAGGGAGTTCTTTTTTACGGACCTCCTGGATGTGGAAAGACTTTGCTGGCCAAGGCCATTGCCAATGAATGTCAGGCCAATTTTATCAGCGTCAAGGGTCCGGAATTGCTTACAATGTGGTTTGGAGAGAGTGAGGCCAATGTTCGAGAAATCTTTGACAAGGCTCGTCAATCTGCTCCTTGTGTCCTATTTTTCGATGAATTGGACTCAATTGCAACTCAGGTTCTTTTCACTTTCAATGTGTATTTGCAGTATCCATGCTGAATGCTTTTTCTGTCTAACACAATTGATTATTTTTTTCTTTCAGAGAGGAAGTAGTGCAGGAGATGCTGGTGGTGCTGCTGACCGAGTACTGAATCAACTTCTTACTGAAATGGATGGTATGAATGCCAAGAAAACGGTTTTCATTATTGGCGCCACCAACAGGCCAGATATAATTGATCCTGCACTGCTTCGTCCTGGCCGTCTTGATCAATTAATTTACATCCCTCTTCCTGATGAGGACTCACGCCACCAAATATTCAAAGCGTGCTTAAGAAAGTCACCTATTTCAAAAGATGTGGACTTAAGATCCCTTGCTAAGTACACTCAAGGATTTAGTGGTGCCGACATCACAGAAATATGCCAACGTGCATGCAAATACGCTATCAGAGAGAACATTGAAAAGGTTTGTCTTTTCCAGTTGCTTTGCATACTCAATATGTGTAACATTCTAGAATTTTATAACCATGTGGTGCTACAATTGCATATGTTATCCTGTTGTGCCAACAATTCAAAGTGGCAAATTAAATGCTTGTACGCTTTTAAGAAAATTTGAGTTACATATTTACTATTAATTTAGAATCAATGTTCATGTATTCGATTCCTAGGAGTAACAAGGTGGAACAATTGTTGGGAAAGAGATTATCAGGCTACAAGTGTAGGCAAATGATTGAAACATGCTGTTCAGATCGCTATGTAAATTTGAAAAGATTTGTATTGTGGCCTTTAAATCAGCTATGGTTTTTGATATATAATAATTTATATTTGTCAGATACAGATTTCTGAATCTCGAGTTTGCCTTTTTAGGATATTGAAAAAGAGAGGAAGAGAAGCGAGAATCCAGAGGCCATGGAGGAGGATGTCGAAGACGAGGTGGCTGAAATAAAGGCAGGACATTTTGAGGAATCAATGAAGTATGCTCGGAGGAGTGTGAGCGATGCTGACATTCGCAAGTACCAGTCATTTGCTCAGACATTGCAGCAGTCGAGAGGATTTGGTACTGAATTCCGGTTTGCTGAGAATAGCAGCGGTGTTGCTGCATCGGATCCTTTTGCATCTTCCGCTGGTGCAGCTGATGAAGATGATCTTTACAGTTAGGTTGTCTTCTTTAGTTTCAATCAAAATCTCGTTTCATGTCTGGAACAATGGGATTCGTATGTTTGTTAAGTTCAATTTTTGAACTCGTCAATTTGCTGCTTATTACAAGTTTATAATGTATTGTTTTCTCTTCTGTTAAATTGTTGGTGTAATAATAATAATAGCGACTATTCAAACTAAAATCAGGTTCAGCATGCACACTGTGAATTAAATAAAATGTAGAAGCACATCGCATGATTCAACAAACGAGGACTACTTAAATTAATTTAGTGGTCTTTAATTGAGGTTTTATATATAATATTCCCCAGGGTATATATTATAATAATAATTTAAGTAATATTACCCAGGGTATATATTATAATAATAATTTAAGAGAGAGCTATATGACATCAAATATATATAATTATATTTTTTGTATTATAACTTGCATTTTGTTCATTTTTTTGTCATATTATCGGTCATTTTATGGTTTTCGTCTGCTAATTTATATTTTTTCAATTTTAGCCCTTTTACATAGGAATACTGACCTGACACAGGAAAATGTTGATGTGATAGCTGACATTGTTGACGTGTTCGATACCGCTTCAACACTCCAATGAAAAAGAAAAACATTGAAAAAAAATACAAGTAGTAGACTAAAGTTGTAAATTGAGTAATATTATGACAAAAAATAAAAAACGAGCAAATTACAGGATATATATATATATATATATAAACTCAGAAAGAACTCTAAGATCATATAAATATATAATAAACTAAACTATTTATATAATATGCAATCAAACTACATATTCATTTCATGGCTGATGTTAGTACTGTATGTTGTAATACAATATTTTAAATCTAGTGGTGATTTGGATGTAATACTGTGAAGTTCCAAAATGTAATATTATATTGAAAAAAAAAGGTGATATATAGATAATATAAAAAAAAACATTTTTGAGACTGTGTTACGAATTAATTTTGTGAGACGTATATCTTATTTGAGTAACTCATAAAAAATATTAATTTTATGTCTAAAGTATTGCTTATTGTTGTAAATATGAATAATGTTGACTCATCTCACGGATAAAGATCCGTGAAACCGTCTATAAAAAATCTACTATAAGTGTGTGTGCGTGTGTGTGGAAAATGAATAAAAACAAAAATTGGCCCTATAAGTTTGTCAATGTAGATTTTTCATGATCTAATTTATCAAAATTTGATCTTAGTTCAATAAAATAATTTTTTACATATTTAATTGATTGTTGTCAAATATTACTGAAATTTTCGATGTTATGTGAGCACTTTGACTGAAATCATATTGGAAATTTGTTTTTATGGTCTTGTACGATAGTAGGCATCTATGTTATCGAATTTCAGTTTTAATCTATTAATAATTTTGTTTTTTAATATAATTTCATTTAGTTTTTCGACGTGGAGCTGGTATAGCACCAATGTAGCACTGATGTGGCGGTGATGCGAATATTGTCATCTCAGCACTCCCAATATAAAAAAAGACTAAAATTACAAAAAATCGAAATATACGATACTAAAATTGAAATTTGATAACATAAATTATCAAAATTACAAATAAATAAATATATGACAAAAAATATAATTTTCTCAAATCTTATCGAGGCCAATTTACTGCCGGGCTATTTTTGAAATTTTCCTAAATATAAATATTATCTCTTACTAGAAAGAAAATTTACTTCTCCCGATGCCCTGGCGGCCCTTTCATTCCTTAGACTTGAGACATATATCTTATTTGGGTCATCCATGAAAAAGTATTACTTTTTATGCTAAGAGTATTACTTTTTATTGTGAATATCGGTAGGGTTGACCCGTCTCACATATAAAGATTCGTGAGTTTGTCTCACAATAGACATACTTTTCTAAAAATTAAAATTTGTTTTTTTAAAAAATTAATTGGAATCATTTTTTTTATTTATATTGTGTTGGTAGAATAAGATTCACAAAACACGCTTTTAGTAAAACACATTTTTTCTATATTTAGTTTAGTATAAATAGTTCATTTTCTTTCTTTAGATACAATTTGGAAGCTCATTTCTCGAACAATGAAGCATCTCCATTTTCTGAGAAAAGTTCTTATGAGTCTTAACATATTGGATTAGTCTTTTATCATATTAGACGAATAAATTAATTAAGAACTTATATACCTTACTTTCAAAATTGTTTTCCAAATTAAAATTCAAGCAATTGATTTTATGTTATATAATAAATTATAATGAGCATAATATATAGAACGAACTGAACCGAAACAAAATTTGAAAATATATATCTAAGCACCAAGTATAAGTTATAATAACCTAAAAATCAACCAAATTATGGATTTTATAGATACATAAATAATAATTTATATATGTAAAGCACACTAAGGACAAATAATTATCAATTTAAAATATTTGTGACTAACTCATCAAAATATTATCAAACTAATTAAATAATAATATTGATTACAAAATATAATCTATAATATTCAATTAAAATATTATTTAACTTCATACAGAACTTTTTTACCTTTTGCTTTAGAATTATATATCATAGATAAATTAATTTTCATATACATTAGTTCATAAATAATTTTTTAAAAAATATATAATTCATATTTTTCATCAAGCTATCAATTACAATAATATATATATTATGTATTTGTATGTGTTTAGTGATTGTATATTGTTGGGATTAGAAAAGAATTTAGATGGGGTGAATAAACTCTTTTAAAAATATATGCTATTAAATTTTGTCTTCGATCGTTTTTAGGTGGTTGAAAGATTTTCTCAAACGATTAGAATATGAACCACGTGAAAAGTGTGGAAGACGATTCAATATTTTTAATGATATTTTCAACCGGTTGGCAATTTAAACAACAAGATATAGTTTGAAATGTAAAAACTTGTGAAAAGCAAAGAAACGGGAATTTTATGGATGTTCGGAGAAAAACGCTCATACCCCCTTCTTCCTCTGTAAGAAGGATTCCACTAAAACACTTGTATGATATATATATTTTTTTAAAAAAATTGCTACTAAAATAATTTAATTTTTTACTATAGCTAACTATCTAAATTTTTCCATCAGATTCATATTTTATGATATTATTAGTATATTAACATTCATGATTATTGATATAAATTATACTAAATAATTTAATAAATTATTTACTTTCAATTTTTAGTTAAAAAATTATAAAAATATATTATTATTAAATTTCATATTATTATATACTTATCATGTTATTGTATTATTACATATATAATTATTTTTTCTTATATTTTTTTTATACTATGATTTATTACTTAATTAGAAACTACACTAAAATATAATTACAAAATTGCAGTAAAATCATAAAATAATATGTAGAAAGAAAATTAAAAGAATAAAATATTTAAAGTTAGTATAAAGATGAAATAATAGAAAATTTACAATGAAAAACGTTATTATTCTGTTTACACTTTTATAAGTATAATAATAAAATATATATTCTTTTAATTTTTTAATGATTTTTTAAATTAAAAAATATATTCTTTTAATATGTTTTCTAAGAATTATGTAGCAAGAAAATGTTATTTCTATAATGTATTTTTATTATCAAATATCAATTCAATTTTTATGTAACATTATTTTCAAAGTTTCTTATGTTGAAATTTCCTATTAAAAAATATAAAAAAACACTATTATGATCTTTATGTATTTAATGATTATGTAGAAAATTTTTCATGCAACTAATCTAACAACACAAAATTTATGAGAATAGTAGAAAATTTACAATGAAAAACTTTGTTATTTTTTTTACACTTAGTATAATAATTAAATATATATTTTTAAGAAGAAACTATATTTTTATTAAAAAAAGCTATTCTTTTAATATTTTTTTGTAAGAATTATGTATGAAGAAAATATTATTTCTGTAAAGTATTTTTTATTATCGAATATCTATGCAATTTTTATGTAATATTATTTTCAAAATTTCTTATTTTACAATTTTCTATTAAAGATTTTTTAAATTGCAAAATTATGATAACTGATTTTAGAATTGAAACTAAGAAAAGATTTAGTCTGATTTTGGTTCTACTGATCTTGATAACCATAATCAGGTTTAGCTTTAGACATTTAATGTATAAATATTAATCAATCTTAGTAGATATTTTAAATATCACAAAATTTTTGTGTAATGAATTTATAAATTTGTTGTATGTATAATCTTTTTTCAAAGTGCTACTAAAATCTTTACTTTTCTTACTATAGTCAAACTCTCCAAATTTTTCTAAGAGCTTCATATTTTATGAGATTATTAATATATTAACATTCAAAATTATTGATATAAATTCTTCTGATAAATTTATTAAACTATTTACTTTCAATTCTTTGTTTAAAAATCCATAAAATATGTTAATATTAAACTTCACATTATCATATTATTTTATATTTATCATGTTATTCTACTATTGGACATATAGTTAAATTTTTTAATATATCTTATTATTGAAATGGTATAAATTATTACAATCAATGTATGTTTATAATAAAATCATAAAAAAAAATGTATAGAGAAAATTAAAAGAATAAACCATTTAAATGTAGTATAAAGATCAATTATTTGATAAATTTAATATTGGAGTTACATTTTATTATTGAAATGATATAAATTATTACAATCAATGTATGTTGTAATGACAATTTATTAGCATTTGTTACAATTTTAGATATATATTAATAAAGAAGACATTTGTGTCTTACAATTTTACATATATATCCTTATATGATTTTTTGAATTCATATTAATAAAGAAGACATTTGTGTCTTTTCACAATTGAAAAACAAATGAGTGATCCACATTTTTATAGGGATATAGGGATATATATTAGATTACATGACTTGCTCCCCAAATAGATATCATTGTCATTGAATTGTTTTAAGTATTGATCAAAATTGGTAATCCAACAATAAACTTTTGTATTAGAGCAGATTGATGTTCCTTAGGTTATATAAACAATCTCTACGAAACATTTCACTATATCTGTTTTTCTTTTTCAATCAATTTCAAGAAAGATCTCTCTTGAATTCTTTATATATTTTTATTGGTTTTGACAGCTAAAAAGTATTCAAATTTCTTTATATATTTTTATTGGTTATATATATTTGTTTCTTAGCGATTTCGGTTATCTATGTCTTCAAATTTCAATCTCAATCGTGTATTTTTTTATTTTTAACAATTTTAATTTAGTCTTTTTTATTGAGAATCCTGATATAACACTACATGCGTCAATGAAACATCAGCGCCACGTCTGGAAGAAGAATAAAATTGCATAAAAAAAATTTATCAGACTAAAACTGAATTTAACAACATAAAATACTAATATCGTAACAAAACAAACATAAAAAACAAAAACAAAAAGCATTTTTTTCCTTTATCTAAATGGCTAAATGCTCTATATATCTTTATAGAATCAGTCTTCAAATTCGCATGTTGTGAAACAATTATTACAAAATAACAATTTCGGTAACGAATTTGGATACAAAAGTCTGAACTTAAAAAATATTTAAACAAATATAACTTTTTAAAGTGTTTTTATTAAAAGCAGAAATTGTTTTAATGTTTGAATAATTGTTGAAAAGTGTTTTTTGTTTTTATAATTTTAAATAAAAAAAATAAGAAGAAACTCAAAAACCAGAAATTCTAACTTAAAAAATATATATTTTTAAGTGTTCTTTTAAAACAATTTTTTTAACCAAATAATATGTTTTCGTTGACATCTCCCACCAAACAGACTTTGGTTGATTTTTAAAATTGATGCAAACCGTCATCGATTAAAATCGAATAAAAAAATACAATTTGGTTTGGATCAATGTTCGATTTTTTTAAAGTGTGAATTGTTTTATATTTGGTACTAGGTTGTCCGCCATATTTAGGCACATAACCTCAACTATTACTGACAAAGTACTCTTTTCATAAATTAAATTGAATAAATTTTGTAGGTACTTACTTATGAGTAGGTCTCTTGTTAGACTATCTTACGAATTTTTATCTGTGAAATAGGTCAATCCTACCGATATTCACAATAAAAAGTAATACTCTTAACATAAAAAGAGTAATATTTTTCATAAATGACCCAAATAAGAGATCTATTTGAAAAAATACGACATGTGAGATCGCCTCACATAAATTGTTGTCGGAACCCTAAATAATATTGGATTCGGGTTTTCGATTCAAATTATTATTTTCACGGAGGAATCTACTTTTTCTTAATTTTCAGTCAGTGGAATTCTTTAACCTGGCCATAATTTCACTATGAAAAAATCAAAATTGCGGAAAACCCATCTCTTTTATTTTTAAAACAGAAGCTTTCTAACATCGTATGCTAATTAATGTGTATTTCTCATTTTATACTTGTCTAAATATACAAAATTCATCTTAGGACAACTAAATAAAACACTTGCACGAAGGTTATATTTTGTAAAATTCAGTTTAATTTACTTCTTATATTAGTTTTTCTTGTTAGCATTAGGGATGTAAATGAACCAAACGGTTTGCGAGCTATTCGAAACTCGGCTAGATAAAAAGTTCGTTTGAGTTTGTTTGTTAATCATATCAAACCAAGCCCAAGCTCGATTTTGAGCTCGAAAATTTAATCAAACCAAGCTCAAGCCTAAGGATATTCGGCTCGTGAGTTCGCAAACATGTTTGATAATAGGCTCGTGAGCTCGAGCTCGAGCTCGGCTCGTTTAGGTGGCTCATACTCGAACTCGAACTCGGCTCGTTTAGGTGGCTCACAAACATGATTTTGGAATGTTCAATAATATACTTATTTATGTTTTTTTTTCTCTTATTTGTGTCGTTTTGGTTATTTATGAATGAATTTACATTTTTATGTCTGATTTGAAAATTTTTTAGATATATTTAATTTTTAACAAGCTCGATTCAAACTCAAACTCGAGTTCCATTCTATGTTTATCGAGCTCGAAAACGAGACGAGCTCAAGCCAGGATTGTTAAACATGTTAAACGAGCTATTAATGAATCAAGCTCGAGCCAGGATTGTTAAACATGTTAAACGAGCTTTTAACGAGCCGAGCTCGAGCCTGGCTTGATTAACATGATAAACGAGCTTTTAACGAGCCGAGCTCGAGCTTTTAACGAGCTCAGTAATTTCAATACAAACCAAACTCGAGCCTGATAATAGAAGCTCAAATCGAGCTCGAACTCGAGCTCGAGCCTCAAACAGTTTTAAACAAACCAAGCTCAAGTCTGATACTGTTTGGTTTGGTTTGGATCGTTTACATCCCTAGTTAGCATAAAATGTTATTAGCTATTTTTTTTTTCCTATTTGGCATAGTAAATTATCGAATAAATAAAATTAAATACCCACAAAATGACTAAAGAAAGAATCAAGATAGCTATATGTTTCAAATATAAAAAAAAATTCTGATTTTGTATAAGAAATTTTTTTTTACAAAGTCTTTTGAGCATGTTGTCTTTTATGGCATTACGCTTAATTAGAAAAAAAAAATGATTTCCATATATTAGCAAAATCAGTTTAAGACTCACATATTTTATTATTTCTTCATATGTAAATAATACAGATAGTAAAATAAAAACATAACCAAGTTATATATGAAGGATAAAAGCATATTTAAATGTCATACTAATCAAAATATGGAGATCTAAGCTTCTACTTTAATTCGCGGATTAAACGCCTATTATTATACATGGGGTTTCACGCAATTTTTACTTTTCACGGGTCAATTATGAGCAATTCTCTTATAAAAAAATAATTATTATAAACCGTAAATCGTTATAAAATTGTATCGAATATTTGTGGTCAATTTAATGATGCAATGTATAGGGGGGTGTATTCAAAGTGGAAAATTTATTGACTTTTAATGACTTTTGTAGATTTTAAAAATCTAGAGGTATTCAATCAAGACTTTTGCATACTCTATAGAAGTCTTGTGGTATTCAAAATAGACTTTCGTGGAGTTTTAAAAAGTCAAGTGGTATTCAACACTGACTTTTATAAACTCTATAAAAGTCTACATGTATTCAAATTTCCATGGACTTTTAATAACTCAATGGAATTCATTGACATACAAACATTAAAGCCTAAGGTACAACTACAAATTGTAAAAAATTGTATTTGGTTCACCCCAAAGATTTGAATGGATTTTTAAAACTTCTAACTCTCTCTCTGTCGCTTCACATGACATAATTTCATATCTTCTCTCCTCTCATCTATTTACTCTCTTAAATTTTCGAAGTGTATCTCTATATATATTTTCATCTTTCTTTTTCAAATTTTTCATTTTTTGGCTGATTGTTCATTTAATAATTTTTTATTTTAATAACACAGGGAAATTTTGAATTATAGAATTGATTTTATGATTTTAAATTTATGATTTATACAAATTAATGTAATATTCAATAATAATAAAAGATGATCAAAAAAATGTTGTTTAATTCTTAATAATTGAATAGTTTCGTAACAACAATGATTTTTTAAATTCATTTTCGTATTTTTAATTAATATGTAAGCTATGATATTTTTATACAAAATTATATTCATACAATAATAAATAATATTATTTTTACATTTATATTATCAATTTAAAAATAAGATTACATGTTAATCAATTGATGTATTTTAAAAAATTTACAAACATGCATATAAACCCACATATATATACATGTAAGGATTAAACGATTTAACTTTTAAATAAGTAAATTTATTTATTAATATAAATATTAAAAATAATTTCAAATTGAATATGTTATATATGACAATTAATTATTGGTTCAAAGAAATTAATAAAAAATCACATGTTATAGTTAAGTACAAAATTTATAAAATTCTATAAAAAAAAAATCTACAAAAGTCTATAAAAATCTTGCAAAAAAGTCTACATAAATCTGTTTATATAAATCTGTGAGATTCCATAAAAGTTAATAAAAATTTATCAAATCCATAAAAGTCTATCATTTAAAAAAGTCATTAAAATTCATCAAAACTCTGAATTGAATACACCCCACTTACTCAAAATGTAGGCGGCTCCGTCTATGCTATACCGAGTGTTACATTCAATATGATTTTATACAATAACATACGCAATTTATTATAGACGGAGCCATCAAAGTGCACGCACTAATGATCTTCGTAATATAAGATTATACTCAAACAAATTATATATAATATTAACATTATAAGCACAAAATTTTTTGTAACATCGTCTCACCTGTCAAACAAATCTCCGATTCGATCTATGAAAAATATTAATTTCCCAATATTTACAACTTCCCCAGTTGTACTTCATGACTCTGCCCGATCTGCTCATGCATGGCCCCGTATAAAATGTTTTCAAATCTCAAATAAAAAAAGAAGTAGATCTCATGTGAGACCGTCTCACATATCTTAATCTGTGAGACGGGTCAACTATACTCATATTCACAATAAAAAGTAATACTCTTAGAATTAAAAAAATATTTTTTTCATGGATGACCCTAATAAGAGATCCGTCTCACAAATACGACCAGTGAAACCGTCACGCACAAGTTTTTGTCAATTAAAAAATAGGCACCGTCTGTCCATTTCCCTCAACTAATAAATTAACATTTTTGTTTTCTCCCACACATCGATGCACTGCGAGATCATAGGATGCATTTCAAAATCAAATATTTTTTGGTCCCTCAAAATTTGACTTAGTGTGGTGGTTGGAGACAATAGGGTACAATTATAATATTTTCCGTAATTTTCCTATGTTATTTTGGGGGAAAAGCCGGCCCTCCACTATATTAAATGATAATTTATTCGTCCCATCAATGGTCTCTTTTCTTCTAAGGACCATCATCTTCGAATGGCCGACTGGTTCCGATGGAATCTGCTTTTATTATTTGTAATTATAGTTTTATTTTGGCACGATATCTTTATATATTTACAATTTTTATTTTTTATATTACTGAAATTGAGATTTATTCTAATATATTTTAGTTTTTTAAAGATATTTTAAATAGTACTTCTGGTCCAAATTATTGATATGAGATGATATACATGAGTATCACATCAACGTTAAGTCAGTTTTGTTTTGACCGTATTAAAATCAAGTCAGAAAAAAGAGAGCTGAAATTGCAAAAATAATTAAGATAAATTATTAAAACTGAAATTTATCAACTTGAATAATCAAAATTATAATAGACAAATGTACATTACCAATATTGCAATTTTAGTATTTCTACTTCATCTACTAATGCCTAATCAAAAGCTATGCTTGCCCACGACACCAAGAAATGAGTATTTATCGAAGAGTGGGTCTTATGTGAGACTGTTTCACGGATATTAATATGTGAGACGGGTCAACCCTATCCATATTCACAATAAAAAGTAATACTCTTAGCATAAAAAATTATACTTTTTCATGGATGATCCAAATAAGAGATCCGTCTCACAAATTCGACCCGTGAGACCGTCTCACACAAATTTTTGCCTTTATCGAATTGATGACTAGATTTGACTACATATATAGATGATGTAAATATTTTTAAAATCACACCAGATTGACTGGTTCGGCCGAAAATCAGTCATCCAATCTGAAACACTATCAAAAATTGTTTAATAGTCAAACTTGTTCAAGAACCGGTCGGACAGATCGAAATAGATTCAAACGGTTTCTGAAATTTATTTTATTTTTATGAAAAAATAATTTTTTTTTTTAACAAAATCATAAATTTAATATTTGTTTATATACATGATTATTTAGAATTTGGACTTTGTTAAAAAAAAAAAAAAATAGTAGCACTAGGGTTTATTTAATCTATTGTTTTTGTTTATATATATACATATATATATACATATATATATATATTTAGTTTTTAAAATTTTGTATAAATATTTTTTAATTTACAATTGGATATTTTTTTTCCTAGTTCGAAGATATAATTATTTTAAACGGTCCCTTTAATATATATTGGAACAATAACATCTCAATAAAAATATGTCTGATCAATAATGTAAAAAATTGAGTATCGAAATGAAAGAACTAGATGCAATCTCTACCAAATGTATGGTTTGTTAAACTAAATGTCAATAAATAAATTATAAGATTAATTAAATCTTCTGATTAAGATCCCGAAAACATTGTTTAAATCACATTGACTCGAACTATAATTATTTTTTGGCGGAGGAGAAATTTAAAAAGAGCGAAGCAATAAAAAAACAAATATTTAATATTTAAAAAATAAAAGCCGTTCGGCAACCACGGCTGACATCTTTTTAATTAAACTTCATAGTATAAAGAATCCTTAAATGTCGAATTGACTTTATTTAATGTACCACGAATACTTTTTTTTTGACAAAAACTTATTTGAGACGGTTTCATGGGTCGTATTTTGTGAGACAGATCTCTTATTTGGATCATCCATGAAAAAATATTACTTTTTATGCTAAAAGTATTATTTTTAATTGTGAATATCGGTAGGGTTGATCCGTCTCACAGATAAAAATTCATGAAACCGTCTTACAAAAGACCTAATTTTTTTGTTAAATAAAAAAATGAAATTGAAAATAAAGATTTATTCCATGACAAATGAATATTCTACATAATATTTTACAGATTCCAGCTATGAATGGACCACAAGCCGCTCAAAAAATATTATCCAATAGAGTAGCTTTTACATGAGAAATTAATAATTAATTTCTGGGTACAAATCAATAAATTGAGAGCCATTCTTGTTTGATTAGGTTTTGGAGGTCGTTAATCATAAGTTTGCATATTAATTGTACTTGGACGAAAATTTAATAATAGTGTTCGTTATGATGATGCCTATTAAATCGTTCATAAAAACTTTTATGAGATGATATCACAAACCAATTTTGTGAAACATGTATCCTATTTGCGTCACCTACGAAAAAAAATTACTTTTTATATCAAAAATATTACTTATTATAATAAATATATATAAAAATATGTGAGACCGTCTTACTAGAAAATTACTACCAACCATTTAGTTTACAAATTTGGCATAACAACGATTGTCATTATTGATCCGGGCCACGTTAAGGTGATGCCAACTCCTAAAAAAAGTGATTTAAAACGCAAAACAAACTAAGTTATTGTACTAAGACTTGATTTTGATTATGTAGAGGACCGAAATCCAGATAGAGGCGAAATTCAAGAACAAAAAAAAATTAATTTTCCTCACAAGAATATTACATTTTATGTAAGGAAAAACATATTTAGACATATTTTATTTTTAGTAAACAAATTGAAATAATTTAATATGTTTTTACATTACATTATGGTTTTAAATACTTTAGCATAGAACTAGCTACACATAGATTGAAAACTAATGATAAAATTATTTAGTTAAATTACCTATAAAAGTATATACATAAGTATAAGTATTTCAGTTCAAATTATACATATTTGTGTTAGAGTAGGTGTCTTGTGAGACGGTCTCACGAATTTTTATCTGTGAACGGGTCAACCCTACCGCTATTTACAATAAAAAGTAATTTTTCTTAGCATAAAAAGTAATATTTTTTCATGGATGACCCAAATTAGAGATCTATATCACAAAATATGACATGTGAGACCGTCTCACACAAGTTTTTACATTTGTGTTAATTAAGAAGATCTAATTTATGTTTGAAAATTTATAATATAAATGTGAATCAATGTCCATTATTTTTATCAAAATATGTGCCTAAAATTCAAAGAGATGTAAAGTAAAATAACTATTACCATACATCTTTTTCGTCCCAACTATAAATATCATATTTATTTTTCATATGTCTCAAATATATGGTTCACTTACCATATTAATTATTATTTTATTCACAAAAACTCCTATGAAATCGTTCTTATGGCTAACAGATCTCCAACCTGGCCCGGGGAATGAAAATATTACTTTTACTTTCTTTTTTTTAAAAAAATTGACGGAATCAACGCGTCTCGTGGTTATAAATATGTGAGACAGTCTTAAAAGAAACTTACTCTTATTTATTTATTATTTTACCGATCTACCCTATTATTAAATACATTAAATATTTCCAACAATTTTTTTTATATTATTAAAACATTCATTAAATAAGAGTAAAATAAATAGTTATTTCTAAAATTTACTTTTCCAATAACGTTTTTAATCTATGTGGAAACACAAACAAACCTAAATATATTGCACAAAGGAAGTATTATAATATGGTTAATATCTATATTATTGTACAATTATATATTTATCTAAACGTAGAAAATTTTATTATTCTCAAATTAATAAATTTTCATATTTTTCAATAAGAATAATGAATCTTAAAATATAAGATTGAAGGCAAAAACTTGTGTGAGACGGTCTCACGGGTCGTATTTGTGAGACGGATCTCTTATTTGGATTATCCATGAAAAAGTATTACTTTTTATGCTAAGAGTATTACTTTTTATTGTGAATATGGGTAGGGTTGACCCGTCTCACAGATTAAGATCCGTGAGACGGTCTCACATGAGACTCACTCAAGATTGAATATGTAAAAAGAAAGGCTATTTGACGAGGGAAAAATACCGGAATATAGGAGAATTTTACGCCGGAAGACCAGATCCAAAACCAAACCTAGTATAAAACCTAGAACCTCGGACACCTGAAGCTCCATATATCTTTTGTTCCAACCTTATTCACTCTTTCCACACGCACTGTAACACCGCTGATTTCCCCCACAAAACCCTCGTTCTTTTTAATCTATCTTCCCAACGGATAGCACACTCAGTTTCTAATGCTTTTTGGCGATTGGTTATCAGATTACACTTGTTGTTAATTGTGATCAGATGCAAAAATCTTGATTTAAATCCCTTTTTCCTGTCAGTCAGATCTTGATCTATTTATTATAATGAGTATATCTATATATGAATTTGTTTCAGGAACAATTTTGATCATCTGATCTGATCCCCACATCACCAATCTGATCGTTTCAAATTCCAAATAAGTAAGTTCTTTTCCTACGCATACAAGATCTTACATTTGTTATGCAGAAGCTGTTTTTTTTCCCAGATCAACTTCTTATGGTTACCCATTTGATTTTCATCTTTTGAACCCAAATTCTTGAATCAGTAGCCAAGAATCACTGATATTAGTCGTCTGGGGGAATGAATAGTCGTTTCTTGCAAATGCAGCGTTTTCAAGATTCACATTCAGAGAATCTCTCTATATATGTTTATACATATACATGTATATATATATGGTAATTCGTAATGAGAATCTTGATGATGCTGCATTAGCAATTACTGACTTCGACACAATTGTTGTCGGATTTACGTACAGCCGAAATAAATTTATGAATCCAACATAAAACCATACATAGGAGTGGGAGATGATCCCTTTCGACTTGGGTTTGAGCTCGAATTGTTAAGTTCTGGTTCTAAATCTCATGGAACTTTCAATTGTTGTCGTTATTTATATATATATATATATATATATATATATATATATATATATATATATATATATATATATATATATATTCCAAATGTTTTACATAATATATATACCAATCAATTACCATAACATTAAAAATTTAATCAAATTTGTTTTCATGTAGTTTTGTTTGTCATTAAAAATGATGAACCATTTTCTTCATAATCGCTGTATCGAGTTTTAAATCAGATCACTTACAATTCATTTTCATGTAGTTTCGACTCGAGTTCAACTCGCTAATATTGTGTCATATGTAGATAATGCATTGTTATCTCACTTTGGAGTGTCAAGATGGAGAAGATTACGATTTTGATTCTGTGACTTGATCATTTTTCGCATTTTGCGAATCATTGAAAGTTTAGTCTTAGTCCCATAATTTGGTCCTTTTAAAAATGAGAAATGTTCAAATTTGAGGAAAAAAACTGTAATTTTCCAAAGTTTATAAAGTCTATCTTCTCTCTTGTTATATATGTTAATTCTTATTTTGGGAATGGCCATAAATTGGAACTGGATGAATTCTTTTGCAGACAGGTACGAAGTATTTTACTATTTTTCGCTTCTGTCTATATTCAGTGTCTTTCTTTGGAAGAATCTAAATAAACACACGTGAAGAATATGTAAATGGAGACATTACCGGGGGTTTCTTGCTCTACTAATATGGAGACTAGTAATTGAAGAGATTGCAGGGGCCTTAGGGATGAGCAAAATCTCGGTTAAACCGAAATAACTGATCGAATCGAGCTAATTCGGAAATTCAGTTCGGTTATTTCGGAAATTCGGTTTTGAAAGTTTAAAAAAATCGGTTAATTCGGTTCGGTTTCGGTTTTCGAAAAAAAAAACCGGTTAACCGAATTAACCGAATAATAAATTAATTTTTTTTAAAAAAAAGATTTATTATATAATTTATAATATTTTTAATGTTTTTATATTTAATTTTATTTTTTTAAAAAAAAAATCGATTAATTCGGTCATCGACCGAGTTAACCGATTTTAATTCGGTTAATTTATGATGGGTTATTAAAATTAATTCGGTCAGTTCGGTTATCAAAATAAAATTCGGTTCGGTTCGGTTATTGACAATTCGGTTCGTCGGTGACCGAACCGACCGAATGCGCACCCTGAATGGCCCCTTCCCTTCGAATTTTTACCTAATTTAATTTAAGATAATATTCATTGGAAAACTATCTTATAAATTAGCTTATTTAATTTTGAGTTTTGATAATTCGATTATTCAAAATTTGATCAGAATTTAATAAGTTTTCTTTATTTACTTTAGTCTCTTTTTAACAAACATGATATCGGACAGAGTAGGTCTCTTTGAGACGGTGTAACGAATCTTTATCTGTGAGACATGTCAATCCTACTTATATTCACGATAAAAATTAATACTCTTAACACAAAAAGTGATATTTTTTCATGGATAACTCAAATAAATACGACATGTAAAATTATCTCATACAAGTTTTTAAACATGTTAATACAATCAACGTTCTAATGGAGAATTTCTAAAGTAGAAAAAGGAAATAAATAAATAAATCACTTTATTGAACTTTTGACATCACACGTGATGATGGAGTCAGAATTTACCAAAAAGAATATTGAATTGCAAATATTGAAAAATATTGCGAGGTGGGAAAGATGCAACATTTTTGTGGACATATAATACACAAAATGCTCGCAACATTTTTGTGGACATATATATATATATATATATATATATATATATATATATATATATATATATATATATCCTGCACACCTACCGTACACACTTTTGTGAGCACCAATGAGGTGTCACTCACCCATTGGATGCATAATTTTTCTATATTTCATCACATCCAATGGGTGAGTGACACATCATTGGTGCTCACAAAGATGTGCACGGTAGGTGTGCAGGATATCAAAACTGTATATATATATATATATATATATATATATATATATATATATATATATATATATAATATTATTATTATGTTAAATAAAGTTTGTTAGCTATGTCCATATAATATATTAAAATAGAAAATTTATATATGTATTTTATTATTTTATGTAATGAGTTGTAAAATCATTTAAAAATTCAAATTTATAGATAAAAAAAAATTATAGTTGTATTTTTTATTAATAAAAATCACACCATGACACAAAAAATAGTTAGTCTAGGTCCTTCCAATATTTGTAATATAATATAGTATATAAGCATAGATATAAGAAACAAAAAAAATTGAGAAATTATAATATTAGCCATGTAAGTTCATCAGTTTTGAATTTTAGTATTTTATTTGTCAAAGTTTGGTTTCATCAATTAAACTTGAATTTTTTTGTTGTGATTTTTTTTATCTGAAAACACTAAATTTAACGATTATTCTCTCAATAATTGTAATCCTTGCGATCTACGATTATCAAATATGTGACCTTGTCATTTATACCAATTATAAAATCAAATGTATGTCGTTCTTTCAAAAATTATAACTTGTGATAACTTTACAATTAAAATTTTAAAACATATAACATTTTAGCATCACATTTAACTATTGCATTCCTAGCATGAATAATTATCAAATTCAACAATTATAATATCGATAATTGTATTCTTTACAATATATGATAACTGAATATGTAACATTATCTAAATATCAATTGTATGATATAATATTTATCGTTTTTTCAAAAATAAAAGTCGAAATTAACCATACAATTTAAATATTTTAAATATACAAACTTAAGTCAAATTTGAATACATAGTTCTAACAAAAACAATTATTGCAACACATTTGGAGACTAATTTTCAGCCAACTAGTCTCAGGTACACATCAATTCCGGTGACATTCCGCATCTTTGTGCTGCCGCCCGTGTCTTCCAGCTAAACCAGGAACTCGGTCACCGCTCCGAAGGAGAGGCCGTCCAGTGGTTCCTACACCAGGCCGAGCCATTAATCATCGACGCCACCTATATTAATATCTACGAGTGGAAGCTATATGCACTTCCGTCCGTCCGATTAAACCTCCACCAGCCATCGTGCCAGTGGAGACCATGCATGGTAGGATATATCCTGAGTAGGCGGAGTAGCTGTGTCGACATCTGCCTCGAATGGCGTTGTATATTCCTCTAACTTGGTGCCTCCGCATTCCAGTCACGAAGTAGCTGCTGTGGCAAATCTTGTGAAAGATTTCAGATTTTATTTAACACTAGGTATGGGCACCTCAATTCTTGAGGTGTCCTACCTAGGTTAACAGTATAAAATATGAGTAAACAATTTTTTTCCAGAGTAAATAATTATGTGTTTATATTTCTGTAGATCTTACCTAATAATGTAGGTAATACAACATATTTTGTAAAGTAACACAATAACATTATAATTCACATAAAATTTACATTATGTTTTCCAAAAGTAGAAATACAAAAAGTACAAAATATGTCATTATGCACTCATCATTGTAAGCATACTTGAACCCTTTGTGGCCAACTCCTGTTTGGGACCTAGAGAAGAAAGCGAAATACCATAAAAAAACAAGATGCCGCGGAGTGTATGATGCGTCGCCAAATGTAGGAGGTTAAACAAATGTAAAGAAAAACAATGAGGATATCCAATAATATTACCGCAATTCATTGTGAGGCAAACAGCTAACACAAATCAAAACATTTACGTCTTTTTCCTAATAAGTAAGCAGAAATAACTGCATATAGCTGGGAAGATAAATTTTAATACTGTTGGATCCAGTACACAATCTACTAAATATTGTTGAACATATTTAGGAGAACAAGTAGTTTGTTTTGGCAGCCTAGTAATGCTCCGAAAAAAACAGCGGAAGATATCTTCTGTCGATAAACGTACTCTGAAGTAGGACAAACTATAGCAATTTGTTAAATTTGTGGTGCTGACTCCCAAATATAGGTGATAGAGATATTAAAAGCGACTGGAATTTGAACAAGGGTAAATGAATGATTCGTATCACTAAATGAATTCTAAATGAGAAGTCTTGGTTTGGTTAACTATTTTAGATGAATTATGTCTAATCTTCAAGAGAAAGGATCAGACAACAAGAAAACAAATGTGTGCTACAAGACTTGGTTCTATCAACACCCAGTCATAAACCCACATAAAATATCTTTAATTTACAATTGTTATTTTATATGATGATACCCTTGTAAGAGCCCGGGTCATGGATGACCCGGAATATCAAATGGATTCCCAAATCCGAGTAAGTCTGCAGGTGGATTCTTCTGGAGCCGGGCAGGTGCAAGCCCATGCTCTACTCTCCGGGCAGTCATAGGCCCGGGTTCTTGTATAAATCTCCAGGGAGGCATTCTACCCGGCCACCTCGATATGAGCACCGCACTCGAGTATACTAGCAGAATAGGATGTGGGCGACTGTCCCATCTCTGACACCGTGCCGATGAGTTGACATGTCAGAATATAGGGTGTGCTCAGCCGTCCTACTATAATTAGTAGCTAGGTAGCACGGAGAACGAGGTCATCATTACTTTTTCTGCTATAAATATCAGGTTCTCTCTTTACATTTACATTGATTCATTCATTCACACCAATATCACAGCCATCACTTGGCTACATTGGTTTTATTGCTTGAGTACCCTGCTGACTTAAGCATCGGAGTGGCCACGCCGGACACCCCTCCGGCGCCCATTCACGTTCATTTCATTGTGTGCAGGTGACAGCCGAAGCCATCTACTTTGCTCATCTTCCTGAAATAAATTATTGATAGCAGATCCTGTGGAGCTCCCGACCCGGCTCGTCCATTTCACCAGGATCGCATCATTGGCGCCGTCTGTGAGAAACTTGAGCTCAAGACGTAGATATGGTTTCCATTCGAAGCAAGTCCGACCTTGCTCGGCACCACAGTAAGCCCAACTCTCCTTGGCAAACATAGAAGTCCGACCAGCTCGGCATTCAGATCTTATATGTGGATTTTATATGAGCTCGAAGCTCAGCAGCTATTCCGGATTGACGTGGAAGAGTATTTGCGATGTACTCAGTAGCATACAGCTGTAGTCTAGCTCAACTAGAGAATTTCACTCTACCGAAAATGAATTCGGATTCAGTATTTCCAGGTTAGTGATTTGGTTTTTAATAAAACTAATATAGCAGGAGAAACAAAATCTTTCAAGTCCAGGAGATAGGAGGACCCGGCACTCATATTCAGAGCCCGGGAGGTATGAGGCCCCGGCATCCGGCACTATATCTTAAGTCTGGGAGGTATGAGGCCTCGGCACATTATATTAAGTCCAGGGATACGTACCCTGGCTCGGGGCTCCGTACCTCGACCATTCATGAAGGCCAGGGCTCCGCACCCTGGTTATCTATTAAGTCCAGGGATCCGTACCCTGGCTCGGGGCTCCGCACCTCGACCATTCCAAGTCCCGGGACCTGCTCCCCGGCCCAAGGCTCCGCACCTTGGTTATTGATAAGCCCAGGGCACTACACCCTGGCTCGGGGCTCCGCACCTCGACCATTCCAAGTCCCGGGACCTGCTCTCCGGCCCAAGGCTCCGCACCTTGGTTATTGATAAGCCCAGGGCACTACACCCTGGCTCGGGGCTCCGCACCTCGACCATTCCAAGTCCCGGGACCTGCTCCCCGGCCCAAAGCTCCGCACCTTGGTTATTGATAAGCCCAGGGCACTACACCCTGGCTCGGGGCTCCGCACCTCGACCATTCCAAGTCCCGGGACCTGCTCCCCGGCCCAAGGCTCCGCACCTTGGTTATTGATAAGCCCAGGGCACTACACCCTGGCTCGGGGCTCCGCACCTCGACCATTCCAAGTCCCGGGACCTGCTCCCCGGCCCAAGACTCCGCACATTGGTTATTGATAAGCCCAGGGCACTACACCCTGGCTCGGGGCTCCGCACCTCGACCATTCCAAGTTCCGGGACCTGCTCCCCGGCCCAAGGCTCCGCACCTTGGTTATTGATAAGCCCAGGGCACTACACCCTGGCTCGGGGCTCCGCACCTCGACCATAACAAGTCCCGGGACCTGCTCCCCGGCCCAAGGCTCCGCGCCTTGGTTATTTATAAGCCCAGGGTTCTCAAACCTGGCTCGGGGCTCCGTACCTCGACCATTCATGAAGGCCAGGGCTCCGCACCCTGGTTATCTATTAAGTCCAGGGATCCGTACCCTGGCTCGGGGCTCCGCACCTCGACCATTCCAAGTCCCGGGACCTGCTCCCCGGCCCAAGGCTCCGCACCTTGGTTATTGATAAGCCCAGGGCACTACACCCTGGCTCGGGGCTCCGCACCTCGACCATTCCAAGTCCCGGGACCTGCTCCCCGGCCTTAGGCTCCGCACCTTGGTTATTGATAAGCCCAGGGCACTACACCCTGGCTCGGGGCTCCGCACCTCGACCATTCCAAGTCCCGGGACCTGCTCCCCGGCCCAAGGCTCCGCACCTTGGTTATTAATAAGCCCAGGGCACTACACCCTGGCTCGGGGCTCCGCACCTCGACCATTCCAAGTCCCGGGACCTGCTCCCCGGCCCAAGGCTCCGCACCTTGGTTATTGATAAGCCCAGGGCACTACACCCTGGCTCGGGGCTCCGCACCTCGACCATTCCAAGTCCCGGGACCTGCTCCCCGGCCCAAGGCTCCGCACCTTGGTTATTGATAAGCCCAGGGCACTACACCCTAGCTCGGGGCTCCGCACCTCGACCATTCCAAGTCCCGGGACCTGCTCCCCGGCCCAAGGCTCCGCACCTTGGTTATTGATAAGCCCAGGGCACTACACCCTGGCTCGGGGCTCCGCACCTCGACCATTCCAAGTCCCGGGACCTGCTCCCCGGCCCAAGGCTCCGCGCCTTGGTTATTTATAAGCCCAGGGTTCTCAAACCTGGCTCGGAGCTCCGCACCTCGACCATTCCCAAGTCTCGGGACATGCTCCCCGGCTCAAGGCTCCGCGCCTTGGTTATTTATAAGCCCAGGGTTCTCAAATCTGGCTCGGAGCTCCGTACCTCGACCATTCCTAAGTCCGGGAGATATGAGGCCCTGTCATCTTATGCAAAGACCGGGAGGCACAAGGCCCCGGCATCTTATCTCAAGTCCATGAGACACGAGACTCCGGCATTTCATCTCATTTTTGGGAGACATGAAGCCCCCGATGCTTTTATAGAACAAAATTGATTGTCTCTTTGGGAATCCAAGCATGACTGATCGGGACAGCGAGTATGACTCTAGCCCGACTATTTAAGGGATGTGTGATGATACCCTTGTAAGAGCCCGGGTCATGGATGACCCGGAATATCAAATGGATTCCCAAATCCGAGTAAGTCTGCAGGTGGATTCTTCTGGAGCCGGGCAGGTGCAAGCCCATGCTCTACTCTCCGGGCAGTCATAGGCCCGGGCTCTTGTATAAATCTCCAGGGAGGCATTCTACCCGGCCACCTCGATATGAGCACCGCACTCGAGTATACTAGCAGAATAGGATGTGGGCGAATGTCCCATCTCTGACACCGTGCCGATGAGTTGACATGTCAGAATATAGGGTGTGCTCAGCCGTCCTACTATAATTAGTAGCTAGGTAGCACGGAGAACGAGGTCATCATTACTTTTTCTGCTATAAATATCAGGTTCTCTCTTTACATTTACATTGATTCATTCATTCACACCAATATCACAGCCATCACTTGGCTACATTGGTTTTATTGCTTGAGTACCCTGCTGACTTAAGCATCGGAGTGGCCACGCCGGACACCCCTCCGGCGCCCATTCACGAGTTCATTTCATTGTGTGCAGGTGACAGCCGAAGCCATCTACTTTGCTCATCTTCCTGAAATAAATTATTGATAGCAGATCCTGTGGAGCTCCCGACCCGGCTCGTCCATTTCACCAGGATCGCATCATTATAGAAAATTCATACTTTCAATTTTTATTAGATTTGATCGATTAGTGCATTTCATTTCATACTTTTACAATCAGGATTCACAACAAGCTAATTATAGAGCATTTTGTGTACAAGGAATGGATGGCACTTCAGTTCTTGGGTTTTTTTTTACCTATATCATTTCGAGCTTTTAATATGTACACGTAACGAAATGGGTATTGTTTGCCATAACAATCTCCACATTCACATCTTCAAAATTTTGTAACAACACGACTGTCTTTTCTTAGGCCTTTTTGTATAAAATCCTATAAGCAGGCCCCATTTATATACATGTTGTTGAACTCACGTCGGGTGGAGTTTGGTCCGACATGCTTCTCACCTCATAACTTATCAGCCAAAGTTGGAAATTTCTGCAGCAGCCATGTCACTCCTCTGATAGCAACCTGAATTCAAAATACACACACAGGCCTTGTAAATATCGAGTTTCGTAATCTAAAACAATACATAACAAGAGTAAGCAGTACCAGATACTGGATTGACAAGGAGTAGGAGGAAAAAGAAAATATATACCAAAGCTGTCTCCCCAGGCTTAATTGCGGGTTCCACACAGTCTCTCCCATAACTGTTGTACAAAAGACACCTTCAGTATATGTGCAAGCAATATCAACCTATGTCGTGTATAAATGGATTCATTTAACAGGAAGCCATAGCGAAGAGCAACCAAGAAAAACTCACATTATTTGCCTCTGGCCATTGATTACATCCAGCCTATAAAAGCTGCAACCTTTGCTAAAAGGAAAAGTTTTCCCCTTCCATTCTGCGATTATGTTGAAATAACAAACCACTTATTGAACTGAAATACAACCACTTGGGGGCATTTTGCATTAACAAGATATTACCCAAGTGCCAAGTTACCCCAACAGCTGCGGCATCCTCCTCGGATATATCATCAATTGCAAACTGCAAATCTGAGCTGATTGAATTGACGAACTTGTTGAAGAACTCCAGGATCGCCTGCAGTTTTCATCGATTCTTGACGATCAGATAACTCACTTCAACAAACTTAATAATCCATTTCGTAGTCGCGGGAAGAAACAAGAAAATATATTTCCATACACACAAGCATTCAAACCTTGCGGCCGACGAATGGTTTAGGGAAGATAAGGTCCTCGTAGATGCAATTATGGGCAATGAGGTCCTCCACCTGCGCCAAATCACGGCAGTTGATTCCCTCGTAAAACTTCCTCACGACGCTGGAAGCAGAGTCTATGCTGGTGGCAACCACAGCATCAGGATCTTCGCTTCGAAGCACTGCCCATTTGCTAATCATTTTACGATTCCCATTAGAGGCAGCACAATGCAGAAATCCACAAACATTGCTACGTGTCGTGGTAGGGGGGATTTGATGATAGAAATGTGTCTTGAGGTGGAGAGAAGGAACAGAGGATGAGGTGGGAAACGTGTGGATCATAACTCCTGTGTGATATACTATTCTTTCGAACCTAATATACTCGGACAATATTTCATGAGCTTATTGCACAACAAGAAGAATAAATAATAAAATTGAAAAACTACCATAAGTCAATATTTGCTGTGTTTAGTGATTTCAAGTTGAAAAAATGATAAAATCTAAAAAAATAGCAAGTTTTTGTATAAAAACCAAAATTTAACAAATAACATTACTAAAATCCAAAACATATCAACTGACATTATTAAAATACAATTCTATTTTTGAATATATCTCAATTTTTTTTAATTATATGCATATGAGTTTAGATAATAATGCACAGCACACACATATATGATTACTTGTTACAATTTTTTAATAATAAATAGAGTTTTCTGAAAATACTTGTGTGGAGGAAAACTTCCTAGGATAAGATATATATGAATAAAAGAGAGTCAAAAAAATATTTTGTGTATAATTTACATAATCTCAAATGTTCTCCATTACAGTTCATATACTAAATAAACAAAAATTCTTAGATTACATGTTAGATATATGGTAAGTCTTGATAACCATGCACTGATCAGATAAGTGGCTCACAGGTAGAGTCTCCGAGAACAAATTTTTTTTATTACTCGTTTTGATAACCATGCACTAATCAACGATCCACGGTTTCGAATTTCGCCTGTACCGTTAGTTTCCTGGAACGTTTTTATCTGATCATTAGTTTTCAAAGGTAGCTGAGGATTGGCAGTACCTGCCGATGATTCTACAACTTGTCTAACCATTTCAAGAACTTCGCTCATTTTTGGCCGTGTTTTCGGCTGTTTGGCCAAGCAACGGTTAGCCACGAGAGAGAGTTTGTGTGCGGACTTAAGGATTTGCTTCCCTTCGGCTTCAAGCCTTGGATCCAATATATGCTTAAACTTTTTGGCATCTGACAGGTATGGTTTCACCCATTCCAAGAGCTTCTGCTCACTTTTGGGGCTGTTTCGATCCAATGGGCGTCTGCCTGTAATGAGTTCGTATAGAAAGACACCATAGCTCCAAACGTCACTTTTTGACGTGAGGTGGCCGGTTCGTATGTATTCGGGAGCTGCATATCCCATTGTTCCAACAACCTGGCGGTGCATGATTTGTTAATCAAGCAAGTTTTGAACGTGATAAAAACTCAACGGTAAGCTCTTCTTCTCTGAATTTGTTTTATTTGATTCTACTCCTATAATAGAGACATGAGTCTAATATCATTGAACATACCGCAGTTGATATGTGTGTTAGTCCCTCCGAAGGTCCCAACCTAGCCAACCCAAAGTCTGATAGCTTAGAATTCCACTGCTCGTCTAGGAGAATGTTCGAAGATTTGAAATCTCTAAAGATGATCTGGATACATACATACATATGTATATAGAGGGAGACATTTTAATGAGGCAACAGACAACAAAATAGAGAACTAAGTTGAGAAACAAAATAAATGACCTGAAAATCCATTTCCTCGTGCAGATATGCTAAGCCCTTGGCGGTATCGCTGGCTATCCTCAGCCTCATAGCCCACGAAAGGGGTGTGGTTGATTTAATTGATAAATGGTCTTCCACGCTTCCATTAGGCATGTATTCATAAATTAGGAGCCGTTGGATTCCTTTTTCATCATCCTCAGCACAGTAGCCAATGAGCTTAACGAGATTCGGATGCTCAACAACTCCAAGAACATTAACTTCTGTCACCCATTCTTTGTGACCCTGTTAAGTAGTCTTGGTAAGTGTTTATTCACCATAATACACCAAGTCGGCCAAAAAATTATGTTTGCCATAAAAAATTTTCGATCCAACATAGCAGCTAACCCAATTCCAATAGCATAGATATATAAACAACTATAGGATCATTATTTTCCACTTACTAAAAGTAAAAACTGTAAGTAGTGGTAAAGACGCAGCTTGAATTTTTCAGAGAACATTAGAGGCAACTGTTGCTTCCTAACAACCACTATTCACAATATTCACATACTAAGATAGGATTGATACTGCAGCACTAATATTGGTGATATAAATCAATAAATCTCGCAAGAAAATTTACCAGAAGTGTATGAAAGAGGAGAACGGACCTGCAACCCTCTTTTACCGAGTTGTTTTACAGCCACAGCATGTTTCTTGGCTGGATCTTCCGAGCTCTTCATGAAGCCCTTATAAACAGACCCAAATCCACCCTCCCCAAGTTTGTAAGAGATACTAAAACTTTTTGTCATTTGTTTCAACTCCAGAAAAGTAAACACCCTGAGACTATTCGGTCTCTCGAACAAAGGCAACTGAGTTTGGCCTCTAGACTTGGTGATATGATTTGATCCACTCGTTGAAATAAGTCCAGATTCAGTCTGTTTCCCCTGTTCATGATCGGTGAATGAGGGCTGAACCGAATTTAGCCTTGAAGTCTGCGGTTCAATATTTTTCCCTCTATGGAAGAACAGGAAGCATTTCATGGTTTTATATGTTTGTAGCACCACTCCCTGAAAATTCGGGCAATAATTATAAGCCAGATAAAGGATCCAACTCAGAAACAAGCCGAATATCTGGAAACAGGCCACACATTTAAAAGCTTATATCAAATAACATGAAAAACAGAACAGGATATCAAATAGAAGCATTGGTTAGCAAGATGGATCCAACAAGGGAAACTGGGAAATTGCCCTTTTTTCAAATGAATATATACGTCTCCAGGCTAAAAACCAAGCGCGTCCCCAGCTCCATTAACCAAAGCTATTTACACTAACTGCTGCAACAAGCATCCGCCGCATGTAAACACTGTAAAATGTGAACCCGCGACCACCGATCGAAGCATTTTATTTCATTTCGTGCTCGTGAGTTTTTTGGTAAAGTGCGTGTGTTTGAATCGCCAAACATAAATCTCAAGTTAAACTTAATCACATGATCAAAACAAACCAGAAGAGGAAGGGGCGAATTACACATAAAATTTTCAAGTTAAAAAAAGAAAAAAAACGAGGCTGTTCGAGCTTCCATTATATGTACAAGGGTGCAAAAAAGACACAAACTTCGACACTTTTCAAGAAACGATCAGGAGGAAAATCCAAGAACACCAAACCAAATTCTCAACCACATTTTGGGAGAAGATCGTACCTTTTGTCTGTAATCTGATGATGACAGGAACTGGGATTCTCGATGGCTTTAAGTATGTAATAAAGACAGGAAAAATTCGATAGCAGAAGACTTGATTGTGGCCACTGAAAAGAAAGTCCTCCACGGTGCGACTTGCTCGTTGAAGTCTGTCTTTGACGCAAAAACAAGAAAAATTAAAAGTCAAGCCATAGTGTTGTCACCACTAATGTACTTTCTCTAGTCTCTCAGTCGTGTGAATTGGTTTACAAATAGATATATCATATGTTAGTCTTGCTTCATGTTACAAGTCTTATCGGGCCGTTGAAGAATAAAATTAATTGGATACTATGTAACATACATACCGTCTTGAATCTTTGATAAATCTACTTAAAACTATTGGTTTTCACACTTTTTGATTTCAATAATTTATATATATATTTAGCAAGCGTAGCCAGTTGTAGAAATGAGAAAAGACGACTGTTCGTGAATTTGAATTATCAAAATTGGCTAAAACATAATCTGGCGACGATGACAAAGGTACTAGGATTGGTACACATCGTTGTCCTAATAAATCCTTTCGATTTCAAGCTGTTGGTTCCAAGAAATGAGACTGAGGGAGGGCCACTGGAGTGGTCATTCATTTGGTGTGAGGATCATATCGGTGTGACACAAAATCTCTCCTAAACTCAAGAAAATGCATCAATGTCCGAATCAATCAATCGATTTTTGGCCATGTCATCTCCCTCCATAATTTTGTATTTCATACCCTCCTAAGGGATTTTGCTCTGCCCATCGTTCTGGCCTAGCCATATAACAAGAAGTCGAACTTGAGCTCTGAGCACTATATATTAATGCTGACTCGATGAGATGCTACTGTGCTCGTTAGATTGAAAGTCAGTATTTGGGCCACTTCGAGTCAAAGTTGACATTTGAAAGAGCGGCTCATCTTTGTAACGTGTATAACCATGGTCAAATCGAATGAATCTGTTAGGACCTGGATACGAAATGGTATCCCCCTTTTATTGGAATCTAGAGTGGAATAATCTATCCCAAAACCATTTCAAAAAATAAGTGATCATGGATTATTTTTAGAAGTTGCTGAGAGCTAAATCAGATTAAACAATAATAAGAATATACTTCTCTTGCTCAATTGATACATACACATAAGCCGCCAGAAACACAAATTTATTATTATAACAAAAACAATATCGTAGAGAAATAATGTGGAGCGACATGCTGGTACAAATACAACATGTGTTACATATGAATTTCCTCAGAAAAATAGCGGTAGAACATTGTTATTAAGCAGAATCTTACATGATTTTGGGGCAGTTAAAATCCCCTGTAAACAAGAAAGCATGCCAAATATAGGTAAATTAAAAGGTAATAACTTTCTCAAAAAAGCAAAAAAGGATTGTGAAATTTCATTCAAAATCGGTCTTCATTCAAAATCGGGCTTCTCTGGATAGGTGCAACTGGACCTCTGAATGATCACATTTGCTGCATAACAGCCTGCTCTTACACAATCTGCTATGGGTTTCTCCAAAACCAATTGAGACAAAAATCCACCCACGAATGCATCCCCTAAAACATTCACAAATGCAAATTAACATCACTCTAAATCTCATGTAACACAGGGCGGAACCAGAATTTTATACAAGGGGGGTGACTTGCAGTTTGGGAAAACGAAAGATTTTCAAATAAATTATATTTTTTTTAAAAAAAAAATACTGCCCCCTCATTCCTGCTGCTTCCCCCCTATTTGCAACACATGGGTCTGCAAGTTCTGGTATATTGATTTGATATTTGCACTAACATCTCCAACAAGTGAGAGAATATATTATCAAGTGTTGATTCATATTGAGATAACAAAAGGTCATTGGAGTAGGTAACTGGCCATAAATCTAATTTGAGAATCATCTTTGATGGCGAGATTCCTCAAAGTTCGACAAATTACCAGGACAACACTAATATGTTGTTACCATGGTCTTAGTAAGTCACCTTTTAACCTTTAATTAAATTATGCTTTGATGCAAAAACTGATATTTCTTAGTTATCTTTTCGCCTTAGAGGCTCTTAAAAACAGTAAATCACACACCTGCGCCATTGGTATCGATGAGTTTCTCTTTAGGCAGCAGAATCACAGGGTACATCACCACCTTCCCGTCCTCTGCAACCACAACTGGATCTGCACCTTGTGTGATAACAGTAATTCTTTTGTGTGTTCCAGATGCCTTCGGCAGCTGGGAAATTTTCAAAGCTATTTCCTCAACGTTCTCTGTCTGTTCATCCACATTCAACATGCATAAGTCCATAGTGATTAAAATTCATGATTAAATCTGGTGTAATTATATCATTACCTCCCAGCCATGAACTTTAGAGAGAGTTCTTGCTTCTGTTTCATTTCCAAAAAGGAAGTCCACATATCTGAAAGCCAAATAAGAGCAGGCTCTCAATCAATGTCTCTTCTTCCCAATAAACTAGGTTGTTAAGAAATTTAGTAAACTAGCCTTACGGGAAAACTTTGTCTTGAACATCCTTGAAGAACTCACAGATAAATGGAGCAGAAAGGTTCGTCGCAAAAACCTACAAATGCATTAACTTTGAAAAGATAGATGCAATTCATATTGTTGCTGTAAATCATGCAATAGCATCAAGTGAGCAAAAAACTAAATTATCCAGCTTCTAACCTTGTTTTTAGCAGCTGCATGCTCAGCGACAAGTAAGATAGACTCGGGAGAAACAGTGTAAAAAAATCCAGCAATATAGAAGTACTTGGCCTTTTCCACTGCGGAAAGATTAGATGAGTGCATAGTACAACATGTTATGGAAAGTGTAGCATGCGCCAAATAGTACTCATTATGCAACACATACCCAAAGCCCAGTTTTCTGATCTCTTCAAATGATCAACTTTGTAGCAATTTGCAGCTGACAAATTGGCAACAAGTGATCTGCAGTACATTAATAATTATTTTTTAGCCCAATGACCAATACATTCATCAAATTGGGTGATACATGAAAGTTTAATACAATTACCAGTGTAAAATTAGGGAGGTTCTGAGAAAAGGATCCGCATGGCAATGAGTGCAGAGGGAAACACAAGTTGGTATAGGAGAAAAGGAAAGATGGGGCACTGAAGGAGGAGAGGGCAGGTCGCCACCCAAAGGAGTGCAGAAGGAGGGGGATGAAGGGGATGGAAGTGTGGGGCTCCCAACAACTGGAATTACAGGGAAAATATGGAAGATGGAAAGAGAAGCTTTAACCAAGAATAAATATGAAGTTCTAGGAAATGTATATTGCAAGGTATAAATTATAATTTATTATTTTGAGCTGCTGGCGGTCAAACGAGTAGTTTTACATAATCGTAACTAATTTAGAAGGAGAAAAGTAAGAGATGAAGACAATTGATTAGTGCTATATACAGTGACTATCCCCTTCTCCTTTTGATATGAGCACAAAGTGACACTCATATGAAATATATATATATAACATTATAGAACTTTCAGAATTTTATTTTGTCAATGAGAACACAAACATTATATGATACAAACCAATAAATATCTCAATAAAATTAAAGAGAAGAGGAACTAAAGTCTTGAATATATATATATATACGTAGAAGACTGACCTTTCACCACCAAGCACACACACACCACAAGTACCAGTTGCAGCTTCATCTTCATGATAATGAACCTAACACAGACATGTGTGTTAATACCAATTAGTTTTTTTACAAAAATGATGATAGTAATTGAAAGGCAAAAAATGAAACAAAGTACTAACATTGACGCCAGCTAGTTTTGCATTGGCCTTCATTTCCTCACCAAACTTGTCCTTTCCAATGGAACCCATGTAACTCGTTGCACCAGGAATTTGAAGCATCCACTGCATGAAAATTTTAAAATATCAGCCAGTGCCAACTAGAATTCTCAAATAGACAATGATTATCAAGCCATAAACAGCAATGTAATGTACCTGGGCAACTCGGATTGAATTTTGAGTAGCCCCTGCATTGCAAAATCATTGGTATCACAAATAAAAGCTAGTAATATCTGACAGAGTGAGCCAAGAAACCAATTCAAAAATTCTTGGTCTTCGCCAAAGATAATTTACCTCCAGCAATGTACTCCACTTTGTATTTTGATGACATTTCATCATACCTGATACACGCATTGACAAATAATTATTTCTATTCCTGATGAAATAAACAGATAAAAAACCTTGCAAGTCATTCTAACCTATACTTAGACCGACGTATGGTTTGTTAATACCAATTATGTTGGTCCTTTCATAAGTAAATATGGATTTCTAATTCTCATTTTGGACAATCTTGACAAGTAAACGAATAGCTAAAACATGAATTCAAATAATAGCATTCAAAGTACTTACATAGGCAAGTGCTTTTCCTCCGCAAGAATTGCATTGTTCAATTTAATATCATATCTGCAGGGGGGAAAACCAATTCAACTTCAACGGGTACCAAAAACCCACATCTCATAAATTTAACTTAACGCATTGATCCATTATTGAATCATGAATAGCAAATCTCATATCTACGCAATAAAGCCGAAAAGAAATGCAATACAGCAACAACGCATGCAAGTATACACATTATGCAAGTAAATTTTCACACGTAAATGTGAAACCACAAAAAAATGCAAAATAGTAGCAACACTGCAATCACATATCCGTGGAACCAAAAAAAAAACTAAAATAAATGCAAGGCCGCAACAAACATACAGGCCAGCAAAATTTCCATAATTACGCAGATCTGTGAAACAACGAGCCAAAAAATGATAGAAACGTACATAAAACATCAGATCTCAATATCAAACAAGCATATGAATCAAAGCTAAAACAAATGCACGCAAAAGAAGAGACAAATTCCGGAAATTACTTGTCCAAGAATTCCTGATCCACCACGGCGGAGATATCGAGAAGCGGATTCCCCATTCCTAATAGGATTCCTTCGTGCTCCATTTCCACTTCTCGCGGTTACCTTGGAAATTTGCGTGGGGCTAGCTCTCGGTGGTGGGTGGAATGAGGTGGGGCAATGATTCTCTGTAACTGAGATATCGATTCAGCTTATAAATGAATGAGTACCTTTTACGATTGTACGAAGGGTAAAGATGGAAATTACTATTTAGTCCGTTCGATTCGGTTTTTAGCTTTTGAATATTTTTCTCGAAAAATCAAATCATTTTTTTTTTCAAATTGGTTTGATTTTCTTGTGTTACGGTTTGGGTAATTCGATTTCAGTAATATATTAAATTTTGTGTTACCAATTCATTGATAGTAAAAAGTTGAATATATTTGTAAATATCTGATAATTAAATAAATCTAACATTTAAAGTAACTAAAACCATCCATTTAATATTTTGTATTAAACATTTAAAGTAACTAAAACCATCCATTTAATATTTTGTATTAAGTTCAACGGCCTTTGACATAGGTAAATATTACTCTTTTTAACCAATTTAGCGTATCATATATAAATTTTTAGCTAATTTAATATATTATATATAAATCGGATCCAATCCGATTGACTAATTTACTTAATTAGCCAAATTGTCAGATTCATATACTTAGTGCAAGTTAGTTAATCAATTAATGTGGTATGATATTTCCATCGCTCACCTACCACATATATTATTCTTTTTTTAACATGTGTTCACGATCAATCACGGAATAGTTCATTATTATGTTTTTATAATTTGCCTTATTCTCAATTCTGTCCATCTAATTTTGAGTGCATTGGTTATATTCCTCAAATTTAGACTGTGAATCGATTTCACCTCAACCGTTAAGTTTAAAGTTAAGAATTAGCAGTCAGCCCACCCTCAGACTTTATTCTATGTCCCAAATTGAACAATCAACGTCTGAATCCATAATTTCATCTTACTAAGCTATATTTTAAGCGCTCAACTTATATGTGAAATTAAATATTATGGATGATAATGATTCATTTTGGATGCGAATAATGAAATAATGTGATTCTCATTTGTGTTGGTCTTCGACTCTTAACGTTGAACTGATAGCTAAGACAAAATTGAAGTACGATCTAATACATAATATATATAATTACTACACGCTAAAATTTAGAGATAAAATTGAAAATATGGACAAAATATAAGTATATAAGTATGAACTATCCTTTTTTCTATAACATTATATTTTAATTTTTTTTGGTGGTTTTACCTCTTTTACATTGTAAGAAATACTGGTCATACAACTTACACAGTTGCACGCATTAAAATATACACTGATTTTAAACATTTTACTCGAACTAAATGGAAATTATAGAGAGGGAATATATGTCTGATAGACATTAATTTACGTTTTTTTAAAAATATATAAAATTTATGCTTTTCAAACATAATAATTTTGCAGTTTCTCCTCTTTTGTACAGTTTTCAGACAATTATGTCGTCATTGACCATTACCAACCACAACAAAATTTTAACGTATATTAACGTATCATCTCCTTTTTCTCCCCGCGTATGTCATTACCTATATAAAAATAATTAATATATCATTTTAAACTATATGATCAAATTATTGTTCAAATCGCTTGAACACAAAAACTTTTATGCGATCATCCGAAAAGTCAATTTTATGACACTATACATGCGTATGAACTACAGGTAATCGGTCTTACTCATGTTATTTTGAGACTACTCCCAATGATTTGAGGTCATGGAAGATGACACAATCACATTTTAAGTATTCTTTTAACAAGCTCCGCAACCAAGATGTTTTTCAACATGATACACAATTAGTGCAGAAACGGTCGCAGTAAAATTTGTCATTAATTTGTCTAGGTCAAATAGGTAACATTTTGCATTGCCCCAGATTTCCATAAACATTGCAATGTATTATTTCTCTCCAACAAGTGATACTGGTGGAAGATATTTTCTTAAATTCAAAGTGATGATATGCAATTCATATCGAAAGCAACATCAACAATAAATAACCTTTTGTCGGAAAAATCAAATGTACATGTGTTGAATCACTGCTCAGAGATTATCACAGATAGCGTTGGTGAACTCCGATGTTTTAGATTTACCACCAAGATCACCTGTTCTGTACTTCCCTTCAGCAATGGTCTTCAAGACAGCATCCTGAATTTGATCGGCCTTATCATGGAGATCCAGATGCCGCAACATTGTGACAGAACTCAAAAGCAAAGCAGTTGGATTTGCCAAATTCTGATTTTAGATGAATTAGTTTGGCACACAGACGTTATCGCATTGAAAGAAAACTTACAAAAATAATAATAAATAAATTCCACCTGGTATACTCCTTAACTTCCCAGCAATTTGTATTTGAAGATTTATTCTCATATTCAGAGATTAAGTTACCAGAACACATTTTATGAGATCAATTATAGAACAATCTAAACATATATGGCTACTAAGATGGTTATGGGGGTCAACACATTAAAGAGATCTCAGTCTTTATCACAGTTCACAACACCCCACTTCAAGCATACTACCAAGAAACCTGCTTGAGCAATTTTTTGTTCTAGGTCATTAATGCTACAAGAACTCTCTGAAATTTGACATGAAGCAACCGTTTTCTTCCTGATTCAAGATAGATATGGATATCATAACACTTGCTCACACAGAAGGCTAGTTCAAAACACTGCATCTAAATGAATAGCGTCCAGTTTATAGGTAGATTCGAACATACGAACATATGAACTCAATACTTAAATCTCCCCAAGACGAGTTCTTCTTTCCTATTATAACTGATAAACTGCTACAGAATCTCCAAAAGCACGTCTATATGTAGGCATAGATATCTAACTAATATAGGTAACCAACAGATTTGACTATGTCGGTTCACAAATATGATTGTATTTTCCAAATGGTTTTACTACATCTGCCCCTAGCAAATGGACTTCAGACACTGATGTTGTAACGAAGTACCAAACAATTCGCAAGACCAATACACACCTACAGAAACATCAAAATAGCAAATGAAAACATATTAACATAAAGACCCGGTGACGCTCTCATCACTCTGGAACATATTATCAAAGCTCCAGGCCCACAAGGTAGTAGAGTGACGAGAGTCTGTGCAAGTGAGACTATGTATAATACCAGCAAGTCAGCAACTATTTCGTATCATTCTTTGCTTGATAAATTGGATGAACACAAGATCAGAGACCATCAATTGCCTTTATAAATCCATTCATTTTATTCAACATATTATGATAGGTATGGGATGTCCTTGTTGCATTCATTCACATTCTAAGAGCATGCCCTATAGATATCTAGACAAACTCTCTAGGCTAATAGCAATCCTGGGGTCATCTATGATAACATTCGATTATGCCCTAGGCCCGTGATGTGAAGGTCCATGCGAACGTGACCAGGAAAAATGATTTCTCCTAGCAACTAGTTTGTGTCCATCTTTACTTTATGAAAATGTCTGACACAAGCTAGCAGGAGAATTCATATTGCCTCCAACACTACGAGATGCTCACTAACTAAATAAACAAATGAGTTGCTTTGGTACAAACCTTTCCTGCTATATCAGGTGCAGATCCATGTACGGCTTCAGCAAGTGCAATACCTCCCTCGCCAATATTACAACTGCATAGACCAAGTCAGGCGAAAATATTCATTATGGACATTCTACAAATGGCAAGATATTGCATATACCTGGGGGTTAAGCCTAAGCCTCCAATTAACCCAGCACAGAGATCACTGATTATGTCACCATAAAGATTAGGCATCACTAGAACATCAAAAGAGGCTGGATTCTTCACAAGCTGTAATCAGGAAAAAAAATTATTAAGAAAAATATTTTTTAAGTAAAGTTTCACCACACATTTATTTCTTTTCAAAGAGAAAACTCGTGGGTTCGAGCAAATTTTTACGCCATCACGGTTGTAATAGTTTCCAAAATAATCCAAAAGGCTTTCACCGACTTTTGCAGGGACACAAGTTTGCACCAACATAGAATCCTCAACATACAATCCCTCTTACCATCATACAACAATTGTCAATCACAACTTCTTCATAAACTATGTCTGGATACTTCTCTGCAACCTCTCTACAACACTGCAACGTAAAGAAGAATTTACAAGGTGAAAAAGGGTAAAATAAATGGAATGTCTTGCATATGCCTGAAGGCATACCTTTAGGAAAAGACCATCAGTTTTCTGCATGATGTTGGCTTTGTGTATTGCAGATACTCTCTTTCGTCCGTGGGTCTGGGCATAGTGAAAAGCATACTCAGCAACTCTCAAACTTGCTTGGCGTGTAATGATCTTAAGACTTTCAACAACACCCCTCACCACCTATATTGAATTAAAAAGAGTAGGGTCAACTTCAAAACATAACCATTCTTTTGAAATATCATGCATGCACTGTGTGTAGCTTACTTGGTGTTCAAGTCCACTGTATTCTCCTTCTGTGTTTTCACGAATAGTTATGAGATCTACATCATCATACTTAGTCTTGTATCCAGGTAGGCTGTAACAAGGTCTCACATTGGCATATAGATTAAGCTCTTTTCTCAGGGTAAGATTAAGAGATCGATGACCTTTTCCAATGGGTGTGGCCATAGGTCCTTTCAAACCAACTTTATTATTTCTCACAGATTCAAGACTTTCCCATGTCAGGAAACTCTGAGTTCTTGGATCTATGTCCTTCCCCACAAAGTGTTCTTCCCATTCAATAGGCACATTGGCAACTTTAAATACCTGGACTTTAATTGGATGTTCAGTAGAATAAATGATAAGAGATTGATACTACAAAAAAATTCGATTGCCAGGAGACTTTATTATAGCAAGGAAACAAACAACATGCCCAAGGCAGGAGACTTTATTATAGCAAGGAAACAAACAACATGCCCAAGGCCATAAGGAGTCAAAACCACAAAACTGGAAAACATTGATGATGAGGACATGGAAAGAGGTTGACTCTCCATTTCACAGCTCGCATAGTTTTGTGAGTCGTCAATAAGAAAACAGAGAAATACATTAATTCATGTAGAGTGCTAGCAAAGAAGTTCACCTTTTCATTAGGTAAGCAAGCACAATCTTAGACTGGAATAACTAGAAATTCAGAGATCAAGAAATCAAATCATGGATAGAGAAAATGAGTATAACGGCCAGATCTCCATAACATTCAAGAACACAAAAGTCAAGATCATAAAAAACCACTATGCACTCATCTTTCTAGGTCCGTTTACTGCATCGGTCTTGAAAACTCTCGCGTTACTTCGATATATATTCTGAGAGAACTTATTCATAAAGAAACATCAAACATTTACCTCTTACTCAATTAACCTCGTAATTCTCTTTGGTTATTTTCAGGATAACAAAAGATGTTAATCTAAATGTTGCTTTTGATTCGAACTCCCCCAAAACCTTAGATTAGTAGAACGCCCAACTATCATTATTGGGACAGTCACCACCTCACCGGTTGTTGTACTAGCCACGTAATGAACGTATATTGAAGTAAAATGACTCCTCTCCCTCCTTCACCTCTTAATAGAAGACCGAAAAACCAAAGCATGCACAAAATCAAAAAACTAACAAAATTATACCGCGCATGATAAATAAAGAAAGAACAAATAATACAACTTCCAGAAGCCAAAAATCTACATTCCAACTAAACCAAAAGTACCAAAACAAAAAGAAATATAGTACAAAAATTCACGCTATGTGACCTGTTTGACAGATTCGGCGATCTCAGGGCCGATGCCATCACCGGGAAAGAGAGTGGCACGGATCAGATTGGATTCCGATGAAAAATTACGGTCGAGCCAGCTCCGGTTGGAGGAGAAGATTCCACTAGCTCGGCTGCGAGCGAGTCGTCTGCAGATTTGAGATGCCATTTTCAGCCGCTGACCCCAATTTGTCGAATCTCCTCGGTAAAAAATCGAAGAAGGGCCGAAGCGTAGTCGTTTCGTGCGCGTATTATGCTCCTTTTTGCAAGTAGAAAACAATTTGTTAATTTACATTATAGAACCTGTTTTTTTCCTCATAAAATAAGCTATTTTTATGTTAGAAAATTTAATAATAACAAAATTTGGTCCCTAGGTTTCACCAATTTAATTGAATGGAGAAAATTGTCCCAGACTCAACTTGTACAAGATTTTGCCAAATTTTATTTATATTACACAGGCTTGAGCAGGTTGGCCTGCGACTCAACCCAACCCGACCATTTGGCGAGACCGAGTGGGCCGACCTAGCAATTGAGATTTGTGTAATATATTACATAAATATCATATATGTTGTATTTTTCCCACCAAATCAAGGCAAGAGAAATGTGTTTTAGCTCCATCAAATCCAACCAAATATTGGTGGAGTCTTCACATTCTGCCGATAGTTTGAATTTTCATGTGAAAGGCGACGTCTCGCGATGCCATTTCTACTGAGCAAAATTTAAACTTCCATCATATTCCCATAACTGATAAAACCATTTGTGCAGAAGTGAATCTGCATCCACAAAGCCATGTTATATTATTCTGCACGGCCGTTAGGCCTGCTTGGAAAAATTCCGAGTTTTTATCCAAGGTGTTGGAGAAGGAAAAGCTTGAGTTATTCTCAATGATTTCATGGGCCACTTGGAATGAAATTTGTAAGTTTAAGCATACACCACACAAGCAGGTGTTCTCCATACAGATTTGACTGTGCCACTTCTATGCTTGAGGCATTTCACAAGGCGAATTCGGCGTGCTCTACCCCGAGCCCTCTGGAGCCATCTATTGGGATTGGAAATGCTCAACATGAGCTCAGCTCAAAATGGATGTAGACACAAGATTCAATAGTCTCCGGCACCAATTAATTCCATATTGACATATATTCGGATTCTCTTCATACGGTACAAACAGCAACAAAGCCAGTGAAGAGCTCGGGCCAGAGGGCATAGTCTCAAGAGAAATTATATCACTTCTTGTTGCTCCCAAGTTTTTATCAATCAAACATATGTGAAGAACAACAAACAAAGTTGCACATTAATTGGCTAGTTTTGCAATTGCTTCTTTAATAAATGAGGAGTGGATAGGGAGTAGCTATCCTTTCCGGCTTCTTGGATATTGTATCTACTGACTTCCTAAATTAGTTTTCAATGGTGCATTTCCTCCCAAAAAAAAAAATGTATCAAGCCCAAATAATTACAGAAACTAAATATCCATCTACTAGATTGTGTTTTGCTTGAGAAGTCAACCCAAGAAAAGCACTTTTTCTTTTTTTATTTAAAATGTTACAAAAGCATTTTTTTAAAAAAAAATCACTTATTCAAGTGCTTTTTAAAAGCTAGAAATTTCGTTTTTTTTCGCTTTTTTATTTCTACTTTTCTTAAAAAAAATCAACAATCCAAACGCTGCTTCTGCTGTTTTTTTTTAAAAAAAAATCACTATATCAATAGATGGTACATTCGGCACTGAAAATCTGTAGAAAAAGAATAAATAAATTAGCATGTCGATCTATAACAATCATATCAATAAATTGCCTTATATCCTCACCTAAAAATTTAATCCCCTTCACTTTATAAGCAGAGACCCATACTTGCACATATAGGATCTAGCAATCCGTTTTTGTAATTTAATGATTTTAAAATATAAATTGATGCCCCTAATATTTAACCGTGTCTGAGTCTTATTTCTTCTCGAAAACCTTAACCGTAATCTGTCGAGCACGTCTCGTCCGAATCCCTATATTCGGTATCATCTGAAGACGAGCTCGGCCGAACCATTGACTTGTGTTCAGCGGCTCGGACGAACCGAGCCCTAGTGCTAGGCTCCGCCGAGCACCAGCTGATGTTCGGTAGATTGGTCGAACCGAGCTCTGGTGCTCGCCTGAAACATTGAGTAGAGCTCGGACAAGCTCTGAAGCTTATTCGAGCTTCGAGCCCAACCAACACCCGGAGCATAGCTCCGCCAAGCACAAGTGCTCAGTCGAGGCCGCTCGTCCGACGTATGATTAATATTTAAGAAAATCAAGACATTTCCGAATTATAAGGATTGGAGAAGAGTTTACTTTTATAAAAAAAATTACCTAAGATAGACTTTCGCTCAATATAATAAATAGTTCTCTCAACCATTATAAAAACTCAGGTATATTTCATTGTAAAGGGGCATTCGGACATTAACTTCTTCAGCACTACTCTACATATCGCATCTCCCCGTTTCTTTTGTCCTAAAACCAAGATCCGATCAGAACGTCGGAGTGGTCACGTCGGAAAAATTCCCAGCACCTTCCAATATCTGCTCGTTTGTGCAGACGGACAACGCTCCATCCGCTCCGGTTCAAACATTGCTGATCCAAAGCTCAAGCTCACCAGACCGGACCCAGGAAAAAAGGTTTCATTAACGAAAATTAGTTATTTAACTTTAATTCAGTTCAAACATTGCTGATCCAAAGCTCAAGCTCACCAGAAATAGCGCTTCTGCTCATTTTATATTTACAATAAAAATTCAGTTCCACGCATATTATTTTTATAATAAACATAATTCACCGTTATTTATATGGTCCTTACTCGATTCCTCACAAATTATTTCAAGAAATGTTGGCACACACATATCCATTATAGTTAAAGAGTTTTAAATTTTTACATATTATCGTTCATAGTATCACATAGATACAAACTTACATCCAACAACAAAAGACAATATGACAAAAAAAAAACATATTGGATTTATAAAGGAACTAGCATATAGGAAGCGGTGCACCATTCCAACCCTCGAGGCATTTAAGCAATGGATCCACGATGAGCCCCTTGCTCAATGCCGTGAACACCTTCTCGCACTCCTCCCCGGGACATGTTACCTTTTCTCCAGTCAAGAATTGAGTCCCCAGTTCCTCTCGAATGAACTTGTACAACGGGTATGATCTGCATTCCGTGATTATGTTAGGGATAGCTGGATTTCCGCTCTCGAGGGCGAATCTCGCACCCTCGACTTCTTTAGGCAATAGGGCCTTTAGTTCGTCCTCGAAAGATTCGATCTTTTGGAAGATGGACATGTTCGAATTCTTCTCGTTTTCACCGTTTCTCAGAGCGTGATCGACAAGAACTTGTCTGAGTTTCTGCATCAATGGGTACAATTCGCTGCAGGGATCGTCAATGTATTTGAAGACATACTCACTATCCACTACTAGAAGCAAGTCCTTCTCGCAAAATCTTGACGGATGAAGCTCCCCATTGGATCCTGTAGTTAGGGTTCTTTTAGCGACTTGGCTGACCATATTCTTGACAGACAATCTTAAGTTCTCCTCCAAATGCCTGAGATCAATGGCTTGGCACAACGCGATAAGGTATGTTGACGACATGAGTTTCAAGATATCCAACGCTTCAACCGTTTTTCGTGACGAGATCAAGCCTAAGGAGTTCACATCTTGGTTGTGTTGCTCGGCACTTTCAACGTGATTCGTGACCGGATTTGCCAAGAACTGAAGCTCAGAACAGTATGCAGCCATAGCAATTTCGGCTCCCTTGAATCCATAGTCCAAGCTCGGGTTCCTTCCACCAGAAAGGTTAGACGGCAACCCATTGTTGTAGAAATCATTAACCAGTTCCGAAAACTGAGCAAACATCAACTTCCCAATCGAGGCTATGGCCAATCTCGTGTTATCCATCGACACTCCAATAGGGGTGCCTTGGAAATTGCCACCATGTAAGGCCTTGTTTCTTGATACATCAATCAATGGGTTATCGTTGACCGAGTTGATTTCCCTCTCGATCATCTTGGTGGCGGAGCGAATGACCTCTATTTGAGGTCCGAGCCACTGAGGCGCCGTTCTGAGAGCATATCTATCTTGCTTGGGTTTCTGAAAAGGATCCATTTCGTGCAACTTCTGAGCAGCCTTCATATAGGCACTTCCATCAAGAATGTGTTCCATCACAGCAGCAGCCTCGATTTGGCCAGGATGATGCTTCAACTTATGCGTCAAATGGTCCGTGAATTCCGGCTTCCCATTCATAACCTCAGCGAAAATCGCAGACATAACTTCAGACAACACACCAAGAATGTTGGCCTCGTAAAGGGCGATCGAGGCCAATCCAGAACCGATAGCTGTTCCATTGACAAGCGCCAGGCCTTCCTTAGGCTGCAACTCGAAAAACCCTCCCTCGACTCCGGCTAGTTTGAATGCTTCCTCGGGATTTAAGGATTCGCCCTTGGATCCAACCGCTTTGGAGTTGGGACGACCGGTCAAGAACCCGGCAATGTAGGATAATGGCACGAGATCACCTGAGGCAGTGATGGTGCCACGGAGCGGCAAGCATGGTGTGATGTTGGTGTTGAGGAATTTGGTGATGGCTTCCAAGATTTCGAACCGGACGCCGGAGTACCCTTGGAGAAGGGTGTTGATTCGAACTAGCATGCCCGCCCGAGTCGCTGAATATGGCAGTGTATGGCTGGTTTCGGATCCGTTTCCAAAAACTCCAGCATTCAAGAACCTGTTATAATACAGAAGACCATAAAATATATTATTACATAAGAAAATTCCAATTTTGAATATTTCACCTTCCAATCATTTATTTTCCCCAACGTGGTAACAATCACTAGTCAAAGATTCTATTAGAATAATATTTTTTAAAAGTTTATTAAATTAGACTTCAAACCATAAATAATAAATAAATAAACAAACAAACAAACATGTATAATTTTGATATGATTGTCTTCATGCTCAAATATAGCTCACATACGTAAATATAATCTAGTATATTATGTGTTTTAGTTCTATATTTGTGGCCGACAATTGAATTTAGTAAATATATAAAATGATAATACACACACACACATGAATAATTAAAAAAATTAATATCAACGGCCAGCTAGCAGGTTGACTTCTCTCAATTTTGGAAACATTATAGCAATGTGTGAGCTGAGGAGTTTTAGGACAGTATTTGGATAAATAAAATTTATATTTGGTCTTATTTTGGAAATAAAATTATTATAGTATATAATAATGATAATACATCATATGTAACTGGATAAAATCATTTTAAAATCTATATTGATATATTTTTTGACAGAATATAATATAATATTTTGTCCCCAAAAATATGATTTGAAAATTAGAATATCTCAGTGTCGGCGTATTGTGAAATGCATGTATTTTTTTTCAATTGATTTGGAGGAGTGAATTTGAAATTTTCTTCTGATTTTTTGAGTTAAATTATGATTTGAAAAAAAAATGTGAAAATTCAAATTAAAAATATGAATTATACCTGATGAGTTCCTTCTGAAGAGCACCGCCTTGATTGGTCCGGCGGTGGGAGGTGGCGCCAAAACCAGTGGTGATTCCATAACTATCAGTCCCTTTGTTCAAACTCTCCATCACCCAGTCACTGCTAGCCTTGACACCCTCCCTCGCCGACTCCGACAGCTTCACCGCCACGGCATTATCCCTAGAGGCGATCGCCGCCACCTGGGCTATAGTTAAGGTCTCGCCACCGAGATTCACAACCGGATTCCTGTACTCCTCCACCATCTTCTTCACATCATCGAGGTGGCTCCCCATCAACGACTCCGCCGCCACACCCCAGTTCAGTTGATCCTTCGGCATGCAAAACTCGTTCGAGTCATGGCCATTCTCCTTCACGGCGGCGGCCATTTGCGGAGATGACGAGAATTTAATGGGAGATGGTTGGGAGAGAATACACCAGATAGTCACACGCACTGGAAATGAGATTTCTTGGTGGATTTATTTGTTGTAGAGTTGGTGAAATGTAGTTGGCAAGTCTATGGCTTTAAATACATGGGATTTGGTGTTGTCCCCGTGCTCGATTCATTGTTTATTATTATGGAAAAAAAATTTATGAGATAAATATATATATAAAAGACAAAAACTAGTGTGAGACGGTCTCACATGTCGTATTTGTGAGACGGATCTCTTATTTGGGTCACCCATGATAAAGTATTACTTTTTATGCTAAAAATATTACTTTTTATTGTGAATATGAGTAGGGTTGACCCGTCTCACAAATTATGATCCGTGAGACGGTCTCATATGAGAATCACTCTATATAAAAAGAGTATCTCTCTAAAGACCGTTATATGCTCGACTTATTTTATACTTGTAATAAAAATAGTGATTTTGATATAAAAAATAAATATTTTATAAATTCGGTTAAACTAAATATTTTTTTCATAAAATTGATTTATAAGACGATTTTATAAAAAAAAATGATCTGAAAATTTTAGTTTTTTATGCAATAATTCATCATACAATTTTAGAAAATTTTGATCATTTCATTATGTTTAGATTAAGTGTTGGGGGCACTACACCTATAATAACGTCGAAGCATCCGTTGTTAGGTTGTGATTTTAATATATAAACCGAGTTGAGTGGGTCTCGTGTGATACAGTCTCACGGATCTTAATATATGTGACGGGTCAACCTTACTCGTATTCACAATAAAAAGTAATACTTTTCGCATAAAAAATAATATTTTTTCATGAATGACACAAATAAGAGATCTGTCTCACAAATAGGATCCGTGATACCGTCTCATACAAGTTTTTGTGAACATAATTTAGGGGAAAATTCATGTACATTCATTTATTCCAACTATACTATATTTTCCATTTTTTAAAAAAAAATACAATTGAACAAATTCAATTCCTACTTTGTTATTTATTTTTTTATTTCTTTTTCCAATTTATTTTTTAATTCATATATCAAAATTACATTATAATTCATCATTATTTCTTATAATTACATTTTGATAATCATTTAGATATAAATAATATGAATTAGGAAAAAATATTTTACAAATATGTCACGCGTGCGTCGGTGCATTAATATATATAAAAAATGAGACACATCAATCAGTATCTATCAATGGCTAACACAGTGGTTTATAAATCATCTAGTCAAATAAACCACATTTAGCAAATCATGTGCGACAAGCTCATTCAAAAAAACGTAAGCACGGATAATCAAATTCATGACTGTTAATCAAACTTTCAATGGACATTGTCGTGAAAAAAATCAATTATAGGCTGTGAAAATAGCGGTACCATACACAATAGTTTTGTAAGAAAATTATTCATTTAATTCTTTTGCTAAAACACCAAAAAATATTACAACTCAATCTTATAATAATTATAATATTTGAAAAGTGATTTGACTGAACAAAGTTGAATATAAAATTTGAAAATTTTAATTGAAGGATGAAATTTTTAGATATAAAATCAATAATATATTTAATCAGATATATATTATAAGTTAAATATTTATGTTTCATAAATATTTTTAGGAAATAAACAAAAAACAAAAAAAATAACCAAAAGAAGTTTTTTAAGCTTAATAACACATTTTAATATTTTCTTTGTGGAAATATTCCAAAAAAAAAACCATAATTTGTGCTTTATTTTTACTAATTTGCATATCATAATATTAAACGTGAGGATTTTGGTAGGTGGATTTGGCATGAGAGGAGAGAATGGTGCAGGCAAATCATGTGTGAAGGAGTTTGTTGAGGATTGATCTGGACCGTTGGTTTGGTAATTTTGGGCGGCGCAGATTTGAGGAAGTGGTTGTGGGCTTGTGTCTTTGAACGTGGATTTTTTATATATTGATTTTTGTTCACATGCATTGTAGGGATATTGTGGTGTAGTTGGTAGGAAGTGCCAATGGGATTGGATAAAAGTTTGAGACTTAAATTTATTATTTAATTATTTTTTGTGCTATTTTTTTTATTTCTTGGATAGATAATTGAGAGATTTTGACCTTGCAAAAAATCTTAATAAATAAGTATCTTGTTTCACAAATCTTTATCGATAAGACGGATCAATCTTACATATATTTACAATAAAAATATATATATTTGTTACATAAAAGTAATAATTTTTCATAGATGGGTTATATAGAACATTTGTCTATCAAAATTATCTTACGAGATTGTCTCACAATAATTTTTGTGTTAATAAAATATGAAAAAATGCGGTTGCTTTGACTACGTTGACCAGTGTATGAAGGATCTCTCACCAATGGTCAAACTTTCCTCCACTTTTTTTGTTATGTAATTGCTTAGTAATTTGCCACTCTTTCTCTTAAGAAATTTGTCTCCAATTTCCTTACACATAATTTTCGAAAAGACTTGACCCTATACCTAAATTATTTATTTCTTTTCACTTTACTGTCACTAATTAGTGTTAGAGGTAAATGTTGCATTAATTTACATTGTCATAGCAAAGTGCAAATGGTTTTTCCTATCAATCTCTTTGATTAAGTATATGTTAAATATCTTACAATTAACGTTGTTTCATACTTTAATTTCGTTTTTCATAAAATCAAAATTTTCTGCAGGAATCGATTTTTTTAGTCTTGATATGTTGCACATCTACCATGTACACTTACATGAATAGCGATGATGTGACACTCACCTATTATACATACTATTTTATATGTTTCATCATATTTAATATATGAGTGTCACTTTATTGGTATTCATATATGTTATGCACGATATATGTGCAGCATATATATGAACTTTATATATATTTAATATATTGAAAATGAAGAGAAAGACAAATAATATCAACGTTTCCCAGCAAGTTACACCAAGAAACGTACATCACATGAAAGACTGGAAGACCATACAGTTAGGTGGATGTATGCATGCTGGAAAAGTTTCGGAAAATTACAAAGATAGCGTGTTTCACGTATTTTTATTCTCTGTATCGATAATGACCCCTATTTTGGTGCTTTATTTGTTTGAAATTTGTTGAGACAGTACACCTAACTTTATAATCCATCAGGGAGTTGGAGGAGGATCGATGTTTGTTCAGTTTTGGCGGAATATTTAGTATAATATAAGAGCAAGTCTCTTGTGAGACGATCTCATGGATCTTTATCTGTGAGACGAGTTAACCCTATCGATTTTCACAATAAAAAGTAATACTCTTAGCATAAAAAATAATACATTTTCATGGATGACCCAAATAAGATACCCGTCTCACGAAATTGATTCGTGAGACTTTCTCACAAGAGTTTTTGTGATAATATAATTGGTCAAAATATTCCATTAATTAAGACTGATAAGCGTTTGGGTTGTAGGGATATTTATTTTCTATATTTTTTCAGTTCTTAGATGAAAAAATATCATCCGGCATCAACGTCTTGAGTGTGTAATTTTATAATATTTTTGAGGTATTTTGTTCTTCTGTATTAAGAGAGTGTGTATTCTATTTGGAAACACGATGAGTGGTTGTACACCATAAATATTATAGTGACATTCTTTTCATCTTGCTTGTGGTTTTTACCATAATAATTTTTAGGAGTTTTACACGCATATCTCGGTTTCCAATTTATTCTTTATTTTCATATTTATTATCTCAAATTACCTCACGTAGGACCAACAAATTTGAGCCTCTCCTGCGTCGGAGTCCGGGAGAAAAAACCTCTTGACCAATTATTGTTAAACTTCCATAAAGTACAACATAATATAAACTCATACATATCACTTTATTTTTTCGATGAGAGACAAATCAACATTTCCAAATTTTCATCCATTCACATGAAAACCGATAAACCTCACGACCTAATACATTTAATCCAACATTTACATGGTAGGTGTTCACGTTTCTGATCCTGGACATAAAAATATTTATAGACGTATGGAACTCAAATTCTGCAACGATTAATCACCGTGTAAATACTTCACAACTCGTGCCATGTGCCATGGTCTCTCTTTACATTTTTTATTTTAATTTTATGCAAATATATATAATTAATAGAAAATAAAATATAAATATTTCATCACCAATTTTTGTACACAACGTGGTGTTCATATTATAATTCATATAAATTCTATTTTTTTGGGTATCATCGCAACAATTACTTAACAACATTGTTCAAAGGCCAAACCAGTAGCTAGGTTGGGAAAGGGATATGGATGAAGTTGGCGCCCAACAACCAGTCACGATAGAGTGTATACATACGTCTGTCAAGTGCATTCGAGTGAATTTAATTTGATGTCACGTGTCTCAAGTTTGTATGTATATAAACTTAAACAATCCCTTTCTGAGATAATTTTTGAAGATAAGTTATATCCAAATCTCAATCTATAACAAACTTTACGAGAAAAAAAAGTCACACCTTCTCTAATTTAAAATCAAATGACCCATGAAATTTGATCAAGGAACAAAAAATGCATTGTAACACGAGAAATCCCCAGTCGAGATTGTAAGTAAATATTTTGAAAATTGAAATTATACAGGAAATTGGTCTTCAGTCCCCAGCCGTCGATTTTGTTTGTGTTCAGTCTCTGAGTACTTTTTTAGTACCACATTTCTACATGAAGTGTACAACATTTACACATGAAGTATACCACATTTTGTATGACATAGTACCACAATTTTGTAGGTAGAGAGTGAACCCAAAGAAATGTTTTGATTGGAGATTTTTCACCAACTTTCCCGTTATTATACCATATATATATTTGTGCAACGGGAGATATAAGACAAAAATGAAACCCAAAATTTTGTTCAAAGAATTATCTCGTGGTCTTTAACATTCCATAATAAACCAAAATATTAGCTGTATATAGGACTCAAGCAGGTCCTCGCATCAAACAGACATTCCAATCTCCAATTATTAATTTAAAAAAAAAATTCGAAAGTTATATAAAACAGACAATATTCATTTAGGACATAACGCTCCATCTTCCTAATAGTACTCGTACCTGTATGACAGATACAAACTGCTAGCACATCACAGGAACTTACAAATCTACAATGACAAAGTGTCTATTTCTGAGGTGGAGGTACAGGTACTGGCGGTCCATAGTATTGAGGAAGTCGGGCAGTCTCTGCTCGGCCGCGTGACCTACCGAATAGGTAACAAGCAATGGCTGTGATCAAGAAGAAGAGGATGATCGGGAGAGATATCACGACCACGTACCCCATTTTGGCTTCGAATCCAAGAGTGTTACACGAACCAACTCGACTTCAACCTCCAGTGCCACCAGAGAAAATATTTAGAGAAGAGATGATATATCGATTAACTAGCTAGCACATCATGCATCATATGACGACTATCTGAGATTCCATACATCATGAAAAGGGATTATCACTCATATCTTCGGTAAATCTCATCGACATATTCGACCCTGTGACATATGATACATCGTTGGTCTGCAGGATTCGAATCAGTGTCATATGTCACTGGCCAATGGTAGGTTCGATGTCACATGTGGGGCACTGCCTCCACATGGTTTGGATGGACAAGATTTACACACATATGTGATTTAAAAAAATTAGTGGACCTCATGTATACGTGGCTAAATTTGATCATAAAGATAGTGCCCTTACATGTAGATGAAATCAACCCTCACCAATGGGCCTGTTTAAGTATGATACATAAATAAGCAGTAAAATTTGAATTTCAACCGATGGCATATGATACATCGTTGGTCTCAAAGGCCGTCCGAATAATTACTTTACGTTTGGATTGATTTGCTCCAATTACCCAACTCACTGTTTGGGAACGAGAAATACAAAATACTAATATCTCACTGTTAATTACTTTTTTGGGGAAAAATCACTTGTGACCGTCTCACCAATCACCAATAATTCTATGTCCGAATTAACTATTAAAAAATTATTATTTTCAATATAAATATAAAAGATGCGCTTCAGACAGTCTTTTTTATGAAAGACAAAAACGAAAAAGAAAAGGAGAGAATTTTGCGGCTCTACACCTATGGGATTGTAGCCCAGAGAATAAGATCGCGGAACAAGAATCGGCGTTAATAAAATATCAAAATCAAAAATTAATTCAAGCCACAATTACTGGTCCGCGAGAAACAACAAAAGATTAACACTAATCCAGCAGATCAACTGATGATTTTTTAAACAGAGTGTTTATTTCAATAATCGCGGTTCCTGATTTCACCAAACTGAAGAACCTATCTAAAGACTGCGTACCTTCTTATCTGAAATAGATCAGAGAAGAACCGCCGGACCTCGCACCGAAAATTTCAAGGTGCAAATTGACAGCAGGGGAGAAAGAAGAAACGAGAATCAAATTCCTTTTTTTTTTGCATATATCGTGTATCTAAATTCTAGAACGAGCGGTGGTGGTGTTCTCATTTTAATTGACACGTCATTACTTTTTAGTTACACGTAAAATCTTGAAATAAAATGAAAAAATAATTTAAAAATTAAATTCAGATAAAAGGAAATCGAACACATCGTGCATCTAACGAATGAGACGCTAACTATAAATATCATTTATAATTGTATGACATTGTTTTGTTAAAAAGTCAATAGTGTCTATAACACGCTATTATACCACGAAAGCATGGTTCACTAATTGAGTAAATCTCTTGTGAGATAGTTTAACGAATGTTTATATGTTAGACGGATCAACCTTATCGATATTTACAATAAAAAAGTAATACTCTTAGCATAAAAATTAATAATTTTTCATGGATGACCCAAATAAGAAATATGTTTCACAAAATACGACCCGTGAAACCGTCTCAACAAGTTTTTACTTCACTGATTAGAGATATTAATCACCGCAAGAATCTCAAATAGTAACCATGACTAAGCTAGATGTTTGAAAATCTTCGTTTTATAGAAAATATAATTTGAAAATTAAAATTACACTTATTCGTATATCATGTTATATGTACATACAACACACTGTGATTGCTAATGTTCGCGTGCGGGAAACAAAACACAGCCCGATCACACAACCGAGTCACCGACTCTATTTTGGGATAGTTTTAGTTCCAATTTGATGGGCGAAATTTGATAAAAATATGCGCCATATGTTTATTATCTAGAATTTATTAAGTTTTGATCCCATTCAGATAGCGGAATATTCCAATTTTTAAGCTGATTTCAAGCTTAGTAAATATTACTCTGATAATTGACTATATAGGCTCAATCTATAACTAATTTGTAGGAATCCAACGTTTCAAATATATAGTCAATTTGTGAAAAATCCATCCTTATTTTTTGCAAAAACTATATGAGACGATCTCACGGGTCGTATTTTGTGAGACATCTATCTTATTTGGGTCATCTATGAAAAAATATTACTTTTTATGCTATGAGTATTATTTTGTATTGTGAATATCGGTGAGGTTGACCCATCTCACAGATAAAGATTCGTGAGACCGTCTCACAAGAGACACTACTCCTTATGTTTTGGCTCATCCATCCAAGTAACGAAAACCAAATCAAACTTTTCTGCGATATAAATCCATTTTTATGTCTGAACTACAAAAGAAAATATAATCTAACATGAGAACACGATATATTTTAATAATCGCATTTACATTTTTTCGAAGATCGTGTAGCGATTACGTTTTTTGTTAGAAATTATAACATATATAAAATTGATCGTCAATGCACTCACTACGTTTATGTGATCACTAATGTATTGTTTGTCTATCAAATGTATAATTTCAACATTTCTAAAAAGTGGACACCAACTCAGCTTGATACCCATAATGGATGCATACAAGATCAACTATGTGTATATATAGTTTTGATATGTTGTATGTCCATCGTGCACATTTATTTTAGCATCGATAATGTGTCATTAACATATTAGATGTACAATTTTAAAATGTTTCATTACATCCAACAAGTGAGTGGCGTCGGTGATTACATAACTATGTACGGTAGATGTGCAACATATATAAACTATATATCTTGGTCGCGATTGATTCGTTGTTATTTAAAAAACCTAAATTCTACTTTTCAAGAATAATAACCTAAAATCTTGTATCATTTTTATGTTTGTGTAAAAATTTTGCATATGTAATATATCATATTAGATTTGTATTAGAGCAAAAGGCCAATAAATCTCAATACTAATAGTTACATGTGCGTTCAGTTTCTGTCAGATCAAATTCTTTTGCGACTAACCCAAAAAATGTTTATGTACTCATTGTGTCCAAATGTATATTTTCGGAGGAAATTCGGTACAAAATATTGAAAATCCGGAATAACTATATGATATTTCAGAACTAAATATTTTAGATATGATATTAATATATAATATTTGAGTAGTCAAACATGTGTAACAAATTTTGGTATTATTTACACATGTTTTTGGGACGAAAAATAATACAAAACATTAAATATGTGCTACTAAAACATGATATTTCAATATAATCTCTTCTAGTTCAGTTATTAATATATCATATTTGAGCACACAAAAAAATATAGTAATTATTAATATTAATATATTACAATCATGTTATACTCAAAATTCTATCATCTGTACCGGATCTAAAACAATTTGTATGCAATATTATATATATGTTTCAGATTTTCAATGTTTTGAAACGAATTTCATCCGAAAAAATAATTGTGGGCTCAAGGATAACAAAAATATTTTTTGTATGAATTAGAGAATGTAGAAAAAGTTTTGGGATGATAAAAACTAAAAGACATCTAACTATGTTGTTTTGAATTTAAACAAATCTTCCTTTTTTATTACAAGTAAGAGCAAAATTGAATCCTATTTTCCAAATCGAGTATGATTGCAGAAAAAAGAAAAAAATGAGGCAATTTCCAGTTATAGCCAGAAGGGGAGTCGGGTGCTTTTTTATTTAATCCATCCAAGGGGGTGACAACTCATGATTGTGTTCACACTTTTTGAGACCCAATGAAATTATTAAAAATATGCACACCACCAATGGGACACGTGTTGGCTCACTGTTGGGGTGCCTATCTCACATTTCATTGGCCAACTAAATGCTTACGTGTAAATATCATTGTGTGTGTCAAATAGAGAATATGTCGTTCGGGTATTTTGTGACACACTCAAGCAAGAGAGATCAGAATTAGTTTTTAAAGCGTTTATCGGAAATTCGATAGTGCGGATGTTAAACAACAAAAAGAACAAAATTGTAATATATCTTCTTCGTGAACCCATTGATGATTGTCATGTGATGTTTACCTCTCGAGAAGATGAACATGAAGGTTATTATCAAACTCAAGCAAGAGAGATCAGAATTAGTTTTTAAAGCGTTTATCAGAAATTCGATAGTGCGGATGTTAAACAACAAAAAGAACAAAATTTGTAATATATCTTCCTCGTGAACTCATTGATGATTGTCATGGATGTTTATCCTCAAGAAGATGAACACGAAGGTTATTATCAATTCTTTATCAACATAATGTTCTATCTTAATAGAAAGGGCATGAAAATGCCGTCTAGACTTAGACCGAATGAATATAGATCAATGACGAAGAGATTCCAAGATGAACGCTTTTCTTCATTTTCTATGTGGTGACTCGATTTGTATCGACGTGATCAATCGATGGACATGACAAACAACGTTTAAGAAACTTACTTTATATCACACTTGATATATTATCATAAAAATCACATATCGTCGCTTGATTGTGATATGATGGTTAGCGTAAATAATTGTTTGAATAAATAATATATTATATATGCCGAAGTAACTAATGAAAGTACCTCAACTTTATGATAATATAAATTTGTTTTCAGTATTATTATGGGTTGGAATAGGGGAAGAGCATGTGAGTTCAGTATATATATATATATATATATATATATATGATATGAAGTGGGGACATCATGCTAGTTGGCCGTGAAATTAAAATTAAATGTTCCCTGCGAATACAACAAGGCTGCTGCTTAATAACGGCCACCCATATGTTACCCTCAGCCCCGACTTTTCTTTTCAATCATCATTTTTTATTTCTCGAATTTTGATTTTTTTTTACCAACATATACATATTTATTATTCCTTACAATAGATATATTCAAAATTTTAAAAAAATATATTTTTTATATAACTTATAAACTCGTAACTTCTGTTTTTCGGTAGTACATAACCTGCAAATGACGTTAATCAAGTAAATCGCATTGGTAAACCCTATGCATATGCGACAGGTTCGCCCGAGAAAGTTTTTGCAAGAGGAATCGAAAGTTCACTAACTCAGATACCCATTCGAGATATACGAAATCAGTTTTACTCGATGAAACTCATTCTTTTTTCCCCCAATTAAACTCAGGGATTTGAGGCTTTCCAAGTAAGGGATACAGTGTAAAACAGGCGTGCATATTAAAAATAATTAGACCGATGTTACAGTAATATATTTAAAAATAGATATTAAGTTCAAAATCTTTTGAAGTTTCTGGCCGAAAGGTGCATAAACAAACCAGTCGTCCATTTTGTGTGAGAATCCCAACACTAATATAAAATGTATTTTAGCCCCCCCAGTAAAATTTAATTACTATTATGATTTAAAATGAATTTTGACAAAAAAAAGAGAGACCATATTTATAGTAAAATTTTATTACTATTCTTAAATAATATTTTTCTACTAATTCTTCTTATGGGGGATTTTTAAAACAGTTTTAGTTTTCACTAATTAGAGAGTTCTTCTGTGCGACACCAATACTCTTTATATGTTTTAATACATGTTTAATTAATCATTTGATGAATTCAAAACAAAAACTTTAGATTCCACCTTACCCTCAATTAAATATGCATATTGTATTTTTCAAGAGGTAGCTTGGATGGTAGGATTTGGCGAGTCTTTACCAAGAGATCAGAGTTTCAGTCTCTCCATATATCTGTCGTCTTAGTTTTGAGTCTATTACACATGATTTATCCATTATAGTTTACTTGATAGGCATAATTTTCTGGATGAAAAAAATGCATATGCTTTTACTTGGAAAAAAATTAACTCTGTCTGATGAATATTTTTCTGTCGGTCTAATAGATATTGGTAATTATATAATCAAATATTATTTTAAAGATTTTTATTAAAATAATAAAAAATTATGGAATTCACCTTATGAACAACGACATCATTTTTTTTTAGAAAGAAAAAACGCATGAAAAAGTTTTTTTTATTACTACAACCAATCTCCTAATCAAACCAAAATGAATTGCAAAATCCTCAGAGAAGTAATTATGTAAGATAAAATTTTATTGATGTGTCATTTTCACATTGCAATCAATCTCGTGGAACTTTCTATATCTCAAATATTAAGACAGTGAGAATAATATGCATCAAACATGCACTTTTCACTCCTATTTTTTATTCATCAACTCCAAAAATATTTATGCAACATTCATTATTAGGTACTAGCATCACAATACAAGCATTGCATGTTTATACAATTTTCTTTAAAAAAAATTAGTGTCTATCAACTATCATATATATAGGTCGTGTGTGTATATATATATATATATATATGTATGTATGTATATCCGGGCTTTAAAACCTTGTGACAGCTCTTATGCATATAAGATGTTTCCAATTTTGCAAAAAAAAAAATTGAAGGGAAATATTATTTCCGAATTTAATTGATATATTTCTTGACTTAAATTATTTCTCTAACAACATCTTTTCCTCGTGCTTTGACTAATTAAATATTTACTATGATTTTGCCTTTCTTAAATAATAAGATAATTATTCAAATATATTCTAAGATATGATATTTATTAGAATGATTTAATGAGATTGTTTAAAGAGTTTATTCCTAATAAAACTCTTATTTCCCTTGTATATTAGATTTTCTTGTGAAGATAAAAGTACTTATCTATAAATAAGAGGTCAGAGACATTGGTGAAGGGTTGGATATATATCGATCATACATACATATACACGGTGTTGAGATTTTTAGAGAAAAATTTCCGAAGCCGTTGCTGTTGAAAAGTGGTGATCGCGTGCTGTCTTGAATGTTAGGAACATCTGCAGATAACATCCTTGAAGAAGTTGGCAGAAGATAGTTTTCGTGGATTTCCTTTTGGCTCACGTTTTTAGCTTTCGTGATTAAGTTTTTATTCTTGTTATTTGTTTTAGAAAGCATTTGTTTTCTGAACTTGTTGAGGAAATTGATTTTAGTCTTAATCATTAGTGGTTGCTTTTAGTATAAACGATTAGGTTTTCTAGTGATTAATTTTGTCATAAGGCACCACACAAGTATTTATATTTGTGCAAATTTAATCTCGTTCATCTATTTATTTCAAGTAAATTTGTGTTAAAATATAATATTCCGTTGCATGTTGTTCGAGATGTTGTAACATATGACACAAAACTTAATTCTGATTAAACACGAATTTGCATCTTATACTGATTTGATTATATTAGATATATGTTATTATATGTCGAACAAAACACTATATTCCTTACAAAAATGATTTTAAAAATTATTAATGAACATTAAAACGATGGAAGTTTTAAAAAAAAGAGAATAAAATCAATAAATGAAGTGGTCCACACGTGCCTGTCGTAATGAAGGAAATAATGGGAAATATTGACAAAACTTTACGAATTTATTAAATTTATGATCAAAAATATATTTTCAGAGAAAAATGGTAGTTTTTTGTAAGTTGTTTTGTCTTCATTAATCAAACAGAACCCGTACAACAGTCCCAAGCTATAATTTACAACTGACATAGACATGATATGTTACAAAAAGAATTGATGTAAGAATAATTTTGACATAGTTCGTTGTGTTCAATATATAAGTGTGATATTAACCAGACGAAGATTAATATTATTGATAGATAACATCAAAATTGATTATATATATATATATATATATGACAAAAACTTGTGTGAGACGGTCTCACGGGTCATATTTGTGAGACTGATCTCTTATTTGGGTTATCCATGAAAAAATATTATTTTTTATGCTAAAAGTATTACTTTTTATTGTGAATATAGGTATGGTTGACCCGTCTCACGGATTAAGATCCGTGAGACGGTCTCACATGATACCTACTCTATATATATATATATATATATTTATATATATATATATATATCCCACATAAGACTTACCTTGATGCCGTATGCATAATATATAAGGTAGACGATTATTAGCAGCAAGATTCATCTTTTGCTCTATTGTTCAACATATATGATAAGGGATAATAAACCAAAAACACGAAGAGAGAAATTGCAAGGAAAGGAAATGGAGAGAGAAAATGAAGGGAAATCGTCATCAAAATTCAAGAGGATTTGTGTGTTTTGTGGGAGTAGCCAAGGCAAGAAGACTAGCTATCAAGAATCTGCTATTGAACTGGGAAAAGTTTTGGTAATATTCGTATCTTCTTCGCTTTCTTTCCTATTGAACGAAGTTGGCATTTTTTTATTATTCTTGTTATTTTGTTCAGTGGGTATGCTGTAAAATGTTGCTTTATTTTCAAATGGGCTGTGGAAAATCTATTCTAAACCTTTGCAACTTTCATCGTTATTTCTTGAAATTCGACCTGAAATCGCTTCAAGAGTTTCTTCAGTTCATCTCTCTCTTTCTTTCCCTTAGAAATTCCCGGTGTTTTTGCATTTGGGATTTTTAAATCTCATTGCATTCGCCATTGATTTTTATATTAATATTTAACTCCGTATTCTCTCATGCACGTAGTGTTCCCAGTCCACAAACATGTAGAATCTTCATTTTTGTTTCTTCTTTCTGTTATTCCCTCCAGAATTTAAATAGCAAAAATCCCGCATTAGTTTCAGATAGATTTCCAGTTTAGATTCAACTTCACATTTGTCCAGTCAATTCATCAATGGCGTCCCTTAAATTTTAGCAGTGAGGTTCATCTTTTATCAAAATAACATTTGTAATTTAAAAAGTACTTCCACGCAGTATATTACTTGTAAATTGTAATCTTATTATAATGGCTGTTAGTATAATAATTTTTTCGGCTTTGTTTTATGTACTTTTTCCGGAGTTTTTTGGGAACTATAATATTAATATATTTGCGTGTTTTATAAGGTTTCAAGCAACATTGATTTGGTCTACGGAGGAGGTAGCATTGGCTTAATGGGGTTGGTTTCTCAAGCTGTTCATAATGGCGGTAGGCATGTCATTGGGTAAGGTTCTTGTTTTTTGAATTTCTAATTGTATTCGCATTGAATCTTTGGACTACAAAGGTTGTAAAATAGCCAAAAAAAAATGAGAATTTTACTTTTTTCAAGATTACTAAGCTTGTTATGTTTGGTTTTGTAAGTGATATTTGTCATGTTATTGTCTCCCTATGCAGGGTGATTCCCAAGACTCTCATGCCTAGAGAGGTATATTATTGTCTGCTATGATTTAAAAGTAGACCTTTTATTAATAATAATAAAAAAGTAAAATAAACTAGAAATTCAACAAAAGATTTTACTAATTCTTGAGCCTTTTCTCTTATGATGGCTCTAGCTGCAGTAGATTCTTGGATTGCTCGCTTATTCATCATTACCAATTCTTATTACTATTTTCCATTTTTTTAATTGAATTTGTGTATTTTCTCCTCTTTGAAGAAATGTGATCAATCTGATGTTCTCCTAGATTCTGACATGATGGAAAAATGGAAATCCTTGTGTCTTGTTTGGTCTTTTACAACCTTATCCACAGTATAGTACTTAGGTGGCTGGTGTTTTTTCACAACAATTTATGAATTTTTGGACTCAAGTGTTCTCCAACATATTTCTTTTTCTGTTTCACCCCCACCCCATATTCGCTCTGCTGTGTTCTTGTATTCTTCTATATTGGCCTTTTATGTGATTTTAAAAGTTATTCAAGTGTATGTATATGTTTTTATCTGGTAGTAAATCTACCACTTGCTCTGGTGTTGACGACTTTCAAGATTCTTGGATTAGTCACCCTTCTTTTATTGCAAAAAGTGCACAGCGCCTAAATGTGATTAAATTTTCTTGGTTTTGGATTTTATCCGACACTTTGAATTAATGGGATCGATTAATTTTTTTGCAGTTAACCGGTGTAACCGTCGGGGAAGTGAAGGCAGTTGCTGATATGCACCAAAGGAAAGCTGAGATGGCTAGGCATTCAGATGCTTTTATTGCCTTACCAGGTTGGTATTATGCCTAAATGAGCCGACCCGGACCTAGGACGAGGGGGTTAGTTTTAATGGATTTAGGTGGTGCAACCTGTGGTACTAAAAAAAGTAAACTGAAATTTCAAAACTGTTTTGTCTGTCTGAAGGAAGACAAAACACACTTCACCTGTGACTTTACCATATGATTATGTCTTCCACTAACTGTATATGCCAGGACAAACAAGGGACAAGTTAACAAAGTTCAAAGCAATATATGTTTCTCTTAATCTTTAAGCATCAACATGACATTTATTGTATATGAATCGAGTAAATTTCGAGTCTCAAATCCGGTTAACCCGAAATATGCAGGTGGTTATGGAACTTTGGAGGAATTACTCGAAGTCATAACTTGGGCTCAGCTTGGAATTCATGATAAGCCGGTATACGTATCAAGAAAAACTAAGAAACTCGTTGATCTAAATGTGGTGAAGGGGGCCATATATTAAGGTATCATGATCATTTTCGCAGGTTGGATTGCTGAATGTGGATGGATATTATAATTCCCTATTGTCGTTCATTGACAAAGCTGTAGAGGAAGGCTTCATTTGTCCAAATGCTCGTCACATTATCGTATCTGCAACAACCTCGAGGGAACTTGTAAAGAAACTGGAGGTAAGATTTATCATTTTTCAGTACAATCTCCCGGCAAAGAACCTCAAAACACACTGAAAGATCAACTGTTTCAAACTTATAGTTGAGCCCATAATTGCTCAAATCTTTGTGAACTGTAGGAATATGTACCTCGCCATGAAAGGGTTGCTTCGAAATTGAGTTGGGAGATGGAGCAGCTCGGTTACCCCAGAAATATTATATTTTGAGGTGAAAGAAAATTGAATTGAATTGCTGACTAGCAGAGATGATTAGATCCTGAAATTGGTATCGAAAGGAAAAGCTAACTGGGAAAGTTTAATATTCTTGCTGTGGGAGAGTATTTTGTATATTCTATCTTGTAATCTGGAATCTTATTTTCCCTTCACATAGTAATTAAGTTTATATTATCTTATGTAATTTAATTTTCGACCAAGGGAAACTTACACTATTTATGTCACTGTTCAACAATCTATGCATCTATATTATTTGATCATATATCTTATAGTAAAATGGTGCGCTCGGAGAACGTCTTTCCGTGTTACGGAAAAATGATGAATAAGGAAGTGAATAAGAGATAAACTATGGTCATTAAAATCTTGGCATCCGCATTGCGTGCACACAAATATTTTATCATCTATAAACTGTAAGAAATATGACACATATATAAAAAGAAGTAGCGTGTAGAAATTGACGACGACCAAGAAGCCTACTATTTTTTTTACGAACAATACATGTATCCTCAAATTTTTGACAATTGAGATGACATGCGCATCTTCTTTTGACATTCAGACTCCCGACTTTTCTCGTTGATGGTATGAGAAACGACTATAAATAGAGGTGATTGAAGTCCCTAAGCATACATCTCGTAAGAAATATACATCATCTACAGAGAGCGTAAGTGTTTAGAAGGCTTCAATCGGAGAAAAATCAGAAGAATTACAAATTATTCAATGGCCGGAAGTAATGCTAGAACTATTTCCGCATATTGATTATCATGTTTATATATGTGCAGAAACACGATTTTGAGAAAAATCTCTAACATAAACTACCATGTAATACTCTAAATTCCAAGAAGCAATATGTTATGCATATGCATTGTTTGCAAACAAATATGTGGAATAAGTACTTTAATATGCCATAAGAAAACTAATAAATGAAAGGGCCAGGCCATGTGTGTGTAGACAACATGTGTAACCAAGAAATAAGGATAATAAAGAAGGACCATGTGTGTTATCAACTAATTTTCTGACGCTTGCTTGCTGTTAAGATATGATCCACAGACAACATTGTCCCACCAATGGCTAGTAACAAGAAACTAGAAGGGAAGAGGGTCAGCTTAAAGGATCGATGAAAGGACAAGTTGGAGCATTTTCATACATATAAAGCGGAATTCAGTTGATGCTTCATCGGGTGAATATCACTCTGCATAATCTATTAATCAATTTATGAAAAAATGATTGGGGATATGTGAAATACTTTGGTGAGTGTAGATTGCTTGGTGGACAATCTATCATCCAATCGACAAAATATGGATGTACGTAGTGAGTGATTATGTGTTCATGATACTTCAATAAAATGTGAATGAAGATGTGAGACATACTTTAGTGAATGTAGATGTAGATCATTCGTAGATAATCTATCATCCAATCAACAAAATATGTTCTTATCGAGTTATTAGGTCATCTCCAACCTAAATTTTTCATTTTCCATCGTCGGTTTTGAAAAAAATTTATCTGATCCATATAGCATTGGATACATAATACCTATGTTGGATATATATTTCGTGCAATATCTTTTTTCGACTTCCGTTTGGAAATGGAAATCGGAATTAGAATGAAGAATTGGTCGTTCGCTTCCGGTTCCCAAAAATCAAAATGGAAACCATATGTTGAATTGTATGGAACGATAATCAGACTCGTTGGTTAATTTTAAATCTTAAGCAATACCTGGGCTCATCACATGCTCAAGCCCAATTAAAACATGAAAGGTGAGAACTAAAGCTTAGGTCCAATCCCACAGGATAGAAGCAGCCCATGAGGAGAGGTAATGTATGAAGCTCCATCTCAACAAGTTAAACCCTAACCATGATGGGATTACATGATAATATGGAATGATGAAGCGAGAAGTGGAGGTAAGAATTGGATAGATGGATGGAAAGATAAAGAGGAGAGTTGATTAATCCAAGAATGAACGTTTGGGATGCTGAGGAAGAGTGTTGAGGAGTAGCTCGTCTCACGCTCTGGTCTCGCTCTCATGCCTTGAATCACCCTGGAGGGTGAGCCCCAGGTGAATAGCGCGCGAGTTACACGCATGATCCCTTATTGAACACGCGTGGTCTCTTATATTTCCTATTATAAATATCGGGTTGCAATTTATTACTTCTTTTTCGAGAGAAGTTTAAGCTCTTCCTGTTACTTATTCTTTAACGTCACTTGAGCATTGGAAGAACCATTCATCCCAGCCCCCTATAACACTCTTTTATTGTTTTTATCTTCACTTTGGACTGGAAACTTTAGGTTCAAAATAGATTCAGATATCAAATAAAGACTCAAATTCTAGTAAATGTCACTAAGATTTTTTAAAATACGTATATATTACTTTTATTATCTAAATTTATGTAAATTACTTTTGACCCTTTGACTATTTTGTGTGATTCTAGATTGGTCGAGAACTCTCGTTTGAGCGTTAACTCAGGTCTTTGCCTTAACTTTAAAGTAACGGAATTTAGTTTATTTTCCAAAAATACATATTTTAATATTTAGCCGACCCAACCAGCTTGCCTCTATATAAGCTGTTAGGTCGTCTCCATTTTCTTCATTCTATTTTGCGTTCCATTCGTGTTCCGAAACAATTGCCCAAAAATTCAAATCTCTCCCAGAACTCTTCCCCTGAATCAGTTTCTTCAAAGGTAAATTCTTTGATTTTGGTCTGGTACTTTATGATCCTGTACTTTCTATTCGTTGAACATCCTGTTTTTTTTTTTTTTTTTTTTTTGTGTGAACAGTATCGGATTTGTTGATTTGAAATGATTAGATCCTTTCTATGTTTAATATGTTTATTCCATTATGAATCGTGTCTTGTTGGATTCTTTTTTTTTTGGTCTTTGATCGCTGAGTTGTCGATTTCTTGTTTTTCGTCTATTCATAAGGGCCAGTGCTTTTTGGATCGGTAATATGTTACCATATTTCGTTGTTCTTTGATTGGAATTGTACAAGTTGATTTCAAAGCTGATATTAATTCGAAGATGCACTGTGGTTCTTTTACTTTATTAATAGTTATTTTATTTTGATTTCTTATTTTGTTTGAAATTATGACAAATCGAAAGTTCCTGTTTTGGGGTAGATGTTTATAAAACTTTGGCTTCTTGACGGTTTTTGAAATTTTCGATTTTGGTGAAACGTACTGGATTTTGATTGTAAAAAGTAATGTTTGGATGAAAGTATTGAATTTTTTTTTTTGAAGCAATGAAAGTATAGAATTTTCATAGCTAAGAGTTTGAGAAAAACGTATTCAGGAATTAAGAGCGTCTGGTTAATTTTCTCATTTTCTGAAATTTTATTTCAATTGGAATTCTTTTTTGCAAATCGATGATAGATTTGGTATTCAAGTGCTTGTGTGGAATATTCAATTTTTCCAATTGTTTGTTGTGCATTGCAAAATGCTCGTGGCTTAATGGCTCCTTTTCCTTTTTCCTTCAGATGCAAATCTTCGTTAAGACCCTCACTGGCAAGACCATCACCCTCGAGGTCGAGAGTTCTGACACCATTGATAATGTGAAGGCAAAGATTCAAGATAAAGAAGGAATTCCACCTGATCAGCAGAGGCTAATCTTTGCCGGGAAGCAGCTGGAGGATGGACGAACCCTAGCGGATTACAACATCCAGAAGGAGTCCACCCTCCACCTTGTTCTTCGTCTCCGTGGTGGAATGCAGATTTTTGTTAAGACTCTCACAGGAAAGACCATCACACTCGAGGTTGAGAGTTCTGATACCATAGACAACGTTAAGGCTAAAATCCAGGATAAGGAAGGTATCCCACCTGATCAGCAGAGATTGATCTTTGCTGGGAAGCAGCTTGAAGATGGCCGAACCCTTGCTGATTACAATATTCAGAAAGAATCGACTCTGCATCTTGTGCTTCGGTTGCGAGGGGGCATGCAGATATTTGTCAAGACCTTGACTGGGAAGACCATTACATTAGAGGTCGAGAGCTCAGATACAATAGACAATGTTAAGGCGAAAATTCAAGATAAGGAAGGTATCCCTCCAGATCAGCAACGCTTGATTTTCGCGGGCAAGCAGCTCGAGGATGGCAGGACGCTAGCCGATTATAACATTCAAAAGGAGTCGACTCTCCATCTAGTATTGAGACTCAGAGGTGGAATGCAGATATTTGCCAAGACCTTAACTGGGAAAACCATAACATTAGAGGTCGAGAGTTCAGACACAATAGACAATGTCAAGGCAAAAATTCAAGACAAGGAAGGCATCCCTCCGGATCAGCAACGCTTGATTTTTGCTGGCAAGCAGCTTGAGGACGGGAGGACTCTGGCTGATTATAACATTCAAAAAGAGTCGACTCTCCATCTAGTGCTGAGACTCAGAGGCGGGATGCAGATATTTGTCAAGACCTTGACCGGTAAAACCATCACCTTAGAGGTGGAAAGTTCTGACACAATAGACAATGTCAAAACCAAGATTCAGGACAAAGAAGGTATCCCTCCAGACCAGCAGCGACTGATATTTGCCGGCAAACAGCTTGAAGATGGGAGAACACTTGCGGATTATAACATCCAGAAAGAGTCAACTCTTCATCTGGTCTTGCGTTTGAGGGGTGGAATGCAGATTTTCGTCAAGACTTTAACTGGAAAAACAATCACGTTAGAGGTTGAAAGCTCGGATACCATTGATAATGTGAAAGCTAAGATTCAAGACAAAGAAGGTATCCCACCAGATCAGCAGAGGCTCATCTTCGCTGGCAAGCAGCTCGAGGATGGTCGCACGCTTGCCGACTACAACATTCAAAAGGAATCTACTCTCCACCTGGTGCTTCGTCTCCGAGGTGGTGACATTTAAGTACGCAATCACGATCTGTTTAGTTTTATAATATGGGTTTGGTTCAGCAGTATGAAATATGGTACACACGATTGGGCTTACTTATTAATACTCAGTTTGGTGGCAATTATACCTGTGATTATTCTTATCGTTGATTTTGCGGCAGACATGTTCTTTTTTGCATTTTAATTACAAATGCAGTTTGATTCTGTGTGAAAATTATCAGCCAGATCGGTATAGGGATTTTGCAAAAATTATTAGATTCGTTTCATAAAATTGAAAATAAGTTGAATAGAAATAAATGAAGCCATAACTACGCAAGAAGTAAGGTATTACACATGTACCTAAAGGAAAACCAACCAAGAATTGTCTTCCTAAAATTAAAACATTTTGCTCTTAGAGACCAGACTACTAAGCTATTTCATCAATATGTGAGGTTTCAAACATTTATGGGTGATACCTATTATTTCTTCTCCTCCTTTTTTTGAGATGTGATTTGTTAGAACTGAATTTTGATCCCGAACTCTATGTTAAATTTGGTATTAAATGAGCTGCAAGTCATCGACAATAACTATATATTTAAAATACTAATATTAAAAAGATAAATATCGTTTAATATTTAAAATTACAGAAAAACTCTTGTTAGTTGAATTTTAGAAGATTAGAGACTCGGTACATTTCTTTGTTCTAAACAGCTGCCTAAGTAGGCCAAAGATGGTTCCGCATAAACTTATCTATTCGAGTGCCAAATTACTTTATACACTTATATATTTATACATCGAAATATAGTACATAATTTAATAAATAAAAACACTAAAAAAATTAACTGTTGTAGCTAATTTTAATGAAAAATTAGTATTTTTTATTTCCAAAATATTATTTTTCACTGCAAAAATATCATATATTTTTTTATTTATGTTATGAGAAAATATTACATCAGAAATGATATTTGATTAAAAAATATTATTTTATATCAAAAATATATTGTGTAATAAATGTTGATTTCAGTTCAAATTATTATTTTTTAATCTCAAAAATATATAAATATACATATATCTATATATATAACTAAACATAAAATTCACTTTGAAACCAAGTAACCATTGTTGATTGTTCTCTCTCGTGCGTCGAAATGGGGACAAATTAATTAAAGAAAAATTGGTTCCTTTTTTAAACCTTAAGCCATTGTTGGGCTAATAAGAATAAGAGACAAAAACAAAAAAACCAGATACGGGCTAAAGCCCAATTCAGACCCTCCGCCGTACCCAGCCCACAAACTTAAGACAAAGGACGCATATATCATTTTACTAAAACCCTACAATTGGATATTATCTCAGTGGAAACTTATTTTGTATATGATTTAATGTTCACCAATTTATATTCGTATATTCAAATAGTAAGATTTAATATTTTTTTATGAGTGGAATCGAAAATATGTCACATTAAAGTAACATGCATACAATATAATCAAATGTTTGTTACTTGACATAATGGCCATACCACGTGTGAGATGCTGGACATTTAAATGAGCGTGTAGCAACCTCTTGTGACGTACTTTAAACCCCTGATGACCCTTAGCCAAAGCAGACAATTTCACAAGTAGGCTGGATCGTTACATTTTGTATCAGAGCCAGTGTGTGTGGACACAACACTGTAACGCTCGAAAAATCAGTTCACGTAAACCGCATGTATGCAAATTATTTGAATTGTTTAATTGTTTTATTAATTGATTTAAATACTTACTTGATGCATATTATATAATTAAACGTATGATTGCATGCTTAAATGATTATATGACATGATTTCATGAAATTGAAGGATTTTACCCGGATATTCGATAATAGGCAGAGGAAAGTGGATTGGGGACGACCAAGATAAAAATAAATATTTTTCACTAAATATTTTCAAGGCTTCTTAATATAATTAAAACTGAGTAAATTTTTCTAGAAATTGTAGAGTTTGAATTATTTTACGAGACGATCTCGATTTTATCCAGAAAGTCGGTTTTGAGCAAACGAGGAGTTTTTAAAAGATAAAAAATATTATTATTGGAAATTAATTTTTATAAAATTTTATTTTACAATTAAATAAGGGTTAAAAGTCCCAATTTAACTATATTAAGTAGGCTCAATTGCTCCTAAATTTGAAAGCCCAAAACCTAAGTCCATTATAATGCAAAATAAAATTTATAAAAGAGAGACTGGGTATTTTTAAAGCTAGCAGCCAAACACAACACACACAACATTAAATTTCAAAATTAGGAGAGGAGGAAAAACAAGGAGTCATCGTCACACATTCGTCCTTCCTCGTACCCCGCTGACGATCACGTATTCGAGCGTTCTAAAATGAAAAGGCATACCAAACCTTTTTGACGCATCATTCAAACCATAATATGCTTGTTTTTATTATTTTGCATGAAAAATACTTGTGTTCGATTACTTTTACGATAGAATGATTATATATAAAGTTTTGACGATTTTACGCTTGTTTGTTAAACGTTATGATTTATAAGGGTTAGGCTGCCAACTTGGGATGATTTATGGGTAGAACATGGACAATTTAAGATAGAGTAGAGTGCTGGAATCGAAGATGGCAAGGGAAAATGCACCTAGGGTTTTCTAGTATTGCCGATGGGAAGATGGTCGGCTAGGTAGATTGGCACCATGCATGGCTCGGTAAGGGCTGGACTAGGTGGTCGTGCTGGGCATGGTCAAGGGTTGGGAAGAGTTCCAGCAGGGTTTGGACTCGAGATCAGCGGCTGGGAAAGAGTCCTTGTGAGTTAGGACTCCACCATGCACGCACATGGAGCCTGCGGCTATGAGGGCTTGTGGCTCGGTAGAGGCTTGGATAGGGTGGGGTCTTGGCAGTGTCCCAGGGTGGTACAGAGAGGGTCATGAGGGTCTGGGCTTGAGGGTGGCTCGAGCAAAGGGTCCTAGTTGAGTGGGAAACTCATAGGCGCTTATGGAGGGATACACACGGCTCTTGTTCTCGTGCAGAGTTGCAGCGTGGTTAGGGGCTCGGGCTGGGTTCGTTTGGGTCTGAGCATGGTTCGAGGAAGGTGAGGGTTAGAGGGGATCTGTGGTTAATTAGTCACGTGAGTCCTAGAGTGAATAGGAATCCAACAAAATCAAGCTGATTGAAGGATGATCATCTCCAAATATAACTTAGTAGGCACCGCACCCTTGCTTATATTTCATGGTGGGCTTTAGGATGCATGAAAGTAAAAATACTATAAAAGATCATATATTTGGTCATTTATTAATTAGTCGTAGTTTCTTGGAACCCAACTCGACTACATGTGTCGTCAAGAAAACGATTAACTATTATTATTATTAGTTTCATGTCGTCAAGTAATTTTTTCCATTATTTCAGCCTTGTTTGAATTATATGGCATGGTTTACAATATAAGTATTAGATTTTTGGAGCATTATATCGAGGGGTGTATTTAGGATTTTGTCTGTATAAGTTCTTATGAGACTGTTTCACATGTCAATTTTGTTACACGAATATTGAACATGTCCCGACAGTTGAAAAAATATTAATTTCACAGCATGAATGAATTAGATTGATCCATCTTATGGATATATTTAATTTTTTTGTCTATGATAGCTTGATTTTTATATTAAAAAGTTCATTGATAAGATGGATATAGATAATTTTTTGTCTATGATGCTTGATTTTTATATCAAAAAGTTCATTGATAAAAAATCTGACATTTTAAGTTTAAGATATGTATGTCATCGGTGTTTTTATAACCGGACCATTCAACAACCTTTAAATAACGGTTCAACCGGACGGACGTACATGAATACTGTTATATTAAATAAAATAATAATATAATTGAGAATTTAAATTTTAAGGAATATGTATATATATAATAAAAAATATATATGCCAAATTTTAAAATTCAAACAAAACAAACACACACACACACACACAGACACAGATATATATATATATATATATATATATATATATATATATATAACCTCAATACTACATAGTATTTTTAACAAATTTCAAAATCCAAATAATTATATATGTAATATAAACAAAAATAAAATTTAAATTTTTTGAAATAATTAAGGAGAGGCTAGTCAGAAGATGTGAAAATCGTCAGAGAAGCAACAAAAGATGTAAAAGTGTGAAATGAGAAAAATCGATCGCTATATATAGATGCATTCAGATTTGCTATAATTCCATATTTGCTTGATATTAATGCATTCAGGTGTTCTTACACAAAAAAACATACTCTATCATTATACTTTCTTTCGCATAAACACTTGACTGACTTGAGCATTGGAGTAGAGATGCCGAAAAATCTTCTGGCGCTCCACTAACGTTATTTGCTCTTTTAAGTGTGAAAACTCTTCACCCCAGGTATATTTCTCATCCGAATTCCAGTGGTCCCGAGCCGAAATCTACCCGACGAAGTGTAATTGTCCGCTAAACTCAACCCGATTCACCTTATCGACATCACTCATTGTTGGTAGTAGTTCAACCCTTTTATTTCATAGATAAATGGGTATCGAGAGTCATAGTGACCGAGCAGTCGAGTGGCCTCTCGTGACCTAGGATATTCGTTAACATTGAAGTTCGAGGATGAAAATGGCTTCACATTGATTGGTCGGTACAAACTAGTATTAATATTAATTTAATTTAATAAAATCGTATATATAGGTTTGTGTTTTGTGATAAATAAAAATTAATTATTTAATCGTTCTAAAACTAGAATTATATTTGTCCTCATTATGTAAATTTATTGGTATTTTATTTAAATCAATAAAATGGACAAGTATTCGTATAATTTGAACAATAGATCAATTCTTTATTTGTTGATAATATGAACCGACATTAACATAAACTAATTTTTTTTTATATAATATAACATTGTTCAAGTCCGACCGTCCTGTTGAATCGTTTTTTAGAGGTCGTTGACTAGTCCGATAATGAAAATACTGATGACACATATATCTTAAACTTAAACCATCAGATTTCTTATCAATGGACATTTTAATATAAAAGTCAAGCATCAAATTCAAAAGATTGTCTATATCTATATCTATATCTATAAGATGAGTCTATCTAGTCAATTTCTGCAGTGAAAAATAATATTTTATCAACTGTCGGTTAGATAAGAGATTCGTTTAACAAAATTGACTCGTGAAACAATCTCATAAGAGTTTGTGTAAACAAAATCTTGACTACATCCCTCGGTATAATGCTCCATAAATCTAATACTTTAAATTGTAAACCATGCCATATAATTCAAGACAAAAACTTGTGTGAGACGGTCTCACGGGTCGTATTTGTGAGACAGCTCTCTTATTTGGGTCACCCATGAAAAAGTATTACTTTTTATGTTAAGAGTATTATTTTTTATTGTGAATATGAGTAGGGTTGACCCGTCTCACTGACAGATTATGATCCGTGAGACGTTCTCATATAACACCTACTCATAATTCAAACCCGGCTGAAATAATCGAGAACAACTAAAACACCGCACACGGATTAGTTTAAAAAATGATCCAATTGACAGGTCCGAATCATATTGGGCCGATATATGGCTACTTGTGTTTTCTTTTTTAAAAAAGCCAAGGCTTGATAAAATGGCTGCCTTGTAACCCAAATCCCGTAACCTAAATCTTTAATCTATTCATCATTTTGCTCGGCCCTTCAACGACAGCAGCCTCTGTCAACCACGGATCCTTTATTTTTCTCGAGTATACTTTTATTTTTCCTAAAGATTGCTTTCGTTAAATATTTTTTTTTAATGATTTGATCATTTGGGCTGTTTTTTTTTTTTTTCAGAGTTGGCACGCCGGGGACTCTCAATGTGGTTCTTCGGGTATGATTTGTGATTGTGCTCCTCTTCTTTACGTGGTTGTTTATCATCGTCCTGTTTTTTTATATTATGAGATGCAATTGATTTTCTCTTGGTTACCCCGTACTGGAATTTTTATTAAAAGATACAGTAATGAACATCCTGAGGTTTGTGCTTATTAAGCAATCTTTCAAGCCCTATCATTTTGTGTTTGTTTTGTATTTTTGTTATTGGATATTAACTAGTTAACACTGAACCCACATTTGTATGATTTATTTTGTGGGCATTGGTCATTGTCCCATGATAGGATAGAATTGTACATGTAGCAAGATCTTACCACTTAAATGAAGTGATAGTAATGTCCACACAGGTAGGATTTCATCTACCCATTTGTATTAGTTAATAATAATGATTGCACTCTTCATTCACATATATAAGGCTTAGTTCTACTTCATTTTTGCTTTCAATTCAGTTGCATCAGACTTTGATGATTGAGTTGAAGTTATTTTTCTTCTCATCTGAACGCGTTCTGTTATTTTTGGCTATGTTTCATAGAAAACATTTTGTTACGGGATACAAGACAAATTTTGCCGCGGGCTTCGTGCGTGCGACGCTGATTGATGTATTGTATGTAATTCAATCGTTACTTGCTATTCTCGTTGTCGTCTTCGTTATTTTTGTTATGATCTTTAACATGCCCACTAAATATTTGCAGGGTTCAAGAACTTTGGTATGTAATCTTGTGTTTGAAGTTTTTCCAATTCTTGTGAAGTTTGAGGTCCCTTAGTTCTGATAGATGCTTCGTTTTTCAACAGTAGCAGATGTGAAAGGATACTAGATCTTGAGAGATACAGGTTTGAGTTACAGATAGTTTTTTGTATTATTTCTTTCCATGAAAAGCACTTTTCATCCCTTTTTTGCTTGTTATATCGTTTCGTCATTGTTTTCTAATTACGCAAACTTAAGGGAAAAGCTTGCCGAGGTGTACATGATAAAACAAAGGTACAGCTAATTCTATAAGGCTGATCTGGCCCTAATCTATCTTGTTAAATTTTTTCCCGACTGTTGTATCCGTAAGATGAATAAAAACATGGTCTTTTGTGTAATTGTGATTTAGGGACATGGTGGATGAGAAGAGATAATAAATTTCGCGTTGGAGAATCTTTTTCGTATGTGGTGAAAAAGTTACGCTCATTCTTGCATATATTTCCTTCTCTTCCCGATATTGTCTGATCTTCAACATATATGTGGATTCTAATCGATCTTTCTGAAACGAGCTTGAGAAATATCAATCTTTTGTTGGTTTAATTTTGTCTTCAATAACAGCTTCTTTCAGTTTCCAAGTGGTATAAATGCGAAATAAGCTTCTATCTTAATCAACTCAACCGTAGCAAGCTCTAACTTGGACTCACACCCAGTTCCCTCAACTTTTCTTTTCTTCACTTTTATCTTCTATATTTTTATGTATGTTGGACATTTGGATGGTGTTGTTTTGGAATTGAAACGTGAGTTATTTTGTATGTCATGTGTTGGCTGGCTAGCTATTATTGTTGTTGTTGTAATGTGATCGATTGGGATTGATTTATATATTTTCAAAATTTTTACTATTTTACTACTACATTATGTTTGGTTGAATGAAAATTGAGATTCGAATGGGAATTTAATTTTGATGTTAAATATATGGATATATATTTTTTTTGTTGGGATATAAATTAGCCTGTCAAGATTGTAACAGGTTCGGGTTAACCCGATTCCTTAAATTTGTTATTTTTTTATTTATGAGCAAAAAATTAAAATAACATTATAGAATATATGATGATTTTCCCTATTAATGTAATAAATGAAAGAAATAATGAATTTTAAAAAAAATTAAATTAAGGAAGTATTATTTATTTTTCAAGTTATAATTGCTAAAAACCTAGTTTAGTTTTATCATAAATTGTTATTACAAAAATCCATTTTCCAAAAACAGTATGGATTTTTGAGGTTCTCGCAAAACCCATCCTGATTAGTCATGTGTTTTCATTAGGCTGGATTTAGTGGGACATATTTTTACCATATTTTTGTTGTTATTAGTATGGTTTACAATTACCATTGACTCGTGAAAGCTATTAAAAAAGTTTACATTTATTTTAGACAAAATGTCAATTTTTTGTATCAATTATAGTTAATTTTCTATGAACCGACGATGAATTTTAGTTGTTATCGTCGAAATCATATAATTAAATCGATTATATATTTTAAAATTTTAAACCTCAAGGTTTATAGAGTCGAAATTAAACTTAAACTAATTTGACGTCGAACTAAGTGTGGCTTTTGCACGAGGAAAACTTCCCTATATTTCACTTCTTCATTTATAATATTGGGAATAAATTCCTCATAATTTCAAAATCTACAAAAATATAAAGCAGTGATCATTGGTTGGTTGAGACTTGAGTGTTTTCTGAATTTGATTTTATGGATTTATCGTAAACTTAGTATATGTTAGAGGATTACTCATCAGTTAAAAATCATTAACCGAATAATTTATTTCACTTTCGATAGTCTATTTCCTTCACTAATTGTAGAGCCAACAAATCTTAATCGATTTTTTTTTTCGTTAGAACAAATTAGGAGATCAGAAGTGTAGAAGAATTTGACTTAAATCTTATACTTTTTTTCACATCCCAAATTACTAAAATTCATGGTGTATCCAAAAATCTGATGAAAATACTCATGAACTTGAAAAATATGCATAAAAAAAGTTAGAATTTTTATTTAACGAGTGTTATTATGCATTAACTACCTTTTGAAGAGTCCAATCGTGCTTAATCTGACAAACTGGCTGATTGATAACATATTACAATATTTTGATGCTCAAAAGTGCCAAAACAAGCACAAGAAAAGAGAAGCCAATAAAAGGACACGTTTGAGAGATTTTGTAGCCCATTGTTAGTATCTGTTAGTAATTAGTTAATGTGCAGAAAAGTCGTATTTTTGCTTTAAGGTTTTTGGGCTCTTAGTAATTACATTGACATCGATTGTCACGTCATCCGCGACGCGACGAGATTAAAGTTGGTTGCCTCCAAACTGCATATGTTGCTTCCTCACAAAAACTAGCTGACATCTTCAGAAAAAGATTGAGTAAAGATCAACACTATTTTCTCTTGTTCAAGCTTAGTGTACAGAACCTGTTCTGTTCCAAGCACTAAGCTTGGAGGGGGCGTGTTAGTATATGTTAGTAATTAGATAACGTACAGAAAAGTCGCATCTTTATTTTAACGTTTTTGGACTCCTATATAACGGGGCTTGTACAAACGTTCCATAATTCAATTCAATACATCGAGATTTATCATTTTACCTCCCAAGCGGTTGTCTTTTAACACCCATAACACATGCTTTGATTTACATTTACTTCCATTCGTGCTCCTGAATGAACCCACAGCTTTGGTTGCTCCAACCCTTAGAATAAACTGGTGGTAGATGGTAGCAATGGCGGCTCCGATGAAGGGTCCAAGCCAGAAAATTCACTGTAAAATGTCGATTCGAAAAACATAAATAAAGAACGTGCTAAATTAATATAAATTGGTATTTTATAACATTTTCTTGATTACTTTAACTTGTTAATCGCCAAACTTTTAAATGGTTTCTGATCGAGTACATAGTTAAATACCTGATCATCCGAAGCTCCGGGTTGGGTTGATACGGTTCCCTGATATCGAGATAGTCAGCCAAATGAACCATGAACACGACAAACCCAATGGGAAGTGGTGCTAGAACCTGCAGCCGAGTTCAAAACATGAACATCAATCCACTTGACGAACTAGATTCGAAACAAAAAATTTGGGTTCGAAGGATCATGTATTCACGAATGTGCCGTTGATCTCAGCTGCCAGACCAGTTCTTTGCTATAGCCATCGTTCAAATGTTGGCGCCTCCCCCTTATCGAACATTGATGGACTTTTGGAAAGCCTTCACGAGCCCACATCAGCAGATGGCTCCCAAGCATCAAGCCACCATTAGAGAATGGCGTGGACCAGCTACACTTTACGAGCCAGGGACAACCCGAACGTTACCGCCGGGTGGATGTGCCCTCCTGCAGACATCAACTACAATCAATCAACATATTCTTGATAATTTACAGCTTGTTAGAAAATGCTTTGTCCTAAAACTCGAGCTAATTGGAAGTAGGCCAATAACTAAATATGTAATCAACTCCTAAGTAACACTCTCTTACCATAAATTTCAAATAATTAGTAATTTTAAGAAAAATTGCATATAAAAATTATAATATTTTTAATGGATGTCAAAATTTGAAAGTCGAGCCCAACAAAATACATAAGCCCAACACATCTGGGGAAAAACATTTTTAATACTGCTAAACTTAATTAGTTTACATAAAAATCAGAATTATGTAAGGCAATAAATATTATACCCTACACGAACCGGAAATGCAGCGTTGCAGTAAACAAGGATGGAGATCATGCTACCAAAGGCCCAACCAATTCCGAGAATGTCAATGCCGCAGCACTGATCGGCGGCGCTCTTGCTGCTGTACCCAATGACACGCTGCAAAAAAAAAAAAAAAAAATCAGATATTAGCGAAGGTTTATACAAAAACCGTCGCATATAAAAATATTTGTGACGGTTTTATTGAAACCATCGCAAATATTAGCGACGTTTTATAAAACGTCGATGATTAGCGACGGTATAACAAAAAACATCGCTGATTAGCGACGATTTAAGATAAATCGTCGTCAATTAGCGACATTGCAAACGGTTTTTCAAAAACCCGTCGCCGATTTAACTGGACGACGGTTTTAAAAACCGTCGTCTATTAGCGAGAGTTTAAATAAACTGTCGCCAATTGCGACGGTACCGTCAGAGAAACCGTCGCTAAATTGTCTATAAATTTGGGCATTTCGATCCATTTTATCACGCATCTTCATCTATGTAATATATTTTTCTCTCTTTGAGCAATTTTGTTGTTTACTTATTATCGGAAGATTTAATTGTTTCATACATTATTTATAAATTTGAAAATCATTAATTTAAATGAGTTGAATAGATTATTTAAATATTTGTATAAATAATTTTAAAAATAAATTTTATTTTAAGAAATTATAAAACAACATTTTTTTTTATAAAAACGAAACAATTAACGACAGAATATAAAAACAATCGTCACTAATTAACGACGATTTTTGAAGAAATTGTCGCTAAGTGGGCGACGATTTTTGTCTAAACCGTCGCTAATTTAGCGACGATTTAGTTTCACAAAACCTTCGCTAATTAGCGACACGTTTTGAGAAACCGACACAATATTTAGCGACGATAACTTTAGCGACGTCGTTGAAAACCATCGCTAATGTCATTAGCAAAGGTTTATTCCGTCGCACAAACCGTCACTAAGTTTTTTTTTTTTTTGTGACAGTCAACACAGTAATGTACAAGGACAAAAGAGTAGCAATGAACTCAAAAATTATCGCCATGTAAAATAACTACTTCCCCAGCTCCTTTGTGTCGACCATCGGAGCCGACGTCGGGTCGTGGTAGTCCCTGGAGGAGAATTCGGTGGCGCTAGATTAGACATCATTTGCTATTTGTACAAATTATCCTTGTTTTTTGTCAAAGAATGAATGGAAAAACAGGTGAATTTTGTTGTTTTTCTGAGTGGCGATGAGTGCGCATGGGGATGGAGTCGAGGGATATTTATGTGGGAAGGAGGAGAGAATGATATAATTATCTGGATTAAAATTTGCCTTCCCATTGAATTATGAGCAAGTCGGTATTTATTTATTTAACCTTGATCAAATTTTCGATTCGAGTGTATTTTTAATACACTGTGGAGAATTAATTTTTGAGGGATTTTCTATTTAAAAAAAGGTTTCCTACAAACTACCATAATAAACTTTTACACTATGTTGATATATATATATATATATATATATATATATATAGAACTTAAAATAAATGATTATAGTAAAAATAAATATTTTATCAAATAAACGAGTACTTTAAAGAATATTTAGAAGCTATGTTCGGTGTGGTAAGCTAGTGTTCGCCAAAATACCGCACAAAAATCCCTCTCAAACATGTTTTCACAAAAGTTGATATTAATAAAAGATAAAACATTATGGCTAGTACGGATGCGTCTAACGAACCTACGCGGTTGGGAAGAAAATGGAGCGATAAAACTGTTCATTATAACCACCGGATGTACTGCTGATTTGAAAATTAATCCATTATAATTTTTTTAGAAATATCTTCATTTCTTCTGGTTTCTATTCTTCCTTCATTATTTCTTCTTATTTGTTGCACTTTCCATCGTTCTTTGCGATAAGCTTCCACCAAAATCAATTCCATAGTAATACATGGGTCTACGGACCGATGGGAAAATGGATACCTCGTTTCTTCACCACGCCTCCGCCGCCGACGCAGGTGAGTGTTAATTATGTTGTTTATTTTAAAAAATCACGGCCACTCATTATCATTTCTCATCATACGTTGTTAGATTAATTTTGGTGATCACATTATCTGGGCACGTCGCCCCCGACGGGTTGTTCGAGCCCAGATTTATACCATATAAAATGTTGGCTTTCTTCTGTCTTGCCTTGGGTGGAACTACATACTGGTACCATCGTAAACGTAAGAAGGAAATGGAGGAGTTTAGAAAATGGGTCAAAGGCTACGCTGTTGGGCAGAAAATGGAGCGATAAAACTGTACACTGTCACCATCGGATGTACTACTGATTCGAAAATTAATCCACTATAATTTTTTCAGAAATATCTTCATTTCTTCTGGTTTCTATTCTTCTTTCATTGTTTTTCTTATTTTCTGCACTTTCCATCGTTCTTTGCAATGAGCTTCCACCAAAATAAATTCCATAGTAATACTTGGGTCTACGATATGGGAATATGGATACTTCGTATCTCCACCACGCCCCCCCTCCGCCTATGCTGCCGACGCATGTGAGTGTTATTTATGTTGTTTATTTTAAAAAATCACGGCCACACATTCTCGTTTCTCATCATACGTTGTTAGATTAAATTTTGTGATCACATTATCTGGGTACGTCGCCCCAACGGGTTGTTCGAGCCCAGATTTATACCATATAAAATGTTGGCTTTCTTCTGCCTTGCCTTGGGTGGGACTACATACTGGTATCATCGTAAACATAAGAAGGAAATGGAGGAGTTTAGAAAATGGGTCAAAGACTACGGTGTTGGGCAGAAAATGGAGCAATAAAACTGTACACTATCACCACCGGATGTACTACTGATTTGAAAATTAATCCAATATAATTTTTTCAGAAATATCTTCATGGCTTCTGGTTTCTATTCTTCTTTCATTGTTTCATCTTATTTGTTGCACTTTCAATCGTTCTTTGCAATGAGCTTCCACCAAAATCAATTTCATAGTAATACTTGAGTCTACGGACCTATGAGAATATGGATACCTCGTTTCTCCACCACGCCCCCCTCCGCCTACGCTGCCGACGCAGATGAGTGTTATTTATGTTGTTTATTTTAAAAAATCAAGGCCACTCATTCTCGTTTCTCATCATACGTTTTTTGATTAATTTTGGTGATCACATTATCTGGGTTCGTCGCCCCAATGAGTTGTTCGAGCCTATATTTATCTTGGCTTGGGTGGGACTACATACTGGTACCATCGTAAACGTAAGAATGAAATGGAGGCATTCAGAAAATGGGTCAAAGGCTACGCTGTTGGGCAGAAAATGGAGCGATAAAACTGTTCAGTATCACCATCGGATGTACTACTGATTTGAAAATTAATCCATTATAATTTTTTCAGAAATATCTTCATTTCTTCTGTTTTCTGTTCTTCTTTCATTGTTTCTTCTTATTTGCTGCACTTTCCATCGTTATTTGCGATGAGCTTCTACCAAAATCAATTCCATAGTAATACATGGGTCTACGGACCGATGGGAATATGGATATCTCGTTTCTCTACCACTCCTACGCCGCCGACGCAGTTGAGTGTTATTTATGTTGTTTATTTTAAAAAATCACGGCCACTCATTCTCGTTTCTCATCATACGTTGTTAGATTAATTTTGGTGATCACATTATCAGGGCTCGTCGCCCCCAACGGGTTGTTCGAGCCCAGATTTATACCATATAAAATGTTGGCTTTCTTTCTAGCTTGCCTTGGGTGGGACTAGATACTGGTACCATCGTAAACGTAAGAAGGAAATGGAGGAGTTTAGAAAATAGGTCAAAGGCTACGCTGTTGGGCAGAAAATAGAGCGATAAAACTGTTTACTATCACCACCGGATGTACTACTGCTTTGAAAATTAATCCACTATAATTTTTTCAGAAATATCTTCATTTTTTCTGGTTTTCTATTCTTCTTTCATTGTTTCTTCTTATTTGCTGCACTTTCAATCGTTCTTTGCGATGAGCTTCTACCAAAATCAATTCCATAATAATACACGGGTCTACGGACCTATGGGAATATGGATACCTCGTTTCTCCACCACGCCCCCCCACTCCCTACGCTGCCGACGAAAGTGAGTGTAATCTATGTTGTTTATTTTAAAAAATCACGGCCACTCATTCTTGTTTCTCATCATACGTTGTTAGATTAATTTTGGTGATCACATTATCAGGGCTCGTCGCCCCAACGGGTTGTTCGAGCCTAGATTTATACCCTATAAAATGTTGGCTTTCTTCTGGCTTGCCTTGGGTGGGACTAGATACTGATACTGTCGTAAACGTAAGAAAGAAATGGAGGAGTTTAGAAAATGGGTCAAAGGCTACGCTGTTGGCCAGAAAATGGAGCGATAAAACTGTTCACTATCACCACCGGATGTACTACTGATTTGAAAATTAATCCATTATAATTTTTTCAGAAATATCTTCATTTCTTCTGGTTTTCTATTCTTATTTCATTGTTTCTTCTTATTTTCTGCACTTTCCATCGTTATTTGCGATGAGCTTACACCAAAATCAATTCCATTGTAATACATGGGTCTACGGACCGATGGGAATATAGATATCTCGTTTCTCCACCACTCCTATGCCGTCGACGCAGGTGAGTGTTATTTATGTTGTTTATTTTAAAAAATCACGGCCACTCATTCTCGTTTCTCATCATACGTTGTTAGATTAATTTCGGTGATCACATTATCAAGGCTCGTCGCCCCAACGGGTTGTTCGAGCCTAGATTTATACCATATAAAATGTTGGCTTTCTTTCTAGCTTGCCTTGGGTGGGACTAGATACTGGTACCATCGTAAACGTAAGAAGGAAATGGAGGAGTTTAGAAAATAGGTCAAAGGCTACGCTGTTGGGCAGAAAATGGAGCGATAAAACTTTTCACTATCACCACCGGATGTACTACTGATTTGAAAATTAATCCACTATAATTTTTTCAGAAATATCTTCATTTCTTCTGGTTTTCTATTCTTCTTTCATTGTTTCCTCTTATTTGCTGCACTTTCAATCGTTCTTTGCCATGAGCTTCCACCAAAATCAATTACATCGTAATACATGAGTCTACGGACCTATGGGAATATGGATACCTCGTTTCTCTACCATTCCCCCCTCTCCACTACGCCTCCGACACATGTGAGTGTTATTTATTATGTTTATTTTAAAAAATCAAGAAGAAAACCAACATTTTATATGGTACCAGTATCTAGTCCCACCGGAGGTAAGCAAGAAGAAAACCAACATTTTATATGGTATAAATCTGGGCTTAAAAAACACGTTGGGGCGACGAACCCAGATAATGTGATCACCAAAATTAATCTAACAACGTATGATGAGAAACGAGAATGAGTGGCTGTGATTTTTTAAAATAAACAACATAAATATCACTCACCTGCGTCGGCGGCTTAGGCGGAGGCGGAGAAACGAGGTATCCATATTCTCATCGTTCCGGAGACCCATGTGTTACTATGGAATTGATTTTGGTGGAAGCTCATCGCAAAGAACGATGGACAGTGCTGCAAATAAGAAGAAACAATGAAAGAAGAATAGAAAACCAGAAGAAATGAAGATGTTTCTAAAAAAAATTATAGTGGATTAATTTTCAAATCAGTAGTACATCCGGTGGTGATAGTAAACAGTTTTATCGCTCTATTTTCTGCCCAACATAGTAACCTTTGACCCATTTTTTAAACTCCTCCATTTCATTATTACGTTTACGATGGTACCAGTATGTAGTCTCATCCAAGGCAAGCAAGAAGAAAGCCAACATTTTATAGGGTATAAATCTAGGCTCGAACAACCCGTTGGGGCGACGAACTCAGATAATGTGATCACCAAAATTAATCTAACAACGTATGATGAGAAACGAGAATGAGTGGCCTGTGATTTTTTAAAATAAACAACTTAAATAACACTCACTTGTGTCGGCAGCGTAGGGAGTGGGGGGGCGTGGTGGAGAAACGAGGTATCCATATTCCCATAGGTCCGTAGACCCAAGTATTACTATGGAATTTATTTTGGTGGAAGCTCATGGCAAAGAACGATTGAAAGTGCGGCAAATAAGAAAAACAATGAAAGAAAAATATAAAACCAGAAGAAATGAAGATATTTATGAAAAAATTATAGTGGATTAATTTTCAAATCAGTAGTACATCCGGTGGTGATAATGTACAGTTTTATCGCTCCATTTTCTGCCCAACAGCGTAGCCTTTGACCCATTTTCTATACTCCTCCATTTCCTTCTTACGTTTACGATGGTACCAGTATGTAGTCCTACCCAAGGCAAGCCAGAAGAAAGCCAACATTTTATAGTGTATAAATATTGGCTCGAACAACCCGTTGGGACGACGAACCTAGATAATGTGATCACCAAAATTAATCTAAGAACGTATGATGAGAAACGAGAATGAGTGGCCTTGATTTTTTAAAATAAACATAATAAATAACACTCACATGTGTCGGCGGCATAGGCGGAGGCGGAGGCGTAGTGGAAATGCAATTTTCCCAAAAAAGCTATGTATTGTGAAATTTCGCTAGCATACCCAAAGAAGAATTCAGATTCTTGTGGAGATAATTTCAATTCAATGCAAGTTTCCGAGTAAGTAAGATCACGCACAATTCATATGCAGGCGTCACAGTATCAGACGGAGGTTTTGCTTTCATTCTAAAACACAAAGGAAGCCAAACCATCATTAAATAGTGCAAAATCAAACACACCTGCTAGCATCTGATGTTTGATACAAAATTAAACAAGAAGTGTGCATGACTTCGCACCCAACGATGGAGATACCCTCGTTGGTTTCATTTCTAGGCTAAAATAATGAAAGATACACATTACAATTGATTTGAAAGGAGAGGCTAACTACATATCTCCGAACTTCGTATTGTAGAAAACTCAGTGAACAAAATATGATATTTGCAGCTGTTAAAACACATCAATGGCCTCATCAAATCTTTGAGTCCCAGTCAAAATAAAAACAAGAGGTCACACTAACGAAACCACATCATATAGAATTCGGGAGACTCGATGATGCAAGAAAAATTGCGTTGGGGATAATTTTAAGGCAGATTCAAGATCATGTACAGGTAACATTTGAGAAAAAAATGAGAAAAGTTATGTATGCACCATACCTTCTGAGTCCATGGGATTTCTCAAACTCTAAGTAAGCTAAAAGGAAATAGATGAAAAATTTGTGAGAAAAAACAGTGGTGGGAAGATATATTATAACTTCAACAAAACATTGGAAGTCTTTTTCAAAAGATCGTGTAAAATATTTTAACCACATCACAGAGAAGGGACAAAGCCAGGCTAAAAAGTATGGTAATGAATATGTATCTGCTATTAATTAACTATGACAAAAGTAGTTAAAATTGTAACCTGATAGCTCTCTTTTTGGCTTCATGTTCGACTACCGTGTCTCTATAAATAAATTAAAAAAAATAACTCTGTGTATTAGAACTCGTAGAGCAAATCTTTTTCAAAACTAGATTATATTGTGCAACAAATTTTTTTTTTAAACATAATATTTACAGTATAGCCAACCTTACAATTTCATAGAGAGTGAAAACAGCACATGCAGTGAAGCCACCTGAAGCAAATCCTGGAATCGATAGAAGATGTTTTAAGAAGAATGAAATTGAGGGGAAAACACAAAGAAGTGGAAACTAAATGGCAGTAGAAAATAGGAGGATACACAGAAAAATCAATCGGAGGATGCAGCATAATTTTGCATATCTTCTTACCAAGGTTTCATGATTTCAATTTCATCTACGAGAGAACCTATAGCTATCAAGAATTATCAAGAACCATGAAGCTTCAATATCGAACCTTAAATCAAAATCAAATATTAAGGTTCGCTAATTAATTCTACAAAGTTGACGTTTTCCATTTCAATCTAAAAAAATAAAAAGAAAAAGAAAAATCAATGGAAGATTAAAACAGAATTTCGCTTACCAGGATGCCTGAACAGTCTCATCTTCAGGTGGTCGGGGGAGAGAAGAGGAGCGAGTCTAGGGTAAGTGTCTGGAATCTGCGGGGCCTTTGAAGAAGATAGATGGGCCCACTTGATTCGGGCCGAGCCATATTTTGAACATGTTTAGTGAGTTTTGGTTCATGAAATATTTAAAATTTGATGAGAGAGCTAATTTTTGCTTCCATGAACGGAAAATAATAAAGATCTTAAAGTTTACCTTGGAAACAGACCCAAAACCTCCCTCACCAATCTTGTTCTTGAACCCCGAGTCGCAGTTTCGAGTTCACTGTATGAGAAAACATGAAATTTTGGTTTTGAGATTGTTTGGACGTGTTAATCTTCTATTGCATTGGCTGCTAAAGTATACGGGGAGGATTTGAAACATCTTAAAATAGAAGAAATCAGTTTCTTGCTTGACTGTGTGTTTGGTTTTATATGTTAATTGTTTTTTGGACTTGGGCATATTTTCTTTTGTAAAAATGCATTCAAGATCAAGATCCACAATCTATACTATTATTTTCTACTTTCTTTTCAAAAAAAGTATCTCAATATGTTGTTTGCGTATGATATTCACGGGGAATTTAGAGTCCGATTCAGGAGGGTGTCCTGGCGTAGTCTCTCCGACGCTCAAGTCAAAGACTGAGGATATGGATAGAGAGTAGCTAAGGGTGATGCTGAAAAATAATATAGTGAATTCAATGAACTGAATACTCAAACTGGTATTTATATTTATAGTGTATTTTTGTAAATGACCATTGATTTAATTCCAAAATCCCTAAATACTAATTAATGCCAAGAAATTGTTCATCAAGTTTAATTTGTACTAAATCTGCAAATAATTTTTTCCCTTTTGAGATTTTACAATGGGATGGGGGTGGGGCGAGTTATGCTTTAACATGAATTTGATGAAGAAGACACTTTTTTATTTTGACGATGAAAGATATCATATTATAAATGTTAAAAACAATTTATAAGGCTAACTTACTTAAACGGGACAGTACATTTTATATGTTTAAGGGAAATTAATTTTTGGTATCGTGACTCATTCGTTTGCCGTTTCTTTGTCATAATATAGGTTACTATACGGTGAGAATGTCCATAATCATATAATCAATTTCTGATTATATGTCAATATTTTTTGATGTCATGTATATATTAATAATTTAATGAAACTGGACTAAAATAAAAAATAATAAATCAGTGGACTTTGATAGTAAATTAAATCAGACCAAAAACTAAAAAAACTCAAATTACATGACACAAAACTAACAAAAAAAACCATCTAAATTTTTTATTTTTTTACCAAATTAATCTAACAACGTATGAGGAGAAATGAGAATGAGTGGCCGTGATTTTTTAAAATAAACAACATAAATAACACTCACCGGCGTCGGCGGCGTAGGCGTTGTGGAGAAACGAGGTATCCATATTCCCATCGGTCTGTAGATCCATGTATTACTATGGAATTGATTTTGATGGAAGATCTTCACAAAGAACGATTGAAAGTGCAGCAAATAAGAAGAAACAATGAAAGAAGAATAGAAAACCAGAAGAAATGAAGATATTTCTAAAAAATTATAGTGGATTAATTTTCAAATCAGTAGTACATCCGGTGGTGATAGTGAACAGTTTTATCGCTCCATTTTCTGCCCAACAACGTAGCCTTTGACCCATTTTCTAAACTCCTCCATTTCCTTTTTACGTTTACGATGGTATCCGTATCTAGTCCCACCCAAGGCAAGACAGAAGAAAGCCAACATTTTATAGAAAATAAATCTGGGCTCGAACAACCCGCTGGAGCGTCGAACCTAGATAATGTGATCACCAAAATTAATCTAACAACGTATGATGAGAAACGAGAATAAGTGGCCTTGATTTTTTAAAATAAACAACATAAATAACACTCACATGCGTCGGCGGCATAGGAGTGGTGGAGAAACGAGGTATCCATATTTTCATCGGTCCGTAGACCCATGTATTACTATGGAATTGATTTTGGTGGAAGCTAATCGCAAAGAACGATGGATAGTGCAGCAAATAAGAAGAAACAATGAAAGAACAATAGAAAACCAGAAGAAATGAAGATATTTCAAAAAATTATATTGGATTAATTTTCAAATCAGTAGTACATCCGGTGGTGATAGTGAACAGTTTTATTGCTCCATTTTCTGCCCAACAGCGTAGCCTTTGAACCATTTATAAACTCCTCCATTTCTTTTTTACGTTTACGATGGTACCGGTATCTAGTCCCACCCAAGGCAAGCCAGAAGAAAGTCAACATTTTATATGGTACAAATCTGGGCTCGAACAACCCGTTGGGGCGACGAACCCAGATAATGTGATCACCAAAATTAATCTAACAACGTATGATGAGAAACGAGAATGAGTGACCGTGATTTTTTAAAATAAACATTATAAATAAAGCTCACCTACGTCAGCCGCGTAGGCGGGGGGGGGGGGGGGGGGGGATGCGTGGTGGAGAAACGAGGTATCCATATTCCCATCGGTCCGTAGACCCATGTATTACTATGGAATTGATTTCGGTGGAAGCTCATCGCAAACAACGATGGAAAGTGTAGCAAATAAGAAGAAACAATGAAAGAAGAATAGAAAACCAGAAGAAATGAAGATGTTTCTAAAATAATTATAGTGGATTCAGTAGTACATACGGTGGTGATAGTGAACAGTTTTATCGCTCCATTTTCTGCCCAACAACGTAGCTTTTGACCCATTTTTTAAACTCCTGCATTTCCTTCTTACGTTTACGATGGTACCAGTATGTAGTCCCACCCGAGGCAAGCCAGGAGAAAGCCAACATTTTATAGGGTATAAATCTAGGCTCGAACAACCCGTTGGGGCGACGAACCTATATGATGTGATCACCAAAATTATCTAACAACGTATGACGAGAAACAAGAATGAGTGGCCGTGATTTTTTAAAATAAACAACATAAATAACACTCAACTGCATTGGAGGTGGAGGCGTAGTGGAGAAACGAGGTATCCATATTCTCATCGGTCCGTAGACCCATGCATTATTATGGAATTGATTTTGGTGGAAGCTCATCGCAAACAACGATGGAAAGTGCAGCAAATAGGAAGAAACAATGAAAGAAGAATAGAAAACCAGAAGAAATGAAGATGTTTCTAAAAAAATTATAGTGGATTTGTAAGTATATCTGGTGGTGACAGTGAACAGTTTTATCGCTCCATTTTCTGCCCAACAGCGTAGCCTTTGAACCATTTTCTAAACTCCTCCATTTCTTTTTTACGTTTACGATGGTACCAGTATCTAGTCCCACCCAAGGCAAGCCAGAAGAAAGCCAATATTTTATATGGTATAAATCTGGGCTCGAACAACCCGTTGGGGCTACGAACCCCAGATAACGTGACTACCAAAATTAATCTAACAACGTATGATGAGAATGAGAATGAGTGGCCGTGATTTTTTAAAATAAACAACAAAAATAACACTCACTTGCGTCGGTGATTGAGTAACGTATGTATGTTATTTTTCTGGTGATTGAGGTCTATAAAAATTGCATATATTGATTCTTTTGATTTTTTTTATTCATCTCTTCTTTCTTTTATGATTTACAAAAATAGTATAATTTTTTTTTGTGCTTTTACCATATAAGGGCATAATATTTTAGTTATCTATGAATATGAATGACTATAATAGATGAACATAAACCGATCCAAATCGATAACATCGTAATAATTTTTTTAAGTAGCGAGATTTTTCTTTGATATAAAAATATTTTTTATTTTACACACAGTTTGGTTCAAATTTTTATCTAAACACAAACCGAATCCCATAGAAATGCACACACATAACGAGCCATAGTTCATACGTACCCAACCCATGAAACAAAATAACTCACGTTCCACAACACCATCCAAAAGTCCGACGTATATATTTAAAAGCGAAGAAAGAAGAGTTAATGAACTGAATAAATTCCTACGATAAAAGCAGGAATGATTGAAATTCCTCTGCAATAACAACTATACGAGAAAGATTAATCAAGCAAGCACTGTGCTTAATGTTTTCAGGAATACTGTTTACTTAATCAACTTCACACCAGTTAACTCTTGTAAATTCCACCCCCCACATTAAGGAAATACGTGCATATGTAAATGTGAAAAAAGAAACCAAGAAAACGGTTTTGAAAATTGTAGCAATCAACAACAAATTTACCTCAATAAACCCAGGCCACAATGCTTTGGATCCAGCTTTTTACCTTCGAATTTCTTGCCTCTTGGAGTGTCAAATGTTTATTGACCTTTTTCAACTGTTGATTAGTCTCCGTGAGCTGATTATATGTCTCTTTTAGTTCTCCCTCCGCCTGTCCGAGACCTTGAATGAGGTCTTCAACACCGCCTTTTACCCATTTTCTAAACTCCATTATTTCTTTCTTTTCTTTACGATGATACCAGTATTTTGTCCCCCCATAAACAAGCCAGAAAATGGCCAACATTTTAGAGGGAATCAATCTGGGCTCGAACACCCCGCTGGGGCGACGAACCCAGATAATATGATCATCGAAATTAATCTAATGAGAAATGAGAACGAGCTAGTGACCGTGACTTTCTAAAATAAAAAACAACAGTACTAACACTCACCTGCGTCGGCCGAGGCGGAGGCGTTGCGGGAAAACGAGGGATCCATATCCACGTAGATCGGCAGAACCATTTTCGATTTCGGTGAAAATGAACGAAGCAAAAAACACGCAGAAAAACAATGGAAGAAGAAGAGAAAACGAGAGGAAATGAAATATTTTCTAAAAAATTATAACGGATTCAAATCAGTAGTAGTGGTGATAGGGAACACTTTATCGCTTCATTTTCTGCCCGCCCATAGGTGCGTCAGACCATCAGTAGCCATAATGGTTTTTTTTTTGTTTTATCTTTTATTAATATCAACTTTTGCCAAAACATGTTTGAGAGGGGTTTTTTGTGGGGTATTTTTGGCGAACACCAGCTTACCACACCGAACATAGCTTCTAAATATTCTTTAAATTACTCTTTTCATTGATAAAGTATTTATTTTTTTACTATAAATATTTTATTTGAAATTTAAAAGTAAAAAAAATAACATAGTGTAATAGTTTATTATGGTAGTTTGTAGGAGACCTTTTTATAGAAAATCCCTCAAAAATTAATTCTCCACCGTGTATTAAAATACACTCAAATCGAAAATTTAATATGCTCAAAGTAAATAATACCATACAATTGTGTAAAGATATGTCTTCCATTGTACAATATTATTGTTTGTTATGGATGATTTACATGCATGAATACAAGTTCTATATTTGTTTGCTACCATGACACTGTATATTTTCTGACTTGTCATGCATGAATACAAGTTCTATATTTGTTTGCTACCATGGCACTGTATATTTTCCGACTTGTCAGGTTCATATGTCGGGCTCTGGGGATTTGATAAAGTAAATAATTAAATTTTTGGTTAATTATTTATATTTATAGTGTATTTTTGTAAATGACCATTGATTTAATTCCAAAATCCCTAAATACTAATTAATGCCAAGAAATTGTTCATCAAGTTTAATTTGTACTAAATCTGCAAATAATTTTTTCCCTTTTGAGATTTTACAATGGGATGGGGGTGGGGTGAGTTATGCTTTAACATGAATTTGATGAAGAAGACACTTTTTTATTTTGACGATGAAAGATATCATATTATAAATGTTAAAAACAATTTATAAGGCTAACTTACTTAAACGGGACAGTACATTTTATATGTTTAAGGGAAATTAATTTTTGGTATCGTGACTCATTCGTTTGCCGTTTCTTTGTCATAATATAGGTTACTATACGGTGAGAATGTCCATAATCATATAATCAATTTCTGATTATATGTCAATATTTTTTGATGTCATGTATATATTAATAATTTAATGAAACTGGACTAAAATAAAAAATAATAAATCAGTGGACTTTGATAGTAAATTAAATCAGACCAAAAACTAAAAAAACTCAAATTACATGACACAAAACTAACAAAAAAAACCATCTAAATTTTTTATTTTTTTACCAAATTAATCTAACAACGTATGAGGAGAAACGAGAATGAGTGGCCGTGATTTTTTAAAATAAACAACATAAATAACACTCACCGGCGTCGGCGGCGTAGGCGTTGTGGAGAAACGAGGTATCCATATTCCCATCGGTCTGTAGATCCATGTATTACTATGGAATTGATTTTGATGGAAGATCTTCACAAAGAACGATTGAAAGTGCAGCAAATAAGAAGAAACAATGAAAGAAGAATAGAAAACCAGAAGAAATGAAGATATTTCTAAAAAATTATAGTGGATTAATTTTCAAATCAGTAGTACATCCGGTGGTGATAGTGAACAGTTTTATCGCTCCATTTTCTGCCCAACAACGTAGCCTTTGACCCATTTTCTAAACTCCTCCATTTCCTTTTTACGTTTACGATGGTATCCGTATCTAGTCCCACCCAAGGCAAGACAGAAGAAAGCCAACATTTTATAGAAAATAAATCTGGGCTCGAACAACCCGCTGGAGCGTCGAACCTAGATAATGTGATCACCAAAATTAATCTAACAACGTATGATGAGAAACGAGAATAAGTGGCCTTGATTTTTTAAAATAAACAACATAAATAACACTCACATGCGTCGGCGGCATAGGAGTGGTGGAGAAACGAGGTATCCATATTTTCATCGGTCCGTAGACCCATGTATTACTATGGAATTGATTTTGGTGGAAGCTAATCGCAAAGAACGATGGATAGTGCAGCAAATAAGAAGAAACAATGAAAGAACAATAGAAAACCAGAAGAAATGAAGATATTTCAAAAAATTATATTGGATTAATTTTCAAATCAGTAGTACATCCGGTGGTGATAGTGAACAGTTTTATTGCTCCATTTTCTGCCCAACAGCGTAGCCTTTGAACCATTTATAAACTCCTCCATTTCTTTTTTACGTTTACGATGGTACCGGTATCTAGTCCCACCCAAGGCAAGCCAGAAGAAAGTCAACATTTTATATGGTACAAATCTGGGCTCGAACAACCCGTTGGGGCGACGAACCCAGATAATGTGATCACCAAAATTAATCTAACAACGTATGATGAGAAACGAGAATGAGTGACCGTGATTTTTTAAAATAAACATTATAAATAAAGCTCACCTACGTCAGCCGCGTAGGCGGGGGGGGGGGGGGGGGGGGGGGGGGGGGGGGGGATGCGTGGTGGAGAAACGAGGTATCCATATTCCCATCGGTCCGTAGACCCATGTATTACTATGGAATTGATTTCGGTGGAAGCTCATCGCAAACAACGATGGAAAGTGTAGCAAATAAGAAGAAACAATGAAAGAAGAATAGAAAACCAGAAGAAATGAAGATGTTTCTAAAATAATTATAGTGGATTCAGTAGTACATACGGTGGTGATAGTGAACAGTTTTATCGCTCCATTTTCTGCCCAACAACGTAGCTTTTGACCCATTTTTTAAACTCCTGCATTTCCTTCTTACGTTTACGATGGTACCAGTATGTAGTCCCACCCGAGGCAAGCCAGGAGAAAACCAACATTTTATAGGGTATAAATCTAGGCTCGAACAACCCGTTGGGGCGACGAACCTATATGATGTGATCACCAAAATTATCTAACAACGTATGACGAGAAACAAGAATGAGTGGCCGTGATTTTTTAAAATAAACAACATAAATAACACTCAACTGCATTGGAGGTGGAGGCGTAGTGGAGAAACGAGGTATCCATATTCTCATCGGTCTGTAGACCCATGCATTATTATGGAATTGATTTTGGTGGAAGCTCATCGCAAACAACGATGGAAAGTGCAGCAAATAGGAAGAAACAATGAAAGAAGAATAGAAAACCAGAAGAAATGAAGATGTTTCTAAAAAAATTATAGTGGATTTGTAAGTATATCTGGTGGTGACAGTGAACAGTTTTATCGCTCCATTTTCTGCCCAACAGCGTAGCCTTTGAACCATTTTCTAAACTCCTCCATTTCTTTTTTACGTTTACGATGGTACCAGTATCTAGTCCCACCCAAGGCAAGCCAGAAGAAAGCCAATATTTTATATGGTATAAATCTGGGCTCGAACAACCCGTTGGGGCTACGAACCCCAGATAACGTGACTACCAAAATTAATCTAACAACGTATGATGAGAATGAGAATGAGTGGCCGTGATTTTTTAAAATAAACAACAAAAATAACACTCACTTGCGTCGGTGATTGAGTAACGTATGTATGTTATTTTTCTGGTGATTGAGGTCTATAAAAATTGCATATATTGATTCTTTTGATTTTTTTTATTCATCTCTTCTTTCTTTTATGATTTACAAAAATAGTATAATTTTTTTTTGTGCTTTTACCATATAAGGGCATAATATTTTAGTTATCTATGAATATGAATGACTATAATAGATGAACATAAACCGATCCAAATCGATAACATCGTAATAATTTTTTTAAGTAGCGAGATTTTTCTTTGATATAAAAATATTTTTTATTTTACACACAGTTTGGTTCAAATTTTTATCTAAACACAAACCGAATCCCATAGAAATGCACACACATAACGAGCCATAGTTCATACGTACCCAACCCATGAAACAAAATAACTCACGTTCCACAACACCATCCAAAAGTCCGACGTATATATTTAAAAGCGAAGAAAGAAGAGTTAATGAACTGAATAAATTCCTACGATAAAAGCAGGAATGATTGAAATTCCTCTGCAATAACAACTATACGAGAAAGATTAATCAAGCAAGCACTGTGCTTAATGTTTTCAGGAATACTGTTTACTTAATCAACTTCACACCAGTTAACTCTTGTAAATTCCACCCCCCACATTAAGGAAATACGTGCATATGTAAATGTGAAAAAAGAAACCAAGAAAACGGTTTTGAAAATTGTAGCAATCAACAACAAATTTACCTCAATAAACCCAGGCCACAATGCTTTGGATCCAGCTTTTTACCTTCGAATTTCTTGCCTCTTGGAGTGTCAAATGTTTATTGACCTTTTTCAACTGTTGATTAGTCTCCGTGAGCTGATTATATGTCTCTTTTAGTTCTCCCTCCGCCTGTCCGAGACCTTGAATGAGGTCTTCAACACCGCCTTTTACCCATTTTCTAAACTCCATTATTTCTTTCTTTTCTTTACGATGATACCAGTATTTTGTCCCCCCATAAACAAGCCAGAAAATGGCCAACATTTTAGAGGGAATCAATCTGGGCTCGAACACCCCGCTGGGGCGACGAACCCAGATAATATGATCATCGAAATTAATCTAATGAGAAATGAGAACGAGCTAGTGACCGTGACTTTCTAAAATAAAAAACAACAGTACTAACACTCACCTGCGTCGGCCGAGGCGGAGGCGTTGTGGGAAAACGAGGGATCCATATCCACGTAGATCGGCAGAACCATTTTCGATTTCGGTGAAAATGAACGAAGCAAAAAACACGCAGAAAAACAATGGAAGAAGAAGAGAAAACGAGAGGAAATGAAATATTTTCTAAAAAATTATAACGGATTCAAATCAGTAGTAGTGGTGATAGGGAACACTTTATCGCTTCATTTTCTGCCCGCCCATAGGTGCGTCAGACCATCAGTAGCCATAATGGTTTTTTTTTTTGTTTTATCTTTTATTAATATCAACTTTTGCCAAAACATGTTTGAGAGGGGTTTTTTGTGCGGTATTTTTGGCGAACACCAGCTTACCACACCGAACATAGCTTCTAAATATTCTTTAAATTACTCTTTTCATTGATAAAGTATTTATTTTTTTACTATAAATATTTTATTTGAAATTTAAAAGTAAAAAAAATAACATAGTGTAATAGTTTATTATGGTAGTTTGTAGGAGACCTTTTTATAGAAAATCCCTCAAAAATTAATTCTCCACAGTGTATTAAAATACACTCAAATCGAAAATTTAATATGCTCAAAGTAAATAATACCATACAATTGTGTAAAGATATGTCTTCCATTGTACAATATTATTGTTTGTTATGGATGATTTACATGCATGAATACAAGTTCTATATTTGTTTGCTACCATGACACTGTATATTTTCTGACTTGTCATGCATGAATACAAGTTCTATATTTGTTTGCTACCATGGCACTGTATATTTTCCGACTTGTCAGGTTCATATGTCGGGCTCTGGGGATTTGATAAAGTAAATAATTAAATTTTTGGTTAATTATTTATATTTATAGTGTATTTTTGTAAATGACCATTGATTTAATTCCAAAATCCCTAAATACTAATTAATGCCAAGAAATTGTTCATCAAGTTTAATTTGTACTAAATCTGCAAATAATTTTTTCCCTTTTGAGATTTTACAATGGGATGGGGGTGGGGCGAGTTATGCTTTAACATGAATTTGATGAAGAAGACACTTTTTTATTTTGACGATGAAAGATATCATATTATAAATGTTAAAAACAATTTATAAGGCTAACTTACTTAAACGAGACAGTACATTTTATATGTTTAAGGGAAATTAATTTTTGGTATCGTGACTCATTCGTTTGCCGTTTCTTTGTCATAATATAGGTTACTATACGGTGAGCATGTCCATATCATATAATCAATTTCTGATTACATGTCAATATTTTTTGATGTCATGTATATATTAATAATTTAATGAAATTGGACTAAAATAATAAATCAGTGGACTTTGATAGTAAATTAAATCAGACCAAAAACTAAAAATATTCAAATTACATGACACAAAACTAAGAAAAAAACCATCTAAATTTTTTTATTTTTTTTTAACCAAATCCAATAAATACCATCCCTCAAACGAATTTAAAAAGGTTAAAATATTCCACTAATTATAGAAAAGTTTTTTTCCCACTTGTATAAAAGTTATTAAACAAAAAACAATACCTACGTTTATAAAGTTCCTTACATAATTAAATAATCAAATTAAAATTAAAAAATATTAACTTAACTTGTGAGAAAATATCTCACTATTAAGGGACATATGATTCCATCGAACGTAATTAACGCGACCACATTTAACCCACACAGAAAAACAACAAAATTCACTTGTTTTTTCCATTCAGTCTTTGACAAAAAACAAGGATAATTTGTGCAAATGGGAAAGGAAGTCGAATCTAGCGCCACCGAATTCTCCTCCAGCGACTACCACAACCCCACGCCGGCTCCGCTTGTCTACCCAAAGGAGCTGGGGAAGTAGTTATTTTACATGGCGATAATTGCTGAGTTCATGGCTACTATTTTGTCCTTGTGCATTACTGTGTTGACTGTCATTGGGTACAGATCAGTGCGGCGGCTTGGACATTCTGGGAATTGGTTGGGCCTTTGGTGGCATGATCTTCATCCTTGTCTACTGCAACGCTGGCATCTCCGGTTTGCGTAGGGCGTAATATTTATTATCTCACATAATTCTGATTTTAATGTAATTTAATTAAGTTTAGCAGCATTAAAAATGTTTTTTTTTCCCGATGTATTGGGCTTATGTATTTTGTTGGGCTCGACTTTCAAATTTTGACATCCATTTCCATCCACACATGACTATTGAATAAAAATATTATAATTTTTATATGCAATTTTTCTTAAAAATACTAATTATTTGAAATTTAATGGTAAGAAATTGTGTTACTTAGGAGTTGATTACATATTTAGTTATTGGCCTACTTCCAATTAGCTCGAGTTCTAGGACAAAGCATTTCTAACAAGCTGTAAATTATCATGATTGATGGTAGTTGATGTCTGCAGGAGGGCACATCAACCCGGCGGTAACATTCGGGTTGTCCCTGGCTCGTAAAGTGTAGCTGGTCCGCGCCATTCTCTACATGGTGGCTCGATGCTTGGGAGCCATCTGCTGATGTGGGCTCGTGAAGGCTTTCCAAAAGTCCATCGACGTTCGATAAGGGGGAGGCGCCAACATGTTGAACGATGGCTACAGCAAAGAACTGGAATGGCAGCCGAGATCATCGGCACATTCGTGCTCGTTTACACTTTCTTCTCTTCCACGGACCCCAAGAGAAATGCCGGAGACTCCCATGTCCCAGTGCGTGAATACATGACCCTTCGAACCCAAATTTTGACTATCTCGATATCAGGGACCCGTATCAACCCAACCCGGAGCTTCGGATGATCAGGTATTTAACTATGTGTTCGATCAGAAACCATTCAACAGTTTGGCGATTAACAAGTAAAAGTCATCAAGAAAATGTTACAAAATACCAATTTATATTAATTTAGCACACTCTTTATTTATGTTTTTCGAATAGACATTTTACAGTGGATTTTCTGGGTTGGACCCTTCATCGGAGCCGCCATTGCTACCATCTACCATGCACCAGTTTATTCTAAGGGCTGGAGCAATCAAAGCTCTGGGTTCATTCAGGAGCACGAATGGAAGTAAATGTAAATTAAAGCATGTGTTATGGGTGTTAAATGGATAACAGCTTGGGAGGTAAAATGATAAATCTCGATATATTGAATTGAATTATGGAACGTTTGTACAAGCCACATTTTGTAAGAGTCCAAAAACGTTAAAATAAAGATGCGACTTTTCTGTATTATATCTAATTACTGACATACACTAACACGCCCCTTCAAGCAACATATCCAGTTTGGAGCAACCAACTTTGATCTTGTCGGGGATGAGCCGACAATCGATGTCAATGTATTTTGTATGTTCATGTACATTAACTAATTACTAAGAACCCAAAAACCTTAAAGCAAAAATACGACTTTTCTGCACATGACCCGATTAACTAATTACTAACATATACTAACAATGGGCTAGAAAATTTCTCAAACGTGTCCTTTTATTTTCTTGTGCTTGTTTTGGCCCTTTCGAGCATCAATATATTGTAATATGTTATCAATCAGCCAGTTTGTCAAATTAAGCACGATTGAACTCTTCAAAAGGTAGCTAATGCGTGATAGTACTCGTTAAATAAAAACTCTAAATTTTTATGCATAATTTTTCAAGTTCATGAGTATTTTCATCAGATTTTTGGATACACCATAAATTTTAGTAATTGGTGATGTGAAAAAAGTATAAGAATAAGTCAAATTCTTCGATACTTCTGATCTCCTAATTTGGTCTAACGAAAAAATAAATTGCTTAAGATTTGTTGGCTCTACAACTAGTGAAGGAAATAGACTATCGAAAGTGAAATAAATTAATCGGTTAGTGATTTTTAACTGATGAGTAATCCTCTAGCATACAATAAGTATACGATAAATCCACAAAATCAAATTCAGAACACACTCAAGTCTCAACCAACCAAGGATCACTGCTTTATATATTTTGTAGATTTTGAAATTATGAGGAATTTATTCCCCATATTATAAATGAAGAAGTGGGATATTAGGAAAGTTTTCCTCATGAAAAAGCCACACTTAGTTCGACGTCAAATTAGTTCAAGTTTAATTCGACTCTATAAACCTTGAGGTTTATAATTTTAAAATATATCATCGATTTAATTATATGATTTTGACTAGAACAACTAAAATTCGTCGTCGGTTTATAGAAAGCCCGAGCCTGGTCGACTCTTGCGCACAAAGCAGTCCAACTTTCAAGAACCGAACGGGTTCCTGTTTTTTGGAAAATCTCCATTCAGTGGAGAATCCTCCAGTTAAAAAGTTTTTGCCATTGTAAAGTTCCCATGCTTGCACTTCCATTTTGCAGATGCTAACCAACCATAGGCCGCCCGCTTACTATTTCCAGCAGAAGTACTCCGAAGCTGTAAACATCTGATTTTTGGGTAAGATGGCCACTGTCATGAGCGTATTCTTGAGATAAATACCCCCTTTTTATGCACCTCGAACAAAATAAACACGATGAGAGTTACAAACGAGTGTATAAAGAAGTCTAATTCAAAAAATCAAACAACAGTAACAGAAGTGGAAATTCACAATGTTCCAGCTACACGAGTACTGATGTGCGACATGTCGTCTCCGAACAGCTTTACAAAGCCGAAATCGACAACTTTGGGCGTGAAATTCTGATCAAGAAGTATATTACTCGCCTTGATATACCGGTGCACGATATGAGGATCCAATTCTTCATGGAGGTAACAAATCCCTTTTGCAATTCCTAACGAAACATGTTTTCTCAAATTCCAAGTGAACTTCACCCTTTTTGTCTCACTTTCTATCAAGAAGACAAACATATCAAATCTTCGCAATATCCACGTAGAGTAACAAGATTTTCATGTCTGATATCAGACAGTGCAGCTATCTCAGATAAGAACTCCCTTTTCCCGCGCATTGAATCCAGTTCAACAGATAAAACTTTGACAGCCACAAAGTTGTCAACTATCAGTCGCCCCTAATTTTGTTTTTTGACAGTTGACCAATAAGGAGAGCTAATTTTTGCATCCATGAACGGAAAATAATAAAGATCTCAAAGTTTTCCATGTAAACAGACCCGAAACCCCCCTCACCAATCTTGTTCTTGAACCTGGCCTGAGTCCCAGTTTCGAGTTCACTTATGAGAAAACATGAAATTTTGGTTTTGAGATTGTTTGGACGTGTTCATCTTCTATAGCATTGACGGCTAAAGTACACGGGGAGGATTTGAAACAGCTTAAAATAGAAGAAATCAGTTTCATGCTTGACTATGTGTTTGTTTGGTTTTATATGTTAATTGTTTTTTGGACTTGTGCTATATTTTCTTTTGTAACAATGCATTCAAGATCCACAATCTATACTATTATTTTCTACTTTCTTTTAAAAAAACAAGTATCTCAATATGTTGTTTGCGTATATCTTATCATATTGTATGTTATATACTTGGTCCTAACGACACAAACACCTTGGTTATCCTTAAAATTGTCATAATTATAATAATATTATCTTATTTGATTATATATAACACGTAAAATTGCATCGAATGAGAAAGAGCTTAATCATTAATTAATGAGATTATGTTTCGAACTGAATTGATAAATTGGATTTGAAGATGTACTTCACATTGTACATATTTTTTGTGTATTTAAAATCTACTTGCATTTTGTTGATGTAAATACAAGTGAGAGAGAAATTTGAAATCCACTTCGAAAATTTTCCATCCTACCCGATCAAAAGAATAATTTGAAATCTTAAATCCATAGCCATTTTAGTCTAAAGTGGGTCTCATGTGAGACCGTCTCACGGATACTAATATGTGAGACGGATCAATCCTACTCATATTCACAGTAAAAAATAATATTCTTAGTATAAAAAATAATACTTTTTCATTGATAACACAAATAAGATACTTGTGTCACAAATTCGACTCGTGAAAACCATCTCATAAAAGTTGTTGCTTTTGATCTATAGTAATGGGGTTTATCTCGATATATAAATATAATACTCAATAAAAAAAACAAATTTTTAAAAAAATTATAATTGTGAAAATGAAAGGGAGAAGAAGGACGAAAGACGAAAGCAAAACTCACGTGAGTCCATTTCTAAAAAACTCGAAAATGGTGAAGCTGGTGTCATTTTGGATTTGACCCGTTGAATAGTGAAACTGTTGCAGGTGGAGCTTTACGCTACCCCCCAACCCGACCTAACCCCACCCCATTCCCCTCTCTCATTATTAGATTCTTCTTCCAAATTCCTTTTTTCTTTAAATTTATATTTGTTTTTGCAATCCCCCACCGATCTTGAGCAGTATTATAATTGTCAATTGTAATCCTTCACTCTTCCCTTGTGTAATGCATCTACTTTCTTCCTCCTTTTCATTACGTCCACGCAATTAACAAAACCCACAATCCCTTCTCTCTTCTAAAAATATTCTTGGCCTCCATTATTGCCTTTTTATGCAGCAATGCGTTTTTGATGGGTTCCTCCGGCTGGAACTCTTAAATTTTGTGTTTTTCTTGAGGAAAGGTGGGTTTTTTCCTTGAATTATTTTGGATTTGTACGCGACATGGGTAATATTGGGAGCAGCGGGGTGCACGGGAGGAGAAGAAGCTCCAGCAGGCGGAGCCACCCTCCCCCTCCGCCGCCACAGGATCCGCAGCCCGAGATCACGGCTAACCGATATGTTTTCGCAGCTGCGACGCCGTATCCTCCTGCGCAGTACCCTAATCCCAACGCGCCACCTTATTACCAGTACCCGGGTTACTACCCACCACCGCCTCCTGCATCGATGCCGATGCCTCTTCCAGCGCCATACGATCACCACCACGCGGCGGCGCATGCTAGTTGGGTTAACGGGAGGTACCCATACGGACCCATGATGCAGCCTCCGGCGCAGCCGTACGTTGAGCACCAGAAAGCGGTCACCATCCGTAATGATGTTAATTTGAAGAAGGAAACTTTAAGAATCGTGCCTGACGAGGAAAATCCTGGAAAGCATCTCGTTGCATTCACTTTCGATGCCACTGTGACTGGAAGGTATACTTTTTCTTCAAGAACTTTCTATTATGTTGAGTTTTGTAAACATTGTTGAGTTATTAGCTGCGATTTTGGTTTTAAAAGAATACGCAATGCTCCGTTTGACTGATCATGTGGAAATTTTCCGTCGTGTGAACTTGTCCTTCTATTGATATCTTAATTCTTAAAGAAGTAACTAATGTTGAATATCAGGTCATCTTGGAGTGGGAATGATTTCTAGTTTTATGGAACAAGTTTAAAACTTGATACAAATCTTGGGCTCGTTCCAAAACTTGCGCAAGAATTTGTGTCATCGGTTCCAACCTTCTAGTGATTGATACACATAATGCTGAAAAATAAATTGGCCAAGCTTGAAAATGTTTCATGACTTTCTAGGTGTCTGTTGAGCTGATATGGAATATATTATTGTTGTGATTATATTTGTAAAACATTTGGAAGCTGTTCTTTTGGGGGTTATATTTTTGGAGAACTTAACGTAGAATCTTACTTTTCACCCCCTACTTCACATTTGTTAGTGGGGAGAGTTTTTGTTGTTTTTGAATGGTAGTCAAGAGATGTTTGATAAGTTTATGGATTATGGAATATTTTTCTTTGGTAACTTGGAACAATCATTTTTTTTCAAAGTGACAGTGAATTTTAAATACACCTAGTGGAATCTATTGAGTAGAATCTCGATTGTGTCAGTGTGGCTTTGAGGCTCATGGTGTGACACTCTTTGTGCGGGTCTGGGGCTCATGGCATGACTCTTATCCTCTCACACTCATTTTACAGGCGTCCTTTTCTAAGAATCATTTTAAACTTAAACTTGATATTGAGTTGTTTTCTAGCATTTTTGTTCTATTTGTTTTGTATGCTTCTCTTGATGCAGTATGATTTAACTTGGTTTCCTTGGTACATGCAGCATTACAATAATTTTTTTTGCCAAGGAAGGTGAAGATTGCTGCTTGACTCCGACAAAAGAAAGCTTACATCCATCAATCACGGTTCATTTTCAACAAGGTTTGGCCCAAAAATTTAAACAACCATCGGGCGCTGGAATAGACCTTTCAATGTTCGAAGATGGAGAATTGTCAAAAGACAGTGACTTGGACGTGTACCCATTGGCAGTTAAGGCTGAGGCATGCTCAGATAGCAACAGTGGCAATCCTGACAGTGGATCCTCAAACTCCCAGATAACTCAGGCTGTGTTTCGAAAGGATAAAGGCGAGTATCATGTTAGGGTGGTCAAGCAAATACTATGGGTGAACGGCATGAGATATGAATTACAGGAGATATATGGGATTGGGAATTCGGTTGAGGATGAATTTGATGCAAATGATCCTGGAAAAGAATGTGTTATATGCCTTTCGGAACCTCGAGACACCACTGTCCTTCCATGTCGACATATGGTACTCGTGCTCTCTCCCCAGCATTACAATTTCACACCACTTTATACTTTTTACAATTATACACCACTTATACTTTATATCTGGAAGATTTTTCAAGGAAGGTGGGCCTATAATGGCATGGGGTATGAATGGGTATAAATGAGATCTTTTAGGGTTGGGCAATATTAGTTACTTAACACTCTCCTCACATCCATGGGATTTTGTACATCATAAATCTTGAAAATATTTTTAAGGCTATTTTCCCAGAAAGCTAGAGCTCAAGGGGGGGAGGCCAACAATAGTTTTGTTCTTCAACTAGATATTTGGTCTTTCCTCAAACACTTGATTTCTTATAGAAACTCTGTTTGTGTGAAGGCGTAACTTATGAATGATGTTTCATTATTTTTTGTTTGGATGCAGTGTATGTGCAGTGAGTGTGCTAAAGTTTTGAGGTTCCAAACGAACCGGTGTCCAATATGCCGGCAGCCAGTGGAGCGTCTTCTGGAGATCAAGGTCAGCAATGGTACCGATCAATGAACAAAATCAGCTGCCGCAGTTTAATGTTCTGTAAAGTTGTTTTTCTTTGTTTTTTTCCCTCCGTGGTTTTTTGCCCTTTCTGCTCACTTCCCAGACTATTACTTGAACAGAAGGCTCACACTGTTAAGCTGCTGCACCTGCTATGCGCTAAGGTTTTGTTTTGTCGACTGCATTTGTGAAATAATGATAGTAGTGCAAAGTGACATTTCCTCCAAAATACTTTGACATGGCTTGATTTACTCCAAAAAAAAAAAAAAACGTGCTTAAACAATATGCGATTTTACAACACGTTACTAAGACATAAGAACACTTGATTTGTAACTAGACATGAACTGAGGTTCTTGAAATGAACTCCCAAGAAATAGATTTGACCGAACTTAATAATGCAAGCATACATTTGAAGGAAATGTGCACATCAAAAGAAAAAAATGTTTGACCTTAATCAAACATGTAATAAAAATTCGAGAATAAAAAACAAAACATAATTTTTATTCAACGATACTTGCTCCTTTGTTAATTTTTTTTTTTTTTACCGAGTACGTTTGTAGAACATGTGTTTTTATCCAAATTGTTCTTTAATCAAACACGTAAAAAAAATTAGAGAAAAAGATCTGATGACAATGAGATATGATTTAATATTGAATTACAATTATTTGAATTGATAAATTTGATTTATAATGAGTGATTTGATTCGGAAAAATATTTGATAAACAAAATTCAAATAATACACATTTAACATACATTTGAAATACACAATTATCATTGAAATTTCATAGCTTAATAAGTAGTATTTTTAAATTTCATCCATCTAAGCAAGACAAAGGAATTTAAAATCAATTAAACAAAAACATCGATCTTGATGAATTATTGTCGATCTCGAATTGTTGATCTTCAACTCTATGTCCAACTTTGAACTCAAAAACTTTGTTTAAAAAAAATTGAGTTTATGAACTTTCGAGAGCCTGAAATACATGCAAATTTTGTAGACTTGCCAATTTCGGAAATTTGTGAACGATTGTATTGCCCTACTAGTTTCTGATAAGCCTACCTTTTTTAAAAAAAATAAATAAAAATAAATAAATTCTGAAGTATGCTAGAAAGGTAAGTAGATGAATTATTAAGATGTTACATAGTGAGTAGTGAAAGAATGCTTGAAGAAAAAGATTGGTCCAAAAGACTGTCCCAACATCAAGCACACCCCATTTGTTTATGTCGACTTCAATTCTAAGCAATGCAGAAGTTTCTTTGAGATTTTCTTAGTATATTTTCCACCTTAAATCCAATATCATGCGCCTAACTAAAGACAGTACTATTTTCCCACCGAGTAATAACATTTATGTACCCAAAATTTACCAGCTTCAATTTGTCAAGTGGAAACAAGATTTCCTCCCTCTTAATATATAAACCAAAGCTCAACTTCTCTTCTTTTCCATTCAAGATATCCAAGAACGCTCACTACTTTTTTCTTGAAAACCAATAAAAAAAACTTCGCAAGTCTACATAAATGAAAAGGCTTTTCTCCCCATTCCCCCTTATTTTCCTCTTCCTCATTCATTTCTATCCAATCTCCAGCCAGTCGCCAGCAGCTGCTCCAGCACCACCAGGACCAGACAACCTCACTTCCATACTTGAAAAGGCCAGCCAATTCACCACATTCATCCACCTCTTACAGAGCACCAAAGTAGGAGACCAGATATATATCCGACTCAACAATTCAAACCAAGGGCTAACCATTTTCGCCCCAACCGACAACTCCTTCTCCAACCTCAAGCCAGGCACACTAAACTCCTTCACAGATCAACAGAAAGTTGAACTGATTCAATTTCATGTTGTACTTGTACTTTTATCTCCATCACAGTTCCAAACCGCGAGTAATCCCCTACGCACCCAAGCAGGTGGGAGTGAAGGCCAATTCACATTAAATGTAACTGCAACAGGAGACCAGGTGAATATCACAACCGGAATGACTAATGCAACAATAGGCAACACAGTATACAGCGATAACCAGTTAGCAGTGTACCAAGTGGATCAAGTGCTGCTTCCACTGAGCTTTTTCGTGCCTCCACCACCTGTTTCTGCACCATCAAAGCCCAAGGAAGGTGCCGCATCACCAGATGCTTCATCGGATTCTGATAGAGGCAATCCACCAGATTCGTCCGGGGCAAATTGCCGGTCAGGATACCTGTTTCTTGCAATATTCAGTCTTTTGCTAGTTTTAGCTGCACTTTCTTGATGGGAACTTGTGATGTTGGCGGCTGATTGTGATCCAGATCATTCTTTCTTTTATTATTATCATACAAGAAACATTACTGGTAATAATTTCTGAAGTATTTAGTTATTAAAGCACATGCCTGCAGAATTAACAACTATACCCGAACTGGTTGAATTTGCGTAGAATAACTAAAATTATTTAATTCATCGAGAACAACCATGACACATAAGTTAACATTATGGATTTTCCCAATCTTGAGCTGATTTCTGTGTCCAACGAACTATGACGGCCAATGATACTGATGGGAAATGTACCCATTTTATCAGCATATGGTGAATCTGCTTTGATTATGAAATGCTCTGCCTTTGGTTGATCTAAATTTGTCAATTGCTCTTATATTCCTCTACGTATTATTCTATTCTTTTCTTTTAGCCATTATTCAGATAATTCTTTCCATTGCCAGGTGTTATCTACAAGTTGCAGGAGCTAAACAAATCTCCATAAAAAATTAGTGTGCACCTAGTAATTTGCCATTATTCCTTAGATCATCTGTTACAATAACAATTTTTACAATAAATTTTTCCATATTGAGACTTCGTAAGTGTACAACCTTTTGAAACTAGAACATTAGAAAAACTGCCTAAGAAACTTTTAAAGAATTAAAGCTATCAACTGTTGGTCAAAATTGCTATGCTTAACAAAATCAATGCTCTATTCATCATTCCCAGTAAAATCACAGGAGATATATGCTTCTGTACTAAGTGGAGTTTAGAAATGAAAGCCTCCAAATCCACCGGGAAAGCCCCCTTCCCCTCCAGGAAACCCTCCTTCAAAGTGGAATGTGAATTGCTGGCCTCCTCCGAAAGGGTTAAATCCTCCTCCACCCATGCCTCCCATCTCCTCAATATCTTCACCTCTGTCATATTTTGTGCGTTTATCTTCATCACCGAGAAGCTGCATGCAAATATATGATATTTTTGCAAAAGTTATATAATACAAGAAAAAGTTCATCTTCAAAATCCTAACAAAGATGAAAAAGAAAGGAGTGCAACATGAAAGGATCCCAAGATTGTAATGAAACTAATAGTGACAGCTTCAAACGCACTACCAGATCTAACAGCATGAGCAATTCAGAATAATGATGAACAAGGTTGTATACCTCATAAGCGGCCGCTATTTCTCGAAATTTGGCTTCTGCTTCTTCTCTATTGTCAACATTCTTGTCTGGATGCCACTGCAAGGCAAGCTTCTTGTAAGCTTTCTTAATCTCTGACATGGATGCAGTTTTCGAAATTCCCAGGATTTTGTACCAATCCTTCCGTTGACTCAATTTCAATGATTTTTCAGCTCTCATTAAAGCCTCGCGTATATCCATATCCTGTAAGGGTTACAAACTTAGTTACCACATAAAAAGCTGTTGAGTAAGTGTTCCAATAGCTAAGCAAGTGTGAATCCGAGCATCGTGACAAGGCAAGACACTATAATCAATTAATCAAGGCAACTGATACGCATATTGTGGACAAATCGATGCCCAGAAATATTGTAGGCTCTTAATTAATAACCAGTTATCAAGAGAAAAAACTCCAACAAGATCATACAGCATCAGGTTTAAGAATCCAATGGCAAACTCCATGCGGGTTCTAAATTATTGTGAGGATTGACGTCAAACAGGGTTAGATCACAAGAACACTATCGTGTAGATTGCAGCAAATTTGTCTTGACAATAGTGATAATCGTCCATACAACATTATAGTAAAAGAAAAGGAAATACTCTGACCAGATATTATTCAATAGTTAGAGATCTCATCATAAAATTAATCCAGAATACTCCCACAATGAAATACCAGGTACGCACACGATGCTGCTCATTATTTAACAATGAGAAAAATGGTTGAGCTAACAGAAAGGCAGAGAAAACCTGAAAAACACAGTACTACATATGAAAAAGGCTAAAACTTTTTGAAGTTAAATAATTTATTTGCCTTGTATAAAACATATTTTTTCACAGCAAAAAAATCAAAGATTATTGAAGTTTAAGAATTACTTTTGACAAAAATGGACACCCTGTCATAAGTCAGAAAATATGGAATACATTATTATATATTAGAAACAAAAGTAACCAACCTGGGATGACTTCTCATAGGCTGATTTTAGATCAGCCACAGCTCCCTCCCAATCTTCAATTAAAAGCTTAGCTTCACCCCTCTGGAAGATTTGGTTGAAAATCAAAAAAATGAACTTAAAGATATAGTTTGATTTACAAAATGGAACAGGTGCGAAAAGTATCCATGCTATAGACTTTTAAAGCAGACTGCAAACACATTAGCTATAACAGAAGACACATACTTGCTTTAGAGCTTCAACTGAATCTCCATCAATTTCAAGTACTTCATTGCAACTCGTCACAGCATCCTTCCCCCTACCAAGCTTCACCAAGACCTTACACAAACCAAGATGAAGGTTCACATTATGTGAAGAGTGGTTTGGATCTAAGGCAATAGCTGCCTTATATTCCTCCACCGCCAGGCGAAGCTTACCCTTGCTTGCGTTATCATCTGCCTGTGTGATGCATAAAGCAATACAAAGATTAGATCGAATGTCATGTATCTCAACATGGAACACACGGAACAAATCACTCACACTTTTAGTCTTTTTAAGCAGGTTTTTCAATCCAAAATAAGCTTTCTTCAATTCACCATGCTCGGGGTCGAGACGAAGACCCTTCTGGTAATGCCTGAGGAGAGAAAAGTGAGATGAAAGGTTTAGATAAAATTTCCAAGTTCCAAATAATTACAGCAACATATGGTAACCGCTTCTACCGATCCTAATCCTATTCTTATTCCACTGCCTCACAACTCATGGGAAGAATTGTGGGGAAAATCATTTGCATGATTATTCATAACACACCTAATGGCAACATCATGATCAGCTAAATAATAGTACGCACGTCCACGTAAGAGTAAGGCCTCTAAATTATCCTCCTCTTCTTTAAGAATGTATCCTGCCTCAGATATGGCACTTGAATAATCTTTGGATGCTATTAATAATCTAGCTTTAAGGAGTTTGGCCTGCAAGACAACATCAGATAATGATTCTAGCATCAACCAATGGTTGAGAACAATATCATAATCCGGAGAAAGAAAGGTCGCCTAAACAAAATAAAAATTGGTAATTAGTGGCTGGAAAGATTAAGAAGATACCTTGGTGCATGCCGGAGAGAATACGAGAACAACTTTATCGATATGTTCCAGCGCTTTAGAAAATTCACCTGTCTCAAACAGACTGTTAGATGAATCAAAGGCATTCTGAGCTTGATATAACTGAGAAAGCTCCTTTGCAGCTGCTGAATTCCCAGGTTTCATCTCCAGAAACTTTTTGTAGCTTTTCTCTGAGTCTTCATATCTGCATTAGCCAAGTAATTATTAGAATTACAAGGAATTTTAATCAGGATTATGGGAAGGGAGAATACGATTCATTCAAAACTCATCTACCAGCAAATATGTTAAATGGCCACCAAATATCAACTCAAAATTCCTTCTTTCTTGCGTGAAAGAACCTCAATGTTGCACTCTTTTGAAGTGAAAAATGGTCCACAATAGGTTCATTCAATATACCATTTTATAAAACAATTTTTTTATTTCACAGTTTTTTTAAAGACGAGAACAGAATATAAAGAATTCTAAAGAAAGTGAGTTTCTCAAAATTTGGTGTTTGGACTTTGGTACCAGGGAAGCTGCATCTTTTACCCTTAAAGCCATTTCACACTGAAAACAATTACTGCATTTAATTTCGTTTCGCACACACTCAAATCAGAGTGTAACTAAAGTATAAAATTGAAAACCATAAACAGAACCTGCACAACTGACGAAGTACAGATGCTCGACGCCAATATGCTTCTGAGATTGTAGGATCTGCTCCTATAGCAGCATTAAGATCAGCAAGAGCTTCACTATATTTCTTCACTTTTATACTCTGTGAAACTCTCTCAAACAGAGTAGCAGCATCACCAGTTTTGCCATCTGCACATCAAATATACTGCTAAACTCTTGCACAAAAGGACTCACAAGGCTTACTTTGACCATAGGATTTGAAAAATATGCAACGACGACAGCCCAGTGAGATTAATATATACTCATTAAGCATATGTCCATATTCATCAGCCAATGCACGTCATCGAACAGGTATTCTCAGTTGACGTGACCAGATTTTAAACCTCGTCATGATTAGCATGAGCAAGAAATGATCGCGCAGGAACAAGCAAGCAGATACGCATACACAACTGCTGGAAAAGCATGGTAATGAATAAAACAAATTAAGGATGAAAATACTTGGGCAACCACCTATCAATTCATAAAAAGAAAAGAATCACAACAAGGATCATGTTGTTGATATGAAAAGATTTGTTTAAGTACACGTGCAAAATAGTTGGTTAAAAACGTAACAAAATCAATCTTCAGTAACGAAGTTCATTCGCTAGACGGCATTCGCTTTGATAGGCCATGCGATAAAACAAATACACGACTTACTATGGCAACATGAACCACCATACAAATTAATTTCAATCTCCTCTAACTAAAAAATGCACTTAAACTCTATCAACCAAAACATTTAATCCCGCGATCACTTTCAATCCAACAAGAAACTATGCCAAAGTAAAGCCATCGCTTTTTCCCACGGTTACCATTATTTCGCAGTCCCAAAATGCCTCAATCCCGAAAACAGAAATCGAAGCGTAAGGATTACCTATAGCAGCAACAAGCGGTTGCAGGAGTATCAGCTGGCAACAAAACACGAAATTGAGGATAAATAGCGAGAACATAAACCCTCTCCATGCCACCAAATCAAAACCACAGAATTTCATCCCAACCACCATCTCACAGCTCCAAAATGCTCGAAACTAAATCAGATCATAATTCATAAATCAAAACTATACATACAGATATCGATGCAAAAACTGCGTGTAACTCCTACATCGATTTTTACAGGGGCTGGGATTTCAAAAAATTTACGGCGTTCTAGTTAAAGCCTCGAAGACAGCAAGCAAAGCGTGTCATTCCACGTGATTTCATCCAATAGTTTCTTTCCACGTTGCACTCTGCCGCTGCTTTCATATTCGTGGCTAAACCAATTGACATATGCCACGTGTGATAGTTGTTTGCTATGGCCCATTTTCATTGGATCTATTGTAGACCTAACGGCCCAATGATCTAAAGTTATGACCCAATATGGTTGTGATTTTTGAGCAAGGCTTGAAGTTTTATGAAGCCCGACCCATAAGTTTGAAATTAGTTCTTTCGGGTTCGTTAACCATTAGGTTCCCAGGTGATATTTATTATGAGGATATAGTTGTATAAATTTTTTTATTATTATTTGTTAGATAATGTGATAACATTTAAGTGCGTACTAGTGAACTCGTGAACTAATACAATAGTCTGTGAATCACGTTAGTCAGATATAACATATTAAGATGCTCGTTGAGGAAGTGTTAGTAGAAGAACGATTGTTACATGCTCCACCAACTATGTCGTATAATTTTGCTTTCACCTAAATATTCCCAATGTATTATGCATTGAGATTTTATTTTTATTTTATATATTTATTTAAGGATAAACACTTTACTGACGTAATGCTTCTCTATTTGTTGGCGAACGCCTGTTTTCATTTTTTTTTTTAAAATAATGATACAGATGAATAATCAAATGCCGTTCTCCGAAATTCAGCCCGAGTACTTGAACAATGAGATTTTAGGTGCGTTTATTCAATACACATCTTGTGACATTTTTTGTACTGTAGTACTATATTTATGACATTGCATGATTTGCAGTTACAGAGCATATTTATATATTCCAAAATTAATTCAATTTTGTAATAGGTTTTCTTATGAAAAGATCTCACCGATTAGTGTTCATGACTTATCAGCTCCAATTATATTTACAAAAGAAATTAATATTTTCACATGAAAAATTTTCATAGGTGGAGTGAAAAAGAAGACATGTCTCACAAGATTGACTCTTTAGACTGTCTCATATGGTTTTTGTTATTTTCATGACACATAACTACGTTATTCGTGTATATGATAACTTTCAATACAATGTATGGTTATTATATTTGTATTTGAATTTTGTTTTGTTTTATTTTATTTTTGATAAATTAAAATTAGGGTACTATGAAAGTGTTAGTAGATATATATATATATATATATATATATATATATATATATATATATATATATAAATAAACAAAATAAAAAAGTAACAAAGCTTTATAAAGGTTGAAATGGTCTCACTTTTTGTGCAATTTCATGTGCTATCTCTTCTAGTGAATTTCAATGGCCACTCGTGACCTTTCTGCAAAAAGGGTCCCCGTTATATTCCTTCACCCCACATGCACACATAATAATATTTGAAAGTAGGAAAACTGAAGTCTTGGCTATGTGAAATTAAATTCGGGTTCCAGACAAACATTTAGGTACCCGAGAATCTTTTTCCAGGTCCAGTAAGTTTTATTGCATTACCTAACATTATTCTGCCATAATTCCAAGGATTGTGAAAAGTTTGAGAAACATTAAAATTCGGAAGTCAAAGATCCGTGACTTTTTAATAATTCTTGTCACCGAGGATGATGTAGTAAATAGTACAAGATAAATATTACTATGTACACTTGTATGGTTATTGGGTTTCCAAAAAAGAAAAAGTGGAGTTTCTATGAATTCATAAATGTTTAACTATCTATATTATATCGCAGGAAAAAGTTACGCTGAGAGTTGACTTGTTTCGACTTTTAGTTTATAATAATAATTATAATAGTTCAAATTAACATGCGACATAGTACATAAGGTTACATAATATTTTTGTAATTTTTTCATATTATGTCATAATTCATAAATTTGATTGTTTTATATAAACGATCTTGTATTATACTAACTGCATGTCAGCATGTGACATGCATGCGCATGTGAACATTGTATATCTACTCTCCTTTTACACACACAGATGTATATGTGTGTATGTATATATAACGATACGAAACATCGAACGCGGGATGAAATAACGATACGAAGTATTATCCTTTATACTAGATGGCTTCTGATTGTATATGTGCACAATAAGAGATGATTATTATAACGTGTTTAATGTTTTATTTGTGAGTGTTGTAATTAATACATTAACAAAAGCACGTGATTTTATATGTTGAAAGAATAATATATATTTATATAAGTGAATCCTATGAAAGTACGTAGTTAACAGAGGAAGAGGGATCCTATTTTTTTTATTGTTATTTTTCTTTTCTAAATATATATGTATATATACGTACATATCTATACTTCTATACTATTATATTAAGGCCGAGTACCTTATAAAAACTGTCAAGGACGACACCGTCTTTGTCTTCCAGTTTTACCCTTATATACTACTAATATTACACTTTTGTTTTTTATTTTTTTTTTAATTTCAACACACTCTTTTATTTTTATTTTTTTTATTTCAATCATTCAAATATCAATTTAATCTCTCCATAATTTGTCAATTTTCACTTTAGTTCATCGACAATGATAAAAAAAATTGTACACATACAACGCGTGTGCAGAGTAACTAGTATATTAAAAAATATGACGACAAAAAATATAGAAACCCTCACGTATAAGAGACATAAATTCATCTGGTTCGAGAAAGATGCATGCATTTCATAGAATGTAATTGTTACGAAATTATTTTATAGTACAAACGAACGGACTGTAAGAAAATAAAATTACCAATAAAGATTTTTCAAGAGAGCTGATGATTGCCGCCGAAGTGGTTCAGCACCATGGCCGAACTCATTGAAGCCAAATTCGCCAGCTCCTGCGGGAAAAACATAGGGTCGCCTCCGCCGCTGTCATCACCACCGCCCATACCAAGAAAGTCCCTTGTTAAACCGTTCTGATCCATTCCACGCAACCCGGAATCCAAATTCAACAACGCACTCGTAGAAGAGCTGAAGTTCATTATTTTGTTCACGGAAGCTTCTTTCATGTTGGGATTGACGCTAATCTGATCCGGGTTCTTTCCAAAAACCTGGTGCAATTCGCTTCTGCTCTGCGTAAAAGGATTGCTGAAAGATAGAGTATTTGCAGAGGGAGAAGCAGAAGATGAAGATGAAGATTTCATCAAACCGACAGCAGTACTGTTACCGAAGAGAGCTGGATTGCTTTTAGTTGAACCCATTTGAGCTGCTTTCTGTAGCAGTGCAGTGGCAGACATGGGAATTGAATTGGAAGATTTTGATGAATTGTGGGTTTGATTTTGATCAGAGTTGTAAAGGGATGCTAAAGAATCAGCCCTTGGTGTATTTGCGCAGCTCCCTATGTTCATCATCGTCTCCTCTTTTAGCTGGTTTTGTGGCGGCGGCAATGGAGATAAGGAGAGATTCGCGTAGTTTGAACCGAAATTGGACATCATTTGCATCATTTGATCAGGAAATGTAGATGAATTATTCGAAGGAATGTAAAGATTTGAACCGTGATCAACGGGATTGTTGATCAGTTGAGAATTTGCTTGAATATCTAACCACGGTGATAATCTTGGCTTCTGTTGATGATGATCCAGAAGTGAGTTTCCAGCTGAAATATTACTCAGAAAACTTGGATTAAGATGAGATCCAGAATTCGAAAATCTTTGAGCCAAATTGTTGAGCTGTGAATTCATCATATTTGAATTCGAATCGTTACTGAAGTTCAGATTTGGTGCAGATGTTGTAATTCTTGAATTATCCTCAGCTAAAGCATCACAGAAAGCTCTGTGTGTGATGAAACTATCTCTCCTGAAACATTTTTATCGACAGAAAAAAAAAATTTTAAAAAAACTGCCATATAACAACACAGCGCAAACCATCGTCCAAAGTTGGATATTCAACTCGTGTGACATAATTATAACGAATACTCAGCTATTAGAGAAAAACCCATTTCAAGTTTTTTTACAAAACTTCTCGAAAAGTAAGTTACATATCACAGTATAACACTAGAACATGAATCTTGTGAACCAAGTGGTGCAAATATATATAGAATAATGTGGCAACTAGTGATTTCCCATAGCTGAGAAGTTCCAGTCTGTAAAATTTAGTTTTATTTTTTTGTCTGATATATATAGTTGAAACGCATCTTAATTAGAACGTAAAAATGGGAGCAGATAATAGCAGAAGTATATATTACCTAATCATTTGGGTGCAATAAATTGAAAGAAAACCAAGGAGGGACATTAATTAATTAGACCTTTGCCGAAACATAAGAGGCATGCATTAAATTCTCGCAATCTGGAGTTCAATTAAATACCTGGAAAACAGTGTGCCACAGTCACACTTGTACTCTCTAGTCCCACAGGTTTTCGAGTGAGCTTTCCAATCAGATTGGACTGCATATTTCTTTGAACATTTCTCGCATTTCCACTTCTTCTCACCATGTTTCCTGCTAAAATGTTTCTTGACTCCAGTCAAATCTCCGAGTGCCCGAGCCGGGTCGTGGTGCACGCAGGTTTTTTCTGGGCAAATGTATACTTTCTTCTTGATTTGATCTTTGTTTGCTCTTTGTTTCAGCTTCCATGGGAGATTGTGTCCTCTTCTGTGGAGCTGAAGGTTTTGGTCTCTCTGGAAACCTTTGTTGCAGATTTCGCATATGAATCTGTTCTTAGTCATGAGTGTGTTTGGTGAAAGAGCGATGACTTCTGCATCTGGATCTGTTGATTAAGCAAAACCAGAGAAACTTTAGAAACAACAAAAAGATTCACATTGTAAAATTCATTGCAGGGAATTGAATTATACTGAAAATTATATAGACACAAGATCTCACCAGGTGTTCCTGGTAAGTTTCTTCTCTTCTTGTTTGAGCTGGGTGTAGGGTTAGGGTTTTGTTCTAATTCTTGAGGGAAAATTTTGGTTGAAGAAATGGGTACAGAAAACACATCACCAGACATCATTTGGGGAAGATTATATGGAGCTTTTGGCTTCTATGTACGAAGAAAATTTGCAAAAAAAAAACCACTGAACTTTTGGGAAGAACTATAAAACAAAAGAAACAAAGAATTTCCACAAATACAAACAGATAAATCTTGTTGTTTATATATATAATATATTATTCCAATCTTGAGCTATCATATTGTTTCCAAAAGAACAAGAAACAAAGAACCCAAAAACAACTTTGGATCCTTACGAACAACAAAAATTCAAGACAAACAACCTTAACTAAAGGTGGGATTCACTGTTACATAGCTATAGTGAAGGGGTTTGTTTGAATTCAGACAACAGAAACAAATTTTAAAAAAAATGGGAACTAAAGAGAATATTTCGTTTCTCTCAGTATCGGATATTTTCTTCTCTCTTTCATCTTCAATGGAAGATTTTATCCCTTTATTATCTCTAAAATTTTCAAAGTTGGTCAGCCATTGATTTAGCTTGCATGGGGCCACTCCCCCTCTCTCTCTAGTTTTCTTAGTTCCTCTCTCTACAATATACTTATTTGTACGTATGCATTGGCTGTATGCTGCTTGTATCTAGTTAAGAAAAGGGTCCCCTCTAGTTTGTTTAATTTTTGAAATATTTTTAAAAATCAATATCGAATATTTTAATGAAATAAGAAATATATATCATATCGGTTCCCCTTATCATTATACTAACATATATTTATGGGACATAAAAGGGCTTGGAGTATAATTAAAACAAATAAAGATTTAAATGCTATTTATTTTAAAACGCGTTGTATTCTAATATTTAATCGTTCAATGTTTGTCACAAGAGTAAGTCTCACTGATTTTTGTTCGTGAGACGGATCAACTATGTTCATATTTACGATAAAAATTAATACATTTGGCATACAAAAATACTTTTTCATGAGTAACTAAAATAAAATATTTATATCACAAAATTGATCTAGTGAGATCGTCTCATATAAGTTTTTGTGATATCATACATTATTAAAAAAAACAGCATGGTGTATTCTCTTATTTGTCCATTTTCTTAATTATATGCCAAATTAAGTGCATTATATTTATTGGACATTTCAGTTAATGTTTTCCACTCAACTGAACACATTAATTATCCAACTTACATGCAAGATACATATATATATAAATATATATATATATATATATATATATATATATATATATATATATATATATATTTGTATTGTATTGTTTAATTTGGTTTTAGTCTATAACCACGTAAAATTTTGAGAGGAATATGAATATAGAAATGGAATATAAATAAGGGCCGGCTTGCCATCTAACATTCTAACGTTTAATAAATTTTTGGTTTTAATATTTGATGCATTGAATATTTTTAAGCCTAGATGAACTATCATTTGATAAAAATATATATGCCCGCGAGTTTCCCTCAAAGTATCCAACTTGGTGAAGTAAGAAAGTTTGTCGCATCATTTTTTTAGACAAGTTTGTCATACAGGGTTTACACAGTATTATAGTTTATCTGACTAGTGTGATTTACAAGATATTGTATTAGTCTAAGAGTATACCCAATATATACCAAAAAAAATAACGACTAAGTATTATCGCTTCATAAAAAAAAATAAAGAAGATTAATGATTATTATTTTATTTGATTGTAAACGATTAAAAATTAGAGTATCAAGAATACGAAAAGTTGTGATAAAAGGTCAAATAGTTTCTTGTTCAACACTTTCACTTTTGGCTGTGTGTGTTTGCTGATCATATAATATTAATACTTTTAAATTTTCCCTGGTTTTGATATCACATATGTGTGTGTGAACAAGACGAGTAAAAAGTGAAATGACCTTTACTGCTGGTACCATCAGAAATCAAATGATAACAACATAATTAGAACTTTGCAGTACTAAATCTTGAAATCTCCCTGTTTTTTATTGAGTTTGGAGCTAAGGTCTAGCTAAACAAATATTTTAAAATTATTAATTAAGTATACATGTATACGAGATTAATTTTTGATTTAAAATGTTTATATCAATTTGATAACAAATATATATAGTTTTCAAAATTAATTTTAAATGTTTATATCAATTTGATTAATGATATTAGATGGTTTTGTATAATATGAGACTATGAGTGATAAAAAACTAAAAAAATATTATATATTAAATCAATATACGATATATTATCCAATATATCAAACACTACAAATAAATCTTGTAACGCAATGGGTGTTTATGTAATAAGAAATAATAATTACATCAAGAAAAAATTCAAAAATACTTGAAGAATTTTCTCGTTCTCGAAAAAATGAATGAAAATTTCGATTCTTATAGTTATAGTAATACACTTATTCCTTCTATAGTTATTAATAAATGATTTTCTATGCTTTCTTCAAAATAAAAAATTTAAAAAATAAATAAATGATTTTCTATAAATATAGAGTTTCACGAACTGACAAACTCACAATTATTATTTTGTATATGTACTATATCTCGGGCAAATATTTTACAAAATAAAATACATGAATGATTTTGCCATTCCCGATGAATGTTTCATCCTCCCGTGACGCGAGCCCACCCCTACTTTACAGCATTGCGTTGGCCGAATAGGAGGCTATGGAATATGTAAATAATATTTATTTATTTTTTATTATCGTAAAATCCTCAAAATTTATAATAACCATTTTTAAATGATAAAAACTTGTGTGAGACGGTCTCACGGGTCGTATTTGTGAGACGGATCTCTTATTTGGGTCACCCATAAAAAAATATTACTTTTTATGCTAAGAGTATTACTTTTATTTTGAATATGGGTAGGATTGATCTGTCTCACAGATTATGATCCGTGAGACGGTCTTACATGAGACCCACTCTTTTTAAATTAAGAATTGAATAGCAATCTGACTAGGTACCCTGTAGATTTCTTACTTTATCCAATCAGAACTTTCAGACAGTCGACCTCTCATTTAATTTAATTTTTATTTGATAAACTTATAATAATTAATTTTATTGCCATGATATGTTTTTTATAAACTAAAAAAATTTGTTCTCCAAATTACAAAACATTCTTTTTTAAACAAAAATTCATCAAATTCATTTTAGGAAATGATATCCTAATAAAAAAAATTTATTTTGAATTTTAATATTAAATAATCATATATTTCATAACATAAAAAAAATTGCATATAAGCGGGAATAAATATTATGTATCCAAATAATTGTGCACTATATTTTCATTTCATTTCCTGTGGAATGAAATAGTATTCTATTTTAATTGCTTTTGGAATAATGCATTTGGATGTTTCTACAAAAGAATTATTCTTTCTTGCTCTTCTCTCACGTATATAATTATGCCGAACCAATTTATTACTAATAAATTATAATATTATTACTAATAAATTATAATGAACGATATATAAAAATATGTGTGTGTGTGTAGCTAGCTATAGACGACGACATGGCCACTCACAGACGAAATAAGGATATAAATAGGAGGGGAGGCAAATTCACTAATAAATTTTTTTAAGTAGAAATAAAAAAATAAAAATTCAAAGAAAAACTTATTGATATGTATATTTTCTCGAACTTTAGAAAACAATAAAATTATTTGATTTTCTATCGCATATGTTTTTTTTCAGTGAATTAAAAAAATAACGCATTTGTTCAATAAGTTTTTTTTTTTAAAATTTCTGATTAATAATTTCGTGTAACTCAAATTTTTTAAAATGTAGAACAACTCAAGTATAATGTTTCGATTGTTTTACTTCAACTGAGACAATTACCACACTCCAACAATTATACTCATTGCAAACGGCCATGAAAATCAAATACCTGGCATTGGCTTTGATACCTCATATCAATGGTAAAATTGAGAGTTTGCCGTTTGACCATGTATTATAATTTGTAGTAACGGTGCAACAGGTCAAGTACATGTTTCGCTTGTTATCCAACAAATACAATTATGGTACTATTTGAATTAACACAAGAAGGGATTATATTATGCAATTTAAGAATTTTTTTTTAAATGGGAGCAAAAAATAGTAAATAATGTAAAATTAACACAATATTCATATTTTTTAAAAAAATTAAATTCCTAATTTATGAAAATTTACTAGCATGACATAGGTGCATGATCGTAGGCCAATTATTATAATTATATTAGAAGTTGAATATGAAAAAGGTATTTTACTTTTCGAAGAAGAAGAACCATGCATGCACACGTAGGGACACATGATGGGTGACCTAAATTGGGGTGTTGTCCCTCAAAAAAAAAATTGGTGTTTTGTCCAAACAAATACGACAACGTGTTGCATAGATTCCTTCCCTCTGCGTTTCCCGATGCGATTATACAACTTACAACCCTTTTTATTGATCTCGAGAATGCTATTTGAAAATCGTTGGTCATAAAAAAGCGTTTTTAGGGTTTGATTTTCAATGTCCCTAGACCCTAGGTAGAATTTGTAAACCCCTACAACATTAACAAAGGATTGGATTTCATTCTCTAGATTATGGATATCATGTTATTTAACTTTAGAGTAAGTATTACGTGAAACGAGTTGATCTGATTTATATTTTAAAAAAAAGTTGACATAAAAACAAAAAAAAAATTAATGGACAGATTTAGTTGAAAATTTGTCTTACAAAATTGCATCGTAGGATGGTCTCAAAGGAGTTTGTGTTAATTTTATTATATGTTTACTCATTATTCTATTTATTTGACTTGAGATAAGATTTGTATCATAAAAAAGAATAATCGCTCTATTATTGAATGTTCGATTAAAAAAAAAATAAATTTTGTAGACCGACAATTTGGGCATTCATCCATCGTATTGTGTTATTAAATAAACAATAAATATGACAATAATTGTGGCTTACTATGCTTTAAAAGGGATGTCGAATGAAATTCAAAAATAAATTTAATTTTTTTTATTATATAGATTTAGGCTCTATCCATTCAATTATTCGACAATATAGCATACTCGAACATCAATACCCAATCAATCAATATCAGAAATTTCAAAGTAATGTGATGAGTCATATTTCACCTTACACCAAAATCTTCAATTTAGGATGATATCTAATATTCGATATACAATTATAAGAATTCTCTCATCCAACTAAAATAATAATAATTAAAGTAATAGTTTGTTCAAAGGTCGAGAGAATTCAGGTTTATACATTCGAAAGGGAAAATTACAATTTCTGTCAGGTTTTTGTCCTCTTTGTGATTTTAGTTATTTATATTAATCAAATTTCAATCTTTGTCACGTATTTCTTTAGAAATTTTAGTTTGTTTTCTGTGACCGTGCTCATATGACACTACTGCATAATAAGTCTCATGAAGTGAAATAGACTCGTACCAAATAACGAATGATTAAAATTAAAATTTGACGATGCAACAACAATTACTATAATCGCAAAAGAGACACATATATCGGACAAAAATTATAATTTTTCCTACTCCAATTTAATTTAATTTAAACCATGGTCGATATTTTTTAAGATAACTCTACGTTCCATCTCGCGAGTCAATATATGTCAAATAGATGTATGCAAGTCGACTTAAATCGTTCACATTTACACAGTATTAAGTCAATAAATTGGCTCATTTCGAATTTAATAAATTAAAAATGAAGAATATTTTTCCAAGTTGCAGCACAAGTGGACTTTGGAAACGGCGAAAGAGATGGAGACATTTCAATTAATTAATTCAACATAAACGGAAATATATATATATATATATATATATATATATATATATATATAATATACTCTTGATCAAGCGAATTAATCAAAATTTTGGTCTTTTTTTTTTTTTTTTGCAATTTTATAAATAAAAAAAATAAAAAAAAAACACTAAAAACACAAACTACACGTTTCCCCGTACCAAACAATTCTTTCTTATTGGGACTAGCCACACATGCCGATGTCTATTTATCGAAAAAAAAAACAAAGAAAGAACAAAAGGAGTATCCAATGCTAAATAATGTATATATATATTCGACCACAATTCAATCATGAACATCTCTAAATTTTTAAAAACTTACTATTCCATTAAATTTCTTTGGGTTATACGGCCATATTATATATATTAGTTTTGTTCTCGATAATTAACATATAGATACACACATAATACATACATATCTATCTATCATTTTCCTATTAAAATGAAGACAAATGCTTGTGTGAGACGGTCTCACAGGTCGTATTTGTGATACAGATCTCTTATTTGGGTCATCCATGAAAAAGTATTATTTTTTATGCTAAGGGTGTGTTTGGTTGAGTGGATTAAATAAGGATAGATTAATTGTCAAATATTTATCGTTAAAATTTTAAGATGTTTTAATAATCATTTTGACCCGGTTTAAGATCTAATTTTATTTATCAAATAGTTATCCATAAAATTGGATCTTAAATCGGGGCAAAATGATTATTAAAACAACTTAAAATTTTAACGATAAATATTTGACTATTAATCTATCCTTATTTAATCCACTCAACCAAACGCATCCTTAAGAGTACTAATTTTTATTGTGAATATGAGTAGGGTTGACATGTCTCATGGATTAGGATCCGTGAGACAGTCTCACATGAGACTCACTCTAAAATGAATTTCAAACCGTGTTTAGGTTGAATTTGAATTAAAATATTTGATTTCAAATTCACATATCAAATCAATCGTATTGGAGTAGGTCTCATGTGAGACCGTCTCACGGATCCTAATCTGTGAGACGGGTCAACCCTATCCATATTCATAATAAAAAGTAATACTCTTAGCGTAAAAAGTAATATTTTTCATGATGACCCAACTAAGAGATACGTCTCACAAATACGATATGTGACATCATCTCACATAAATTTTTGTCTTCATTTAGTTCAAAGTTAGAATGAAAGATTTGAAACTTATTGTGTTGGCTAATTACATTTTTATACTTTAATTTCAAATTAATTAATGAACATAGTCATTCATGGATTTTAAATGATTTGATTTGAAATGTTAACTCAAATCCAAATCCATCAATCCAAACGTAAGAATTAGATATTAATCGAGTTTTTCCTCATTGCATTGCTAGAAAATGAGACTTTTCTACTATGAAACTTTAAAATGATTTGATTTGAAATTTTAACGCCCATCTTACGTTGGTCTACGATCAAATTTAGACAAGGAGACTGTGGGTGACAGTCGTCAAATAATGGAAAATTTTATGTATTGCTCAACTTGGAAAGGAGTCTGAAAAGTAAATTATAAAAAAATATCCAGTAATCATATCATAGAAGGTGGGGGCTCATTATTTAGAGTATGTCTCAGACACGGTCTCACAAATCTTTATCTGTGAGACAGATCAATCTTATCGATATTCAAAATAAAAAGTAATATTCTTAGCATAAAAAATTATGATTTTTCATGGATGACCCAAATAAGAGATCAGTCTCATCAAATACGACCCGTGAGATCGTCTCCCACAAGAATGCAAATAATAATATTGAAATTATCAAACTAATATATATTATGAAATAACATGGGCATGACTTGGCCTGGAGCTGTCGGTATTGTAGTATTAATGTTAGGTGAACAATATCATTCCTGCTAGCAAGACATTATAAATTCCTCCGCAAACATCTCTGATCTAAAAATGGTTTAATTATTATTTGATTTGACATTTGATTATTAAATTATGAAAAATAGTCTCATTTCAGTTTTAATTTGTTATTTTTTCCCCATTTTATTTTAGTACCTCCAAGTCTTTGGTTACCTTTCTTTTACAAAACCTCATATAATAGACGATGCAGCTCAATCGACAACTTGTGTTAAAATGGATTAAAATCATGATTAAAAAATCATTTATAAAATATTTTAAAATTCATAAGAAAACAATTTTTTAAAAAATAACAGAGAGGAAACGACAGGCAGTCAAACGGGCACTCAGTGGAAAATGAACCAAATACTAACATATCGCCAAGAAAGGGAAATAGTTGATTATAAAGGTATGTTTTATCTTTCAAAAGAATGATGAAATTTAATTTCTTGAATTTCGAAGAGACTCGGAACCTGGACCAATGTGCCAAACTCGACTAGTTATTTTAAGCTATAGGATTGTTTTATGCTTCATGCCAACTGGTAAAGTCCCCATGTAGTTGAGATGGAGTACATAAATCCCAATCTTTTAGTTGCATTCTCAGGATTCTTTCCATGCTCATCTTACTGTTCTTCCTATGAAACATCCAACTCCATAACTAGTGAGATGCTACGAGATAAATCCGTCATCATCAACCAAAACACGTGAGATACATGCTTGATACCATTGGATTTACCCTACCCAGAACGCTTGTGACATCGATGACTCGTCCTTAGATTTTCGTTGTTCTTGCCTTTTGACCCTCCAAGAAATGATTGCAGAAAGAATCAGGGCGTATTCAAGAGGACCGGACACAGCGCCAAATTGAGAAATTTTTCATCTTCAAGAGGAGCACGCCCTTTTTCCTTCGTCCCTGATCATCCCATGGTAGAACCAGAAGCCATTTACTGGACACTTAATCACAGGAAACAAATTAAAATCTGCGGTTACTTTTTCTTAAAAACCTGAGATTTACCACCTCACAAACTCCATTGAGTCATCCCCAACCGCTTTGGTTGGCCGGATAGAAACAAGATATATATTACGCACGAGAAAGGAAACAAGAAATCCCAAGAGTATTTGTTTTTTACTCCCTGGACATAATTTCAATCTTCGTTGAAATTCACATACTACGGAAACAAAATTAGAACATATATTAGAAATACCAAAACCCAATACTTGAACATTCATCAGAAATACCATACTAAAGCTTAGTGCTTGAGTATCAACATTTCTTATATAACATGAAAAAATGATAATATTAATTCATAAATACTGGAGCGGCAAATTTAAGGCTCTAAGTCACGTTTGAACTTTTTAACAAATTGATGTTTCGATCTCTATGTTTTCAAATAAATATTGTCTTTGAATTAAATTTGCTTTAATCCCATTTCATTTATCTTATATAAACATCAACAATAGATGAAACACGAGCTAGAATAAATTTAAAGGGAACTTAGAAGCACAAACTGCTCCAAAACCTGAAAAAATGAAGGTTCTATCTCAAGATTCATGAGATGCTGCGTTTTCTCGTTCGAGATGCTCACTAGCTTCCTTTAAGGACAACAGCTCTTGCAACAATTGTTGCCAGTTTAGCTTCATTGTTCGTACGAATATTGGCTGGGACCTTTTCTTGGTATCCCGGAGCACTTGTTTTTTTCTTCAAGCCATCACATTGGCTGCAAGAGAAATTCAGTCAGCAAGGAAGAGATGCAAACTTTAATCACTCTTCCTAAACATCGCTCAAGAAATGTAGGAATAACTGGGACTAAAAATTCTAGCATAGCACAGCAGAAATAGGAAATTTTACAGTCAATCCAAATTAGTTCTAAACTCAATTTGAGAACAATACAAATCGGAAGTTCATGTAATCAACACTGCTTAGGCTTGAGAAGAAAAAGAGATGTGACAGCATGTAACCGAATCAAACAAATTTGAGGTTCAATTGACCTACTCCAACTGGTTATGACTGGATTTGACTTTCAGGATATAATAAGGATATTCATCCAATTACGCATTCACAATACACAAAAATAAGAACACGAAAGAAGATAGTTCGAGATATCTCTTACATCTTTACATCCTCCATCTTCTTCTTGATCTTGTCGTGTTCAGCATCCACATTTATGCTCCCTCGCAACTTGAGGTAAACTGAAAGAATTTCGTTGACCACGTCGACTTTACAACCCACTGGCTTATCATCAATCTCACTCAAAACCTAAGAACCATTTTAAAATTCAGAGGAAACTGTTTGTAAGGGTACAACAGGAAAAATTCTGAATGTGCATAATGAAAAAATCAAATGAAGTCGACATAGAAAAACCATGTTACATACATTCAGAGACGATAATGTGGCAAGAGTAACAATCTCCAGTTCATGGTTCTTGATGGTTTCATATGTATCGTTTGTTCGACATTGAATAAAAGCTGCTCGCCTGGAAAACAGCAGCACTTTTCATAATAGTCACAGCAGGAACTAGCCATATTTACTCGAACAAGTATTTAGAACTCTAAAGAATGCTTCATAAATCAGTCATTGATCACATATTTTAATTTAGTAATAACTGACTTCAATAACTTTAAACAACCAACTGAAAAAATAAAGGAGACAAAAAATAAGAATGGAAGCGATACTTCAAATGACAGCAATAATCCATCTTATTCATAATTCTACCAGCAAACTGGCCACAAAAACAAACAATACCCACTGAAAAAAAAATATGACCATGTTTCATTTGGTTTCTGTTATCTTTTCCTTGGTCCGATAAGCATTAATAGTAATTGCCTGTTCTCTTCACATGATAGCGGTGGATAATTTTTTTCTTTACCTTTCGTGTCTCTCATTTGGCGGCAACTGTGACCGAAGGGCCCTCAGTGATTTTACTAGAGAATCGACCATATCCATCTCCAACTCAACATCTTCATTGGTCGAACACTACAGACAGAAAGAATGGATTTGAAGGAGACTGATTATGCGAAGCGAAACAATCATCTGGCCTTAAAACCAAAATCATTTCAACATGCAACGAGAAATCCAGTATGAGGACCTTAAAACACTGTTAGTGTCCTTACAGTGTAAGAAACAGGAATAACTGCAGAATAGAAACAGTAAATCAACAGCATAAGACTACCATCAAAGTTCTCGCAACAAATAAGCAGATAGAGCTAATGTAACTAAGCACTGCCCTTGGGTTGAAATATAAAAGAACGCAGTAAGTAACTCACGAGTCACTGGTTGCTAGCTATACATTAAAAATTTGTATAGATTTACCTACACGAGTGATGGATATTCACATATCATAATTGATTCTTTCCTCGTAAAATCTTTCTTAGAAGGAAGGCGCTGCCACAGTTCTTCAGTGACGAAGGGCATGAAAGGATGAAGTAACCGTAAACCATAATCCAAACACAGCCACAAAGTATCTTGTGCAAATCTTCTTGCAGACTCATATGCCGGATCATTATCAGTAAAATATGGCTTAATTACTTCAATAAAAACATCACACAATTGAAATTGCCACCATGAATATACAGCTGATGCAGCATCAGAAAATTCATAGGAATCTAGATACACAACATTTTTTTATATAGCTTTGTTCAGCACAGAGAGTATCCACTTGCAGCTGAAAGGCATGGCAGCAGGAACAATCTTTGCTGGAGGAATGTAATCATCTCCAAGTTTACTCATGGCAAACCTTGTCGCATTCCAGAGCTTGTTACACCATTGCCGGTATCCAACAACCCTTTGAATGTCCAGATTTATTTTGTCTGACTGAAAGAGAACAATACAAAACTAACCTCTGAAGCCAAGAAGAAAATTGCAGAAATTTCTGGAAATAAAACAGAATAAATATTAACCTGAGCTGTGTATGATACCAGGGCAAATCGCAGAGCGTCTGCACCACATTCAGGAATACCATTAGGAAAGTCCTTCACTTGCCCTTCTTTAGCAGTTTTCAATTCACTAGGATCCAAATTACCCTCCTCCAGTCTTTTGTGAAGATCTTTCAAGGATACCCCATTAATCACTTCTAGAGGATCAATGACATTTCCTAACGACTTTGACATTTTGCGTCCATGTGCATCCCTGATCATACGATGCAAGTAAACCTGCCCATAGTTAAGAATGAGTCTTCATTGACAAGTTCCATTTCTAAAGTAAAGAAAAGTAATGTAATCTGTAAATCCTAATTGCTACACGCTCCATTAGCTGCATTAGGTCAAACCGTCAAAAGGAGGCCAGTGAAATGAAGCCAGTTTCAGGAGGAACTATTCTATATCTTACAAAAACATTCTTTAACCTCTTTTAAGACGCAACCATGGCTTGTGATATAAAAAGTCCATAAACAAGCATCATCTAGAGATGAGTTAGAGAGAGAGAGAGCCTTAAAGTCTAAGTTGACATCAACAATCAATAAGGAGGCAAGCAAAGCATCAGTAAGTAACAAAATTTTAAACTTGTAATGCCTTAAACATTTTGCAGGAAATGTATTGGAATGCTTGCTCACCTTTCCAAAGGGTACATCACCTCCAAGCTTCATTCCCAACATCACCATACGAGCAACCCAGAAAAAGAGGATGTCATGACCCGTTTCCAGGACAGATGTTGGATAGAATGCTTTTAGATCATCAGTATCATCTGGCGGTCTGGCCAACCCAACACAGATAATGGAAAAAGACCAGAAGAAAACCAAGTATCTAAAACATCTGGATCATGGAACAACTGGAAGTTCTTTCTGGTAAATATTTTGCTAGCCTCCTCATAAGCCTCTTCCTCATTCCTAACAACCACCCAATGGTCATTGTATGCACCAAGTTCCTTCAATTCGTCATCATCCAACATTGCATACCATGCCGGAACACGATGACCCCACCACAGTTGCCTTGAGATGCACCAATCACGAATATTTTCAAGCCATCTGCAATGTCCAGAAACCATTATTTGATACCAAATTCACAAAAATGATATATGACCTGATGACATCAGATTATCAAGGAACTCATCAGAATCCATCAATGTAAGTGTAATCACTAATCCCCATGTAGGTCAACCAACATAAGAAAAATAGCAAATAAAACTCCAAATCACATCGTGTAAAAACCTTGATAAATCTTATTTCTTCCAAATCACATTCAGTAAAAGCCTAAAACAAAAATATCAATTTACAGCTTACCTTTTCCATTCAGCCACATATTGTTTTGGGATGATCTCCATTTTTGGATTTGTTCCATCCATGACGGCATCAAGACCTTGTTGCGCCATGCTTTTGCAGTTGACATACCACTGGAGCTTTTTGAGGGGCTCCACCACATCATTGCTTCTCGAACAAATTCCAAGGCGCATCTCATTATTTTTATCACCTCTATAGAGTCCCTAAAAAAGAAGGAAAAAACTATAATTGATGGAATTTAATGTCAATAAAGTTTCCTTGAGTCCTATAACAAAAAACTGCACAAATTTCCTGGTACAAGAATTTAACCCTGCCTCTAGAAGTTGAATGAAACTAAATATGTATAATAGATGGTTTCTGAAGGCATATGTATGTATGTATGTATGTATGTATGTATGTATGTATGTATGTATGCGTTTTAATATGAATCAAAGGCATATTGAGATAGATTTGAAAATAGATTCTGGCACATAAATACATAATTCAGGCTTACTGCGTAAAAGGGCCTACTTTAATTTTTTCAATGCAGATAAACCATAAAGTACCTTTTCCTTTAATGCTTCTATCAGAGCCACACGAGCTTCAAATCGTGGCATCCCAACAAATTCTGGACCACCATTGCTGTTTATCTTTCCATCATCACTAAAAATGTTTATATACTCAAGATTATGACGCTTTCCAACCTCGAAATCATTAGGATCATGCGCCGGTGTTATCTGAAAAATAAATCATGCTTTATTACAGTGGTTGCTTCTTTTGGAAGAGTTGGAAAAATCAATTACACTCATTCAAGGCAGCAAAAATAATACTCACCTTAACAGCGCCAGTACCAAAATTCATATCTACAAGTACTGCATCGCAAACTATGGGCAGTTTCCTCCCATTGAAAGGATGGATGGCAAATTTTCCATGAACATGGCTATATCTTGTGTCATTTGATGTATAGCAATTGCAGTATCACCCAACATTGTTTCCACCCTTGTAGTTGCCACAACAATCTCGCCTAAGCCTCCTTCCAAAGGATAAGCAAATGAAGTCAGCACACCAAACTCCACAGGTTTTTGGTATCCAGGAACACGCAATGGCGTTCTCTCTTTGATTTCTATATATTCTACCTGATAATGTGAAGGAACTTCATGAATTTTAGAATTCACTTGTTCTTGTTCATAAGAAACAATGGTGAGTAAGAACCGTGGTATCTTACCTCAATATCAGATATTGCTGCCTCAATACACAATCCCAGTTCACTAGACGCATGACAAATTAAAGAAATTTGCAAAATGAAGTAGCGGAGCGCCGAGGGGATAATAAAACCTACTAGGAGAAAAACCAGGTTCCGATGGGACAGGGGTGGACGACGACGACGGCGCCGGCGAAGAAATGTAGTGTTTTGGCCACGGTTTTGTCTTGTTAACGTATATTTACACAAGCTCGCATTTGGTAAATTTTTCGCCTATTTGTTATTTATATTTATATTTATTATCAGTTTTAAAAATTATTTTTATTTATTTATTAAAATAAAAATATTTTGATCTTCCGTCAAAATAATATTTTATCATTTTTTTGGTATGCATATGAATAACGAATGATATTCCTCTCTTATTCACAGTATATTTTATTAATTTATCTTTTTATAGCATGAATGTTTTAAAATTTATATAAAATTAATAAAAAAATACGTGAAAAATATATATATGCATACAAATATGTAAAATAAATCTAAAATTCAAATTGTAAAATATGAAAAATATTTTTTAAAATAAATGCTTGTGATAAATTCTGTTTGAAATTTTACGAAGTTCATTTGAAATTGGTAAAAATTGATATATAAATAAAATTTAGTATTTTACAAATATACAAAAATATGTATAAAAATTGAAAGCAGTTGTAGAATAATGTACTCGTACCTATAATGTATCATTAATTTTCAAATTTCAAGTATTTATACTAGACAAAACTTGTGTGAGACGGTCTCACGGTCGTATTTGTGAGACGGATCTCTTATTTGGGTTATCCATGAAAAAATATTATTTTTTATGCTAAAAATATTATTTTTTATAGTAAATATGAGTAGGGTTGACCCGTCTCACAGATTAAGATCCGTGAGACGGTCTCACATGAGATCCACTCTTTATACAATATTTCTACAAAATCACGTATCTAATATATTTCATCATTTTTATTCAAAGAATGATTAAAAATCATAACAAAATAATCACAAATCTTAAAAAAAATTATAAGCACACAAAAAGTGCACAAAAAACCTAGAAATAATAATCCTCCTGGATTGGTTGGTCAAAGTGGTTTTTTTTCACGTTTCTTCTTGTCGGTATTATTTTAAAAAAATTTAAGCATTCATTTCATCAAATCGGATTTTTAAAATACAAGAAATCCAAGATAACATATTTTAATCTAACCAATGTAAATTAAAGGAGTTATTAAATGCTCTATGAACAAAAACGCAAAAACTTTTTATGAGACGGTTTCACGGATCGTATTTTGTGAGACAGATCTCTTATTTGGGTCATCCATGAGGTTGATCCGACTCACGGATAAAGATTCGTGAGACCGTCTCACAAAATACCTACTCGAACAAAAAATGTGGACACAACTTTCTAGTATATCGTGTTTTAGGCATTCAAAATTGGTACATTTTTCAAATTTTTATTTTTTTTTTTAAAGATGCCATTGTATTTTTAAAATTTTATATATTTCACATGTGAGATGATGAGCTTCGAGTCCTAAGATGCGTAAAGTGCTAATGGATTGGTCCCACGAATTTCCCAGCTCCACTGTATTCAACGTGGGCGTTAAATTTAAGCCAAAAATATCTATCTGATTCATTTATTTTAAATTTAACTGTACAAGGAATAATTTCGAAATATTTTTGATACCTTGTCTTGCAACAATTATTTAATTTAATCGTTATCTTCAAGTATAAACAATTTGTGTAATTATACTCAAAACCTCATTTCATCCACAGTCATTTTTTCTTTAGTCGCAAAAACTCATGTTATATATCGGGTTATATATCAATATTATATCCACTTTCGATAATCATATTGGTATATTATAATGCATGTAATCGTTATATCGAATACTCGTATTTGATATGAGTTCGTAGATGACCAACTTAAAAGAAAAAGAAGAAATCTAGAATGGACATTTTAGACACATTATTAAGCACATATTATACCAAAGAGAACACAAACTGTATTAACAAGTCTCCCACATCGTCCAATTGACCTGTTAGGAGTGGTAGAATGACAAAGCTATTTCTATAGGGAAAAAAAAACCAAAAAATAAAAATAAAGACAAAGCTATTCAATAACATGTGCATTAAACTACACTCCATGTTTTTCTTCTCAATATTTTGAAAAAATCGTTCTTTTACGTTCTAAACCAATCATCAATCAATCTAAAATTTTACTATCATCGAACAGTTCACGAGCTTTTCAAAGCAATTTTGATGAATATTTGATTTGTATCTGAAGCTATTAAATTAAAATATGTTCGATTTTTTTTTAAACTAAAATTTTGTACTCGATAGTTCGCGAACCGCCAGTGAACTTTAATATTTTAATAATATAAGATATATATATATACATATACCGAGTTTTTCAGTCATTTCGAGCTTTCCAACCTTCATTTGCAATCCTCAGAGCAAGAGTTTGAAGAGCTCACGAATAGAGTTGGAAATTTCGAACTCGAAATTTATTCCGAGTCGAATTCGAGCCAAACTGTCTAAAATTTTTGAACTTCCAACTAGAATATCTTAATTAAAACATTAAATATTACTAATAATGTGTTCGATTAAGTCAATTAATCAAGTTCAAACAATTACTATTTTATTTCAATATTTCCTCGCAAAATATAATTTTATTTTATATCACGACAACTTTGACTAGCTATATCATATCCATATAATATTTTGAGAATGAATATCAAATTAATGGCAAATTATTTTCAGTGAATGGATTGGAAAACTTAACCAAAAACCATAATAATTTTCCTCTTGTTTTGGTATTTATGCAATTCTCTAGTACCTGTGGGCGTTTCAGACAAAATATATTATGTAATAATAGCAGCAGATGTAATATGAGAAAAGCCACCGCTTACAATCAACAGACATATAAATTATTCACCATTTCGTCTCCCGTCTTACCATCGCCTTTTCTCTCTTCGATTTTCACGACTCCTTGTTGGATTTGCTAACTGCATACGTTCATCGGCGTTGATAATTCATCTGAATCGTCCGATCATCGATTCACGAAGGTTTCGTGTTTCTGAATTTTATTTCTGCTAAAAGCTGAATTTCACATCAGTTATCTTTTTTAAAAAAAAATTATTGGTCCGAAATTTCTACGTTTTTAATCTGTATTCGTTACCTAATTATTGATTCTGATTTTTGTTTTCGATTTTTCCGATTAACTAGTTTTTTCCCTCTCTGTAATTTTATCGATCATCGATGCTTTTTTTTAGTACGATCGTGGTATACAAAGTCGTTTGCTTTTGTTGTGAATCTGTGCAGCTTTGATTTTCGGAGTTTTGTTGTGCTGCTGTTTATCTGTTGGTTCCCGTTTTTTCACACGAAGTTTATTGGGGTTGTGAATATGGTGACGATGATTTAGCTAATAGATGTAATTTATGGCATTATTTGTTAGAATCTAATATTGGTCTATCTGTAGTTGGATACTTTTTTAAAAAAACCAATTTTTCTCTTGTAACATTTGGTGAAAATTGAACCCGGTTTACTGAAATCGGTAATATTTGGTGCTTTGAGCTGATTTATATCTGATTCATTGTTTTCCTTGTCAGACATTTCCGGTAAAAATTGTGTGCACTGTAGTAGTCTTTATGGTTTCCCTTTTCATTTAACTCTATTCCTAGGTTTATGATTCTGAGGGCTTTTGGTTTTTGTCAATTTTGACTTTCTTTTTTTGTTCATCTTAAATAGCCTTAAGTTCTTGAAGCACGCCGTGAGAGAATTTACAGGTGAGATGTTTTGATCCACAGCTCTTTCATCCTCTCCCCGTTTCTTTCTTAAACAAGTATCATCATTTGATATGAGCTTGAACTATGGCCAGCAGTTCAATTATTGTCAATTGCTAAGGTATTTCTTTTACAGTTGTAAGATGATGGCCTAGCCCAGCGAGGTTATGGATAATACATTCAGGTCGTGGTTTTATGTATCTTTTGTAGCTTAGTGATGACTAAATTGTTAAAAACTTCATATATCCGCTATCCTCCTTATCAGTGATGGGGAACTATTTTTAGTGGACGGTTTCTCAGCCTCTCTATGAAGACATTTTGAAGTCCTCAAACATGCACTCTTTTGAATTATAAAAGATTTTCACATGCACTTTGTCCAGACTATTCTGAGCACCCATTTTGAAATGGAGTACAATTTGAACTATAATGAATGATTTTAAAACAACTTTATATTTTTCTTGGTCTTGTTATCATGTAGAAACTGGTTCTTAAGTAATGCCAAGCTCAACATTCTAACGAAGCAAGAATATGGAACTTTTCTGGGTTAAAGCTTAAGGTTCAGAGAAATCAACATATAATGATCACATCACGATGGAGAGTTTGATTAATTTCCGATTCCAATGAGCAAATTTTCTCCTATAATCGCATTCATTTTTGAAGCATTTGGTGGCTGGTGCATCTTATGCAGGAGCTAATGCATATTGTGGGATTTATAACCAAAGATCACTCCCAAAAATTTGTTCCCTCAAAATTGTTAGGAGAATAAAACCATTTGGCAGGTGGAGTGGCGGGTGGCCTATGATGGTCAGACTGCCCTGACTGTGCAATTAGTGGGACAGGAGGTGTGCAGTAGATAAGAACTGAAAAGCTTCACAGATCTTGTTTCCAAATAAATCAAAGTGCATTTCTTACTTCTGAGTCATTTAAAATTCTATTGTCATGAATAATCGAATATTAAGATTAATTGTTCTGTTTTTTCCCTTTTATCAATGTAGTTTGCCTCAGGGTTCTTATTGCTATGATTGTGCATATGAGAGGATTGCATTTTATAACTTTTTCCGTGAGTTATATATTTATGCAGAAAAGGGAACACGTAAGTTTATGTGAGTTTCATTTTAGGTTAACATACAATTTATTTAAACCTTACTTTGAACCACTGTGATGGTGGTCTTAAGACCAGTCTTCCTTTTTTGCCATTTATTCAAAATTATTTGTTGGTCTTGAGATCTGTTATCTCAGATTATATGTGATTCCATCTAGCTTTTGATCCGAAGGGGAAATTGGTTTTGCAGAATCTTGTCAACTATGGGGCATAGGTATATTTTTAACACACCTCAGACTGTTGAGACGGACGACGATCAGGGATGGAATCACTCTGAGCAACCTTACATGACTATGGGTATGAGTTCCTCACATTCATGTTCGTTCAAGGCCACTCCTCTCTTTATTGAAACGGGGAAGAAAAATATCTTACATTTCCAATTTGCTTACTTTAAAGCCATTCATGAAGTTTTCTTTGGTGTTGTAATATTCTGAATATTTTTGTCCCGTTAAATTTGGTTTCTTACCTTAAGTTTTGTGACACTATTCACAAACTTGAATGTGGAATATTTATTTGTTTTCTTTCAATGTTTAGATGAACTAAACCACGGAGGAATTTGTCTTTGGAGTGAGGAACCACACTGTTGAATGTCATTTCTTGTTATCTTGAACCTTGAGGCCATGATTAGGAAAGAATAAGTTGTGGTTATGTTCGATTGTCTTGTACTCTCAAGTAGTTGTATTTCAAAAGGTTTTTAAAGAAGTAACATCTTCATCATATTTAGTAATGGTGATTAACGTCCCTACTTCTCTTTTGTTTTTGAAGCAAGGGTCAGTGCTCCTGACAATAGCTCTCTTATTAATCCTGTGGATAATGTAGCAGTTCAAGGCGGACACATTTCTTTGCACTGGACACCTGCTCCTAGGTCTAGTGGCTACTCTCCGTCCATTCTTAATGGCGAACTGTCACGTTATCAACCCCAGGCTCCTGGTTCTTCTCACGACCCTTTTCTTCGTCAATCTGCTGCTGGAAATTTCCCTTTGCCCCAAGATAATTATCCGCATCATTCGTCTTCCGCCAACCTTTCTGAGCAAATGATACCTGTGGCAGATGGTTGTTTTTCTTATCAGACTATTGACAGTGGCCGAGGACCTTACAAACGTAAATACCTTGGCAACCCTCCATTGAATGACAGGGGTTCTACTAGCAGATGTTATGATGTTGGAAGTTCATCCAATGTTCACTTGCCCACTGACGACCCATGGGAGGAGAAGCAGAATGCAGAATCTTATAATTCATCTTGGGGGTATCCTTCTCCCACTTGCAGAGTAAATAACCTTTCTATCAGTAGCAATGGTACTCTGAGAAATGTGAGAAGTCGAGCTGAGGAAGACCTCGAAATCGCTTTGTCCAGGACCCATTTACCTAGCAGTTCTATGCACAATTCCTTTTTCAACAGGGCTTCTGATCAATCTAATCCTGCAGATGCCTGGAGCCAGAGTTCTAATGGTTCCACAATGGAATGGAACCAGAATTTCAAGTTACTTCCTGGTAATGGGTTGACTTGTGGATCAGGTAACTTGCACCAATTTATTTCATTCTGTCAGTCAGTTGTGTTGCTAGGGTCTAAGGTTTTCCTAATGATGAAATTTCAGATTCCAGCTTCTTTTGTAATGATCCAAATCCCATGAATGCACTTACGAGTCATCCTAATGTTTCTGCTGAGGCTGGGGATTACCACAATGATATTACCTCAAATATGAATCCTGTTCCTCAAAATGTAAACAATAACTTGAACCAGTCCACCAGAGGAGTTCGAAGTGGCTATGGTGCAAGATCTGTCCCATCTTTCAGGGCTTCTTCAAGCACTTTTCACCCTGGTCACATAACTCCCTCAGATGAAGGGTTTCAAATTGCTGCAAAAAGTTACCACCCCAGAAATCGCCGAGCATTGCCCTCCGTTAGGATGCGCAACATCAACAGGAATGGAAGGGCTTTGATGTCAAGTGAAAGACAAAGATCATGTGATGACTACGCAAGTTTCCACAATCGATTGGAGGTATCCACTTAAAGTATTGTGAATGAATTTGGCATTATTTTCTTCAGAGGGTTTGTTCTCTGTGAGAAGATTGGGAATACCAACTTTGGCCTGAGTGCCATTTTGTGGAGGCAACTTTTTTATGAAACTGCTGCACTATTTTCTTTTTCCCAACATTGCTATTTTCCCCTAGCCTGTCAAGCGGAGGACCTCTAGTTACAGATGGTCAGTGATGTTAATATAACTCCAAAGTTCTTCCATTACCTGAAAAAATAACTCAAGGTAGAAAGGAAGACAAAACACTCAAGGAGACGTAAGAATTGTAAATGGATATATCACTACTTCTGAAGTTAGTTTCAGATGCTATAAAATCTGTTTCTTGCTGATTAAAGTTTTGTTGAAATGGGTATTATTCAATATTTTTCTGCGCCTAAACATGTGTGTGTATTCAGGGGGTCGTGATTTCAGAACAGCAGACTACATTTTATGGGTCCAGAGCTCTGTTTGATCAGCACAGGGACATGCGACTGGACACAGAAAACATGAGCTATGAGGTCACTTTCTTCTTCATTTTCTTAGATTCTTGTCGCAAGTATTTAGTTATACACCTAAATTGTTATCAAACAAAAGCATTTGACATGTACAGGAGCTTCTTGAGTTGGGAGAGAGAATTGGAAGCGTCAGCACCGGGCTGTCTGACGAGTCGATTGCCAAATGTCTCATCGAATCAATATATTGTTCATCTGACCTATTTCAAGATGAAGATGAAGGATCATGTGTTATTTGTCTGGTTAGACTCTCGGGCATTCTTGCTATCATCTTCTTGATTGTTATTTCTGGTTGGATTATTTTGCTTGCATTCAAAGTGGTCGAGGAGAGAGCAGTCAATTTTAGCTGACTTTTCGATGGGATTTTTTTTAAATCAGTAATAAATGTTAAATATATAGATAAAAAAATTTGTAAATTACATAATACACTGGACATACCCGAGCTAAATAAAACATCAAGAACACATAACAACTAGTCTAGCATTTGTCCAATCAAAGAAGACGAGTGAAAACCAAAAGCGTGATTATTAAAAACACAACATCAACATTAGGTGATCAATGGAAATATTTTTTAGCTTTATTTATATTTTTTCTATTTAAAAATTTATATTTTGTCCCTAAACATTTCCTGGGTTTGTTTTACTTCCAAAAAGAACATTAACCCATCCCACCTGTCTGAATTTGTTTCCCGACGAAATCACCCCTATGAAAACAAACGGGTGCGTTGCAAATTTCTGGCTGTTAATTGATTCGTCGTCCATTTGATATGAAAATATGGTCATTGATTCTTTATATCGTCGAATTTATCAGGATGGATACATAAACATGGACGATGTTGGGATGATAAAAGTATGTGGCCATGATTTTCATGTGGGATGTATCCGAAAATGGTTATCTATGAAGAATTTATGCCCTGTTTGTAAGGCGACTGCTATGGATGACAAGACGAAGAACAATTGATTTATTTTGGTTCAAGAATTAATTTATCTCCCTTGTTGTAAATATGTGTACTCAAATTTGAGGAAATGGACATTGTTAAATGTTGATTGAACTTTGGTGGTTTATATTATAGTTAATGCGTCTGTGAAAAAGACCAGGGATGTTGACCAAATTTGGAAGATGAACGAACAGTTTGTGTTGAACACAATTTCTATAAGAAGAACATGTCCCGCTTTAGGTGAATGTGCCACTCTTTTTCTAAGATACAACAATTATATTTGTGATTTATAGCACAATAAATCACAAGTTCATAAACAAAAAATGTTGTTACTCTTTTGATATAAAAAAAAAGAATGGAATATATGAGCAATATGAATGCATAATTTCTTTTCTCTATTATTTTTCTATATTATGTATTGTGTCTATGATGTATATGATCTTTCAATCAGATGGACGCTTTTTGGAGTGCAAAAACCTACCAAGTCCAAAAGACACGTCTTGGAAGCATTTTTCTTTTCTTTTCGAGCCTAGAACTTTTTTAGTGTCTTTCTTATTTAATCTTCATTAATTATGTTTTCCATCGGTTCTAGCTCTTAACCTTTGAAGATTCCTCTTTCTTTCTTCTTCAGTAATTTATCTAAGAATTATTTCAAGTGTTTAGGGAATTTATTTTCTATATATTTGTTTTTTTTGCTATTTTGGTAATATATGTTATAAAATTTAAGTTTTAGTCCTACATCCTGGTGAGTTTTGACAATTTTAGTCATTTTTCATCAAGATTATTGATAAGACACTACATACATCAGCGCCACGTTAGCACTTCATTGCTTTTACATCAATGTCATGCTAGAAAAAAGACTAAAATTGCAACAACAAAAAAACAAAGATATTGGATTGGAATTTGACAAAATAGAGGACAAAATCGGCAAGAAACTAACATAAATGATAAAAAAACAAATTTCTCTAATATTTATGACAATTTTTTTTTAGTTGGGGAGGAATTTGTTAACTGATTCGTCCATACTTGAGGCCTTATCAAACCATCGAAATAAGCTAAAGAATTCGTTCATGGTTTCTAAAAAAAAATTATTCATCGACATAAATATCATGCATGCACATAAAAATCATCAAACGGAGAGAGACTCACTTGACAAAAAAAAGAAGAAGAAGGTATTTTCACTATCCAATCTGTTTCATTACTGAAAGCAGTAACCACAGATACAGAAATCAACTCATGTGGAACAGTACTTAGAAGCTAGAAATCAAAGAAAAACACAAGTTGTTCTTGAGGAGGTGCATCCATGATATTCTCCCCACCAACGTCGGTAACTTGTCCAAAAAACACATCAATGCGGATCCTATTTGTCAATGTGGTGGTGAGGAAAGTGAGACATTGGAACATTTGTCTTTTTATTGCAATAGAGCTAAGTTGGTATATGGAAGCTAGCTCCATTGAATTGGGACAGAATCCGTAACACTCCGGACCATTTTGGTTCATGGTGGCAGACACTTTGCGCAGTTCAAAATTCCAACAACTACACATACCAAGTACATGTCTTTGCTGACATTGTGTGGTGGTTATGGAAGACCCAGAATTTATGGATTTTTGAGCTAAAATGGACACATTGTCTCTAAAGCTTTGGTTGAATGGAATTAGTAACTATTCTTGACATCTTTTGCCCTTTGCTATTCTTTTGAGGTGGTTATTTGGTTGGATAGAGATTGGGATCATCAGTGGAAGATGAGAATCCATTTGCTTCATTGAAATCTATTATATATGTGAAGCAAATGTTGGGCTCACTCAATTGAAGCCCAAATATAAACCTATTTTTTTCAAATGTCATAAAAATGTTACTAATAGATTTCAATAAAGCCTAGTATTAGGCCCAATAACTCGGGACCTCTCGCACCCTAAGCGAGAATCATACCACTAGACCAAATGCCCTTAATTAAAGGAATCGTGAATATTAATTATTATAATGTAATGTTTTAATCCAACTACACTTACTTCTTACCTCCAAAATTATCTATCCAAAGTATTTAATAAAAATGAAATTAACTAATATCAATTTCTTTCCATACTTTATTTAACAATGATGACAAGAAATTATAACAGTAAATTAATTCAATTTAATTACCTATATTACGGATCCCACACCATCCATTTCTAAAACACCTTCTCTACAACTAAACTAATTTTACATATTATCTCGTACGTATTAATTAAGTTTAAACTTTATGATAAACAAATATATCTCTAAATATTGAATATTTATATACTTTAAAAATATAATTTTTAAAGTTTAAAAAGGTGGAAAACTTAAGCTTGAGTTTTGAGTTTTTTTCAATTATAGTAAATTATATGTAATTCAATATATTATAATCCAATATATTATTACATTAAATCATAATCAAATTTAAAAAAATTTCCAAAAAAACATTACATATAAATGACGTTTATTAATAAAAATAAATTTGAACCACAAAAAAGACATAATTGTCAATTTTACAAACTTACTAAGAAACAAGAACACATTCAACTCGAAAAAAAAGAAAGGTGATAAGAATACAAGACACGTGAATCAATCCAACAGCATACTAAGTATCACGATGTTTTTAATATTCGATTCGTACAAGATAGACACACAAATTTAGCCCACACGCCCCATGATCTGACCACCCGGGGGAATCATGGCCAAGACCGGTTGAGCGTTGAAGCCAGGATGATGAAGCCTGCGACGTACCTCACGACCTTCTTGACAAAGGGCGCATGGATGGCAAAAGACGTGAGTAGCAAAATCGCACGCCGTTTCGCATTGCTCCAGATGAACCTCATCTTCCACAAAGCTTCCACAGCATCCACATGATCTGTTAAGTGCCTCACAGCTTCCCTGTTGGTGTGTAATGTTTTTAGCGTAAGATAGAAATCTACCATATAGACCAGACAACCAATTCAAGGTGAGGTTATGTATCTGATCCTAGGACAGGAATTCTAGCGTTGCAAAAAAGGCATAGTAAATGATAATAATACATCTCAAATATTTTAAACTATATAATACTTTGATGGCAGGTTACGATTGCAATTCATACATGCAACTATACAGCACAATGAGGGAAACGTTTGCTAACATGTGTTGCCCATGGAATTTTTTGGAAGTCTTTGCTTGGATGGTGACACGACAATGGTAAAGGGAAGAAGTAGGTGATAGGTTTGTAAACTAAAAAATCCTGTCACGTACACGTGAATGAAGAAATGCAAGCCGTTCTTCTTCGACTTGCAGTGGAAGTTTGAGAAGGCATGAACCATAAATTTCACATGCTTAACATAAACTGGGGATGACTATCAAGTTTGGATTCATATTTAAGTGGAAGACATGAAAATGTACAAACAATTATTCAGTTACGATGATTTGGAATGATATACGAACAAGTTTTTAAAAATATTAACCCCGTGATCGAAAAACTCTTGGTGCAATGTATTGTATTGTGTGTAAAGGTAAAATAAGGCCTAACTATTTTTTAAAAAAAATATTTGTACAGGTCTATTCTTGCAAATGACCTGATCCAGTTATTTGCTGGGAAATATGAGCATAGAAACGTGCATATACATATTTTGAACTGTAAATTATAAAACACCGTGCAAAGTAGAAACAATTGTATTCAATGGCAATTTTAATTGTCAGCTCCAGAACATGACGACGCTAAGGGATCAAAACAAGTTGTTCATGTGGAATGATGTCTGAAGAGTATTAGACACAAGTTCTACAGAAAAATAGCACATCAAGATTCATGCTTAAAAGCTCAAGGTAAATCATACAAGTGGCATAACAATTATATATATCTTTTGTAGCATGAAAATTTAAAACACAACTGACCTCTAGGTTAAACTTCCTTCGAATGGCGGTACGGGTGGGATAAGAGAACCAGGGTGCAAGGCAATTCCCACCGAAAAATGAATTCCCGATCAAGTACAAAGCAGTGTATGGCAAGCAATGATTAGTAAAACTACTGGGAGTGGCTCCGAGTCTCTCAACATTGCTCCCATATAGTAAGCAAGGGGCGATACTGCCCAGCAAACCTGCTCGATGCAGAATAATCAAACATTCATGAAGAATTGAAACCAAAAGAATTGGAAAAGACACACTTTTCAGAAGTAATGTCTAAACAACGCAACATGCTTTTGAAATCTAAATGAAATTCATTGAAAGCAATGCAATTACACTATAATAATTAAAAGAAAGAAGCAAGTTGAGAAATACGACCGCAAACATGCATAATTTCAAGAAACATTATGTCACAGAAAGAACATGACCCAGAGAAAAAACCAGCTATTTGACCGGACAAAAATACAATTTCTTCACCATCAAAATAGTTATCAATAACATACGAAGGAAACATGGGGGTTAAAACAAACAGTCATTAGTTATGTCAGTATTTAACCTTTGGTTTACTACCTATTCATTTGAGACACGGTTAAAAGGAGCATGAAGCCTTTAGACGGCACAAAGTCATTGGCTTCATGGTCATAATATGCCCTCAGCCTCTACGATCACAGGTGCATCCTTTGGGGGATTTAAAAGACCACACACACTCATTTGATACAAATAGGTTCGAGCATGATCAACGTGATTTTCAGATATCCCCTTTTCTTTCCTTTGATGATAAATTTTCTTGATCGTATCTTTCATTTTATTTACTCTATCACACATTAAAAAACGAATCTTTTCCGACCCGATCAACACATATAAGTAATTTGATTTCATTTAGTTAATTTTGTTTGACTTTACCCCAAATTCAATCATCAACAATAAGTGAACGACCTCCAAAAACGTGATAGATTCAACAAACCAAATATGTTAAAACACAAATCTTGATATGGCAGGAAAAATATCAGGCAAGAATGGCTCACAAACTTCAAGATCACTGCTACAAAACTCATCAGTTCTCCCGAGACAAGAGAAGATGCCGGAATCCCATTGGGACCTCTGCATATTGACCTCACCAACTGGAAGCCCATCGGCGGTCCAGCCTATCGACACCGCCGCGGGAGGAGGAGCTCCTCCGTTCTTGGCGGTGGGCTTCTTTTCATCCTTTGTAGCCTCAAATTCTTGATCGTGTTTCGGAAGCAAAGGGTTGGATTCCTCGAAATTTGCCATTCGAATACCAAAAAAACGCAGAGATTAATGGAATCAGGATTGTGCGTTGTGGTTAAATAAGCGGTGAGATCAAGAAATGGTCTTTCTTTCTTTCTTGAGGAAAGAATTGGTCTTTTCGAAATGCTTATCTCGCCACGCGGTTGCTTGCAATTTTTTATATATATTTTTTTATCAAGATACTTTGAATTTTGGTCAAATAAATAAATTTTATCGCTGAGATTTTTTTTTAAAAAAAAACCAAAAATTAAAACGAACTTGACGGCATGGAAGCGAGAAGATACGAGGGGATGAAGCTGTCTATTTCTTTCTCTAATAAAATAAATAAGAGTAGATTTCTTGTTAGACAATCTCACGAATTTTTATCTGTAAAACAAGTCAATCTTATCAATATTCACAATAAAAAGTTTTGTTTTTAACATAAAAAGTGATATTTTTTCATGGATGACTCAAATAAGAGATTTGTCTCACAAATACGACCCGTGAGACCGTCTCACACAAGTTTTTAGCATAAATAATATAACACCTTGAAATAAAACAATGAATTAACTAGTTACTACTTCCATAAAATAATGACATAATTATTAATATATGTGGCAACATCTATGGACATTACAATTTTTATAATGAAATGTAAAAACCAAAATAATTGCTAATTCATTACATCACATTATAATCATAATAATATCTATAACGTAGGTATATTTTTTATGCTAGATCGAGTTGAATGTTTGTCTCATAGAATTGACTAATGAGACAATTTCATAAGAGTATTATGATCACATATTTAACACAAAATCACAATAAACATCGAGAGATCCTTCTTCAGCCTCCCAAGTTATTATCCTGAGAACAAGGTTTCATTAGAAAATATTTATTATTAGAACAATTTAAATAAATGTATATCGAGAATTATTAAACAAGAGCAATTTTGTCTTTTTCGTCGAATCCTTTATTTTTTAAAAATTATTTCTCGAATTTTAATGGAATATTTTTATCCCGTTTTTATATTTATCATCACTCCCTGAAATAACTCTATTATTTTTTTATATATTAATGCAATACTAATTTCCTAATCTTCGAACTAAATATCTCAACATTTTCTCGAGGCTAATTGCAAAGGGTTTTTGTTTTTGTTTTTTAATGCAAGTTACTTTAATTTTCTTGAAATAAATATTTATTTTTTGAAGGAGAGATTTTACATGTTTTTGGGCCTTTTGAGCTCTTGATCTATGATGGGCCAAGCTTGCTTTGGGATCGACACCTGGCTGATCCGCAGCCCTATTTGGTGGTGGGAGATAGGTGTGAGTCTCTGGACCTCGATAATCAACATAATAAACGTCAGATTCCATACTTTTCACTTGCAATGTCCCTAAAAAACAAAAGGTCAATTAGTCCAATCAAGATTATGATTTCAATGTACCCATAAAGTTTGATGCCACGAGAAATTTACGTTCTAAACAACTAAAACACATGGTTTCGCCTGAATCGTCTCATCGTAGAGTAGTAATGGATGTAGAGTAGTAAAAAGAACATGGAATAAGAGAAAACCTGGGGAGAAACTCGGTGCTACGACGAGGAAAATGAGTACTAGTGTTCCGAGGAGTCTAGCCTTAAACTCCATATTCCAAGATATCGACGAAATGACTCGATTTCCCTTTCTTTTCCTTTAGTTCGTTTTGGGTAGCTTTTTCGTCAAAGAAAAAAAACAAGTTTATGTGTGGGGAAGTATGAATGAATTTAGGGTGATATTTGAAAGGATTTGGAAAGTGAGAGCATCACCATTTTGCACAGCAATAGACTTCAAGGACCTAATTGTGTTGTGTTGGGTGGTGACATTTATGTAGTGTGAGATCTGCTCTTTCTTCGTTCAGTGTTTAGGTGTGGAGAAAGAAAGGAAAAATAACGGATATAATTATATATTTGGTCTTATATTTGTTTTTAAAAAAGCATTATATATATATATACACACACACACACACACACACACACACACACATATATATATATATATATATATATATATATATATATATATATATATATATATATATTGGTCTATGTAAAATACATATTATTTACCACTGATCAGCCCTTGGCATTTGATGTGAGTGGTGAAGGGATGAGTCTGTTGGGACTCGAAGATTGTAACAGACCTTAAAAAACCAACCAAACAAGTAGTTTTGTTATCTTATAATTTGATGTATATAATTTAAAGCCTTATTGTAAAAATACACACAAACTCATACGAGACCGGCTTATATGTCATTTTTGTGAGACATATCTCCAACTGAACCTGACTCACGAAAAATACTATTTTAGTAATTATGTATATGGATCAGTCTCATCTCACAAAAGTCCTACTCGTAAAGATATACGTTGTGACTCGGATGAGTGTGCCCATGCCATTTCCCTTATGGGCAAACTATGGACATTCCCATGTGTGTATTATTGAAAATGTCTTAGATATACATCCCATTCACCGGACCATCCTTTTGGCTGGACTTAACTACACAACACACAACCTAACATTTTACGTGTGTCCTCACTATATATAAAATATCGTGAATTTTCCCCAACTTTATGCATATTCGTCGTTCACGGGGGCATATGTTCCCATATTTCTTCTTAAGTCCCAGAAATTCACAATTATTACCAAATTTTTGCAAGTTTGGAATAATAGATCTTCATTTCTTGGGAATTTTTTTATTTTCCCTTTTTTTGAATGCGGGCATCTTTCTTTAATCAATTTCAATTCTGATTGATGATCAAGATTGGCGTCACCACTCATTAATCTTTTGTGACCATTTGTAGTTGGGAAATTTAATGCAATGCTCGGAGAGGACTGAATATTTATTTGGGGGTGAGGTGTTCTTTTCGAGTAGGCTTGGATGACACAAAATCAATAGCCGGTACGCGTGAATTTTAACACACGACAGAAATTCAATGTCCTAATCTGGAGTCAATGTCTACTATAAGTGCTGCTAGCGTCCACACTTGCCGGCGAACGCATCGGTTCACACAATATGTACTACACGAGTAAATCACATTCAATCTTATAGTAAGTGTCAGAATCGATATCACATGTTCGATTTTCGGTAATTTGAGCAATCAAATTTAAAAGCGTTTGGAAATATTTTAAAAATATTATACACGAAAAGGACGAAATTTGATATTATTCGTAACACGGCCAGCGTGCTGCTGTCACTCGATCCATCAATTCTTTCTATTCGAGAAACAACAAGATTGAAGTGTTGCTTAGTCGTCGAGTTGCACGTTACGGCATTTACCAAACACGAAACATCGCGACAGAATTGGTGTGATTGGATTTCCCTCACAAAGTATTAAGAATAAGTGGTCGAACGACTGTAAAGTCTTTTTCATCTCAATTATTAAGGTCCCCGATTTGTAAAGACGTTGATTAGGTGGATACGTCCATTTTAAATGATGGGCCTTTTTTCTTAAAAAAAAAGATTAGATTTCTTGTGATACGATGTCACAAATCTATATCTATGAGATGACTTGAAAGTTGACGCTTTAGCCTTTAATAAATCAAGGTTCAAGCTCGAGTTTAATCTGACTCTCATAAATCGAACTTTTTTTTTAAAAAAAAATGTATAGTTTCTAGTCGGGGCAGTTTGGTATTCGTAAACTATTTAAATCGGTGTAAACCGGTTTGGATTGGAATACTGGCCTGTTTTATCAACTTAACCGGTTGGGGTTCCATTGAACCGGGTTTTCCAGATTCGTAATTTACGAGTGTATCGCGGACCTGGTCTATATTGGGCCAAGATGGTTCATAAAGTCCAAATGTTTTAGTGGACTTTTGTTGGGCTTACAAATTATTTCTCTCAGTTCAAATATTATTTCTACCAAAGCCCGTCCCACAGCACAGCGGAGCCCAACAGAGCATCCGCGCTGAGAGCTTTGCTTTCCAAACGAATAAATAAAATTGGACACAACGGTATTTATATTTAGTTGTTTGAAGTTAAGTTATAATTTATTAAAAAGAATTTTTGCATTCAATCACTCCTGTATTTTATGTATTTGACATTCATATCGTTTACCAAATACATTTAAATACAGTCGAGGATTAAGTCGTAAATAACTTAAATTATCGAGTTTGCCAGTAGTTTCTCGAACGAGCATTATGCATAGAGTTTTCTAATGCAGTTGATTTGTAAATTATTCCGTTAACCTAAAGTTTAATTAATCCTTACAAATGATGGCAGTTACGGATTTAATTGTTATAAAATAAAGACAAAAATCTGTGTGAGACGGTTTCACGGGTCATATTTGTGAGACGGATCTCTTATTTGGATCATTTATGAAAATATATTATTTTTTATACTAAAAGTAATACTTTTTATGATGACACAATCTGTGAGACGGTCTTACATGAGACTCACTAAAAAAATAATAAAATTTCATAATTGTCTCGAATGATTTAAAGTCAATTATTTTATTTTATTTTTTAAAATATATTCCCATTAATTACAAAACTTTTTTTTACTAGAAATGGTAAGCCGTAGAGAAGGGAGGAAGGAAAACTTATCCAAACTTCCAAATGAGGCCTACAAATCTTGCCTGTCGATCACAGCGTGACAAATGACGATGACAAATATTTCGAGTAATATATTATGATTATTTATTTTATATATATATATATATATATATATATATATATATATATATATATATATATATATATATATATATATGTTGTAGTCCATCAACCAACTTAGCCGAGAAATGACGTTTAAGACGTTTATGAGTGATTTTTATGAATTTATGATTCTTTGGGTCCTCGGTAAATCCTCTGTTTAATTTTTTTGGTATATCTTTCATAAATCCTTTGTGTGTTGTAAAATTTCCAAATAAGAACCTTATATTCATTATTATTCTGGAGTTTAAATTTCTCTTTTTCTTAGCTCAGTTTGAATTGAAGATGGTATATAAGCTGGAAACCAATAACTTCCATGTCTGCAAAAACCAATAAGAAAAAGTTTTTGTAAAACAACGCCACGAATCAGATTCCTCTTTAGATTCCAAGTCTCGGATGGTATAATATATTATCAAACCACACACACATATTTTATATATATATATATATATATATATATATATATATATATATATATATATAAAATATGTGTGTGTGGTTTGATAATTGTTTATAAAGTAGGGAGGGCTATTAAATGAATAGTAACAAATGAGATGACAATTCAGTGTCGCCTAATTAAATTTCATACCGCCAATAAAATAAAGAGCTCAATTAAATTTTATAATAAATTGTAATTAAATGCGATAAGAAGTGGGGTTCACATTCAATAACTAATAAACATCAATGGTGGCCCAAGAATAATAAGGAATAATAATAATTCATAACATATTAAGATAACCACAAGTCCTATAAGAAGTTGATGGGATATATAAATCATGTCACAACAAAAATAAATCTTATGATATAAGAATAGTAATTCTATTGTGAGGAAATAGTAAATTATTTTGTCAGACGATCTCACATTTATTCGTAAGATAAATCAAATCTGTTCATATTTATAATAACAAGTAATATTTTGTTTATAAGTCACACAAATAAGAGACATGTCTTACAAATTGAATTTTGAGATTGTATCATAAAAGTTTTTGTGTTTATTAAATTAACTCGGGAATTTCAAGATCGTGTCTGACTATGTGATAACAGTAGATATTCGTTCAACAATTCGAAACTAACCAAAGAAAAATTAAAAATTCGTTGAATATAACTTTAAACTATATTGGAAATTATCGTTCAATTAGAAGTGATCCCTATTTAAGTTACTGTAAATACAATAATCATACATTAATAAGTTGCATATAAATTTATAATTATTTATAAAAGATAAAGATATCTTGAAGTTGCGGGGCATCTCAAGTGTACCACCTCCGCCATTGATATAAAAACAAACCAGTACAAGTTACTTGATCTCGACTTCCAAATAAAAATTACTATATCATTCACTGTTTGATAATTCACATATCCTGATTACAAACTTCAAATATCCTCCTAAATATTTGTTACTCTTGAATAAAATGAGCTCGAAAAAATTGAGTATAATTGTCGATCTTGGATTTTTTAGACATCGTCTCATAAACATATTCTCTCTGAGATACCATATATCTATATTTGGAAATCAGTTTCTTTGGTCTTATTACATAATACTGGACTCAATATCTTCAAGATAAATCAAAATAATACACTCATAGAGCTCAATTCATAAGAGTTTTGTAACTCTTATCAATCGTATCCGCACACATTCACACACACATACACGACGCGCACAAGTAACATTTGTCCTTGCGTCCCAAAAATTCACATGTATCACTATAAATGAAAAGTTTTAAATTTTTCATAGTCTCGTTTGTACCCTTTTTCCCGTTTTATTGTGTCAACTCATACTACATATTTATTACTATTATTAAGAATTTTTTAATAGAGACAAAAAATTGATCTGTTTTTTGTTTTATCAATTTTGCACTAATTTGATATCAAATTTACAACAATTCAAATAACAATTAGTCCTTCGATAATTTATCACATTTTATTTTAATCCATAGATAATCACAAAAAAACTGTACACACGCACTGAGTGTGCAAAATATGTAGTATTACTAGATCCACCCCCCCATCATATATGATTTCGCCTACTCTACCGCCAAAGAGCATTGAATAACGCCACGCGTCGACTACACCAAACAATTTCAGTGAACCATTCAACGAAACACTAATTTAATAGCACGATCCGTCAACGAACATCATATTATATATAAAAGATAAATAAACGAAAATATCCCATTATCTAAATACAAAATATCTTCATTTTCAATAATTTTTGCTTCATACAATTACCTTAAATTTTCATAGTAAAAAAAACAAAAAACAAATCCAAAACGAAAATTAAAACTAAAAAATATTAAATATTGTATTAATTACTCTAAATTATGCCCCTAATTTTCTGTGCCTCCACAAAGTGGCTTCTGGATCAAGCCTTGCTCCTGTTCTTGCGGGTTCTGATTTACATCTTGTGAGTAGTAACGGGTGCAGCGAGTATCTTGCAATTTCCTCCGATTCTTGCTCGATATTCGCCGAGTTTTCCGATTCCTTTACGCTTTCTGGACTATTTTCGTATCTGGGTTCCGTCAGTTCCTCCGATTTTGCTTCATTTTCTGGCTCGTTTTCGTCTGCATTTTGAGATAACGGAGAGCTCCAAAACCTGCCACCCAGTGAAGAAGATCTGTAAGGCGCAGATCTACACCTTGTCAAGAACAAAGCATTTTTTGGTGGAGAGGATGGAGATTCAAGAAAATCCCTCTTAAATTCTTGCACCCCAGCTCCAAAATATTCATAATTTTCGGTTTTCTGATCAGAATAAGCCCTGAAGGAATCCTCCGTGGCGTCAACTTTCTTGCAGTAGCCAGACCTGAAAAACAAACCCCACTTGCAGAAAATCCTTCTGAATGACCTCTTTCGACAGCATGATAGCGTGAAATTCTTCTCACCAAAAAGGGCTTTCTTGACCCACCAGCAGGTGTGGCGGCGCGCCGCTGATCCACGTGGTTTCTCGGCCTTCGACACGGCGGAGCGGCGGACTCGAACTTGGCCAATGCAAGTGACTTTCGGGGAAGATGGTTCTTGAATATTTCCATTAAGAGCCGCATCGATTTTTCTGCTGCGCGTGTAGAACATTGGGCTTGTGCGCGATCTTCCTCGGCTTCTGCTCCCCACATTGCTCCTCAAGAATTTCAGCAACGGCGGCGGAAATTTGTCAGTCCTGCTTGGACTTGATAGCGGCTTCGATAAAGCTAGCATCCTTCTACACGAAGCACAGATCCTACGCCGAATCTTGTGATTTTTGCTCGGATCTTTTTATGTTATTTGTGTTTTCCTGTGTTTGTATGCATCTTTTGTGTCGTTGCCAGTATTTGTGCGTGGCTCGTGCGTGGTTGACTGAAGGAGAGGGGAGCTTCAGGAGAGGGGCCTCGCGAATCGAAATTTTCGATCACTGGAATTAATTAATATATTAATAAAAATTTAAAGGCGCAGATATCATGTACATGCGACCACTTGGCCATCTGACTGGCTTGTTTATGTCACATATAGTATATATTTTTGGATAGAGGACATGATATTTATTTCGTGTAATATATGTGAAAAGTTTAAAATATATAAAAATATTACTAATTTTTTTATTTCTAATAATCAAATTCATTTTATTCATGTTTTAAGGAAAAAAAATTATGGAAAACGTTAATTTACTTGATTTATAATGAGTTTTATATTTACATTTTATCAAAAAAAATCTCTGGTAGTAGACATGCCAATAATGAATGAGGTATTCCAATAACAAAGATCGGATTAACTATCCAATTGTTAAAAAAGAGTAATCAGACAATTTTTGCCAAATAAAATTAAGTGAATCGTAAACAAACATATTTACATTTTTTCACTTAGATTTTTATCGACACTTTCATTATAATCTAGAATTTTGTCCACTAAAATATCGAGTCATCCCAAAATTTGTTGGTCCGGTTGCGATAGACGCGATGATGTTTTACTGACATGCAAGTCGTTTGGTACAAGACATCAAAGGGCAAACATTTTCCCACATTCAATCTATCTTGTTCATGGGTTGATGAGATGCTAGCATAGGGGTAGTACCCTCACACCATATCTAAGGGTTTAATGATACCTTGTTGAAACATAATCGAATACCAATACTGATTGAAAGGACTGAACATAACCATGTTAAAACCCCGATTTAGAGAAAATTGCAATTTTTGTTATGTAACTTGATATGATATGAGTTTTAATCGTATTTTTTTTCAAAATTTTGGTTTCATATAGGGACTTGATTTTTTTTAGTCATTTTTTGCTGTAAAAATTGTCGCGAAACAGTCTGACGGGTTAATTTTATGAAATGAGTATCCGATGCCTGGTTTATGAAAAGTATTAATTTTTATTTCGAAAATATTACTTTACATTGCATGCATGGACCAGATCAATCCGTCTCACGAATATAAATATATAAGATTGTCTTACAAAAAAACATATTCAAATCTAAGTTACTACATGAAAACAAATTTTAACAAATTGCATGACTAAAACGAAAAACATACTAATTTATAGGACTAAAATTTCAATTTCTCCCATTATTTACTAGAATAATTTATCCATATTTGGTTCACTCCCTATGTGTGGTGAAGAGACACAATCTTCTCCTTTGATGAATGACTGAGCCCAATATTCAAATTTTGGCGAGAACAAAACTCCGGTCGCTTCAAGTTGTTATAAAATAAATTCTAATTGTTGGATAATTTCACTTTAAACGAAGGTGCATGAGTATTATTAGCAGATCGTGGAAATTTAAAAATGAAGTAGTTTTTTATTAAAATAAAATCTATACAATTTTTAAAATTAAATAGTAGTAAATACAATAAAATATGAAGAAAAAAATGTTGTTACAGTATACGAAAACCGTGTAGTTAATTTGATAATATGGACACTGTTTTAGGCATATCCAAAATTACACCATGACAACTTTCAATAGGGTGTACGAGTTAGTGATACAGACGAGCGTTTGCTCAATTATCAAAAGTTCGATTCATTCTACCAACATTTTCTTAGGTGAGCTTGTCATATAGAACTTGTCCAGCGTAGTTTACCTAATTAACGTGATTGGTAAGCCGTTGAGTTAGTACTGGGGTTTACCTACTGTGCATCAAAATATACTGTCTTTGTAATTTGAGTCATTTAAATTATCTAAATTAAATTCTAAATCTTGTAATTTTCAATTTATGGCAATATTACCATTGATGTAACACACACATGAGCATTACGTCGATATCAAGTCGACATCACATTAGCTTTATGTAGAAAAAATAGCCAATTCACAATATATGAAGATAACAAACTAAAATTAAATTTTGTTACAATGAAAGAAACAGAAATTGCAAAATAGTCGAATATAACACCAAATATATAATTTTTTCACACATGTTCATAGTATTATAGTTTTTAATTTCAAAATATTTTGTTCTTTAATATTTTGTTTGTTGATGCATTTCTTTTACTTAAAAAACGATTATTTACGATTTTGATGATCTATATCATAGATCCGTAATATATTTTACCAAAACCCCCGATATTTTATGTTATCATCCATTAAATTAATATACATTATTATGTGTATGATATATTCATTGAATGTTTGTGATATATCATCTATCTACGACATCTGTAATAAATATTAAATTAATAACTATATAATAATATAAATAAAGAATCCAAATTATATTATATAAAATTTAATAGCTGCAACAAATATTTAGCAGCGATTACAGTTGGATTCTCAGCGTTGAGAATTCATATTGCACTGGAACTCCATGTGGCTTGGTAGTTGGTACCCTCTTTTTTTCTAAAAAAAAAAAATCTGTGATGAATTTTTCCTTGTGTCAGAGAAATTTAAATAATGGGATTTTTTAGGGTTGGGACTTCTAGAGCATCTCTCCTTATTTCTTCAAAGTTTTAAAATGTAAATTATGAATTATACAACTTTAACATCTATAATCTGATTCCTTAATTTTTTTTTTAATTTTTCCCGAAATTGTAAAGATTGGGGTTAAAATAATTTTTGAATTTAATTCGAGTATTTAAATTTAATCTAACACTAATTTAATTTACTGCATTTAGCCGGAGATTTATCCCGTTTATACAAAAGAGTAACGGATGTGAGTTCTTTCATCGTAACAAAAATAATTATAATAAATATTTTAAAACTTAGTTAACAGTCAATTGGGTAGTTGATTCGTGGTTCCTAGTCAATAAAAGAGATTTGGGATGCACGTGGGCTTGTATATAATATGTTTGAAGACGTATTTGTTTACTCTCAAATCTGTTGATTTCAACAATTTTAAATTTAAAAAAACTTCCATGGGTACTTCAATTCTTTTTTAAATCCTACTATTTGCTGATTTATGTTTAATATATAGACATATATACAATCTAACGTTGATGAAGTGTAGATGCATGAGGATGACCGGGTGAATTGGGTTTGAGAGTGGTGGGTAATTACATCGGGTCGGGCTGCTTCCTGCCCTGATATATCGGATCTTGGATGAGAGGTGTCCAGACTCTGGTATGTCTGCACACTTAAGATAACATAGATCGTTAGTGGGGTGTCAGAATATTCTTCAGTGTAGTCACTCCGAAGCTCAAGTCAGTTAAATGATTTTATATCAAGAGAATGTATAGAGATTATGCGTTTTTATTATAAACATCTCAATGAATTAATATCAAGCAAATCAAATATTTATTGGAGAGAAGTCAATGATAACTTTGTTTTCAGTGTCCAGCTACTACTCATGACGAGATGATCGCTCATGCTTCTGTTCACTGATTATATCGACATGTGTAGAATAATCGAGGACTTGAAATGTTGATAATAAATATGGATTAACTATGAAAAACAAAGTCCATCAAGATTCAAATCCGACATATGGCATAAACTTTCGTGAGGACTAGTTCTCATACTCCTACAATAATTATTAAATATAAATTTAGTCGATAATAATTATCAATTAATTTCCATGACTAATAATTTGAGGGTTTTTTTTAAAAAAAATTCAAAATCAAATATGTGAGTAAATATAAATGAGGAACTTACAACGTAATGATCCAAGGAAAATAATTATAAAGTAGGGGTAATTGCATTATATTATCCAGAATTTTTTTAATTATATTATAATTGTTTTTATTCGTAGAAATATCTCGCCACGAAAATAGATATATATTCATCCAAATGGCCTGTCCTAACATTTTACCCTTTTGGAATTAATTAATTTCATTACTTCAACTTTTGGAATTAAAGTGAAAATTAGCTCTCCCTTTCTTACTATAATGCTCTGTGTTATGGGAAAATAGGGCAGAAAAGCTTTCTACGCTCAAGAAAACAAAAGGAATGCTTTCATCTTGATTCTTGTTGTGCACATAAACTATCTCGAAAACAGATGACAAGGGGAAACAAATTCCATGCTCCGTTTTCAGAATTGGAAAAATCCCTGAAGTCGTGTACCAAAGAGAAGTGATGTTTCATACAGAAGCTGTATTTGTCTCATCCCGAATTTCATTTTCATCGTGGTTGGTTGGAGTTTTATGGACAGTATCTAGTGGACCTTGCGGGATGCCAAAAAGGGTCAATAATATTTCCCGATGGCAATCATCGCAGAGGACGAAATATGAGAAGTGACCCTCTTCCTGAAGTCTATGAACACTGGCATTCGGCAGCACACGGGCTATGTGATCAGCTATGGATGGCGGAACCACCATATCATCCATTCCCTGAAAACTACCAGTTAAGGTAATGCTTAAACTCAAATACAAAAGCACTAGGAAATAGATACAATGAATAGGTATGGACCTGCCATATGTGAATCCGGCCAAGAAATCCGGTTAGTTCACATTTGGGTAGTCCATACATGAATTGCAGCCACGGGAGAATGCCTCTTCTCGGACATTTTCGCTGTGCTTGAAGTTCTGTTAGGCTAAAACCCCAGTTCGAAACTTGCAGCATAGCTTCCTCCACAAATGGTTTTGTGTTACCTTGGCGGATTGATTCTTCGACATTTCTGTGCCATATTTCCTCAAAGGCAAGTTTTTCAACGAGACTTTTATCCTGGACAAACGAAAGAGTAATATTTATGGGTTCCATTCACGAACGCCTACGTCCACGACACAAAGTCTGAAAGGCTTAGAGTTGTCTTAATAAAATCAAAGGTGATTGTGGAATATAGTATTGATTTTTAACGTTGATGCTCCATCCAATACAAGGGTGGTAGAGAACTGATTTTCAAGTACCCCAGTTCATCAACTATCCCAGGTAGCTAGCTTCTCAATAAATAATCCAACCCCGAAGATATGTATGGTTTGTTCGATCCACAAGGATGCGATATGACTTACCTTCTTTCCAAGTGACACAGATAACCATTTATCTATTCGACCATGCTTCCCCGAGAGGAATGTTTGACGGTAAAAGTAACTGAGGGACTTTGGAAATCTTCGAGCCAGATAGTACAACAATCTTTTTCTCCGTGTCCATTTTTCCCAAGTTCTCGACTTCTCTTCTTTGGTCATGCTCTTCTCGTATGGATTCACCAATGGCGCAAACAAGGCAGCACCTGTAGTCAAAACAATACTGTCAATTCAAATATTATAATAGGAAACTAAAGGATTATTTCAAGTGTTGAGTGTCCCTGAAAGATTTTACCAGCAATTTCATCTGGGATATATTTTAAAGCAGCCCAAGCATGCAACGAGCCACTCAAATATCCTAGAACCCAGAATTTGCCTTTTACTCTCACCGAATCTGCCAATTGTGACATATCCAGAGCCGAAGAATTAAGATTTCGGGTAGCATGAGGATCGCTCTCTCCGAAACCAGGAAGATCATAACTAATGACCCTCACACCGAATTCTTCCAGCAACGCCTCTTTGATACCAGGTATACCTGCCATTTCATTGTTCAAACAGTCCATAATACTGCAGTTTTATTCAAAAACTCACAGAAGTGAGAAGCCTAATACCTGCAAGTCGAGAAGAAAGGAAACCGTGCGGGATTATAATGGTAAATCTAGCTTTATCGGCCGGAACACCCGTCTCGTGATATGCTATATATCTACCATCCGAAAGCAATATACGCACAGCACTAGGAGGATGTATAGAAACTTTCTTCATCCTCGAAACGTAACTTTCATATCTACTATTTACATTCAGAACTGCAAAGATTTAGACAAACAAGATGCTTGGAGAACCAGTACGAAATGAATGTCAGATATTTAAAATATAGAATGAAGTCCGATGAAACAGAATTTCCTCTGCTCATGTATCCCTGTTCCTTTCAAACCCACAAACATTTAAGATTCAACTATCTTTATTCTTTACCGCGGTTCCTTGATGGGATCACAGTTACTGTTTACTTGGAACAACGAATTTATCCACTAATAATTCAGCGACAAATTGAAACGATTATTTCAAAGAGCTAAATCATGAGATGATTTCAAATTTACCAGCAAGAGCAAGAATGAAAACGAAGAGAAAAACCGCCCACACGTGCAGCGGGTGGCGATCCTCCGGCAAGACCTCATTCAAAATCCTCAGCCTCTCCGAAACCTCAGCCAGCGGCCCTTTGATCCCCTTCACGGCGTAAGAATCCTCAGTCAGCACCGTCTGCTGCACAACATCCCTTAACCCTCTCCCCAACTCCACCACCATTTCTCCCCACGCCTCCACGAAACCCTTTACTTGATCCTTCAAACTCTCCCTTTCCCCACTCGTCGTGACCTCCTCCACCACCACCGCAGCTCTGACTGAATCTCCGGGGAATCTTATCCCCGAGTCTTGCACTAAGCTTGCCAGATCATCTCTCCACGACTTCGAATCCGCCGAAATCTCCATAAACCAATGCTGTCACCAAAAAAAACTAGACCAGCAAAATGATTGATTCACTAAATTTTGAGCATTAATCAGGAAACAACAAGAGAATAAAGTGGGGGACGTTGATGAAATAGCTAGGAAGCAAAAGCGCAGTGGTGGTGTAGATAAAATAAGAAAAAAAAAAGTAAAGATCGTTACTTTATTAAAGGCATTCTTCATCAGATGACACACTCGTTTCTGTCAACGTATCATCCCACGCTATTAACAGCGTACCTTTCCCATCATCAAGATTACGTTGCAAGCACCTAGATGTTTGCTGACGATTATATTGTCTATCATATCTAAGTCATTTCAAGTTATAGATATAAAAATAAACATCATTTATGAACAACACATCAAATCCATATAGATATATACACACAAAATTGGGCCTATATAAAAATTTTACTCCACACTTTTTTGGGAAGTTTCTTCGTTGTAAACTAAAATGGATTCGAGTGTTTGAGTTAATATAGCAAGTGAACAATTTTTTCGAGGAGCTTATCACATAGGGTTTGTTTAGTACGTTTTAACTAATTAACTTCATGGGTTGAAGACCACTGTGTCAATAACTATAAAAAAGTAGCTGTTAAGATTGGAACTTGGATCTAACTCAACCCCAAAAGCTAGTTCAAGGGGGGAGGATTGTCCAATCCCATATATATCACTCAAAAGTTATTTATCCAACCGATGTGGACCAATTAACAGTAGCGATTATAAATTTCATCGTTTTATATATATATATATATATATATATATATATATATATATATATATATATATATATATATATATATATGTATATGCATTCTACATGATTCGTTGTTTTAAGTTCAAATAGATGTACATAATTCGAAGTGTAAATGCTCGATTTCAAATCCCATTGTTCTCCATATTTATCGATGAATTACGCAAAAATCGTTGAACGATTTTAATCACTCATTGGAAGAAACGAGTCATTTTCACTAACATTAAAAATGAGAAAATAAGGATTAAGGGTAGCATAAATGGAAAAAAAAACATGATTATTTTGTGCTAAACTTGAATTATTTGTCATATGATGTTGTGAAATGTTAATTTTTAGAATCATCAACATTTTTAATTTCTATAAAAATGTGAGGACTCGCTTGATATCGAAATTTAGAGCCATAAAAACAAATGTATAGACGACAATTGCTGCAAAGAATCATATATTTGCCCGAAAAAATTGAAACAAAAGAAGTGGTGTATGCGTGTGCGAGTGGGTGGGGAATAAATACTCCACCAGACTAACAATTACCATATTTTACTCACATACTTAATTAAATAAAATATATTTTTTAAAACTTTTTGAGAAATTAAATTACATAATTAATAAAAAAAATTAGGCTTTAAAGAATTTTAAAAATTTGTATTTAGTGATTACATTCACCATTCTAACATTACAATCCTTAATCAATCACAAATATTCGATACTACAGTCGATCTAACAAATTAGCAAGTTTGTATGAATTTCTTGTGACTTTAACATTGATAAAAATTATAATATCGAACACTTGACATTTTTACCAAAACTTATGTGGAGACAATAATACGACTTAATCGTATTTTTAATATAAATATTTATTAATTCCTTATAAATGAAGTCAAATTTTCGAATATGAGATGAAATTGAAACTCGAATAGTTCATGGTATATTAAAAATATCATTAAGTATATATATATATATATATATATATATATATATATATATATATATATATATATATATATATATATATATATATAATATAAATTATGATAATTTCTTTTTTCTAAATGTGATGTCTTTTTTATTTTTCCTCCGACGACAATAGAGTAGTCTTTATTATATTTATTTCTCAATAATCTTTTTGAAAATATATGTATGTCATTCGAGCTAACTACACATGTCAAAAAATATTCGATTCATATTCGAAATTATAGATTTTGATCCAAATTCAAACATATTCAAAATATTATTTTTTAAATTAAATTCGAGTCCAAATTATTTTCGTACCATCCAAAAAGCCACTCACAAATTTTAAAATTTTACGAATCAACATAATATTGCAAAACTTGAAGCCTTTATCTTCGAAAACATCGAATTATTGGAGCTCAGTTATAAATTTTAGCCAAATTGGGACGTGGACGTGCAACCAAATTGGGCTAAGTTATATTTTGTCGGATTTTTCAAATATTTTATTTTCAAATTCCCAGTTAAAAGCGCCATGACCAAGGAGCGAGGGCTTTCATCATAAGACCGTGTTTGGGATGGGAGAAATAAAATATTTTAATAAATATTTTTTGTGCTTGGTAAACTTTTTATCTAATTTTTTATTATATTATATTAAAATCAAGAATTTTGAGGAATATTTTTATAATCAATTATTTACTATAAGATAAATTGAAATAATTACTTAATTTCAAAATTCGTAGTGGTTCGTCATGATTTTTGAATTGGGAAAGATATGGATATTTGTTTTCGTACTAAAGGGATCATTTCACCCTACATATGGGGTAGTGCCCCCATGTGTAGATCCACGGTCTAGATTTAACCACAAGTACATGGAGTCCACTTTTTTTTTTCAAAATTACAAATGTGGTTAAATCTAGACCGTGGAAATCTTGTGAGGACACTTCCCCCACATGTAGAGTCGAACGATCCTAAAGGACCAAATAAGCAGTTATACACTTTTGTTTTATTATATAATATGATAAAAATATAACAGAAATCATCTCACTTATTAAAGCTTTAAAAAAAATTAAGTTTGAGGTAGAATTCAATCATGTTTTTATTGGATCGTACGTAAAATATTACGATTATTTACTTCCACATAAAAAAAATTATCAATTTATATACTAAATCATTTGTCTTCGTTTTTGAATAATATATTAAATCGTTTTGCTTCTTTTGTATTATGTTTTGGATTCATAGATTTTATTTAAACTGATAAAAATAATTTTTATATAATAAGCTCACTTAATTAATATTTAAATCACCACGATAAATTTAAAATTCACTTTAATGTCATGAATTCAAACAAGTCACGTCCAAGAGCAAAGTTATTTCTTTAATTAATTTAAACATCCAGTCAGGAAACTAAATTAGGATCTATTGGAGATATTTTTCGGTAATCCGGAGTAGGTGTATTTTGAATAAATTTTTGAGCTGAACGTAATAGTCTGCAAACCGCGTCAATCAGATATATCACACTAGGTAAATTTGTGTGTGAGACTACCTCAAAAAGGTTTCCTTAGAGAATAGAAAGTGTGATAAATTGGTTATGAACATATACTCTACCAACTTAGACACATTTTGTGTGCTTGTGATTTTTTTTTTGTTTTCTTGCTTCTTTGACCAAACACGCCCTACACAGTAAGCGGGACTTCCCCATTGTTAATTTCTGAATTCTGACCAAAAAACAAAATAATGGAAGCAATACTCGGGAACACCACACACACATTGTCTCAGACTTTCTACGTCTACCAAGATTAGGTTTTCGACTTCATTTCACAATTTTCTTGAGAATCGTGTTAGAGTTACAGCAGTAACAAGTTAGCTGTGATTCATTTATATCTGTGTGAAGAAGGGTTCAAACTTTTGCTGTCCTTTGACTACTTTATTCTTCTTCTTGGTGAGTCTAACGGCTGTTTTTTCCTTGTAATTTGATTTTTTTCCATGTGGGTTCGCTTCTGCTGGCTGTTTGTATGATTTTTTTTTATTGGGTTCCATCTTTTTCTGCATATATGTGCTTAAAAGATCGGCTGAGTTTTGGATATGGGAGTTTGTTGAAGATTTTTCAATGTGTGCTGGTTTTTAAGAATTTAAAGCTCGAGTATTGGAGGTATAGCAAGTTTTGAACGAATAATGGATGTATATGATTCTGCATTGTTCTGTCTCGAGAGTGTGTTACAAGGGTGTGGATTGTGGAGTGGTAAACAAATTATTTTCGCATACTTATATTTTAGTAGTTCAGAAGAAAAATGGGACATAAATATCTCAATGTGGATTTCGATTTTCTTGAAAATATGCTGACTACTTGAAATCTTTGTGCTCGAGTGGCTTCTTGTCTATGGTCTAGCATTTTAAAAGTTAATGATTCTGCCTCTCTCCCTTTCTATCATATGCTATGAGTACGGTTTATTGAAATTATGTTTTATGTTTGTTGTTTGTATAGCATTTTTTATTTACCTAAATTATTCGAATATGGTTGAGAATTTTAACTTCTTTTTTTTTTTTAAAAAAAGAACTGAAAATATTGGCAAAGATTTTGCAGATGGTGATCAAAATCTTGAAAACTGATTTTTTATATCATGGTTTAACACGATAGTAAAAACAAGTGAATCCATACTAAAAATTTGTTAAACTAACCTTTCACTTTAATTATCATGTTGAACTGTGCATCTTTTGTGTTCTCGAATATTAAAGCTCTAACTGTTTCTGCTGATTGTGGGTTATACGAAGTTCTGCACTTAATGTTCTCTCAATTATTCTTGTTCCTAAACAGCGCGAGCGTTCGAATCCTGGAGTAAAACGGAATGCAAAATTTATGATATTTGTTAGATCATTCGAAAGCTATTTTCATTATTTGTTTACTTTTTTTTTTCTTTCAAATTTTCATATATTCTTTTTTTGTGGTTTTGGTTCGTGGGAGTGGAGGTTGTTTATGTGGTTTTCCTTTCAAGGGATAACTTTGCTTCTACGTGCTTTTCCCATTTAATTTTGTTTTTCAATTGAAAATGGATGAAAAATTGGTATTTTTCCTTGGAACTTTTATTTTTTCCTATGTTATTGCATCCCAAAAATTTTAATTCCTCAGTCAAATTTCTGTCAAGTGTTGCAGAGTTGCAGACATTTATGCAGGCCTCTAATTCTCGGTAAGTTTATCTTATTTTATGATATCCCGCTTTTGTTGGTTTTCTGTTGCTATTGCTTATTTAATATGTCAGTTGAAATAGCTGCCTCTTTGTATCACTACCCTGTGACGGAAAGGTATATTTCACTTGAATTAACAAATTCTATGACTAATGTGTATGTTTTATGGCCTTGAGAAGTTATAATGATTCAAAAGTGGGTTGTTAATCCTTTTATTGTTAGATAGGGTGGAATAATGTGTTATCCTGTACAGTACGTTTCAAATTTGTTTCTAGTAAAAAAATTGCTCGTTTCTTGCCTGCAGTCCCGGTTCTCTTGATGCACCTCAAAAGGCATCTCTGGTCATGTCACGTACGGTCCAGAAATTCAAAATTCCGGGATCGGAATCTGATCCTGCTTTGTCGCCAGATCCAGTTAGCAAAACATCTAGAAACAGAAGTCCCAAGGTTGTTGGGCGCCAATCACCGAGAAGTCCAGCCACTGAGGTATATAGTTGTGAATATTTTACATAACTATAATTATGATATAGCCAAGAATTCACTTCACTAATACTTGGAGGTATGGATTTCAAATCCTTCTGAATTCGATGCTACTTTTCTAAACCACTCTTTAAAAGTCTGTTTTTTGTGCAATACCACAGAAGAAAAAACCGAGCAGGGTGTCTGAATTGGAGTCTCAGATAGCTCAGCTGGAAGAGGAACTAAAAAAGGCGAAGGATCGGCTGAGCTCCCCCATGTCATTGAGGCAAAGTGCTCAGCAGGAATCCGAAGAAGCCAAGGAACAGCTAGCAGCCATGTCTGTTAAACTCGAGGAGACTCAAAAGCAACTTAAGGAACTTTCTGACTCCGAAGAAGCTCGTCTCCAAGAATTACGAAAGATCTCTCAGGATCGAGATAGAGCATGGGAATCTGAACTCGAAGCAATAAAAAAGCAACATTCTATGGACTCTTCTGCTTTGGCTTCTGCTACGAATGAGATTCATAATCTCAAGATTCAACTGGACAGGGTTTCCGGGTCAGAAGTTTCGCATGCTAGGCATGCTGAGTCAGCTTGTGTTGAGATACAGAGATTGAGGTGCGAACTCAACGGAAGGCTTGAGTTGGTTGAGAAGTTGAAGACCCAATTAAATAATACCCGGGAAGCTGAAGCTCGGGCCGTGGAAGATGTTAGTAGAGCTCAAACGCAATTGAAAGATTTGAAGATTACTGAAGAAACATTACACTCTAAACATGCTATTGCCATGGAATCCTACAAAAATTTGATCTTGGAATTGGAAGATTCAAAAAATAGAGTAGTTTCATCGGAGAAAGTAGTCAGGAGTCTCCAGTCTAACTTAGGTCATCACAACAAGATCTCAGCGTATCCTTTTGATGATGTTAAAACAGAAGTCCCGAAAAACGAACTCATGGAATTGAAACATGAAGTTGATCGTTTAAGATCATCGCTGAAGACTGCTGAAAGAAGACATCAAGATGAATACAATCATAGCGCCCTTGAGATAAATAATGCCAATGAACTTCTTGAGAATGTGAAATCTGAATCGTTCAAGAAACAACTTGAAATAGAAGCAAAGATTAAAGAGTACCGAGTCGAAGCTGACATATTGAGGGCAAAACTGACTGAAAAAGATAATGCTTTGAAAAGCATTTCACAGAACAAGGGGTTGAGTTTAAAGATCGACGAAAGTGCACCATCTGAGAGAGAATCAGAACTTGAAACAGAGTTAGAGAAGTCAGAATCACTCCTCAAAGATCTGCAGGCATGCTTACTTGAGAAAGAGACTCAGTTGCAAACCATCAGAGAAGAAAACAAAATTCTGAAATCCGAAATCTCGAAGAACGAAACAGAGAGAAACAAAGCAACTAATGAGGCCATTGCTTTAACCGAGGCATCAAGAGCAGCCGAACAAGAAGCCTTGATAAAGATTGGATATTTGACAGAGGAATCCGAAAAAAGTCGAAGAAAAACCATGCGTGCTACCGAGCAGCTTGATGCAACTCAAGCTGTTAACGTAGAGATTGAAACTGAACTAAGGAGATTGAAAGTGCAATCAGATCAATGGAGAAAGGCTGCTGAGGCAGCCGCTGCAATGCTCTCTACCGAAAATAATGGTAAATATGTGAAAAGAACGGGTTCTTTGGACTATCACACAATTTCTGGTAAGTTGGGTTCGCCGTATTATGAAGATATTGATGATGACTTCGGTAGAAAGAAAAATGGAAATATGTTGAAGAAGATTGGTGGTGTATTGTTAAAGAAAGTGCAGAAGTAGATCAAAGAAAGTTTCAGGGTCCTCATTGCCATTTTAGTAGTTTTTTGCTTTAAAAAAATCAGTGATTCTCCATCTCAAAATGACCATTTTGTGGTGGCACCCGAATTTTATGGCTAAAATTTGATGTAAGAGAGACATTGTATTTGGTTTATTTAAGAGCAGTAACGCCCTTAGAGTTTTAATCAACTGTGTTATTATTATTATTTTTTAGTATCTACGCTTACTTAAATTTTATTTGGACCATGGGCTAAAGATTAACTGGACCATCATTACTAACAGAGGACCAAGAGCTAAAGACCAACTGGCAAAACTTAGACGACCTAACATGATAATACTACATATGGGGATTTGGGCCTCAAAATCCAGAGTATTTGGGTCAAGTAAATTGGCCTTACGCTCACCTAAATATTATTTTGGGCTTTAACATGCTGGGCTAACCTTATTGGATACCAACGTACGTAGGTCCATGAGCTCAAAGACAAACTTCTACATCCTAAAACTATTAAAATTATATATTTGATTAGGGTTTTGAAGTTTGGATTTCAGCTGCTGTTCCACTCTTATCCTCTGATTCCGTAGCAGCCTTCTCTTCGGTCGTTCGATTCTGCAATCATGGGGTACGTAAAGATCTCCGGAATGCGTTTCTTTTTTTTTTTGTTTTTTTTGTGTTTCTCGAATCAATAAACTGTTGGTCAAAGGGGATAAATTGAGTGTTGTTTTGTTCGCGTGGTAGTATCGAGAATTTGATGTTTATTTTTTGGGCTCTGAAGTGGTTAAGCATTTGTTCTTACGAAAAGAAAGAGAAAAGAACTGGATGTCGCGACCCACCCTCCATGCTTATTTGCATTGGCTAATTTTTTCTATGGAAGAATATTGCTGTTTCGTGTAATTTAATGGTAAAAGAGTCATTTTAAAGATCATGTAGGTGAATTTGACGACAAATGAGGTTTTGTTTACTTTTGTCAAATGTAGGGATAGTATCTAATGACACTAAATTGATCCTTTCTTCTGTGAGATATAGCACCTAAGGTGCATGGAAGATTTATTTGGAGAAAGGGAATTCAGTATAATTTAGAATAGGCGTTTTTCTTGTCAATTCTATTGTTAGTTCAAAGTTTGAGATTTCTGCGTGAGAAAGATTTGACATGATGGATTTTCCATGTACCGCAGCTGATAAGAAATTGTTTTACAACATTTATTGATATTATTATTCTTCTCGAGTTATTTCATTATATTGTCTACTATCTATCATATAGAAAGACGCGTGGTATGGGAGCTGGTCGCAAGCTCAAGTCCCACCGCAGAAGGCAGAGGTGGGCTGACAAGGCCTACAAGAAATCTCACCTGGGGAATGAATGGAAGAAACCGTTTGCTGGCTCATCTCATGCTAAGGGGATTGTTCTGGAGAAAATGTTAATTTTTCATTCCCACAGGCCTTCTAGTTTTTCTTAATCATGTCATTCATGTCTTATGGTTTAACATGTCTTACTATTCATTGACATTTGCAGTGGCATTGAAGCTAAGCAGCCGAACTCTGCTATTCGTAAATGTGCCAGGGTTCAACTTATTAAGAATGGCAAAAAGATTGCAGCTTTTGTTCCTAATGATGGTTGTTTAAACTACATAGAAGAAAATGTGAGTTCCTTTTATCAGTTCCTCGGCTTTGATTTACTTAATTGCCCTCAGAATTAGAGTTTAAACTTGATATGCTGCTATTTGTACAGGATGAAGTGTTGATTGCTGGGTTTGGACGTAAGGGGCATGCCGTCGGAGATATTCCTGGTGTCAGATTCAAGGTGGTGAAGGTGTCTGGTGTATCACTCCTTGCACTCTTTAAGGAGAAAAAAGAGAAGCCTAGATCTTAAGTCATTATCTTTTTTTTTCCCTTGACTGAGTGATTCTCAAGTTTTTGATGAACTATCAAAATGCATCCGTCAACTTTGTGAACAATTTATTTCTTTTAATTGTATCCGAGTTGTACCATTGTGGATTTCACTCTGTCATCACTACCTGCAACTTGGCGCATTTTGTTCGGCTCTATAGATGTGGTTCAATATTGAGCCTGGATTTCGGGAATGGTCAACATCGAGTGTTTTGCAGGACATGTAGCTGATAGCTCTTTGGTGAAACATGAAGCTTGCTATGCAAATTTAGCAGATATGAGCCTTGATAAACTTGCTAAGAATATGCAACAGTGTTTACATTCACACGTATAGACTGTGTATGCATTGTAAGTGAGAAATTTCTAAGAACTAAAGAAATATAGTTGTGGATTATTTTATTTTTTCTTGACAAATATTGTAGCAATACCGATTTCAACAAATTATCGGTTTAATGAAATTATTATATTATGTAAGTGAATATAATTTAATATTCAAAAAAAGTAAAGTTTGTTAATAAAATATGATTTAAGAAATTTCAAAAATCAAAAGGAGAGGCCGATGTCTGAAATCCCGGGCCTTACTTCTTCAAGTTTTCTGATATAAAATAGTCAACAAATAAATTCCAGAGAAAATTTTGATCAGGTGTTTTCGGGATTGTGTATTAGGTCCTTTAACGCGTGGGAGGGTTCTTAATTGGATCAAGCGCCTAGAAATTGCTGAAGAAGCTGCAAAAGGATGGCTAAACGAGATTAAATTTACTCTCTTCAATTGTGGTTATACAAACAAAATACAATAATTCGCGAACAAAAATCAATTCACAACATATTGACCCCATGCACGTAGATACAAGACGAATGTGAAATCACGCACAAATCAATTTATATGTACTGTTTTCCTGGAGTTCTCAAAAGACCCAAAATAAAAAAGAAATTCCATTTTTTTATTTAAAAACCAAAAAAAAAAAAGGAAAATCCAAAATTTCACGTAGGTGGAACCTACTTTGTAGTGGGCCTGTGGGGTACCATTTATAAGATGGAAATGGACAGGAAGGTGGGATGGGATTATAGCACGTGGCTGTTGGCATTCAACTACCATTCTTTTGGGGTTAAAATCAGTGAATCTGCCTCAAATGCGGATTCCCGGGTTGGTTGGCCTCACAGGCATTACCCATCCTGCCCCTGCCATGAATATGTGCACAATTCGTGAAACATTTGGCTTTTTTCTCTGGTAGAGAGATAGGTAACACCGGAGAGTTAGTGGAACAATTTCTTGGGTAATTCCTTTTTAGCTCTTCACTCTGATTTCCTGTATGACTTTTTTGGTGGGTTTGTCTTTTTGTCCATGAAATTGCTGGTAATGGACTACACAGTTGGGTTGTGGGGATGGAACAGCTTATCAATTTACTGGGATTTTTTAAATGCTTGTTTTACGTGTATTGTTTAGTTTGAATTTGAATGCTGTGCATGCAGGTGGAGCAAAATGACTTGATGTTCAAGTGGAGAGAACAGTGGATTTAGGTAATTCCTGGTTAGTCCATATTCAATCTCCAACTCCTTACCACTTGTGGAGAAAATTGTTGATTCTATGAGCACATGATTCTTCCAATTATATGTTCTTTAACTTGTTTAAATGGGGAAATAGAAGCTGCCATTGGTAAGGGATGGTACTAGGATTTTAATTTACTACCTTTTTGTTGTTACCATTGTAAAAGGAATGTTGAATTCTTTTTTCAATGGAACGTTGTTTTATTCTCAAAAAAATATAATCTTTCGGTCAGAGAAGTGACTGTGTTCAGAGTCGGCCTAAATATGATTAAAGAACTGATAGCGTCGGTTCCAATAAAAGGTGAAAGTGGGAACGATTTGTTTGTTGATAATTCCCTTCGGTCCTGATTCTAACCAAGTTTAATTGGTCAAATATTGATGGTTGAGAACAAAATAGCAGGCTGGCAGCAAGAGCCAAGAATTTTGAAACGGCTGATGATCGGCTTGTGTCACAAAGTTAGCTGTTTTGTTCACTTTTAGGACGTGAGGTTGATCTCATGTACAATGTGAATTTATGCAGAAGAATATTTGCTGTAACGACAATTATGACAAAAGTTAATGAAGAGGATGAAACTGCAATTAAGAAACCAATAGCCAGGAGGCCAGGCCTCTCCCATCATAAATCTTTATCGGAGTTGCTTTCAGATGCAGTTAAGGATTCTTCACCTGCCGATGTTTCTGAAACTGCAGTTATAGCCATAAGACCGAAGACTTTCCGGTTCAAGCCAACAGGGAAGGTATTTACTTCTTTCAAGGCCCTTTAATTTTTTTGTTGTGCAATTTTTTCATTCATATTCTCCATGTTTTGGCATCCGATGATTCCAGGTGGAGATGTTGGCCCCAAAATCAAATGATGCATCAAATTTGGTTTACAAACCAATTGCTAAATTTGTAACGAGTGCAACTCTTTCCGTCTTGGCAAGTTTGGTTAGTATAACATTTTTATATTTTCAATCTTCTTCTGAGATTAATTGTTGTACAGTTGATTCAGTATAAGAGCAAAATTTCCTAAATTTTTGGTTATCATTTTTTATTCTTCAACAGCTGAGTTGTGACATTTTTAGACCTACGCACATGCAAGTATCAATTCAGTTCAATAATTATTTACAATGATCAAGTTTACTATTTCTTCTACCTATATCTCCCAATTTAATATTTACATGCATAAAGTTCCAAAAATGTCGCTCCAACATGGTTATGGAACTAAAAATGACCCGTGACCTAAATGTTTGCATTTGTTGCAAAGGTATGTGTTTTATGAACTTGTACTTGACCAGGGGAGTAATGTCATTAATTCCAGACGAGAAAATACCGAGGTTGGTTCATCTATTAAAATATCAGAGTTGATGAGAAATGACTTGCTAGTAAATTCCAAAGAAGACAAAAGTTTCTTGCTACCTTCTAACAACGAGGAGCGAGCTTCTTCTGATGGACATAGCTGGAGGAAATATGGACAGAAACAGGTTAAGGGAAGTGAGTATCCACGAAGTTATTACAAGTGTACATACCCGAATTGTTTGGCGAAGAAGATGGTAGAAAGAACACTTGATGAGCAGATTGCGGAGGTGGTCTACAAGGGCGAGCACAGCCACTCAAAACCTCTGGGACCTGCATGTGATACTGCTCAAATTGAGGTAAACAGTTCCGTGTCAAATAATCAGAAGGCTGATAGAATTGAAGGGCTTACGAGTGAGTCTAAAGATCAAATTACCATCGAGTCATTCACCCAATCAGATTTTCTTGGTGCTTCTCCGAGAATCAATGAAACAGTTATGGATGTATTGTTCGATGGTAGTGCCTCAACTTCCAATGATGCTGATAAAGGGGAATGGGAGGAAGGAAGTGAAGCTTTGGAAGCGGAAGATGATGGCTTTAAAAGCAAAAGAAGGTGACACAGTTATTTTACTCTGGCACTAGGATATGTACAGAGATGCAAACAAATCGAATTCAGCTTAATAGTATTTTTTTTTATTGGCTTGAGCTCATATGCTTTAGCTTGCTTCAAGCTGGAAGAATAAACTATCTTGAGCTTGAGTTTGGTACTAAAAATTCGAATTCGAGCTCGATTCTTTTAATTTGAACCTGACTTCTGAGTTTTATTAGGTAAAAACTTGAATTCAGGTTCGAACTTGTGAGCTCATGTAATTTGAAATATATTTCTAAAATATGAATATAAGCTCACGAGCCTTTAGAGCTATTGAATTAATATTTTGGTCTAAAAAATATGTAATCAAATATGATAGAACTTAGCCAAGTTTGATATTTTCGAACATGAATTGAATAACGTTTGAAACTAGCTCGAAAAGCTCGGAACGCCAATACCATTGCTTTCCTACTCATATGTGAACTTTTGATATTTGAATTCACACAATAACAACAGCATTCTGAGGTTATGGTTTTATACTGCAGGAAATGCCAGATCCAATCACTAAAAGCATGTAGTGCGGAGAAAGGCACACCCGAGCCTGGGAATGGTGTCCAGAACAACGCGGATTCTGATATCATCGGGGATGGATTTCGATGGAGAAAGTATGGCCAGAAAGTTGTCAAGGGAAATTCATACCCAAGGTTAGTATTAAATTTGCGAACTCCCTGGGCATCTTCCCCTGGTATAGAAATTAAATGCGCGTCTAGATATTTAATAAAATATTGGGACATTTTAGTAGATCAAGTTGCTTGATTTTTGTCAGATCATTTGGTATACAATAAGCATGAGCTATCATGCATTAAAAATGTCAAAAAGTTGCTAAAATAATTATTGCGACAATTTTTATAAAAATTGTTACTAATTTATAGAGGAAAAACACTTCCTCCTTCAATTATTTTTTTAGCTGATTCTTTTACTTAATGAATTTAGGATGCTATTATTATTCTTTAAAATTACTGGAATCTTGCAATGCAGTGCACACTAATTTACATAACCAGTTAAGTTTGTCTTCTGATACAATTTTTGGGGAGTGGGAATCGTCATCGAAATAGTCAGCTATTTTCAAGGGTGGACAGTGTCGATTAAGACATGGCATCAGTTCCGTTTCTTGGCTCTTAGGTTGTGGTGTGTTTGATTGCCCTTGCAGGAGTTACTACAAGTGCACCAGCCCCAAGTGCAATGTGCGGAAGTATGTCGAGAGAACTTCAGAAGATCCCTCCACTTTCATAACGACGTATGAGGGTCGACACAACCATGAAATGCCGATCAAAATTGCAAATTCAGAGGCATCGAATACAAGGACAAGGAACAAATCTTGAATCAACGCCTACAAATATCTCGAGACATCAGCCGGATGCTAATCTAGGATGCATACATATATGCCTACACATGAGGATTACCTCAGTGTTTATCAAATTCTGGAAAATGGCTAGTTGATATGATACGTTTCTTTTTTTTTTTTTTTTAGTTTTCGTGTTTTGAAAATTTAGATAGACTCCTGATATTCGAAGTCAACCCAAGTCACCTTGATTTGCTATTCAACCCTATTATATATAATGTACAATTTTGTGGGTTTTAGCGCCTTTAGTCTTTTGCGTGAATTCGATTGAGCTGCCAAAATTTCAATAAGCCGTTGTCTTGTGAGATGGTCTGAGACGCGTCAAACTTAACGATATTCACTATAAAAAGTAATATTCTTAGCATAAAAAATAAAAAATATTATATACGCACTCTTACATGTTAGCATCGGACGTTTTGATTATGAATACGACCAATAAATCTCGAGTGATTGAACTGGCATACATGTTTGTTGGGCTAATGCAGGATTAAAGACAATTTAAAATGTAGTTAACGAATAGGATCGATTAAGAAACTATAATATATGTGGGCCTTGGGCATCACACGACCTAGTCTAGGGATGCATCTCGGCCCACCTTATTCTAATTTGTGGCCCTTAGATGTCATATGAATCATCGTGACCGCAGGAATCACTAGCTTTGAGGGTATAAAAATATTTTCCGACTTCGAAACCGTACTGTCTTGGTGTTTTCTGGATAATAAGGGTTCGTCAACAAAATCTGGGCTCTCTTTTGTCAGGTTTTCTTGTGCTCAATATTTAGGTTTATTTGTATTAATTGTATCTGTTTATGCAAATTTTGCTCTATCTTTTATTCATTTAGGTTCTGGCTATTGTTTTCGGCGAGAAATCGGTTTTAGACTGGGGATTTTGGGAATATTTATTACTTTCTGTCCCCGCGTTAATATTTGGGATCGAGGATGATCTTAATTGGTTAAATTATTTTTTTTCTGCTCATGGAAGTTATTGGATTTATTCCGATGCGTATTGTTCTATTGTAAAGTAATTTTTTTTCTGTTGTTTTTTTAAAATGCAGCGTGTTCTTTGAAGTTGGGCTAAGTATCATCTCTGGAATAATTGAGCTTTTTTTTCTTTCTTTTTCCAATCATCTGATTTGTGTTTCACTTTCCTATGATTTCTCTGATTTTTCCTTGGAATGGGTTGTTAATATCATACTTTCCCAATCTTTTCTTGTATTCTAATTGAGACTTTTTGGAATTTACGAGGGATTTAAGTTGTTTAGAGGTATCAATAAAAAATATAAATTTTCAGAAACAGTTGTGATAAGTTCAGTTCCTTTATCCTGGTTGTATCTGGATGCCCTTTGGCTCAAACTTAAGTGTTTTGCCTACTTAAGGTTATCTTTATGCTTCAAGCAGGTTTAGCTGGGTCATTGTTGGTGTCAAGTGTTTTTGTTAATATGAGATTTTATATTTTACCTTGATGATGTTTTTTTTCCTTTTTTGCAAATCTTGAGTTTTAGCTTTTTTGCTGCAGCTAAAAAATGCCTCGTCACGATGATCGATATGGTGGTAATACACGCCTTTATGTTGGTCATTTGTCATCCAGAACCCGTTCTCGAGATTTGGAACATGTTTTCAGCAGATATGGAAGGTAATAAATTGCCATGTCCTCGTTTTTGTTCAAAGATATTTGTTCTACTGATATTTTCAAATGTGAAATCTCCGGCTTATTTTGTGGAGGGTCATGCTTTTTACAATTGTTTGTCAGGTTTCATTTAATTCATATGATTTTCTATATTTGTAGATGATGTGTTTTGGTTATTGATGTTTTTATAGGTACTCTAAATTTTAATACATGCTTACTTTCTCTGGTCACCACCTCCATTGTGTAAATTAATGTAGCTGATTCAGCTTGTTTATTAAGTGTATTACATTCTTATTTCTAAATAATGTCTCTTTTTTTATGAGAAATATTTTCCTAAATCTGAATTTCTCTTACGTGTGTTTTTCACAATGGGCCGAGGTACTGAGGTCGTCTTAATATTGTTATCCATTATCACCTACTTTAAAATTCTCTGCTTGATACTGCAGACCAATTTGTTCTTTATAGGCAACTATTTCTCTTGGTTTACCTGGGTAGTGTAATGAAATAGTTTTCCACCCTTAAAAGATTTATGAGCTTTCTAGCAAACCCATGCTCATGTCTGTCATGAGAGATCTGGCACTGTAGAATGTGGTTCTGCTTCTTACCTCCAAGTAAGAACATTTTTGCTTTCCAAGCATAGTTCTTACCTTGGCACCTATGTGATCATGTTATTTGTGAAGGAACAGTGTGGCAGAGGTGCTTCTGCGTTTAACTTGAATGGTTCTATTGAAGGTTTCTGAGCCTTTGCGTGATCTGGTGGTCCATGGTGGGAGGGTGGAATATTCCTGACCTGGTGGTCAATGGTGAGAGGGTGGACTTGGTGGATTGTCTTGGCGATTCTTTATGTTGTCTTTGCATGTTTTTATGGATTTTGCAACAATCAAACTGGTGTTTAGTTCGTCTTGAGGACCAAGTTTCATGCACTCCAGTACGCAAGTTATGATGGCCCTAAATCTTAATGTTTCTGACAACCGTTTCCGCAGAGTACGCGATGTGGATATGAAGCGAGACTACGCCTTTGTTGTATGTATCATCACTCTCTATCTTTCTTGTTCTTGGTTGTAATTATTAACAGATTCCTTTCTATCTTTCCATTTACGAGTTCATTATATATTTGACAATTACGTGTGGGTTTCTGTGTTCCCATCACAATTATCAGGAATTCAGCGATCCTAGGGATGCTGATGATGCTAGATATAACTTGGATGGAAGAGATGTTGATGGACGGCATATCATTGTTGAATTTGCCAAGGGAGTAAGTGAATCTGAGGCTCATTCTTTCAATTTTTTCCCACTTTAAGCAAAAAACGTGGCTGGATGTGGCCCTGTCATGCCTTTTGTCACTTGAAGATGCAGTTTTGACATAATTAAATGTAGCCACTTCTATATTTTTTAAGAGACATCTAAAATAAGCTCCTTGGGAACAATTTTGTCTTAGTTTTTTGTATGCTTAGCCTCTGGTGTTAAATGATGTGGCTGCAGGTACCACGTGGACCTGGAGGAGTTCGAGAATATGTTGGCAAAGGTCCTGCTCCAGGTTCTGGACGGTGCTTCAATTGTGGCATTGATGGCCATTGGGCTCGTGATTGCAAGGCTGGAGACTGGAAAAACAAGTGTTATCGCTGTGGGGAAAGAGGTCATATTGAGAAGAACTGCCAGGATAGCCCTAAGAAGCAGAGGTAAGTGTATTTAATTTGCCATAGTGATTTACTCTCCTTTTCTGCCTGATGTTTTCCAGACAAGTAGTTGTGTGTAATTTATGTAAGCATCTCTTAATTTTTTATCCGAGTCTATTTCAGTAAGCGCGGTCGCAGTTATTCACGCTCTCCTGTGAGGTCACGTTCTCCTCATCGTGGCAGGAGTAGGAGTCGAAGTTTCAGCAGAAGCCGCAGTTACAGGTTGATTGTTATTTTAAAATTAAATTTTCCGGTTAAAAGTTTCAGCTCCTGCAAAGAGATGCTACTAAGTTCCTGCACTAAATTCCAACTGATTGCACCCATCTTTAATTCTTCATTCTGTCCAGCCGGTCAAGGTCCCCTGCTAGAAGAGGCCGTGATGCTGAGTACGATGAGAGGAGGTCAAGAAGTCCTGCAGACAGAATTCCCGAACGAAAACGGGGCTCTACTCCCTCCAAGAACAGGAAGCGCAGCCCAACGCCTATTACGGATGATAGTCCAAGTGAGAGAAGGAGCCCTTCTCCGAGGAGAAGCAGAATGGAAACTGAGCCAGATGACAGGTATAATGAAAGTCCTAAGGAGGGTAGCCAAAGCCCTGGGGACCCTGCCATAAGGGGGGATAGCCAAAGCCCTGGGGACCCTGCCATGAGGGGGGACGATGAAAGCCCTTATGCTACCAGTGGTCGGGGCAGAAGCCCCAATCCAAGACACAACAGCAGATCTGTCGATGACAATGAAAATATCCGCTCTCCCCGGGGCAGCGAATCTCCATGAAATTGTGGAGAAGGTAAGCGATGGTAGGATACGGTCATGTAAGGTTTACTGAGGTCGATGTTTTATTTTCTGTTATTTTCCAGCGTACTGTAGTTGAAATGTTTAAGTACTCAAAACTTGATTTCTATGATTTGAGAACTGAGTAGAGACCTGCGACAATTGTTTTGGTTTTGAACTTGAACGTTATTATTATAACTAGTATAACGACGCACGCGTTGCGTGCTTGTACGATATGTTTTTATAATTTATTTGATTTATATTTAAATTAGGATCAAAATATATTTATAAAAAATAATGAGTGGCTACATTATAATTTTGATATATGAACTAAAAAATAAATTAAAAAAGAATAAAAAAGACCCAAGCAAAAATTGAACCTACAACCTCATGATTAAGAAACATAGGTTTTATCCACTAAACTACATGTGACTTGTTTTTATTTTTTAACACTTTATTAATATATATAATTAGTAATGTAGAGAGTGGGGTGAAGGGTATTTTAGGTATTTTAAAAAACAGACCAAGGAAGTTACTCTAACCTACTCAGCCTTAATAAATAGTAAGAGATATTGTGTTGTCTTGTCCAATTGTTTTTTTAATTATAATATTTTTGGAAGGATTGTAGTTGAATCTTTCTTGCCCGCTAATGATAGAGAAAAAAAATGATTTGTTTCGATTGTTCTATTTTACCATGCTATTACATTCTAATAGCAATATTATCTTTATAAACATTTTTTAATGGTTTAAGTAGATAGAAAAATGATACAATTGAGAAGGTTATTTTTTAAAAAATGAAGTTTAACTGGTTATTTCCATATATTTACGCTTGTTCCTTGGCAGCCCAGATGCGGTTATTTTCTGTTACGTGCAGCATGTCAAAATTCGAGAGCGTAATTTTTTAAACATAGAAGTTTTTCAATTGAAACTGACACGTGAGAACATGGAGGACTTTTGCAAAAGATTTTTTTTTTGAAAAGAATTGACCATAAACCCATCCCGATGAAATCTCTATATCAAGCATCATAATGGGTAAGATAGGAAATAAAAATAATAACTTTAAGATTTTAAAAAATAAACAAAAAGATTTACGACATCTTCTTATGAATTGAATTTCTGACTCGACCCGATCTATAAAAATGATAAATTTTTATGTAATAAAATATTATTTTTTTACTGTAGATATGAATAAAATCGAACGAAACATAATCCTACTTAAATTAGAAATCTAAATCGCCTAGGTGGATAGCTAGTACCAATTATGTTTAGAACGAGATGCACAAATACTGCACAAAGAAAATTAAATAATCTCTATAGTTACTTAAAATTAAAATTTAATCAACACTAATGGTAGACAAATACCAATGCTTAAACTATACTGCACAAACAGTGCAGTTACTTAAAACTATCATTTTAAGAATCTATGTAATTACGTAAAAATAAAATGTAATCATTAGTGTTGGTAAAAATTTATATAGTAATATCGATATTTAATATATATAATGAAGAACTGAATTTTGATAAACAATAAGATTTATATGATGGAATAATCAAATATTAATAAAACCCTGATCAAAATATTTTTTTAAAAATTATCTACCGTGGGGGTCGACTGTCTTCGAAGAGATGGCGGTCTCGTACTTTTTCTAGGTTGTTGCTGCCAGTGTACCATTCTTAATGGAGCAACTGCGGATTTGGTGCCACCTGGGGTGGATATATACAATGGTCGAGTAGGGTTTCCGTACCTAGCAGGGGCGGATCTAGGATTTCGACATAGGGGCCGCTTAGTTTATTTTGCGATCGTCGCGGATTTCTCGGTAAGCCAAAAAAAAGAAAGAAAGAGGGATCAGGTTTCGAAATCGGGTGGATCAAACGTTATAATTGGCTTTAGCCACTGAGATATATGGACGTATCATTCATTTTGGGGGAGCCATGTATATATAAATCTGTTTATATATTTAGTTTAAATTTTTTTTTTAAATTTTTTGGGGGGCCGTGGCCCCGTTCGCCCTACACTAAATCCGCCCCTGCCTCCGAGCTTCTTCTTCATGGAAATTTGCTAGTTTTTGGGACATGCGGAAGATTGCGTTGCACGCCTCCTCGAGCTCGGGGCTCATGTGGAAGTTCGCCAGTTCCAGTGAAGCTGTTGCGGCTGTAAATGTTAGCTCCAGATGTGTTGCGAAGGTTTCTGCCGAGGAGTCTGCGAGTGCGAAAACTGTGTGCAACTTATGTGCATCAAATAAGCATATGGATGAACAAGTGATTCTTCGAAGGTGACAAAACGATAATATTATATAATTAAATAGTACTGCATCCATTCCATATGATATACTAAAAACAATATACTCTGTATCGAAATTGTTAATTATACTTAAATATTAAATCAACATTATTGTATAGCTAAAAATTTGGAAAAATCTCTACTTACCAAATTTTCCTTTTATTTATCAACGTAAATCGATTTTGATGCATTTATAAATATTAATTAATATTTTGGAATGGTTTACAAGAAGGCATCTTTAGTTAATTAATCTTGTTTGCAACTATTAGGAATGAGGTTTGCCCACAAGACGTATGAGTTGGTGAAGTGGCTCTCAATATTTGACCAATGATTATGATTTTGATTCCTCTTATCAATATTTTTTTGGACGAACCTGTTGCACAGAACTTTCCCAGACGTTTAACGGGCTATAAAGTGATTTGTAAGCTACTATGTTTGTCTGAGTTTACCCAATACACACAAAAAGCATTTGTTTCAAATCATTAACAAAAATGTATGTAGGATCGAGGTTTGGACTTTGGAACGTGTTTGTATGTGAATATATAGTTGTATGCTGTAAAGTACTCTTTAAAATTTATATGATTAATAATTGCATAATAATACAACCTTAATCAAAAGAATTTAAAAAAATTATCTACAAAAGAACATAGCCTACAAAATCAATTAAAAGTCTTCTACTCCTCTATCTTTGTGCAAATAAACCCACACTTTCAAATCTTTATCATATCCCACACAAGGATCACTCTCGCAGCGCAACCGATCCAGAGCCCCGCGAACTATCTTCACGAGAGTCTCCTCCACAATATCGTCCACTAAATACTGCGAGTGCCGAACCAAATCACAGACGTCGGCCCTAGTTCCCGCCCCACCAGCCAATCTTGCAACCGCATCCCGCACCAGATTCAGCATCGAAAATTGCGGGGGTCGACTGTCTTTGAACAGACGGTGGTCTCGTACTTTAGCTGGGTTGTTGCTGCCATGGACCTTTCTTAATGGAGCAACTGCGGATTTGGTGCCATCCGAAGCAGTATATACGAAGGGTCGAGTAGGGTTCCCGTACCTCCGAGCTTCTTCTTCATGGAAATTTTCTTGTTTCTGGGACATGGAGACGATTGTGCTGCATGCCTCCTCGAGCTCGGGGCTCACGTGGGAGTTCGCCAGTTCGAGTAAAGCTGTTGCGGCTGTAAATGCTGGCTGTTGGTATTTTCCGGATGTTCCTGCGGAGCTCATTTTCGTTCTTGCCCGCTTCTGATTTCCACACATCAAAGATCAAATAAAAGGAAAGGTGTGCGCATGGTGTGTAACTTATGTGCATGTGCATCTAAATGTTTATATATATATATATATATATATATACACACACACACACACATTATTGTACATAAATAGATGGCAAAATCAGAACTTTTTAATGTGGAGTCGAGTTATAAATTGAGTTACAAAATGTATTTGAAATGATAAAATTATCTTCGAATTTTTTTTAGAATACTCTTTCGAAAAGTATTTATGAAAGTTTTGTCGTTTCAAATGCACTTTGTAACCAATGTATAACTCTCATTGTACATTGATCATGATCTTTTTAATATATGGATTAAGGCAATAAGATTAGATTACGAAAGTAAGATTTTCCCAATTTAACATTACATAAATTCACTAACCATAAATAAGTACCCCTTGACCCAATTCAAATATTTCATTTCAAATTATATTAGACGATTAATGTTTCAATGTTAATTTTCTTTAAATACAAAATTAGAGTCAAATGGATGTCTCCTTACATATGAGAAATCTTGATAAATACATGTACTGTTAAAACTTAATGAATAATTTATTGAAATCATACAGAAATGCAGATCTAGCATGAATCAAGTAAGCCTTTAATCTTTACTATATATTTCCAAACTTTTAAATAAACAAATAAAACCGAATCTTATAATTTCCCATTTATTAAATAATTAAGTATATGCTGATAACGTTAATACAGATCTGGATATATATACAACTCGAGTTTTATTCAACGAAAATCAATCGTCTTATATTTCGCAATAAATTAAATAAAGTGACCATCAACATTTAATATTTTCTATTTAATGGTAACTCAGTAATATTAATGAATAATCAACGACAAGACGAAAAATTATATTCGGATGTATTAAAAAAACATATATGTTCCTGAATAGTTGACCAGGAATCGTCTTATTAATTTGAACAAAAATATTTTTCATTAATTCGGTGGAATATACTTGGAGAATATTTATATTTATAACCAAGGAGGGTACAAAAAACATTAAATCGATATCGGGATTATTTAATTTTACCTTGAAATTTGATGGCTGAAACTTCTAATATCTTGACTCAAGTGAACTTTAACGAGGGATCGCTGAAAGAAAAAAGATGAGGTACGGTGGTGAAAGAAATGGATCGAAGGGCAAAGGAAATTACAATGGAGACGAGTGAATGGAGAATAAATTGGAGAAAGAATTATTATCTAGAATTACATGCGTTGAATTGGATATTTAAGTTACCTAAAAGTTGGTAGTAATTATTACATTCGGAGTCAACAATTGCACTTTATAAAAGTTATATATAATGAAAGTTAAAACGTTTTAGATTTTATTTTTAAACGATACAATATATATATATATATATATATATATATATATATATATATATATATATATATATATATATATATATATATATATATATATATATATATAAATAATGTTATAGTTTATGAAGTTGATAAAATGAAATTTTTATATAAATAAATAATTAAATTAATGATACTTCCATTCTAGATAATATACAACTCTATGGTGAGTGATGTTGAGATTATTGTACTTAATTAAACTTTTTTTTGAAACCTAGTTAATTAAATCTTAAATGAACAATTTCGTGTTTCTAAAATTTTAGACAAATCTATATTTATGGATTTTTCATTTTGAATGCTAATTCAGAATACAATGATATATTCCCTCCATATCAAATATATGAGTTGTGTTTTCATTTTCGGTTGTCTCAAATATATAGTTCAGTTTCTTAATGTAGTAACATCTCTTCTAATTTTATTTTTTTTGTACTAATACACATATTAACTAAGTATTTGAAATATGTGCAACAATTTCTTGAATGAAATAAACAGGGATAAAAAAAATTGTTTGTAAAATTTGTTGTTCTGATGACATTTTAATTTGTGGCAAAAAAAAGTCTATATATTTGGAACAGATGGAGTAAATAGTTTGGTGAAATTGAAACCAAGATTTCAACAATCCAGTTATGTTGACCATTGACCGATGAATTATATCCATCTCTCAACCAAAGGAAGCACAGGGGCCTACTTGAGTCAATATATTGAATAATAGGAAGCTTGGTTGGTTAAGTGGCAGTTGAGAAATTGTTAATCATTTCTTCTCATTCAATACAAGTGGGAACTTATGTATTTAAGGAGATCGAGCTTTCATTTTTCTTTAAGCTGGCACTTTGAATTACTTTCTATTATCTTTGACAGAAGCGTTCCCCTGTAAACTGATTCTTGAGAGTCTTAATAAGATACGATTCCTCCTGGTTCAAAGTGGACGTAGGCTATTGGCCGAACCACTATATATCTTGTGTCCTTAAGATTTCATATAGGGTTGTTCATAATTCTTCTTTGAATGTATATTTGAGTTCTTGGATTAATCTTGATCGGGAATTCTGTGATTGTTTCACAACAAATTGGTATCAGAGCTCGGTTGAAGATTTCACGAAGATGTCCCGAATGGGGGTGACCAAGGCAGATATTGAAAGGTTTGATGGAAAGTCGGATTTCTCAATCTGGAGAAAGAGGATGAGAGCAATCTTGGTACAAATGAAAGTTGCTAAAGCTCTTGAGGGAGAAGAGAAGTTACCATCAAACTTAAGCACCGAAGAAAGGGCGGATATGCTGGAACAAGCGTATAGCACAATTATTTTGCATCTTGGTGATCGTGTTCTTCGTGAGGTGGATAAAGAATCCACGGCTGCAGGGGTATGGCTCAAGCTTGAACAATTATATATGACGAATACTCTTTTCAATAGAATCCATCTCAAAGAAAAATTGTTCGGATTCAAAATGACGGAGGGCATGTCAATTGAGGACAACCTGGATGAATTCAACAAGACAGTTATCTCCTTGGAAAATCTTGATATCAGAATAGATGATGAAGACAAGGAGATATTGGTTCTGAATTCATTGCCCAAGGCTTACTCAATCTTCGTGGATACAATGAAATATGCCCGCGAAAATATATCTCTGGATGAAGTCCAGACTGCCCTCAAGGCCAAAGAAATGAATGGGAAGGCAATAAAAGAGGAAGGAGATGGAGAAGCATTGATGACAAGAGGAAGACTCGAAAGAAGAAATCATAAAAACGATAATAGAAGGGGAAGAAGCAGATCAAAATCATGGGCACGGTTGAAATGTTTTACCTGCCACAAGGAAGGACATTTCCAAAGAGACTGTCCCGAAAGAAAAAGGAAGTGGAAGACAAAAGAGACGGATTCTGCAGATGAAGCCATGGTCTCTGATGGTTATGAGAATTCAGATGTGTTGGCCATTACAAGTGATCGAGTGGAAAGTGAATGGATCTTGGACTCGGGATGCACTTTTCATATGACCCCAAACAGAGAATGGTTTGAAACTTTCAAAGAATATGATGGGGGGAAAGTGATCATGGGAAACAATGCAGAATGCAAGGTGACTGGAATTGGCTCCATAAAGCTTAGCATGAAGGATGGATCTTGCAAAACACTATCAGAGGTTAGATATGTTCCAGGCCTTAAGAGAAACTTGATATCACTTGGGAGCCTTGACGCTAAAGGCTACTCATACAAGGCTGAAGGTGGAGTCCTAAAGATAACATCAGGTGCAATAGTCATAATGAAGGGCATAAAAACAAACGGCTTGTACATCCTTCAAGGTAATACTATGCCCCTCATGAACAACCTGCTCTCTGAGACAAGAAATGACATGACTAAACTGTGGCATATGAGACTAGGACACATTAGCCAAAGAGGCATCGATGAGCTCAATAGACAAGGTGCCTTTGGTAGAGATTATGTTCACAAAATGGATTTTTGTGAACACTGTGTGCTTGGAAAACAAACTCGTGTAAGGTTCAACACTGGAAACCACAACACCAAAGGCACAGTTGACTATATTCATTCTGATATTTGGGGCCCTACCTCAGTAAAAACTTTGGGTGGGGCGAGTTATTTCATCACGTTTGTGGACGATTACTCTAGAAAGGTATGGGTGTATATGCTCAAGCACAAAAGTGATGCATTGAAGACTTTTAAGCAGTGGAAATGTCTAATTGAAAACCAAACTGGGAAGAGGATTAAAAGGCTCAGAACTGATAATGGCCTGGAATACTTGAGTGAAGAATTCACTCAACTCTGTAAAAACTCTGGAATAGCAAGACATATGACAGTAAGGCACACTCCACAGCAAAACGGAGTTGCTGAGAGGATGAATCGAACCATCCTAGACAAGGTTAGATGTATGTTAAATTTTGCAGACCTTGGGAAACGTTTCTGGGGGGAAGCCGTTGCAACCGCAGTACACATCATAAACAGATCACCATCCACAGCATTAAATTTCAAACCACCAGAGATGGTCTGGACAGGAAAAGAAGTTGACTACACAAACTTGAGAATTTTCGGTTGTCCAGCCTATGTCCATGTTAATGAAGGAAAGTTAGAGCCTAGATCAAAGAAATGCGTGTTCTTAGGTTATCCAGATGGTGTAAAGGGCTATAGGTGTTGGCTCCAAGATGAAAATAAATCAAAGGTGATCATAAGCAGAGATGTGGTATTCAATGAACAAGAAATGCTAAAAACAGACCCTGTGACGATGATATATGATAAGGAGCAACATAATGATTGTCCAGTGAAGATGAGGCATCTGATTATGAGATGGAACAACAACAGGAAGTTAAACTTGAACATGAACATACCTCTGGAACTTCACAATGTGAGAACCAACCAAGCTTGAGTCAATACCGGCTGGCAAGAGACAGAAAGAGGAGGGAGATTAGACCACCTGTCAAATATGGATATGCTGACATATCTGCCCAAGCACTGTCTGCCGCTGTTGCATCCATGAGTAATGAACCTAGCACTTACAGAGAAGCTGTGAACGGTGATGATAGTGAACTGTGGCAGTTAGCAATGGATGAGGAAATTAAATCCCTACGTAAAAACAATACATGGATCCTTGTGGAAAAACCTGATAACCAAAAGCTAGTCGGATGCAAGTGGATCTATAAGGTTAAAGAAGAAATCCCCGGAGTTGAAAAAGCAAGATACAAAGCCAGATTAGTGGCCAAAGGGTACACTCAACGAGAGGGAGTCGACTTCAATGAAATATTTTCACCCGTAGTAAAGCACACATCCCTCCGAGTCCTACTTTCTATGGTGACATTCCATGACCTTGAGCTGGAGCAAATGGACGTAAAAACAGCATTTTTACATTGTGAACTAGAAGAGACAATATATATGTCACAGCCGGAGGGATATGTGAAAGAAGGAGATGAAAATAAGGCATGTCTTCTTAAAAGATCCTTATATGGGCTCAAACAATCATCTAGACAATGGTACTTGAGGTTCGACACTTTTATGATCAATAACGGGTATCTAAGAAGCTCTTATGATAGCTGTTTCTATCATAAAAGACAAAAGGATAAGACCAGAATATACCTCGCGTTGTATGTAGATGATATGCTCATTGCAAGCGACAGTGTGATGGAAATGAACTCTTTAAAGGATCTTCTAAGTTCTGAGTTCGAAATGAAAGAGTTGGGCCAAGCCTCAAAAATTTTGGGAATGGAAATACAAAGAGACAGGGGAAGAGGGCTGCTTCACATCACACAACAAGGATACATTTCTAAAGTTCTCAACAGATTCAATATGCTGAATTGCAAATCAGTGATTACTCCTGTTGGTGCACACTTCAAATTATCAACTGAACAAAGTCCCAAATCTGAGGATGAAGTGTATGATATGAAGAAAATCCCATATTCCAGTGCAACTGGTAGCATAATGTATGCAATGGTCAGCACTCGGCCTGACATTGCATATGCTTCAAGTCTAATCAGTAGATATATGTCCAATCCGGGCCGTGAACATTGGCGTGCTGTGAAGTGGATCTTGAGATATCTAAAAGGGTCTTATGAAGTTGGGTTGAATTACAGCAACAAATGGAATGAAAATGATGAGAGGGTGTTTGGGTTTGTGGATTCTGATTATGCTGGAGATAAAGATAAAAGAAGATCACAAACCGGGTATGTTTTTACATTATACGGGAACACGGTCAGTTGGAAATCAACACTTCAACCAATTGTAGCTCTATCTACCACTGAATCTGAGTATATAGCAGCAACTGAAGCGTTCAAAGAAGCTTTGTGGATCAGAGGCTTGGTTGAAGAGTTGGAAGGAAATGCAACTGAGGCTGTGGTGTGGTGTGATAGTCAAGGGGCAGTACAACTGGCCAAGAATCTGGTACATCATGAGAGAACCAAACACATTGAGGTAAGATTCCATTTCATACGAGATGTGGTGTCTCAAGGAAAGGTGAAAATTCACAAAGTTTCAACTGAAGACAACCCTGCAGATATGCTAACAAAGGTAGTGGCAGGGACAAAATTTCAACATTGTCGAGCACTACTCAGAGTTGGCAGGCCACCTTAGATGGGAAGGTGATCGAACCAGGAGGGAGAGGATGGGGTTAATGCATCGTTCAGGTGGAGGTTTGTTGACCATTGACCGATGAATTATATCCATCTCTCAACCAAAGGAAGCACAGGGGCCTACTTGAGTCAATATATTGAATAATAGGAAGCTTGGTTGGTTAAGTGGCAGTTGAGAAATTGTTAATCATTTCTTCTCATTCAATACAAGTGGGGACTTATGTATTTAAGGAGATCGAGCTTTCATTTTTCTTTAAGCTGGCACTTTGAATTACTTTCTATTATCTTTGACAGAAGCGTTCCCCTGTAAACTGATTCTTGAGAGTCTTAATAAGATACGATTCCTCCTGGTTCAAAGTGGACGTAGGCTATTGGCCGAACCACTATATATCTTGTGTCCTTAAGATTTCATATAGGGTTGTTCATAATTCTTCTTTGAATGTATATTTGAGTTCTTGGATTAATCTTGATCGGGAATTCCGTGATTGTTTCACAACAAGTTAGAATTAGGGCAATTCAATATTAATGGCGTGTATAATTATTGTAATATTGGAATGATTTGCATTGAATTATCTTCCCCCATTTACTCAGAGGCATCTTTAATTAATTATAATCGTGAATTGCGACTAATTAATAGAAATTTTGTGGTTAAAAAAAGCTTTGAAATGAGTAGTTTGTACACTGTCAACTCTTAAAATTTTTAGTGATTTGAGCTTTATCCTATCTGGTGATGTGCAAGTTTTTTACGTGTAAAAAATTATTATTATTATTATTTTGCTTGCACGATAATTTTTTAACTAGAGATACAATATGCCCCATTTAGGTCAAACATTATTATTATTTAAAAAAAATTGGTTTTTTTTAGTATAAAATTTCCGAAGACTGTAAATATAAATAGTATGTTTTTTTTGTGAGACGGTCTCACGCATCTTTATCCGTGAGACGAGCCAAATCTACCGATATTCATAATAAAAAATAATAATACTCTTAACATAAAAAATAATATTTTTTTATGGATGACCCAAATAAGAGATCTGTCTCACAAAATACAACCCGTGAAACCGTTTTACACACATTTTTGCCTAATTATAAATAATATTCTTACACATTCATGATCCTATGATGCAAACCAAATCTCAGGAGAGTCGTAATAATGGCAGCCCTCTCCAGTCTCCACTCTTCCCCTCCCAGACTCTCCTATCTCACCAACTCCATCTCCGCCCTCTACCACCGACGCCTTTCCTCCCCGACCCTTTTCTCTCTCACCCTCCGCCACTCCATTCCCTCTCCCTGCACGGCTGCACCACATGTCCCTCCTCATAGCTCGCCACCTTCTGTACAACCTCACCCTTTTTAAAAACTCCATGCAAGGCGCTGCAGTGCAGCCGCACAAACTCTGTACTCCTTCGCGAGCATTAAACTCCGAGACCTCCACGTCTTCCTCCTCCTCCTATGAGAACTCCATCAACACGACTGTCAAGAACTGCTCGAAACACGCTTTCGCAATGGCGGATTCTTCTGTGTAAGCACGTCTCCTATAACATATTAAATCTGTCCGGGTTCCGCGGATTCTCAACGTTTGAATTATTAAACGAGTACATTGAAAAGGTGGCCAAATGTAGTAATTTTGTAAATGTGATGGCTTGCGGCGGTCAGCTGGGAAAGGCGGGAACAGGGGTGGCAGCAGCAGTGGCAACGGTGGTGGCGCTGCCATCATACTGGAGGGGAGTGAGTAATATGCAAGGAAGAGACGAAGGAAGGGAGAGAAGTGTGAGCTGCCGTTCGGCCATTATTTTCATTAGATGTCCGCTGTGAGATTGATCTAATTTTTTAGGATCTCACCAGGATTCCCGGTGGTGGTGCTGATGGCGACTGCTTTCGCACATGATCTTTAGTTCATACTTCATACTCAATATTGATCGTTAGTTCATACTTCATACTCGATATTGACTGCCTAGTAAATGATATGGAGACAATAATTGAAAATTAGCAAATATTTCCAGATAGAATTGAAATTATTACATATTTTGTCTCCAAGATGGTGATATTCTTTAGATTTCACATGTAAATAAATTATTACTCTCATCAGTTTTAAATAAATTGTAATAACTACATATACTCACTCTATAAATGTAATTTTCCACCATATCTCATAGTGGGGTACTTTGATTGGAACACTTTTTGACAATAGGAAAAAGAAATGTGATCACTGGCGTTTTATAAAAAATATGACTAGAGCTAATAGTGTAACTTAAATATTTTATACTATATAGTATCTCAAACCACATGATTCGATCGCTCTAACCAGCATAGACAATTATTGTACTTCAACAATCTCTCTATCAATGATTGAAGTCATTGCAATCAATGATAATCGAACTCATGACCCTGACTTTGATATCAATTATGGGAGCGATCGCTTGCCGCTTTGCAAAAAATTATAACTAATGATAACAGAGCAGTCCAAACACCATGATTCGATCGTTTTAACCAACATGGACAATTATTCTGCTTCAACAATTTCTCATTGATCGGAGAACAAAATATGTCTGTGCAGGAATGTAGTATTAGAATGAAACGAATGGTGGTAGTGAATGAATGTTGTAGAATTGTTGAGTATCACTCATTTGTAATTAAAAAATGCCGTCGAATCTTGCGTGTGTGGTTTAGCTGTTTCAGATTGATACGTGAAAGGGAAAATTTTGAGTTTAAAATTTCAAGTGTGTTTTTAAAATTGGAAGCGACAAAGTATGAGATTAGAAATTAGGCTTATGCAATTATTTGCTTGTTTTGGATCCCTTTGAGTGGCATTGAAGTGGTACATCAGATATCACACACACTTTGGATTCTCTTTCCCTGATATATTTTCATTGTCCCAACAAGTTTTAAATATATGACAAAATGTGTTGTCGATTTCAGACTAGAACCCAATCCAACCCATCCATGGTTGCTCAAAGCCCAATTAGGAATACCAGATACAAGGCCTGTCATGTGTGGAACTGTTTATTTATGCACCTCAATTGAAGAAAAAAAAATATAATAAATAATATTTAATTAAACAGATGCATATGAACAATAAAGTCGTGAATTTTGAAAACCCACATCCACATTCACATTCACATTCATACTTTCATGCACACGTATCTTACCTGAACATATTGATTGTTGGAAGCATATTGTCTGGAAAATGTAAGAAATATTTTAGTTTGACTTGTACTCTATTGTATTGTATTTTTTGATGTCAGAATAGGCTCAAACACCTAATGTGGACTACTTAGATGAATTCATCATTAAAATATTGCAATAAAATAGAAACCCTCACCCAGTAGTCTTCAACTTCTATCCCCGCAAATATTAATTAATCTAATATCCATCATATATAATTGGATCACCACATGCAGTTTAGAGAAGGCACCAACCGTCCCAATTTAATATCAATATCAAGCTTCTAAAATAGTCACAAGTTAAGAAGAAAAATACTTGATAGTTTAATTTTCTAGGCACTGATTTACATGATTTCTGACTTTCTGACACACCACCATCTTTATAAATACTCTTGCCACAAAATCGAAAATCATAAATTTGAGAGAAATTCAATCTGCAATGAAAAATCTATGCTTGTATCTTTCTCCAGTAATACTCCTGGCCCTTTATTGCATCGCAGTTCATGTTATAAACAAACTAAGAAATCTTCCTCCTAGCCCTTTTCCAGCCCTCCCATTCATCGGGCACATCTACTTGCTAAAAAGACCCTTCCATAGGAGCCTTTCTGAGGTTTCCAGGAGATACGGGCCTGCTCTCTTCCTAAAGCTTGGGTCCCGGGCCGTCTTCCTTGTTTCATCTCCTTCTCTAGTAGAAGAATGCTTAACTAACAAAAATGACTTAATATTTGCAAATCGGCCCGATTTTCTCAACGGGAGACATTTTGGCTACAACTATACAAGCCTCTCTTGGTCCTCATATGGCGAGCATTGGAGGAACCTTCGAAGGATTTCATCTATTGAGCTACTGTCCTCTCACAGGATACAGATGCTATCTCAAATTCGAGCTGATGAAACTCTAAATCTAGTTAGGAAGCTGTTACATGTCACAGGGGAAGAACTCGACAGAGTTGTAGAGGTCAAATCAGCTCTTTTCGAGTATATGTTCAATGTCTTGACGAGAATGATCATGGGGAAAAGGTATGTTCAAATTTATGAATGTATAAAGATCGTGGAATCTTAGATAATTAAACATACTGTCAACAGCAAGCCGGTAAAAATAATTATTTCGAACGACCCATGGAGCCAAGTATGAACGTTAATCTTTTCAAATACAACCAATCAAATAGATTCACAGTATATTTGAGCATAATAAATTATATATTTGTTTACATAGGTATTATGGGAAGAGCGTGAAGAACTTAAAAGAAGCCAATTTACTAGAGGAGATAGCAACTGAGACAACTAATCTGGCCTTTGAGACGAATGTGATCGATTACTTGCCTTTCATGCGATGGTTTGGATTCCAACATGTAGAAAAGAAATTGACATCAATACATGAAAAGCGAGACAATTTTATGCAAAAGGTACTCGAAGAACAGCGAGGAATGATGGACAATCAAGGTTCCTGCTTAGCTGATGCTGCAACTGTTAGAAAGAAGAAAACAATGGTGGAAGTTTTATTGGACTTGCAAAGATCAGAACCTGAGTATTACACCGACGAAACCATAAAAAACCTCCTCTTGGTAAGTTATTTCCACAATTTATGATTCAGGCACTATTATTTCGCAAAAATATTGTTCTGCAGCCATTCAGCTGCAACAGACAGGCTGCAGAATGTCAACTTCCAACTTTCTCTACGCACTAATATAATTAATTTAATTTCAACTTCAATGGAGACAACCTATTATTTAACGACTGATTCTTTACTTAACTTGATATATTATGACATACCATTGATTAAACTAAATCAAAATGGGATTTTTATATCATTTTTATCTTGGAACCTAACTTTTTATATTATACAGGTGCCAAAATGTTACAATCATCGAGCCAAGAAATAGACCTTAAAACATATATATACATGCTGGAGTTTTCAAGTATAGAATAACAACGAAACAAGAATATTTGAACCAGTTCATGTCAAGATTGAGCGGCATTAAATAACTCTAATGATTGAGTAAGAATTTATTTTTTTCCCCAATTAAGTCCCACACACATCTTTTTCAGAAAAGCAATCTGATAGGGATCAAATTCAAGACAGTTGAGTTTATTCTTTCAATAATTTGAAGAACCTATATAATTTAAAATATCGTCTCATTGTAGGTCAAATCAATATGAAAGTCGATTTACGAATTCAGCTAAAAAGTATACATTGCACATCGGTTAATCAAATAAAATTTCAGAAATTGATTCAAAAATCGCCAAAAAAAAAAAATATTCCGATTTGCAAATAAGCATGGTAAAAAACCTAATTAAAAAATCACTTACATAATCTGCGATTTCAGGTTCTGCTCCAAGGAGGTTCGTCAACATCATCAATCGCTGTAGAGTGGGCATTTTCCCTGTTACTCGACAATCCACACGTCCTCAAAAAGGCGCAGACCGAAATCGACACAAACGTCGGAACCGAACGCCTCATTGCCGAATCCGACGTGGCGGCGCTTCCACATCTCCAACACATCATCCTAGAAACCCTCCGCTTACATCCTCCGGTATCCATAATCATGCCTCACCGATCCTCGGCGGAGTGCACGGTGGGAGGATACCGGATTCCGGCGGGAACTATACTACTAGTCAACTCTTGGGAAATTCACCACAATCCAAAATTTTGGGCGGACCCGGAGAAATTTAGGCCCGAGAGGTTTGAGAGCTTAAAGAGGAAGAATGATTTGGGCTATAGATTAATTCCTTTTGGGTCAGGAAGACGGGCCTGCCCAGGCAAAAATTTGGCGATCTCTGCTATTGGTCTGGGCCTGGGATCCTTGATCCAGTGCTTTGATTGGAAAAAGATTGGGGAGATTGATATGAGTGAAGGCCCGGGAGTAACTACTCCCAAGGTACAACCCTTGATGGCTAAATGTACACCACGTCCATTTGTTAAGAAAATTGTTTACTAAATATTAAGTAAATTGTGTGTAATTGTACTCTTATCAAATTAATCGATTTGGTCATGTAATATATTTAGATTGCATTTGGGTCGGAAGATTTTGATTTGAAAGTAAAAATCTACTTCATTGTCCCATAAAAATAACTCGTGAAAGATTTAAAATCCATTATAAAATGAATTTTATTCGACAAATAAACCGATTTGTTATTTCGGATTTGAAAAATCTTTAGTTTCTAATATCAGTTTCAATGCTGAATTTAAAATTATTTCTATTTTTATTATCAATCCCTTGATTATTTTTTTTTGGAAAAGATCCAAAAATTTAAAGTAATTTGAAAGATTATTTAATAAACCATGGTCATTTGGTGATTATTACATGGCCCGAACGCATGGGAAAATGCAATAATGGTTATGAATGTTAGAATAGTTGATCTCCAGGCTTAGCTTCTAAGGAAAGATTTTTTTAAAAAAGGCAATTATTATTACAAAATTATTTTTTTTACTGTGTGGAAGTGGCCACGCCAAATACACGCACTTATTTTTTTTTTTTTTGCTGTTCGACAAATAATTTTTTTCATTTTTGTAAATTATTTGTAGAAATATTTATAGTTAAGAATTCTTTTGAAATGTGAAAAAAGAAAGTAATTGTTCATTTGGGAGGATTGGTTAAAACCAATTTATTTAGTTATTTAAATTACTATTATAAAAATCGTATTTTAAGTATAGAATAACAACGAAAACAAAAATAATAGCAAAATCCATAAAATAAGAATTTATATTTTAGGAATAATAATTTAACATCGCTTGGTTTTGGCCTACTCCATTAGCAAAACGATGGAGAAAATTCAACATCAACCAAAAAAATAATAATAATAACCAAGTTTGATAAATATTCATCACCAGCAACATTTCAAATCCCAAACACTCCCAAAATCTCTCGACCAAGTAATAAGTACATAGCATGTCTTTCTCTTTAAAAATAAAAGAAATAATGTAATGATAGCCATGTTTCTAGGGATGTAAACGATCCAAATCAAGTCGAACAGTATCAGGCTTGAACTTGGCTCGTTTAAGATTAATTCAAGCTCGAGCTCGAGCTTGATTCGAGCTTTTATTATCTGGCTTGAGTTTGGCTCGTTTAAGATTGATAGAGCTCGAGCTCGAGCTTTATTCGAGCTTTTATCATCAGGCTAGAATTCGACTTGTTTTGAAATTACTAAGCTTGTGAAAAGATCGAGTTCGACTCGTTAAAAGCTCGTTTATCATGTTAATCAAACCCGGCTCGAGCTTGGTTTATTAATAGCTCGTTTATCATATTTAACAAGCCTGACTTGAGCTCGACTCGTTTTCGAACTCGTAAAACATACAATCGTGCTCGAATTTGAGCTTGATTCGAGCTTGTTAAAATTAAATATATCTATAAACTAATTTTATATTAGACATAAAAGTTTAACTTTTATTACTACTAATATTTTTATTTGTCAACTCAACAAATGAGTGAAGCTCGAGCTGACGAGCCACCTAAACGAGCTGAGTTCGAGCTCGCGAGCCTATTAACGAACATGTTTGCGAGCTCACGAGCCGAATACGCTTAGGCTTGAGCTTGGTTTGATTAAATTGTCGAGCTCAAAATCAAGCTTGAGCTTGGTTTGATATGATTAACAAACGAGCTCAAACAAGCTTTTTATCGAGCCGAGCTCCAAATAGCTCACGAACGGTTTAGTTTATTTACATCCCTAAATGTTTCCGAGTGATCCTCGAAGTTATATATGCACAATAGTACTTATAAATTACAGAAATAAAAAAAAAAAACTGAGAGGAGCTCAATCTCGTTTTATCAAAAGATAAAATTGACAGTTAAAACATCGTCAATTATTGCATCTTTCATCTCGATAATTATACTTTTTTACAAGAACTGACATTGGCTCTTGCATGATCGAATGCGCTTTATATAGTATTCAAATCATCATGTTTTGATATTTATTTTAGGCTGAATCTATTTTATTTTATTAAAGTTGAGAACATGATAGTAATTATTTGAGAAAGATATCGATTTTTTCTTACAACTTTACTTTACATGATATTAATATTACACTTTTGGTTTTTTTTTTTTTATATTCAAAACACACTTCTATTTTTCACACACGATACGTGTATAGAATAACTAGTAATAATAGTAATAATTCGAGTAATAAAAACCATACCATATGCATTAAATGAACTTGGCAGGGCACGAAGAGTGACACGAGGCATGGGGCGGTGAAATTTGCACATCTCCATTTCCCGTGACTAAAATTGAGCAAAAATTTCCATTTTAAAAAATTAATTAATTAATTAAACCAGAAATTTTATTATCGGACAAATAAGTGTGCCATTACAACCACGTTTGTCGTATTTTATACATATTCTTACAAATTTGGAACTCGACTTATTATATTCGTAGTTTTGGGGAATTTATTTTACCATCTTAATCAAATATATGAGACATAATTATAAAATCAATTGTAATTAGAATGACTATTAATGAGAAAATAATTAGGCAAATGGTGAAAGTACATCAAAACAGAAAGTTACAAGAAGTTCAGCAAACAACAGTTACTACTTTAATGTAAAGTAATTGAGAGAGAAGGCAAGGCGTTGCCAGAAAATCATTCATGGTGGGGGCAGGGAAAAGGCCAAAGCTTCACTCTGACATACCTAAAAATTAATTAATTATTTTATTATATAATATAATATTTTTTTGTTGTTTCAAAAACCAGAGCCCAAATACCAAAGTAGAAATTTTATTGTACCAAAAACTAACTATATATTTCCTCACTGTTTTCCCAATTGCTTCAAGCCTAAAATGGGAGATAAAGAAAAGTATGCAACATTGTTTTCCACGGACTGATCCCACCTGATGCGCCAAAAAACTTGAGGCACGAAGTTCAATAATGTCAGGAGGAGGAGACAATGGTGATGTGAAATGGAGGTGATTTTTTTTTTTATGACAATTATAATGGAAAATGATATTGTACCTTTTTATGTTTTCCAAAATTTGAAATGGGATTTTTATTTTTCAGTGAGAAAATGATGGAAGAAGACATTGTGAGAACAGTGGATTCTTTAAGGGGAAGATTGCTTGCAGAGAGAATGGTCTCAAGAAATGCTAAAGATGAGGCTGAGCAATTAGGGAACAAGGTACTTTTTCCGTCTTTTGATGAAGTTGAGGTTTTAAAGGTCCAGATGATTTTGCTACCTTTCTTAATGTCTGAAAATAACAGCTGATTCAACTGGAAACCATGCTAAAACAAGAGGCGAAATCAAGAGACAAGGCCGAGAGGAAACTGAGATTCTTGATCAAGAAGCTCGAATCCATGAATTTATTATACGTTTCTGATGAATCGGAGCAGTCCATTTTAGTGGACAGAAGCGACATTTCCTCTGAGTCGTCATTAGCTTCTTCAAGCGCCAAAGAAATTCAAGAAAAGGGTGAAAATCAAGAATCGGTGGAGCATTTCAAGTCTCCTAGAGGATCAGAAAATATGGACAAAAATGGTTCAAATGGGCAGGAAACTGAAATGGAGTCGGATCAAATACCAATGTCCGCGAAAGTTTCAGAGGATCTTTTGCTAAATTCGGCAGAAAATTCTTCAAATATGGATAAGCAGGGGTTGGTATTCAAAATTTCATCTTTTCACTGACACTGTCATTTGAAATCGAGAGTTTCATATTTATGAAGTCAATCTGTTTTAATTATTTGGATATTTTAAATTTTAAAATCGAGGATTTCAAAAATCGATTTCCTCTTGATTCAAAGTACTTGGATTGATAATTGCAATAATCCAAGCACAACTTCTTGTTTAAAACATCAAAAATTTAACCGTAGTTATGGTACAATGGCACTAATGCTGATTGCTTGTCCATTCAAATGATTTACAATTGCAGTACAGAATCATCGACTGATGAAGGACTTAACCAAGAAGATTATCAAGATTCAGAGGATAATGTGGATAATTCGATGGCGTTGATTCTAATCGATACGCCGCAGAAGAGTCAAACTATCGATCCAGAAGTTCTTGATGCTACTGTGAAAGAGGTCCTCGATGCTCTAAGGAATGCTAAAGAACAACTTCAAAGCTCAATGGAGAAACGACGATGTATCAACGCGGTTACAGTAGGCTAGACTAAGGTTTTTTGGCTCAATTATACTTGAATAGATTAGCGTCTAAAGAATATATCTGAAGGGAATAAAGAGCTTAAATTGAAGTACTCTTTGATTCTGGCTGTTGACTCTAATGGTTGCATTCGCATCCTTTTATGTGATTATATAGTTAAAAATGAGTGAACCCTTTTCTACTATTTTATAGTTTAAAGTAATTTACTGTCACGATGTCTATTTGAAACAATGTTATTCTTAATATTACAAATTTAGCATACAATGTTCACTCAGACAGAAGGCCAATTTAATGGAGTAAGTAGCCAAAAATTAAAACAAAAAACAAGTACTAGACTTTAAGTTTTATATGTTGGTAAAAAAACACGAGCTATTATATTATTTTGATGCCAAAAAAAATTTTATTTTTTAAGTAAAAGTTAAAGAAGAAACACAAATGATGTCTTCTTGCTTCTGGAAAAGTGTTTTTTAACACTTCTTAAAATAGCTAATGCATCTAATATCATTATACATATAAAAACTAGTTTCTGGAAGAAGCTTCTCTAGCCAGATTCGATTTAAGTTAAATGACAAACACACAACATTTTAAAAAAAAATTACGCACAATGTCTAGATATTTTAACCACCTCTCTCGCCCTATTGTTCCATCGGCCAATTCGAAGATAAAAAATACAAGAGTTGAAGACCCTTGAACAACCCAGAGATTTACAGTGCAGCAGCGGCGACTCAAAAAGTTTGAAATTTGATGTAACCCACGTCTTTAATATAAATCGTTCTTAAATATAGAGCTCGTCTCATTGACAGGCGAGATTGCATGTTTCACACATAAACTTGTTTCAAGAACTGAGCAGCAACTTTACTGATATTTTAAAATTTTATTATAGAAAATATCACATTTAAACAAACTTTATAATTGATTAACAGAAAAATGGCCTCCTCACATATATCCAACAATGTTCCAAGAACAAATTTTCGTCCTGTTTTCACACAAGTTTTATGGTTGAGAAGCAAAGCTTAAGAACCAACTAAACACTGCCATTTCAGCGCAATTAAGTGCAGAGGTGTAAACAAATAAACATCTCCACTGTGCACTGAAATGTTTATTAAATACTTCTACACAAGGTGTGCAAAAAAAATAAGCAAGCACACACATTCACACCAGTTTCTACAGTTGAACAAAAAGCAAATGTGTCCATGCATTCGAGGCACAAAACTGAACACGAATGGATTCAATACAAGAATACCAGACCAGTAAAACCTCGTCTTTACAAGCACCAACAAAATGGAAGAAAATAAGCTAGACCGAGTCAATTCAGTCGAAGAAACAACATATTCTTGACGTTCCTAGCAGATTCACCTGGTCAGGCCTTAGAAAACAATACGCACCTCCAAAGAAATGGTGTGCATCTCAACCACCAACCTCATCAGAAACTCTTGAGTCATACAGAAAGGGACTTCTCAACTAGTAGCTCTTGATAATACAAGACAATAGACTACTGAGTCTTTGAACACAACAATCTATCAATTACAGTACCAAAAAACCTACCAAGCGCTTGCATTAATTCTGTCAACACGTGAGCCGCATAGAAAATATGCAACCCACTATTCAGGGGGGAAAAAAGAACACCGAAGAAAAACAAACCATTTTCCGTCAAGCCAGTAAATCTGCAAGATTCTTGAAAATTTGTGGCATATTTTCGACTAAGATCATAATGCCTCATATCGAGAAAACAAAAGATCAATGCAGGAGAACATATAAGTAACTGTCTCTTGCTAGAGAAAACAATTCTCAGATACGTATAGAAAATTAGAAATCAACATGGAAAATGCAAAATGGAAGGGAAAATATTTTACTCCATCTAATGGGCCAGTAGAATAAACTTGACCTATAAAGTCTAACACCACATCAATAGAATATCATAAAATAGGCTCATGATTATATATCTTGTACTTGTGAGTTGTGACATTCTTTCTAAACAGTCGGAATAGAGTAATGAGTTCACACTAAACAGCTTTCTGCTACTAAAAATTAGTTTGACTTAAAAAAAATTACTGAGCAAATTTTCCGAAAAGTGTCATCGACACTAGCCCACCATCAAAGTACAAAATCACACAAAACTAGTCATCAGGAGTCAGGACACAGGTCCAATTATAAGAAAAAAATCATCATAAGAAAGATCAAGGCGCACAATAGTTGTTATACCCATTCTGCATAAGACTTTGTGAGATTCTAGTCTTCCATGTATTTCAAACTTCTGATAAGGTTGGTGGCCATTTTCAATAAATAACTCGACAGAGGTGGCTTTTAGTTGTTCCAGGACTCACCAGGTAAACCAGAACTACCAACTTCAAAATTACAGAAATAAGATGCCCTAGTTGTGTTGTAATTATTATGGTAATGTAAAATAACTAGCTACTAAAGAAAGATATCTGAAAGCATGGCATTAGCACTCTAACCTGCCACCCTGAAAATAATGGAAAAGAAGAATGATAATTAGGGCCAGAAGTGAGTGAAAGAAATGAGAATAATAACATTTTGAGGAACTGAGGTGATGTAATTTTTCCAGATCACAGCGCATAGAAATTTGAACAAAAGAAAATATATAAGCAATGTCTTACAGTTGTTCAAAAACAATAGTTTCTTTAGGTTCCTACATCAGCCTCGCCTGTGATAATTGCCTCCTAAAATTGTAAATAGAACAAATGGGGGAACAGACCAAGACTCAGAATAAAAGTGAAAAATAATTGCTAGACTAGATGCTGAAAAATTTTGAATCTTACCTCGTCAATGTTCTTTTCACCCTTTTCTTTTGACAATGAACTAGGTTGTTTAGAAAACCTGTGGAATAGAGGTGGTCTAACCCATCACATAATTATTCTAAACTCTGTTTTATTGACACAAGAAAGGAGCCATGAGGGGAATGACAAGAACCTGATTGCTCTAGCTTTCTTTTTATCTTCCTCCACCGATAAAGGCTTGGAAATGGACCCAAACCTAGCAAGTCGAGCCTTCTTCTTTGCTTCCTCATCAGCAGAGACAGTATGTACAACCCCAAATCTAGGGAAACACAACATACGATTTTAACAGCATGACCCAAGAAACATGAACATCAAATAAGAAAAGACAAACCTCTCAGCCCTAGCCTTCCTCTTCAGCTCCTCTGCTTTCTTTGAAGAATCTGATCCATTGACGGACGTACAAGTTCCAAACCTACATTTAAATCATGCGACCAAAAAATTGTTTCACAAAATAAGTAAATTTTATTTGCTATTATACTCTGAAGAGGCTACTATAGAGGTCTAACAGCATAAGCAGCTCTCCTGAAAAACCACTCAACACAGATGAAAGTAATTTATTCGAACAACAAAACAACAGCAATTCCGGCTGTAAAAAACTTAGAATCTGAACAGCAAAAGTATTTAATCATCATGAAATAACCCTATATTGCTGCTTCGTGAGAAACAGATGAAACATGAAAGAAGAGTCGCAGTGAATAGAGAAGATTGATAAAGTAATTTCAAATTTAAATTTCAAAACTCTAAAAGGGTGCATCTTGAAGCTCCCAGTAACAAACCCTAAGCTTAATCCTGGCACAAATCGTCAAATACTAAACACACTGAAAAAAAAAGAGAAGAAGTTCACGAGAAAGAGAGGACAGAAAAGTAAACCTATCCGCTCGAGTATTTCGCTTCTCCTCTTCAGTGAACTTGACAGACATTCCGAAGCGCTCAGCGCGTTTCATCTTCTTCTGGATATCCGTAACCGCAGCGCAGCCATTAACGTCACTCGTTTTCGCATCGACCTCCTCGATCTTACCCGTCGATTTTTCAGCATCTGATTCGGAAGACGTCGCTCGGATATTTGAGGAGGCTTCTTTCTTCGTCGGATCCGAATCCAGATTCGAAAGGTTTCTAGGGTTTTCGATTTTGATAGCAGTCGCCGCCGCCATAGCACGTGCGTATGCGGAGTTTTTCTGTGTAAATGTTAGAACGTGAAGTAAGCCAAACGAAGCCTAAAGTCGAGAGAAATGGCAGATTAATTCCTCAGGATCGCGAGTAGGTTAATTTTGGCTTTGATTCTGAATATCAAATATATGTAAAAATAATAATATTTTCCCATAAAATAAAATATTTACAAAGAGTTTTTTTTAATAATTAATTATACAAAGAGTTTTTTTTTATAATTAATTATACAAAGAGTTTTTTTTATAATTAATTATGGCTTAATGCTTACAGACTCTTCTAATTGTCACACATGATTTCTTGAATTATTTTAATAAGTTTGAAATTCTTATTTAAAATATTATCTTACGTGACATTATCACATTTATAAAAAGTTTATAACATGTATACTTATGAAATGACTTATATAATTTTACAAATTATGTTAAATGTCATTTTCAAGAAATTCGATCTCATACAAGAGCTTTTATATAAAATAATAATCAAATTAAGATTTGAACAATTTAATAGCAGAACTTCATGCTTTATATGAACACACATGATAAATAACGTTTAGCCAAATCTTGATCATTACTTTACCATCCAATGCTAAACACTGACAATTCGACGTATTGCTGTCATTCACTTTCTCTTTCTTGCCATTTATTCTTGCCTCAAAGAACGATTTATCCACAAGATAAATATCCGTTTTTTCCCATCCAAAAAACATGTAAGTAGTGAAAGTTTAAAAATTTTAATTTCCGAAACATTTATTGAGATTTGTATAATTTATAACATTCATAGGATGCTGTCATTTATTTAACTTTGCGTATTTAACGTCGACTCCGACTATTCCGATTTTCAATCGGATTTAATACTTCTCGTAAATATCTACGAACGGATCTCTCATTTAATCATCTAATGAGACGCACAGTCGAATACTTGATTATTTGTTTAGCACTAGATATCTTAAACAATTTTTGCATTGAGACTGGATCGCCATAGTTTCAGAAATCCTAGGACGATCAGAAAACATCGATGTACTCATGTACATAGGGTACAAATCTTGTTCATATAATGAAAATTGAAAGTTTCGAATATCAAAAATTTCATTGATTTTTATGTCCATAAAATTGCAGTGTCAAATTCAACTTCTTGAACTTGATTATCTCAACGAAAACACATTATCCTATACTTGTATGACCCTCAATATTCGGGGATATAGCTAGTCGTTTGTTCACAACTTCATGTAGATTCAAAATGACATTTATTCTTATTCAAACTTATCCTAATTAGCTTCATTTTTCTCATTAATTCTTTGATCAAAAATGTCAGAACTCAAGTCTGATAGCATACATTATTCAGACTAGATCATGTTAAGAGCATATATTATTATCGTCTCATGATCCTCTAGGTATTACTGATAGTGCTTACAATAATCTTAAGTTATGGTTAACGTACATTATGGTTTTTTCATCTCATATATCCTGATCAAATATGCAACCATTGGTATATCGAGAGTTGCATATGAATTCGATAAAGATGTGATGCATCTTTGAGTAATAACAATGATATGATATGTTTAACTGAAGAAACACATTTCCAAAATTCACATGTCTTACTCTGATCAGAAATTTCTTACACTATTAACTCATCATATCATATAAGATATCTTCGTCCATAGACAAATGGTGAATCATCAACTCCAATGTATTGATTCTTAAGAATTTCAAAATTATATCTAACCTCGTCACTCGATGACCCTCAATAGAGTCGATAAACGAATCAAAATGCATGTTAGTATTCAGAGCTTCACGTTGTCTCGGATCGAAGGACTAATGGTGTACAACCATAATCGTAGACGATTTCACTCAATAAATAATAACTACTTAGATAATCCGCGAACATTTCCGCATGCGTTTTGCTGCAATGCTCTAGTTTAGTAATTTTGTCATTGTAGATAATTGGGACTTCTACAACCAACCTCACTGAAGTTATTGTGGACTCCTCGTTAGAGGGCTTCATCTACTTTCTCATGGCTAGTTTAAAGCAAAGGATTTAATACGATTTTTTTTTTTAAAATTTTATTATTTAAATCCAAAGTATTTGTTTATGTGCATGAAATTTGAAATTTCGATCCATTCTTTTAAAGTGAAATCCATTTCATTTCGATGTATTCCAAAGCACGTGCAAGTTGATTTGTTAAATTTTGTTAGCATTCTAGTTAAATTATAATTTAGTTTAATAATCTCAATCATCCACTTAAATTGATATGTCTAGATTAAGTTTAATAACTATATCATAGTAATTAAATATCAGTATTTGCAACAACTCGAATTCTAAATTCATTTATTATAATTTGATCTATTGTGCTTATTAGTCTCAACTGATTTCGGCGATTAAACTTTTTGGCATTTTGTCAGGAATTATTTATCTCGCTATCATGGTTTGAACACTAATGTGTATCAAAAAATAGCGACTACAAGTTCACATTTATCATATATATTAAATTGTAAGTATATATATAACTTCATGATTAAAATAAGAAAGTTTTTATACACATAAAAAATCACATCTAAAAATAGGGTAAGAAATTTTTCATCAAAATTAATAGTCAAATAAAAGATAAGTTGACGTTTTTTTAAAAAAAATTAAGTAAAAAAATAATTATTAAAATTTATAAAAGTTAAGTTAGATATTTTTTTCATTTATATAACTATCAAAAAATAATATTTTTTTATTAAAAAAATAAAAAATTGAATACTTTTTCTCATTAGACTTTTTAATTGTTGTCAGAAAATTGGATCGAAACTTGTGAAAATGTGAGGTTTAATTTGACTGTGGGGAACCAAAATCCGTCCATGTCAGCATCAATACTTTTTATTTGACTTTGACGCATTCTAGCATAATATTCAGAATTTCTAGTCCATACTCGTAAGCAGTGACGGAGCCGATATCGTTTTTCATGCCATCAAACGAAGTTTGTTGGCTGCTACGGACCCGATCATGTTGAATATAAAGGCTTCACTGCTCCATTAGGTATCTTCAGTACCTTTGCTTTTGAACTCGAAGAAAAGCATTAATGGCTGCTCCGTGAGTTCCTTTTTTTTTTGCTTTTTTTTGATATCGTGGGTTTTCCTCGAATTCTGAAAGATCAACTTGTCAGTGTATACTGGATTGTTCTGAATTTTTTATGATTTTGATGTGGTTCTGGATTGCTTTACTCGTTTGTGGTGATGAAGTAATTTTTGTTTTGTGAATTTGCAGCGCCGTGTTTGAGGTTCTTCCTCCGGTTTTGGATTCGACTTCTGATCCGCCGCCTCTCTCTGATGGAACAACTAGGTACTTTTACTGCGTGATTTACTAATGTTCGTATCCTGATTTTTTGTTAGAAAATCTATATCTGATGTGGAATAATTCGAAGGGTGTTTTATTTTCTGAAGGTTGTATATCAGTGATACGTGCCCGTATGCTCAGCGTGTATGGATTGTCAGGAATTATAAGGTGTGCGGTGTGCCTTTTTGCCAGTTTTTGTTGTCATTACTTCTTGTTTCATTAATTGGAAAGTAGCAAAATGTGTTTGTGTCGTAGGTCTATGGTTAAATGAAGCTTATCAAGGAATTAGTATTGACTTGTTTTATGTGTGTTTTGTTTTTTGGGTTGACTGGAAAATAAATTGATGAACAAGGATATGGATGTGTTGTCATTTGATTTATCATGTCGGGAGATTTACGACAACTTTATGCTAAGGAAATTATGTCATCGGTTTCATATTTTGATTATACTTTCACTTGAATTGTATAGTGGCTTGAGTTTTTGATATACATTTTCATATTTGGGTGAAGCTGCATAATAATGGCGGATAGTATTTTGAATTTAAACTGTCTGCGCTGAAGCCTTATAAAAATACCCGATAGCATTTTGGATTTAATCTATTGTCTTTGAATTCGTTCTGTTCTTATGCCCCCCAAAAAATTATATAATGCAGGGTTTACATGATAAAGTGAATTTGGTTCTAATTAACCTTGAGAACAGGCCTGCTTGGTACAAGGAGAAAGTATACCCAGAAAATAAGGTATCTGTTCTTGATGGTGCTGATATTCATGTTTTAACTCATATCCGAGTTTTTTTCCCATTCAGTCTGATACTCTTATATATGCAATGCACTCCTGATTCTTTCATAATTAAGAACCCCTTCCCAAAAATAAAAAGAAAGAGAAGGACAAAGACTTGAAAGGTTTCTCTTCAAAATCCATGATAAGTAGCTGTGATTATTATTAATTTTTTACTGAATTTTCTCATGGTTGGCGTGATAAATGTTGAATAAAAAGATATGAACTACTGTCAGATTGAAATGAACTTACTCGTAGTCAAGCTACTGGAGGCTCCATTACGCTTACTTTTCTCATTTCTCATCTGTAGGTTCCAGCGTTAGAACATAATGGCCAAGTCATTGGAGAGAGCCTATATTTGGTTAAGTACGTCGATAGCAATTTTGGTGGACCGGCTCTACTGCCTGATGTAATATATGATTTGAGTTCTCCTTTTCTGAATCTGATCTTTTCGTTCCTTCAATTGTTTTTTCGTATAAATAAATCTTAATGTGAGAGCACCACAGGATCCCGCCAAACTGAAATTTGCTGAGGAGTTGATAGTCTATAGTGATACATTCATAAACAAGCTGTATACATCACTCAAGGAGACGCTGTCAACGAAGCTGGTATTGTTGTAGCCTCTCCTTTCTTACTGCATAGGTCTGTCCATCATGATATTGATTGGTTTAATGAATATTTTGTTACACAGCTGCTGTATTTGATTACCTGGAAACCGCCCTTCATAAGTTTGATGATGGACCATTCTTCCTTGGTCAGTTCAGTCAGGTATTTGATTTTTCATCCCATGTGTCAACAACCAACCCCCTCCCCCTACTTTCATCATACCAAAAAAAAAAAAAGAATATTAGAAAAATATTTAGAACTACTGGAGATTTGTGAATTTCGAGTTGGTTCTGGATAATGTTTTTTGAAAAATAACGCGATTGGTAGGTAATGTTTGACCATGTGTGATGATTGCTAGAAAGTAGTGTGACAAAAGGGTGATCATAATGTCAATCGTTCTGCAGGTAGATGCTGTGTACGCTCCATTTGTAGAGAGGTTTCACATCATTTTCCAAGAAATATTTAAACACAACATTACATCAGGCAGGCCAAAACTAGCAGCATGGATTGAGGTATTTGATCCATTCATTATTTCTTGACAGTGAAAGGTCTTAATGCTAAAACATGCACTGTTCTCTCTAATCTGTTTATGCCTTGTTTATGCCTTGAGGTGTTTTAGTAGTTATCGGAATAGTTGCTTGCACTTTGAGCCGTTGGTTTGGAATAGCAACACACAGCGACAGCCTTCTTAGATGTGTGTTGTTGGATTCTTTTGCTGTTTCACTTCTTGGAGGTGTAAATTTCGCCTACTGCTGTTGGGGTTCTATTTTTACAGCTTTTCGTTATTAGGATCCAATGCTCTGTCTTTTGCTTTGTTGCAATTGTGAAAATGCTTGAACCTTTTCAAGAGGTTTTATCTCGTCCGCAGTTTTTTTCCTAATCGAAGCAAATCTTTAGAAATAATAGGCTTTCCAGTGATTTTAAATTTCCTCGCTCCTCCACATTCTGTATCTGCAAAATGAACTTTAATTTATGGTGTGTGCAAGCCATATCTGCAATGTCTCGGTGCTATTATCATTATGGTGTTTTAAGTGGATATTAGATTATTACAGATTTAAATAAATTAAAAACAATAGATAATCGAAGCTAGTTTTTTGGTCCTGTAGTTGTACTGTCAGAGTGTAAGTGTGTCTCTCCCGTGTCTCTTTCTCTTCTGTGATTGCTATATTGCTATCTCGTCTATTGCAAATCATAAGATTTCACGTCCTTATCTCTCAATCAACAACTTCTATAATTTGAGTTAAACATATTTATAATATTCATATATTTCAGTTAATTATTTGCATATTATAGATCTTTATCTTGTCATCCGACGAACCAAATGGTGAAGTATACCGATAGTTGATTCCTTGTGGATGAATGCTCTTATATTTTATTTTTAGCTATGAAACTACCATGTAAACTACTACATGCACGAAATCTCATAAATTTCACATGAACCTTACACATATTTCATAGTTGATTGCTCATGTCTTCACCTCTCACCGCGTCTGAAATTCTAGCTCATGCAAATTTTTATCCAGGCGATAAATAAGATTGATGCTTACAAGCCAACAAAGTGCAACCCTGAAAAACTCCTGGCATATATCAAAAAACGATTTTTGGTAACTTCTTGTGCCCACAACGCGCACAAATTTAATGCATAATTTTGTTCGTTCGTTCGTTTTTTTTTATTATTTATATTCACATTGTTTAATTTACATCTTCATGCAGGGTGAAAGCTAAATCGTGATTATACATATATGATACTGAAATTATTGTTTGTGCTTATACCATTACCAATCAAATATGTAATAAATTATCAGACTCTGTTTGTGTTATTGTAAGTAATACTGTTGGAAATAAAGCATGTGGTGAGGTATATGTTCTTATTCAAATATGCTGCCATAAGGAGGTAATGTCCATTACCATTTTTCTGAGGAAATTCTGCACTGCAAAGCGAATTCCAAGTTTTTCCCATAAGAAAGTGGTTGCCAATATAAAAATGACTACAAAATGTAGGTTTAACAATATATTTGATGGATTGGTCTCGATGTTTGGAATTGGATCAGCGGATATTTTGTTTTACAGTGTCTCAATTAGCCTCATACAATGATTATAATAAATACTTATAAGACAAAAATTTGTGTGAGACGATTTCACAGATCGTATTTTGTGAGACAGATCTCTTATTTGAGTCATTCATGAAAAAATATTACTTTTTATGTTAAGAGTATTACTTTTTATTGTGAATATTGGTAGGTTTGAACCGTCTTACAGATAAAGATTCATGAGACCGTATCACAAGAGACCTCATCTACTTATAAATATTATCCTTGCTTCATTAATCCATTGAAGATCGTATAGCTAATTAGCTCATAAATTTGATTTATCTATATGATTTCCATTATCATATAGGATTATTATTAGATGATTGTATTTTTTGGGGGTTAAATCTCTCAAAAATTACGAATGCTCGAATCTATTTATCATATTCATTATCGAAGAAATCGAATCCAACTGCTGACATTTTTGAGTAATTTTAATGGTATATATCTTATTGAATTAAGAGATATGTGCGTAATTACATCTGAAGGCTATGCAAATGCGGCTGTTCAATTTTCTTAATACATCGGCTTTATGAATTTATGATAACATATTCTCTTTTTTTTCTTTTTTCTTTTTTGTAATCAATCCATCAAGTTCATCCTTACCGAAATATTTGCAATCAAACAAAAGATTTTATCTCGGCTTGTTTATGTAATGATAAAAAGATATATTTTTTCTAAACCAATATTATTATTATTATTATTATTATTGTTATAAAGCAAGAGGTGCACGTGAAAACTTCTTTTTAATATATATATATATATATATATATATTTCCGCTATTAATATAATTTTTAAATAGAAGTTAACTTCCATTTATCTCGCCAAACGAAAGTTCTCCTCTCAAGTAAATTAAAAACCACCAAAAATTGCTCATGTTTGCTTAAAAAGTTCCCACGAATTCACGGTCGCACCATGCAAGTTACTGCATGAATATTAGTTTCTATTCCAATTGTATAGTGCCATAGTGGTTTGAATTTCTTATAGAAATATTCATATTTGGGTGAAGCTGCATAATAATAATAATAATAATAATAATAATAATACAGGATAGTATTTGGAGTTTGAACTCTCTGGGATGAAGCCTTGTAGAAATACGCGAGAGTTTTTTGGATCTGATATATATTGCAAATAGAATTTTAGGTTCGTTTTTTCGTTCAATACTTGTCGATCATTCAATTATTTTATAATTTTATGCTTTTTTCAATCGATAATGAAATCATGCTTATTTTTCAAACATATATTTTACATCATATTTTGTTTTGATTTTGAATTTTGTATAGTTCGCATTTTTTTGACGTTTTCTCATCAATTGTCAATGTTATTGGCTGTGCGTAACTTATGTTCAAATTTTATGACACACTATTATTTTTAGCTATCGATTGATAAGTGTTTTTTTTTGCTTTATTAATTATAATATATTGTTGCCTACACTATACCAAGATCTTGGCTCCGCCCCAGCTGCTTGGCATAATTACAAACTCTACCCAGAAAATGATGTATATACATGATCTTGATGGGGGAATATTTCACCCTACATGTGGGGGCAGTGCCCCATATATAGATCAAAGGTCCAGATTTAACCACAAATACATGAGGTTCACAATTTTTTTTTAAAAATCACAAATATGGCTAAATCTGGACCATCTAAATCCTGTGGGGGCAAGTGCTCCCACATGTAAGATCGAACGAACCATGGATGGGTGGTGGTTTTCATGTTTTTACCGATATCTGACTTTATTTTGATTCATTTGCTTTAATATTCGACTATGTGCAATAGTTTGGTTGGTACCCCACAGTTATAGTTTAATCTGAATTCTTGAGAGGTTTCTCTTCAAAATCCATTATTGTTATCATTTATTTCTTGCTGAATTTTCTCGTTTTGGCATGATGTATATATAATGTCGAATAAAAGGATATGAACTATCGTCAGATGACAATAACTGGAATGCCAGATGTTGGGATGAGAAAAAATACCGAAATACCAAAAAATCGTACCGAAAAAAATATTGAACTTACCGAAAAATTGGTATACCGAAAATTTCGGTACGGTATCACCGTACCGAAATTTTCGGTATCGGTACGGAATATTTTTTTTTTCGGTATTTCGGTATATACCGAAATATCGAAAATAATTTTTTATTATTACTTTTTTTAAAATTTAAGTTCGGTATACCGACAAAATTTTCGGTGTCGGTACGATACCGATATGAACTTTTTTCATACCGAAAATTCGGTATACCGAATGTGCGGTATACCGAATTTCCAGTATCGGTATGGAATTTATACCGAATTTTCGGTATCGGTATGGAAAAATTACATACCGATATTTTCGATACGTTATACGGTACTATAGTTCAGTACGATATACCGTACCGTATCCGTCCCTATGGATGCTCCATCGCACTTAATTTTCAGATGCATAGTGACTATATATCTATCTATCAGTACTATATGGTTTTTCCTTGGACTGATAAATGTTGAAGCAATCCTTTTCACCACATAGCATATTTTCAACTATAATTAATTTTTGACAATATTAAGTAATTATTCTGATGGTGACTCAACGCTTCATGATCCTTTTTCCTAAAAAAGATATTATTATTTTATTTGACTTTCTATATATATATATATATATATATATTTAATCATATATTCCATATATTATATGCCACCACCACATACACCTCTTGATGCAGACATAGGCTTTTCTTGCAAATTTAAAAGGCCTAATTATACACAAAATTCGTACTCCGTATCGGCATCAGTCAAGAAAAAAACAGAACATTTCAGATCAAATGAGCAAAATCTGCATATCCAGCTGTGTGGAAGACGCGAGATCTCCAGTCAGGGCCACCTATGTCAACCTCTACAAGTGGCCGGAATCCGACGTCGAGTTCATGGAGTCCGCCGCAGTGCATGGCAGAGCGCGGCTGCACAGTAGGGTGGTGGACAGTATATCATGCAGGCAAATGTATCTCAGAAGCTACACATTCTCAAAAAAAGAGACTCCGCTTGAAAAAACCCTGAAATGTCTCGGTAAGGTTAGGGAGATGGTGGCGACGGTAAGGGAAAGGAAGTGGAGGACCCTCCGGATGAGGGAATTTCGGCTGCGCGTGGTGATGAAGGAGGTGAAGGACTTTTCCGCTGCTGCGTTTAGAGCCATATTCCGTCGGCTTCTGTCCTGCACCACCCCTATGGATGTGAAGGAACTTGACTTTTGAAAATGTTTATTTATATACAACCCCCCCCCCCCCCCCCCAAAACAAAAAAAGTTTATTTCTTTCTTTCCTTATAAATAATATAATTATGTATAAATTTAATGCAATGTCATGTCCATTTTCATTAATTACTATATATATATATATATATAATTTACCTTTGGTTGACTAGATAAGATTGGTAATTCAATCTTATCAAAAGTCTGGTTGCGATTATTAGTTTATGTAATTAAAATTACAATATTATCATTTATATTTATTAATTATTCGAAAAAAAAAATTATAATTTATCGTTTTATTTCAAATTTAATATCCACCACACTTGACGGTAAACTTTAGATCATCCGATAAACACGAGGGGCTATTGTTGTTACTACAATAAACCTAGCTACCTTTGATCAAGTAATCTAACATAACCAAGCTATATCAATTTTATAATTCAATTTATTGCCAAAAACAATATTATATAAAACATATGGTATCTTATAATATTCAATCACTCTCATTTTAATATATTGTCCATTTCACCATTCAATCGAAACATTTCCAGGTGTAGTAATGACTAAATGAGTTTGACATATGCAAAACATATTTAATTCTAGCGGGTGTTAATATTTGAATTGTATTTATTTAAATAAAGAGGTGGCAAGATTTTGGTTTGGCAAAAAATTTGATAATATATGATAATTATTATTTTTAAACCGATAATATATGATAGTCATCATGAAGTGTAAAACTGGTTGTAAAAAAATATGACAAACTTTTAAAACCAATATGAAATAATTGCTAACGAGCTTATTATTATTGTATATAGAAAAAATTTCTATCTTGATACTATAAAAAAAAAAAAACAAACAAACAAACAAACAAACTTCAAGAACATTTGTATTCAATCCATATCATATTCAATTAATATCGAACTACGTTACTGAATTTTCTTAATCAGGTATAACGTTGTACAATCTTTCTGAATCAACAATAACAAGATGAAAATTTGATCGGACATGGGCACGAAACTATAAGCTTCACTCTTCATTCACACATTCACCAAAGAATTTGTAAAGAATGAGAAAAAAACATGCAGCAGGAAATACATCATGAATCGAGAATAAGTTCTAAAAAAATGGGTGTGAAGTCATTGAAATCAATGATACTGTGGCTTCTTAACCAAGTAGACAAGGTAAAGTTACTACGGATCGTTCAAAACTTTTTTTTAAAAAAAGGCATGGCCTATTCTACTTTTCTTACCCGCATCTAAATATGCTTGGAACCTTAATCAAGCAATACTATGCAAGATAAGCATACTCTCAACCTCAATCAATTTATATAAATAAAAAAGCCTACCATAATCTCTGAAATATGAAGGGCACGACAAGGAGGATTTTTATGTCAAAGCATGTTACAAAGGTTTGATGAAGTAAAGGCAAACTGGTAAACTTAATAGCATAACCACGCATCAGTCCTATACTTAAAAAGATTGCTTCTCTTTTTGAAATTTTAATTAGGATCATGGTGTAATTACATGTACATCTATCGATTCAATCATCAACAATCATAAACGAAAGCCATGCGCAGGTGATGTGAAACAAACACATAACATAATCACCAAGTTTTGATGCCAAATGCATTAGAAAAACACAGTTATATTCTGAGGTGGAAGGCTGAATTCATATGCCAAAAACCCATTGGCAACAGCTTTCCAGCAATGAGAAAAACATGGCCAACCTAAATCCGAAATCAAAAGAGCGATTAGGTTTAAAAGATAAAGGATTTCTAACCATCCTTTACGACATAAAGTATATTTCAGGTTTTAAAAAATAACAAAGAGACAAAAGTGAGCTTAGAATAGGAAAGACATAATATATAATAAACAAAGGCAGCAGCCAAGAGGAGCTTCATACTAGACCTGGCTCAGGACAAACATTAACCAAATAATTTATTGCCCATATTTTAGAGACAATTTGGTGCATACGGATAGGTCATTGGTTCTTGGTTTCAGTCCTTCGGAAATGGTTCCGGTTTTGAAATATAACCATGGTTGGGTTTACTTAGGATGCTGGATGGAAGAATCTCTTCACTGTTCAAGCTACAAGAAGGATAGCATACAAAATAATAGCTCAAGAAAGGTAAAAATTTATTCTGAATCAAATAGCAGTCATCAACACAATAATAAATAGAAATTTAAAGGACAAAGCTGCTTTACAATGAAAATGGTATGGATTGCTCTAACCACAGAATTGATTGTTATTCTGGGATAAAACAAGAAGGTTCGGTTAAAAAACAAAACCACCTTTAACGCATGGGCGTGACTTGGTGACAAAGAACAAAACAGCATGGCTTGTTACCAAATAAAAGACATGAAAAGGGTGTTAAAGTGGGCACAAAGCCAAAAACTACACGTTTCTTGAACTTCGGATGTTCAACTAATCAATATCACTTTAATTTTCTATTCTTTCAAACACAACTCATAAATTTCCCAAGATCTATGACAATATTCAAGTCTAGAATCAGCAAGTCATTTCAGGGCCAAACCGTTGTATAGGGAGGGTAGACTGGAGAGGGGACAAGAAAATATTCGAGCTCAAAACAATAGAAACCCTAATAAAATGATCTGCTATCACTTTTAAGTTCTCATAACATTTTCCTCACCAGCTGCTATTTTCATCCTTCTACCTCTTCATATATTTGATGTGCCCGTAGTAAATAAAAGCGCAAGGAGTAAATCCACTATCAGAATTTTTTAAAAGAAAAAGCTGTTTGTATCCGATGCACGCTTAAAGTGCAAAAAAGCGCGCATTGTGACAACTATGGATGTACCAGCTGCACACATCAGGCCACGAAACACTGGATACTCAGAATGATACTTATGACACGTGTCCATGACATATGCAGTACATGTTCATGTTTTACTCGTGGCTGACTCAATGCATAGCCATTTTCCTGGGGACTAACCGACTAACAATTATTGCATAATACAATTGGGAAGACAATACTAATCCAGTATAATGATCTTTGAAGTCAAATAGATGGGGATAATTAAATGAAGAAACGAACAACAGCCATTATTAACAAAAACCACAGTGCTAACGACGACTTAACACATTCGTTTCCAATGGTCAGAATAACAATCAGATAAAAGACAAGGTTTTTGCAGAAATAGAGAAAGAAGATCCCAAGCCATTTTTGCTAGTGCGCACAATTTTGATATCTACCATCTACATCCTAGTTCATTTAACGAAGAAATTATATCATAATCATAATGAAGTAAAGATGTGGAACACAACATTCAATGACAGATCGATAAAACGTTTTCATAATCCAAAGTCAAACTATAACATCAAAGTAAATGTTTCTCTTGGAGAATGTGAGAGAGAAACAGGTACGCTGCTTAACTTTAAGAGAAATGCGTCTATAGATTGGCTAAACAAACTCAATATCTTCAAATGTGAGGCTGGTGTAAACACAAAAAAGTGTACCATTTGAATCTCCGACTCAAAGCTCGAATTCTTCATCCCGGAGAGCCAACTCCGCTGCTTCTTCCTCCTCTTCATCGAGTACAAAGTACTCATTCTTTTCCACTGGCCTAAACATGTAAAAGATCACAGCATAAAATGCAAGACTGGCGATTTCCTCAGCTGCATTGGCCACCCACTGGTACTTGTAAGCAGCAATTGTCCGAAGTGCAAACACCACAATCCTCGTGAAGTAAAGGTACCCAATCACTACAATATAAAACTGCCTAAAAAGAGTCAATTTTGCTAGATTCCTTGCAGCCTTCCCATCGGTCTTAGATGTCTCCCTCAACGACCTAATCGACCATACTATCGGAAAAATAATTGCACAGCAACAGATGATATCCACCAACAAGAAAACCTGATTCCAAGTAACCCAATCCTTAATAAAAGGGCCTGTCTCCCCGATGACAACGGAAGCCACATTTGCCAAAACTTGCAATGGAATAACAATCATCAACACCTTCTTCTCCCTCTCCTGCAAGAAAGGCTTCAAGAACGACCACCCAGTACCAATCAAAATTATCACCGTAAACAGCAAAACGACCCTAATAAACTGGAAAATGTAAAACAACACATCCCACCCATGCGGCGTTCCAGTAACCTTCACATAATGCTTATCCTCAGCCGCAGCCAACAAATTCAACGCCTTCATAATCACCAACAGCCCCATCAAGGCGTGAATCCGATGAACAACCCTCCTATTTTTCAAACATATAAAAATCCAGAAACCAAAAAACGCAAAATAAACAACTGAGAAACAAAAATATAACGAGGGCAACTGAGTCAGCCCGGCCGATAAAAAATCCTTCACGGGACCATCGAGATTATAAAGCTCCGTGCGCACCTCCATCGACACCGTAGAATCAGGAGCACAATTTGCGAAGAAGAGCGAATACTCATTCGGGGAAGTGATCGGATAAGAGCGCTGGAACGAGGAACGCGGCGGCGGAGACAGATCTCGAAAAGTGAAGAGGTGGGTAGTGTATTTCGATTCAAGAACGCAGAAAGAAGGGGTTTGTTGTAGTTCAACGAGGACTTGAATTAGAGATTCTTCCGATAGGAGGAAGAATCCGAGGTGGGAGGAATCAGCGGATGCGCCGGGGGAATCGACGGAGACCGAAGACACGGAGATGTTGGCTTGACCAGTGTGGGTAAATCCGAATCGCTCGAAGAGAATCATGGCACGAGAATCGGAGGAAATTTTCAGGGTTTTGATCTCGGCGGCCATGGGCGGCAGGATGACAACGAGGGAGAAGACGAGGAAAAGGAAAGGTAATTTCGTCATTTGGGTACGGTGGAGACGGCGGAAGGCGGCTGCTGTTAGGAGGAAGGAGTTGAATATCGCGTGAAAAAGGATTTTGGTTCCGATAATGCCCCTAAGATCTGGATCGCCACAAGGAAGCAATGTATACTGCGCTTCCTGACCAGAAAGAATAAATGCAAATTAAATTACCATATTTGTAGCATTTTGCATATTTACCCTCATACTTTTATTAATATTTCGTTACAGTCCTATTCAGTTTAATTTTTAAATCACGTCGTTAGTTTTTATAAAACGTTAGATTTGGCTGTGCTAGCTTTATGTTTGAGTAAAAACAAAGGTATTGAAGGGTAATGACTTATTCAATTTATTATTGAGGTCTAAATTAAATATAAAGGTCCAAATCCGTTATACACTCCAAAAAAAATTATAAATAAGGAAAGATTCTCATTATTCAAAAGAGAGATGATTTTATTTTAAACTTTTTAGCTCTTAATTAACATCTTTAAATTGTTTTCTAACTTGAGCGTTGAAATATCTACGCCGGGCAAACCCTGACGTCTCAGACGTTTGTTTGTGACGTAGATGATAACTCACAAAGATTTCTCTACACCGGCTACTTGGACCCGTTTACAAACTAGCTGAAATATCTTTCTACGATTACTTGAATTCGTTTACGAACCTGCAGAGTAATTCGTATAATCCAATTTTTGGCTACATCAGGTATCCTCCTATGATAAATAATATGTTTTAGTTTAATTATTTCTGAACCAAAAAATTTAATCTTATTATATCGGGATTGGTTTATATGTGCTTGGTTTGATCAATTTACATAAAAATGCTAAACTTGACATAAATGGATAAATCACCTAAAAAAATTCTTAGAATCCCTGTAGACATATACGTTAGTATTATTTTAACAAACAATTTCAAAATTATTCTTCTTTAGAAAAGTTGTCTAAACCAAAGAATTATGAGTGCTCACGGAGCTTAATCTATGAGACGGGTCCACTCTACACATATTCACAATAAAAAGTAATTTTCTTAGCATAAAAAGTAGTACTTTTTTATGGATGACCCAAATAAGAGATCTATCTCACGAATACGACCCGTGAGACCGTCTCACACGAGTTTTTGTCAAGAATTATTATGTGATCACATCATAACATTGAGACTTTGATTAAGTTGTTACCATATAAATTATTTAACCAATCGCACATATAAATTTGATGCACTCTATCATTATCAAAATCCAAATTAGATCATATTCAATAAATTATTATTTCATCACACCTATTAATTTTGCGTCCATGTTAATAAAAGTGATGATGTTTTTTCAAACTTTGGAAAATTCCACAATTCTGCTATGATATGTAAGGACACATTTCTTTATTTACTCGGATATTTAACTATCTTGTTAATCTACTCCTTTGACCTTCATCCATATAGAATAACTCAAATGATATTAATACAAATCCTTTTCTATGTTCTCATAACATTTTCTTGAGTTGTTTCTTTTCAGAAAAACAAATTTGTTTGGTTAAGCGTGTATGAGTAGAAGTAGTATTGAGATGTTGGATTAATTGTGCATGAGTGAGAGTGGTACTGGGATAAGTGACTTCTTAAGGAGTGTGTCATGCTACTGACGAGTCACAGCTTAATCTGGTTGGTCTTTAAAAAGTGTCACATGACCTTAACAGGTAATATTGACAGGGTAAGAGTAAGACTGATATCTAAAGGATATAAGGCAACACTGACATATAGACACATATCTTTTTGGATGCATGAATTTGATCCATTAACATTTAAGTAAATACAATCTGAACTATCACGAATATGAGAAAATAAAGTTACGGAAAATCTTACAAATTTTTCATCCTAATAAACAACTTTTTGAAATTAAGTTCGATTTTCAAGGAATCGAAGCATTATTTTAATTCACAAATATTGTTTTTATAAAGATTTTTCAATGTAAAAATGTATATGATGTATCAACAAATACACATTCAAGGCAAATATCGATGAAAACAGATCTTTAAATCGTCAAGGGCATTTTCGGTAAAGCACATGGCGACGCGCGAACCGAATGGCTCGAGACTCGAACTTCTCATAACGTTCGCTCTCTGATAAAATTTATCATTCATCGATTCTATTTTCCATTTTTCTTACTTACCATTTTGCGTAATTTATTGTTGTGAATCGTAGCAGCAATTCGCAATTATGTCGTGGATTCGATCTGCGATGAGCAGAGCTGTGGAAGCCGGCGGCAGCGTCCAACTCAGCTCCGCTGTCCGCAGTTATAAAGACACCGTCGTGCATAAAGCGGGGCAAGCCGTTGCTGGTGGCGCCAAAATTTTCCAGGATCGCATTGTAATGTTTTTATTTGTTAATCTCTCTTTGTTCGTGTGCATGTGCATGCGTCGAGTGTAACTGAGGGGAACTTTGCGTTGATTTGGCCCATTAATTGAAATGCTTTAGTGGTGCGAGATTAGTTTCATTAAACTCATTAGGATCCAGAAAGATCATTTTTCACCTCTGCTTTTAATCGGTAAAAATCATTGTTTTGGAAAATTTTGAAGTTCGACGCATTTTCATCCGGGAGTTTAATGACACAGATTCAGAACAAGGCACTGTTGTCAGATCACATGGACCAGCAGACTATTCTGTGGTACACACCGGTTGGATAATCCTTGTGCCTGTATTTATCTTGTAGTTGTAATATCATTTTCTTGTAGTGATGTGTTTAGGTTTATGGGCATTCTTACAAAACACTCTTACTGTAATTAATGGATTATGAACTAACATATAGTATTGACCACTGACATTGAATCATTATATGCAACGCCTTATTTACTTAAAACATTATGACATGCAAACGTTTATGTTACAATATTTAGACTATTATTTTTCACACTTACATTCTGTTTAGTATAAGATGCTATTTTGAATCTGGACTTACTTTATGCAATTTATTCATGTCGGTTCGGTTTTCATTTTTGTCCCACGCACTTTGTTGTTAATTTTTTGTCAATTTCTGGAATTACAGGGAGCTCGGAATTTCCAAAGTTACAAGCTTGCAGTAAAAAGATTGGAAGAAGTTTCTGTTACATGTAGGGGGGTAGAGAGAGTTCAGTTACTAAGAAGATGGTTAGTGGCCTTGAAAGAGATAGAGAGACTCGATGGAGCTCTCAAAACTGAACATCTTGACTTATCTTTTGAATCTAATGATTCTCCTACAAAGCCAACAGTGGTTTGTCTTTTCAGTCAGCCTTTATATTCTGTTTCTAACTGGAGATTTCAGTTTCACTTGCAGAAGTTATTTTGTGTGTAAATTTCGTGTTTGGAAGCTATCAGTTGTGTCAGTTTTTTGCTGGAGTACAAATATTATTTTGTGTCACGTCCCATGAACTCAAACTTTGGAAGAAGTAATTTCCGACAGCTTTGTTCATATTCTCCGGGGGGAGAAGAGGCGGACTTCTCAATTACATGGGCCTGACAATTACAAACAAATCTAGGCTAATATACTTAGGCTGCAACACGTAGAATTCCTTTTGTTATAGCTTCTTGGTGTTGACTCCAGCATGATCTGCATTCAATATTCAAGTTCTCTAGCTTGCATTTACAAGTTTATGCTCTCCATCACAAAATCTTGTATTTTTCTGGGCCTGAATTTTGTGAAGGATTTTTAATTTTCTACGTCAAAAGAGTATCCAAATGATTTTCTTAACTTTTAGCATTAGTTATCCATCATATTTCTTTATTACAATGACAGATTTTGTATTATGATCATGATCTTGGTGGAGAACCCATGAATTTTCGAGACGTATTCCTTCATAGTCAAGCTCTTGAGGGCATAACACTGTCTTTGGTAAGATTTACGAGTGACAGTTTTCAGTTGTTCTCTTTGCTTTTCAAACATCTGCAAACTGCCCCCACTCCTAAAGATTCCTCCTACTTTTATATCTCTTGATCTTCCTCATAATTAATTTCAACTACATTCTATGTTGTTCCTATTGTTTTCTTCTTCTTTGCCAATCCCACCTTTGCTGTACTCTGCTGAAAAACATATATCTCCACGTGCTCTCTACAGTAATGGCAGCACAACTGTGATGATGTCTCGTCTTCTAGTTACACTGTATTGGGACGGTTTTTTTGTTCTTTGTGATAGATGGTGGCTGACAATTGACTCTTTTCTGGGCCAGATACTGGAAAAGCCTAATGATGAGGAGATTTCCTTGCTTCTGGAGATTTTTGGGTGATACTTACTTGACTCTTCTTAATAGATTTTATGAATATCGAGTAATTCATTATTTTATGTTTTCCCTGGGTGAACGATAACATTATCATGCATTCAGGCTATGTCTCATGGGTGGAAAAGATGCTCATAATGCAACAGTTAACAACATTCGAGATTTGGCAAAAACATTCTCAAACTACGATGATGAAGTACTGGTATGGTAATAAACAACAAGATTTTGGCAGTTTACAATGCCATTAACAATGATATCACCGAATATTTGAAGCATTTGTGAATGGTATTTTTTCATCTTTTATAACTCCAGGCAAAGAGGGAAGAACTGTTGCAACATGCACAAGAAGCTATTGCAGGGCTTAAAAAAAATGCTGTGTTAGTAAGGTGGTTAAGGGTATAACTCCCATAATTTCGTAATATATGCTTATTTAATGTTGACAAGTCTATGTGACTGGGACTATTCTTGGTTGCGAAATTCCAAACTGGTTCATTGCGCACATTAAATTTACCTTGAAGCAAACCATTAAGGGACTCAAAACTGCACAAAAAGACCCAAGTATTTTATGAGCTAGCATGAAATTTTTAAAGTCGGCATCATTCATTTTCTTTCAGAGGCCTGCCTTTCAAAAAATTTCAACTAGGCAATTCTGGACAAATTCCGGTACTTTGAGTTTCTATGAATTGGTAATGAAAGGTTTGCCTTCTACATGATAAATGATGCTGTTAATCAAGTGACATAATTTATATACTTGTAGAATACTTAGTTGGTGGCTTTGCAGTTGGCATCTTTCCACTTTCCATAGATTACCATTTTAATCATTTCTAGGTTTGTGTTTTTATATGTTCTCAGAATAGACTCCGAAGTTTCCAGTATTCATCACAAACTGCATGGGAAGCAATTACCTCTAAGTTGTAATAAATCATCCGAAGCTGCAAATGAGATGTCAACAGAGGTAAGATTCTTCTCTCGTCTTGTTTTCTTATGGATGGTCTCTCGTCTATTTTTAAGAACGACGAGTGAGCACTGAAATGATTTTAGAGAATCCACTGTTATTATTTTAAGAATCCTGAATCAATCCTTGTGTAGCATAGTGTTAATGTGCAAAGAAAGACATGAAGCTAAGCTCAATTCATTACTTGACTTCTGGAAAAGTAAGTGTTCTCGTACAGATCCAACATATATATACAGAAGGGTAGTTAGTGTGTGTGGCTAACAAAATCGTGTATCAAAAATGTACAACAAATGTAAAATCGTGTTCCATATATCTAACACTCCCCCTCAAGATTGGTGTAGATTCAACACACCAAGCTTGGACAGCAAGTAGGAATGTTGTTCACGACTCAAGCCTTTAGTAAAGATATCCGCAAGTTGTTCATTTGTAGAAATGTGAGCAGTTCGGATCACACCATTTTTGACTTTTTCTCGTATCAAATGACAATCAATTTCTATGTGTTTGGTACGCTCATGATACAACGAGTTGGCAGCAATATGTAATGCCGCCTGATTATCACAGAACAGGGTCGGAGGCGCGAGCAATGTCACTCCCATATCACTAAGCAAACCAAGGATCCAAGTAACCTCACATGTGGTGCTTGCCATGGCTCTATATTCCGCTTCTGCCGAAGAACGTGAGACGGTGCTTTGCTTCTTAGACTTCCAAGAGATCAAGGAACTCCCCAACTTTATGCAATAGCCCGTGACTGAGCGACGAGTCATTGGACATGCGGCCCAGTCGGAATCACAATAAGCTTGAAGAGAAAAGGAACAACTAGCAGACAACAAAATTCCCAAGCCTGGTGCAGACTTCAAATAACGCAGCACACGGAACACAGCATCCAAATGAGATTTTTTAGGTGCATGCATAAACTGACTAAGGACTTGTACAACATAAGAAATATCCGGTCTTGTGACTGTTAAATAGATAAGCCTTCCAACTAACCTCTTATAAGCATCAGGGTTGGATAATAAAGGATCTGTGAGACCAGAGATAGAGTTCTTGCGATTAAAGTCATCAAGTTCATGACTAGTCAATTTGAGATGTTGGACAACAGGAGTATCACAAGGTTTAGCACCAATTAAACCAGAATCACCGAGCAATTCCAGCACATACTTTCGTTGATTGAGGTAAATGCCCAACTTGGATCTAGCAACCTCTATGCCAAGGAAATAACGCAAAGGGCCAAGGTCTTTGATGTGAATTTGTGAATTCAAGAAAACCTTTAAATCTGAAATAGCTTTCTCACTACTCCCGGTGACAATGATATCATCGACGTACACAAACAACAAGGTGATATGAGCGGAATTATGTCGAACAAAAAGAGAGTGATCATTGGCCGATTGCATAAATCCAGCAAGCTTCATAATACAAGCAAACTTAGTGTTCCATTGTCTAGAGGCTTGCTTAAGGCCATAGAGGGACTTAAGCAACCGACAAACACGCTGCTCCCCCTGAGGAGAACACCCCTGTGGCACACACATATATACCTCTTCATCCAAATCACCTTGGAGAAATGCATTAGTGACATCCATTTGGTGAAGAGGCCACTGTTTTGCAGCTGCTATACTCAACAAACATCTTAGAGTGACGATTTTGGCAGTAGGTGAAAAGGTGTCATGATAATCTATCCCTTCTTGTTGTGTGTAACCTTTGGCTACGAGACGGGCTTTAAAACGATCAACGGTCCCATCCGGATGACGTTTAATTTTATACACCCACCGGCATCCAATTGGCTTCTTCCCAACTGGTAATGGAACTAAATCCCAAGTATGGTTGGATTCTAAGGCTGCGAGTTCTAGGTCCATGGCTGCCTTCCATCGGGGATCTAAAATAGCCTCATGATAGGAACTAGGCTCCCTGTCTAAAGAAATGGATGCTAAAAAACTTTGGTATGGTTGGGAAAACTTGGAATAAGTAAGATATTGGGTAAGAGGATAAGAAGAAGAAGCTAGATTACTGTGAGACAAAGTAGGACAAGAATAGTCCTTAGTCCAGATAGGAGGCTTAGGAGGACGCAAGGATTTTCTTGGTGGCTGGGAAACAGTGACTGAATTTGGGACTTCATGTATGTCACGTCCCGATACCGGGGTGAGTTGACATCCGGCGTTGTTTTACAATTATTCAATCGTAAATCAACAAGCCTCGTAGTACAGTATACAACCAAACCAGTCTTTTCATAAAACATACATTGTCTTTACAACATAATCAACTTAATAAATGAGTGCGGAAGCGAACAACGTAGAAATAAAAGATAGTCAAATTCCAAAGTATGTCTTGATCAACTGAAACCTCGTTACCATCCCCAGAAATGCATTTGCTCTTCTTCTTCAACTTGTTTTTCATTCTTATCTGGGAGTGAGAGGTGTAAGGGTGAGTATTTTGTGAAATACTCAGCAAGTGGGGGCCGATCGATCACAATAACACAAGGATATACATATATAGATCTTTAACCATTCGAAATTTTCCGTGTCTCAACAAACGTCGGAACAATAAAATGATAGATACGACATAACTTATATATATTTATGTAAATATTAAATGAATTTCATGTCACAATAATTATTCATATCAAGATATGATATTAACAATGAGCAAACATAACTTAGCATATGCATATAGACATAAATTATTCGTATTGCACTGTTATTTCATCTTATTATCCATGGTGTTACTGATCAGTCCCCTATATGTAATTCCTCTAAGGGGTGAGGCCATATATCGGTTATTATTACCCACCGCATCAGGGCCATAAACTTGTCATATCTTATCATGTTTTAGGAAAATTTTCCTTTTTTACCATTTCTAACTTGAATCATAACAGTGCCTTTAAACATAATTCTTAGAATACACCAATTTGGTGTTTAAGAATATATATTAGAATATAACATGAAACAAAGACAACATAATTTTGAAACGAAAAGAACATGCACTTGAAATTGATTTAAACATGCTTAACAATATATTGAAACAAAATATTCATATATCAAATCGAAGGAATATATCATGTCGATCGAATTTTCGAAAACATACTTAAATACTTTAAAACATAAGCCCACTTACAGAAAGGTGCTCCTAAATTATGGAAGAAACAAGCTGGAATTTATCGTCCGAAAATCCGTAAATTAGCTAAACTCGTTTGAAATCCGAGCAGTTTTCTTGCCGAAGGGTTTCACAAAATTTGACCGTATGGATGAGGCTGAAATTTTGATATGATGTTTAAAACATATGAAAGTGTATTATGAACGGTGAAGATCGGATTCTGAGGTCGGAAGTGATGGAACGAATTTTCAGAAGTATAACAGAATTATTGCTCCTAAATTTCACTTCAAGAAAGATTGATGATTTCAAACTTCAAGCTTGCTCTAGATGGAAAGGTTTTGGTGTGATTTCTCTCAAACTCAATACATCTATTTATAGGCAAGATTTTAAAATAATTTCCACAATTTGATGCATACTTTAATATATTTTATTTATTTTAGTCAATTTTGGCACATTTGATTTTCAATGTTTTGCACTCATGTTTTGTCAATGTTTTGCACTCATGTTTTTTTTCAATGTTTTGCACTCATGTTTTTCAATGTTTTGCACTTCATGTTTTTCAATGTTTTGCACTTTATAATACCTAATAAATATAATACTAATACTAATAATTAATAATAATAAATCATATTCTTACATTCCTCCCTCCTTATTGGAAGTTTCGTCCCTGAAACTTGAGTTTTCTAGATTTTCGAACAGATAGGGATATTGCTCGAACATCTTCTCTTTTAGTTCCCAAGTAGCTTCTCTTTCGGTATGATTAGACCACTGTATCTTAACATAGGAAATGTTGCGTCGCCTTAATACTTGTTCTTTGGTGTCCAAAATTCGAATTGGAACTTCTTCATATCTTAGTTTTTCATTCAGATTATTTTCCATCAGGAGCGGTCCAGTTTCAAGAACATGACTTGGATCTGGGATGTATTTCCTCAATTGTGAAACATGAAATACATTATGAATTCTTGACATATCTGGTGGCAATGCTAGTCTGTATGCCAATGTTCCGATTCTTTCTAAAATTTCAAAAGGTCCTATGTATCGAGGATGTAATTTCCCAGCTTTATTGAATCGAACAACTCCTTTCATGGGAGAAACTTTTACGTAGGCTTTTTCTCCAACTGTGAACTCCACTGGTCTCCTCTTTAGATCAGCCCAACTTTTCTGTCGATCTTGAGCAATTTTGAGTCTTTCTTTAATGATTGTTACTTTGTCCACGGTTTCTTGGACAAGTTCAGGCCCAGTTATGGATTTCTCTCCTACCTCATCCCAGTACAGAGGTGATCTACATTTTCGACCGTATAGAGCTTCGTATGGAGCCATTCCAATACTGCTATGATAACTGTTATTGTAAGCGAACTCAATTAAAGGTAGATGTTCACTCCAATTACCCCTGAATTCTAAAGCACATGCCCGTAGCATATCTTCAAGGGTTTGTATTGTTCTCTCTGTTTGGCCATCAGTTTGAGGGTGATAAGCTGTACTGAGAGTAACCTTAGTCCCCATAGCTTGTTGAAAACTTTTCCAGAACCGAGATACAAATCTTGGATCTCTATCAGACAGAATGCTTGCCGGAACTCCATGTAATCGCACAATATTGTCCATGTATATGGTAGCCAATTTTTCCAGATTATAATTCATGCGGACAGGTAGAAAATGTGCAGATTTTGTGAGTCTATCTACGATTACCCATATTCCATTATGACTTTGCCTAGACTTGGGTAAACCTACTACAAAATCCATAGAAATATGTTCCCATTTCCATTCTGGAATTTCCAAGGGTTGAAGAAGTCCTCCAGGCCGTTGATGTTCAGCTTTAACTTGTTGACAGACCTGGCATCTAGAGATGTATTCTGCTACATCCTTCTTCATTCCGCTCCACCAGAAATTTTTCTTTAAATCTCTGTACATTTTTGTACTGCCGGGGTGGACCGAAAATTTTGATTTATGTGCTTCAGACATTACTTCCTGTCGAAGATTCTCGATGTTTGGTACACACAATCGTCCTTTCATCCACAGAACTCCCTTCTCGTCTATATGAAGATCTTGTGACTTCTTTTCTTTGACTTGTTCTTTAAGTTTTGTCAAAGTAGGATCTTGATTTTGTCTTAATTTGATTGTTTCTTGAAGGCATGGTTGTGCAGAAAGTGAAGCTAGGATCACTTTACCCATGTTTTTCCTACTTAAAGCATCAGCTACCTTATTTGCCTTGCCCGGATGATAGCTTATTGTTAAATCATAATCTTTTAACAATTCAATCCATCTTCTCTGCCTCATGTTCAATTCTTTTTGTGTGAACAAATACTTAAGACTTTGATGATCTGTGAAGATCTCGCATTTGGCGCCGTAAAGATAATGCCTCCAAATTTTTAAGGCAAAAACTACCGCAGCTAGTTCGAGGTCGTGAGTAGGATAATTTTTCTCGTACGGCTTCAATTGTCTTGATGCATATGCGATTACTCTTCCTTCTTGCATGAGTACGCATCCTAAACCCTCTTTTGATGCGTCACTGTAAATGGTAAAGCTTTTGTCCTCAGTGGGTAGAACCAATACTGGTGTAGATGCAAGCTTTTCCTTGAGCGTTTGGAAGCTCTTTTCACATTCCTCACTCCAGTTAAATTTTGAGTTCTTTTGTGTAAGTTTTGTAAGAGGCGTAGCTATTGAAGAGAAACCTTCAACAAATTTTCGATAGTAACCTGCCAATCCTAGAAAGCTTCGAATTTCAGTTACTGTCTTAGGTATCGGCCAGCCAGTGATTGCTTCCACTTTTTTAGGGTCCACAGATACTCCTTCTTTTGAAATGATATGGCCTAAGAAAGTCACACTTTTTAGCCAGAATTCGCATTTCTTGAATTTCGCGTATAACTCTTTTTCTCTTAACATCTGAAGAGTCAGGTGAAGATGTTCTTTGTGATCCTCTTCACTTGGGGAATATACGAGAATGTCATCGATAAATACCACCACAAATTTGTCGAGAAATGGCTTGAATACTCTGTTCATGAGATCCATGAAAGCTGCTGGAGCATTTGTCAATCCAAATGGCATTACCGTAAACTCATAATGACCATATCTTGTTCTGAAAGCTGTCTTTGGAACGTCTTCTGGTTTGACCTTCAGTTGATGATATCCTGTCCTCAAATCAAGCTTGGAAAATATTGTGGCTCCTTTGAGTTGATCGAAAAGATCATCTATCCTTGGAAGAGGATATCTGTTTTTGATTGTGATCTTGTTGAGTTCTCTATAATCGATACACAATCTCATACTTCCATCCTTTTTCTTTACAAATAAGACTGGAGCTCCCCAAGGAGAGACACTTGGTCTGATTTGTTTCTTGTCTAACAACTCTTGAAGTTGTTCTTTTAGTTCATTGAGTTCTGCTGGAGCCATTCGATAGGGTGCCTTTGATATTGGTGTGGCACCTGGTACCAAGTTAATCTCGAATTCTATCTCACGGTCCGGAACCATTCCAGGTAGCTCTTCTGGAAAGACATCCGAAAATTCTTGTACCACTGGAATATCTTCTATCTTGAGCTCGACTCCTTCTTTTACTTCGTTTACCATTGCTAGATAAACTATTTCTCCAGACTTCATGGCTTTCCAGGTTTGAGATGCAGAAAGGAGGGATTTACGTTTCTTAGCCTTGCCATGGTATGTGATTTCTTTTTGGCTTGGAGTTCGGAGTTTGATAATCTTATGCCGACAATCTACTATTGCATGACTCTTGGATAACCAATCCATTCCCAGAATAACGTCGAACTCCACCATGTTAACTTGAATCAATTCAGCGTTGAATGTGTGTTCATTGATATATACTATGCAGTTCCGATGTATCTTATGTGTTTCAATTGTTTTACTGGTGGGAGTAGCAATTCTAAAAGGTTCAACAAGTATCTCTGGTATAAGCCCTAACTTCTTAGTGAATCTCTTAGAAATAAATGAATGAGTGGCACCACAGTCAAACAACACATAAGCTGAAATTTTATTGATTATAATGGTACCTGCCACGACATCGTTTGCATCATCTGCCTCTTCTTGAGTTATGGCAAACATACGAGCATTGGTCTTATTCTCCTTTGGCTTGTTGGGGGTATCATTAGTGTTTGACCATGTCATTTTCTTTAATGGTTCAGGACAATTAGCAATTCGATGTCCCATCTTCCCACAATTGAAGCAAGCACCAGTGTTCCTTCGACATTCTCCAATGTGTCGGTAGTTGCATAATGGACACGGTTTTATGCTTGAGAATGTCGTAGTTGAATTGGAAGGAGTTCCCTTGAATGGTCCACTTGATTGGTTTGACCTTTTAACTGGTTGTTTACCTTGAAAAGATTGTCCAGTGAGAGGTCGTTTATTTTTATTTTCATCTTCTCGGCGCTTGATATCAGTCTCAGCTCTAATGGCTGCTCCCATTAAATCATCAAAACCTGTGGGTTGGTAAACTGCCAGAGCTGATTGGATACGGCTGTTCAGACCACGTTTGAAACGATGCATCTTCAGGATATCATCTGCCATGATGGCAGGAGCATAGGTTCCAAGGGAGTTGAATTTAGAAGTGTACTCCACAACAGACATATCCGGGGTTTGAGTAAAATTCTCAAATTCACTCAACAATTTTAATCTCAACTCTGGTGGATAGTATTGTTTCAAGAATGCTTCTCGAAATCTTTGCCATGTGATTGGTCCGACTTCTGTCATATTTGCTGAGATTGTCTCCCACCATTTGGCCGCCTTTTCTTCTAGGAATGGTGTCACCACAGTCACTTTTAGTTCATTTGGCACTTCAAGCAATTGGAGTTGTGTCTCAATATTCTTGAGCCAGCCTTGACCAACTTCTGGGTCAGGGTTGCCGTCAAACGTTGGGACTCGATTCCTCCGAAGAGATTCATAATGGTGTTTGATTCCATTCGGTGGTGGAGGTGGTGGTGGCTGATTAGTGTTGGTATTTACATGGCTCATTCCTTGGATGGTTGTTGCCACAATGGTTGCTATGGCCATTAAATCTTCTCTGCTAAGGCCAACTCTTGCTGCTGGTGGTGTATCTTCGTTGTTATTGTTGTTGCAATCATTGTTGCGATTGGCATATCGCGGGTTGCGGTTGCTACGATAGGGTCTCTCTGCCATTTCCTACACGCATGAGAATTTCTAAGATGTTTGAATAATTATGTACAAAAATATTGAAGATTAACTCAAATATGAAATCAATCAAGGAATAGATCAAATAAACTTTTTATTGATTCCAATGAGAAGGAAAAGCAATACAAATCAAAGTTTTCAGAAGTGTAATGATAAGAAGTAAAAGAAAGGAAATGGATTATCAATCCTTATTACAAATAGTCACGACACTAAATACTCAATCATCTAAAACCTCGCCATCTCCTAATACTTCATCTTCCATCTGTTCTTCTACCGGTTCTACTTCCGGCTCCAATGCCATAATGATGGCATCCTCAAGATGATGAACATAATTCTGTAATTGTTCATTTTGCATAGTCAAATTGTGCACTGAATTCTGTAGTTCTTGAATGGTGGCCTCATCTTGCTGACGACGTTGATTTTCCATCAGTATACTTTGTTGAATTTGAGACTGGAGTGCTTGGGATTCTTCTAGCATTTGTTGGTGTTCTTTGTTCAATTCAAGGACTTTTGTTTGGGAAGCCTCTAGTTTATTTTTGGTCATTTCGTGATTTTTCTCTTCTGAGTTGAGATAGTAAGCAAACCTTTGTACGTCAGCCTGAAAATGGTCTTTGATCTCTTCTAACTCTTGTTTTTCCTTTTTCAAGTTTTCATATGCCAAATCTTTGGCCAACAATTGCTCTTGGTGTTTTTGTTGCTCTTCATAAAGTTGAGCTCTAAGGTTTGCCATCGCAATCTCGTGGTTACTAAGAGCGAGTTCACGCATACGTTTGGGTATTTCAGCACGAGTACGGGAAGCCATTTCCTGAAATAAAACCAATGGAAAGGCTTAGAACAAGGAGTTTATGATATTCACGATTATTACCAAAAACGGCAAAACGTGATTTTGGATGCTTCAACAATAGAATATGGTGATTTTCAGATGTCACGATAAGAACAGTGAATATTGTTCATTGGTAGGAAGTCGCTAGGGTCTTGCCAAAAACTGACTTTGTCAAATTTCCTATGGCAATTTCCCAGCCGGATTATGAACCTGGAGGGCTCTGATACCACTTAAATGTCACGTCCCGATACCGGGGTGAGTTGACATCCGGCGTTGTTTTACAATTATTCAATCGTAAATCAACAAGCCTCGTAGTACAGTATACAACCAAACCAGTCTTTTCATAAAACATACATTGTCTTTACAACATAATCAACTTAATAAATGAGTGCGGAAGCGAACAACGTAGAAATAAAAGATAGTCAAATTCCAAAGTATGTCTTGATCAACTGAAACCTCGTTACCATCCCCAGAAATGCATTTGCTCTTCTTCTTCAACTTGTTTTTCATTCTTATCTGGGAGTGAGAGGTGTAAGGGTGAGTATTTTGTGAAATACTCAGCAAGTGGGGGCCGATCGATCACAATAACACAAGGATATACATATATAGATCTTTAACCATTCGAAATTTTCCGTGTCTCAACAAACGTCGGAACAATAAAATGATAGATACGACATAACTTATATATATTTATGTAAATATTAAATGAATTTCATGTCACAATAATTATTCATATCAAGATATGATATTAACAATGAGCAAACATAACTTAGCATATGCATATAGACATAAATTATTCGTATTGCACTGTTATTTCATCTTATTATCCATGGTGTTACTGATCAGTCCCCTATATGTAATTCCTCTAAGGGGTGAGGCCATATATCGGTTATTATTACCCACCGCATCAGGGCCATAAACTTGTCATATCTTATCATGTTTTAGGAAAATTTTCCTTTTTTACCATTTCTAACTTGAATCATAACAGTGCCTTTAAACATAATTCTTAGAATACACCAATTTGGTGTTTAAGAATATATATTAGAATATAACATGAAACAAAGACAACATAATTTTGAAACGAAAAGAACATGCACTTGAAATTGATTTAAACATGCTTAACAATATATTGAAACAAAATATTCATATATCAAATCGAAGGAATATATCATGTCGATCGAATTTTCGAAAACATACTTAAATACTTTAAAACATAAGCCCACTTACAGAAAGGTGCTCCTAAATTATGGAAGAAACAAGCTGGAATTTATCGTCCGAAAATCCGTAAATTAGCTAAACTCGTTTGAAATCCGAGCAGTTTTCTTGCCGAAGGGTTTCACAAAATTTGACCGTATGGATGAGGCTGAAATTTTGATATGATGTTTAAAACATATGAAAGTGTATTATGAACGGTGAAGATCGGATTCTGAGGTCGGAAGTGATGGAACGAATTTTCAGAAGTATAACAGAATTATTGCTCCTAAATTTCACTTCAAGAAAGATTGATGATTTCAAACTTCAAGCTTGCTCTAGATGGAAAGGTTTTGGTGTGATTTCTCTCAAACTCAATACATCTATTTATAGGCAAGATTTTAAAATAATTTCCACAATTTGATGCATACTTTAATATATTTTATTTATTTTAGTCAATTTTGGCACATTTGATTTTCAATGTTTTGCACTCATGTTTTGTCAATGTTTTGCACTCATGTTTTTTTTCAATGTTTTGCACTCATGTTTTTCAATGTTTTGCACTTCATGTTTTTCAATGTTTTGCACTTTATAATACCTAATAAATATAATACTAATACTAATAATTAATAATAATAAATCATATTCTTACAATGTAGGGCTGGACCATCTAAAGGAGAAGACGGGGCAGATGAAGTAACCTCAACAGGGTCTGATGAAGGTGAAGAAAAATCAGGAGTAACAGGAGAAGGAAAAATAGGTTGAGGATGACTAGGAAAAGCAAAGGGAAAAATACTCTCATGAAAAACAACATCTCGGGAGACAAAAAACTTTTGTGCATCAAGACTCATTACTTTGTCTCCTTTTTGATTAGTGGAATAGCCCAAGAACACACATGCACTTGCTCTAGCAGAAAATTTATCTTTATGAGTCAAGGATGTGACATAACATAAACAACCAAAAACACGAAGATGACTAAATGACGGAGGTTTATGGAGTAAGACTTCATGTGGTGTCCTGTTTTGCAACAATGGAGTAGGGGTGCGGTTAATGATATAGCAAGGTCAAGACACATTCCCCCCAGAATTTCAGAGGTAAAGAAGATTGGAAACACAAGGCTCGTGCAACATCAAGTAGATGCCTATGTTTACGTTCAACAACTCCATTTTGTTGTGGAGTGTATGGGCAAGAACTTTGGTGTACGATACCTAGGGAATCAAATAACAAAGTGCATTCATTTTTGAAAAAATCAAGTGCATTGTCGGTTCGAATGATTTTCACAAGGGCGGAAAATTGAGTCTTAACAAGCTGAAAGATGCACAGACAGATATAGGGATAATCCTCGAACTCCGAGGCCATCTGCAAATTTATCTGAAGATGCACTGACAGAGGCTTCCACCTTGACCAACACAGCTGACAAAAACACTGCTGTCCCTTCCATTTTTACGCCTGCTCAGTATGCCGAAATCTTGAAGTTGTTGGGTACTTGCAAAGTTCAATCTCCAGCTGAACCGGTAGTCAACATGGCAGGTACTTCAACTAAACCAAGTATGTTTTCTCATTGGATCATTGACAGTGGAGCAAATGAACATATGGTTGGACGAAGAAATCAGAGTGAAATCGCCAGTACCTGGCTCTGATACCATGTTAATGTGCAAAGAAAGACATGAAGCTAAGCTCAATTCATTACTTGACTTCTGGAAAAGTAAGTGTTCTCGTACAGATCCAACATATATATACAGAAGGGTAGTTAGTGTGTGTGGCTAACAAAATCGTGTATCAAAAATGTACAACAAATGTAAAAGCGTGTTCCATATATCTAACACATAGCTTCCAATCACTGGCCATAATCTGACAATTCCATGGGTGGAATAAATGGCAAACTAATGACCATGAGCCAATTATAACTATAAAGTAGTGATCCTTGTCTCAGCGTTGGCCTGATGCCTCGTTTAGTAACCATAAATAGTCTATTTCTCATTTGATCCTGAGACTGCTAATTGGTAAACATAAAATCTAAGTTTCTAATCCATCTGATTACAGTCGCTGCAGTCTCCAGAGGAAGAGGTTGAACAGATTAAACTTTGTTCACGGTTAGAGGAGCTTCTTTTGTGGAAGAAAGTTTTGAAGATCAGGGATTCTCCTATTGCTCATAATCAAAAGGTAACTCTCACCATCCTATTGCTGAAGACAAATTAAATTGTTTGCTCTGACAAGTGCAATTCTCGGATCTTGTTGATGTTTTCGAATATATCTCAGACAACACATGACTTAGTCTCTTTGCTTATCTCATACCTATTGTTCTCATTTTCGGTTTTATTGGCTTATCCCTAATGTTCTCATCTTCACTGTGCAGGTTGATAAGCTAAAGGTACTATCAGAATCTCTTGTTAGCTCAGCCTCAAAAGCTGAAAAGCGTATTTCAGACAACAGGTTTGTAGTTGGCTCCAGCTAGGGGTCAGAATGACTCGTTTTTTTTTTTTTCCCAAATTTCTGGTATGTTTTTACCTCTCATTTAACAGCAAGTTGCTTATATATTTTTATAGAGAGTAACTTCATAGCTATGCTGATAAAAACTTTATACCTTTCATCTCAGATTGAAATGTTACATTCTCAAGGAGTTAAGCGTGTATTATATGTCCTATTTATTGTGCATGCAGAACACAGAAAGAAGAAGCTCTTAAATTTCGTGTAACCAAAACCAGTGAAGTTAGTCTACTTGAGAAGGTCCCTTTTTTTACTACTATTACTACTAATGATGGGAAATCAATGTACTTTTCACTCCCGAATAGTCAGCTGGATTGCGGGGATTCTAGTACTTTCCCCGTTATTAACTATTTTTAATATTTTTGCTTATTGATAATGACTTGTTGCTTTTACTCTCCTTAAACAAATTTTATCGACCTACCTTGTTGCTGCTTTTCTCAACCGTAATGAAGCCAGGGAAGCAATTTCTAGGGAAGCTGAAATAGAAACGAGCGATTATGATTTATCTTGTTATATGGCTAAGCTCTGAAATGTGTGCTTCGTAGATGCTATAAATCATTATCTACTTCGAAATGCTTTCCCAAGGGTTTTACCTGGGGAGAATCCAGAATTCGCGTGGGGAGAAGAGTTGGAGATACGATAGATTCAAGGGGACGAAGTTTGTGTTTGAATTTTTTTACATTGGGGGGGTTATTGGGGACGAACATCCGCGGTCCGCCCCTAGATATTAGAATATTAGATTTTCTTGTGACACATCTTTTCTTTTCATGAGTTATTCTACTTAACCCACTCTTTGGCCCTTCCCAGGAACTGGTTTCTGAAATTGAAGCTCTTGAAAGGCAAAAGGACAAACTTGAAGGGGAGCTGAAAAAGGTATTTAAATTCTCCTCTTCTCCTGTCTATAGTTCTATTACTGAAATGTGATGCCTGAATTGTATCTACATCTTTGCATCGCCTAGTAAATGAAGGTATTTGTTGGTACTGAGTAGCTTGTGGTTAAATTAACGTGAAATAGCGAGTATATGTTGGTTCTTCCACAATTAAAACTGAATACCAAGATTCCAGGATTGATATGTGCCATATGCGTGATAAATGGTTATACACTTTTCTTGAAACTTCCAGATGTTGGCTTTTCAACGCAGCTGAAGATGTTTATTTGCGGAATGATACTTTCGATTTTTCATCTTTCAGATTTAACTTGCATTTATTCCTTTACAAATTCTTATCTTAAAATGAGCTCCATTCTCTAGCACGTCCCAAGAAATAATTGTTAAACTTTTTTACGCAAAAGAAAGACAACCCTATACATCAGGTCATGGCTTTATCTGAACTATATTGCGTAAGAGTTCATTCCTGCATGAATCCAAAACTCTGTCAGATATTTTCTGTTCAGAAATCCAAGTCATAGTAGGTGCATATGGCTTTGAAGCAAACATGTACTAAACATTAAAGAATAGGAAGAAGAATTTATGGTAGTCCCGTTACTTGACTAAAGCATTCCTCAAAGTTTTTTCTATTTTTTTTCGTCAATCGCAAGGAGTAAATTTGTTATAATTTGAAGGGCAAATACTTGGTTTTATCAAATACAACCATTAAAATCATACTTATATACAAATTCCATTACGAGTGATTGTGATGTCTGATTACCATTTGATTCAATCTTCAACAATAATGGCATGTCTAATAATTTTTTTTAGGTTATTACTTCCTTGACTTCTGCTCATGGCCGACTTCAGAATACCAGGGAAGAACGAGATCAGTTTGATGAGGCTAGCAATCAGATTCTTCAACATTTCAAGTTGAAGGTAAGTTGTTTTATTAAAACTAACATGCTGAATTATGTAGTCGATTATTATCTTAAGAAATAATGCTATTTAGGAGGATGAGCTTTCAAGAGCTATTGCTTCATACAGAGCAGAGGCAGAGGTTTGCGACACATTTGTCCAGTTTCTTGAAACTAGCTGGGCTTTCCAGTCCTCATATTCTGAACATAAGGATAAACTGGTCAAGTATGTTTCTTGTTTCTGTCCTACTCCCTCAAATTTAGAGTTTCCATTAATTTTCATTTGAATAGGTACTCACTTTGACTATTCTTTAAATGTGTAATCTTAAATCTTCTTTGCTGTTGATAGTCAACCAACTTTTTCTTTTACCCTATTATGGTAGTGAGGAACTGGAGAGACACGAAGAGTACTTTGCAAACTTGGCAATAAGACTTCTATCTGCATACAAGGTACCAAATATCAGGGCCATATCATTACTATTCTACTTATGGTTGACTGGTTAGATCATAGGCATGACACCAATGGTTTCTTACTTGTACGGTGCCTCCTTGACTATTCAGGAAGAGTTGGGAGCTTCTATTGCGTCTATTCAGGAACTTGTGGAGAATTTTAAGCTCGTGGAGAAGTTAAACAGGTACTTTATCTCTTTGGAAGTGTAGGTGTCAGTTAAAAAAATCAACATTTTGATATATAGTGGTGCCAGGTTAGATGCACCAGCTTCTATACAGGAAAAAACAGATGCAGTCGATCCAAGAAGACGACTCGAAGAACAGTACCAGACCATAGAAACCAAGGTACAAATTTTCACATGTCCAAGTCTTGTACAAACATATAAGAGTTCAATCCATCAGAAAATGTCTCATTCATTTCATCAGTGTTTCCGGCATGGGTGTTACCAAATTTCATCCATATTCTGTTTTTCGTCTCACTGATCTCTCTCTGGTTCTTGCAGTTCCTAACAGCCTTCAGTGTAGTGGAAAACATTAAGCAACGACTTCTTCCTACTCAAGATAACAAGATTTTAAGGTGAGTTATACTTGTGTCTACGTTTCATGAATGTAGAAAAATGTTCCCCCGTTAATAGCCTTATTGGTATAACTTTAAAGAGGGTGGATCCCATAATTGGGGAGAGGGAGATGATGTGACGATTGAGTGGACTTTCAGGTAACGAATCAAGTACAGTAGAAAAATTCATTACAAAATTTTAACATTATTTGCTCCCTCTAGTATCATGGCAGGATCTGCTCGTGATTTTTAACTTCTGAAATAAACAACATGACTCATTCTTTCTAGGAAAAGTGATGCAAGAATCAAGGAACTATTAGACGCGCTTGAGTTGATCAAACAAGAATTCGAATCCATTGAGAGACCGACATTTGAAATAAATACTTCATTGATCAGTGTCGAGACACCATCAAAGTTGAAAGCCTCGAGAATTCCCTTTCTATCACCGAGGCAGCCTCCACAAGACAAACCTGAGCCTCTTGGGAGGAAGTCGTTAGATGCGGAAGAACAACTATCAAAGCTAAAATTTGAATTGGAACTTGAGGATCATGGATTAGACAACTCCATGGACGGAATTTGTGACTGGGAATTTGATGACAAGATTGAGAAGGAATCAAGAAAGAGTGTACAAGAATCAAACAAAATCTAGTCACCTTTGGCCTAACCATGCATGCAAGCTTTTTCTTGCAGATCGTGGGACACTGGCGGACCAAAGATGATGAATTGTTAGATAACCATGATGATCCATATCTAATGGTTCAAGGTCCCCACTCCAGCGACAAAAAGCGTCCCGAGACAAGATGGAAACACGACATAGGTAAATACATAGTATTTATGTGTGATACAAAACTGATATCATATTATTCGTAAGCTGAAACTAGAATATGATTAATGGGCTCTACATTTTGAAGTGGATTGTGCATATTTCCACGACCACAATGCTGTCTTAAAGTGCCATTCTGCACAATTAGAATCTCAAAGTGATGTTATTGTCTTTTTCTTGAAATGTGGTTTTGAATCTTATATATAATCTTTCGTATCTTATGGTTCATATCAATGCACGTAGCTATCGCATGTGCTCGAGTGCATTGCGAGAAAAGGATCTTTTGGAGTGCTTTGGAACCAAAGTGATCACACGAATACGTACATACGTATATGTATGTAGATAGATAGATAGATATATGCATATGTTGATACCAATCAATATGTGAAGATTTTTATTCGGTTTATATTAAATAAAAATATAAAATGCGACTACATTTTTAGACTCCATATAATTTTAGAAATCCAATATTTTTAGACAAAAAAAATATGTTAGTTTATAGCATACCGACGTAATCCAACCAATATAAGATGAAGTCATGAAACAAGTTCTCACAACCAAATTCAAATATTTAATGTTGATTATGTCACGTCCTGCGTGAATGCATAATGAGTTCTTATAGCAAGAACTTCATATTTATCTCCGTTTTACGAAAATGAGTAACTCAAATTGTTATAAAATTTCTTTATAAATCATTATAAATTCATTTTAAATCTTTAATTTTTAGCATGTCGGACAAAAGGAATCACAATCACCATTCTGTAACGTCCTGTACTCGGAGCCACGCCTGCGTGACTGCATAATGGACCTCTATAGCAACTATTTCGTATTCGTTATCGTTTCGTATTCGTCATCTCCCATTAATGGCTATAAATCTTGCATTACATGAATGTGAAGACGAAGACTACATAGAGATGGAAATTACATCTTCACCCTGGAACTCGCTCGATGTCTCCACAAATTCCTCCCCACGAAGCCAAGAATTTGAGTTCCAAATGCCCTCCACTTCCAATAACACACACTCCGCCATTTCCACAGCCGACGAGCTCTTCTACAATGGCAAAATCCTCCCCCTTCGCCTAGCTCTCCACCGGAAAATGGTCCAAAACCTCCTCCTCCACCAAACCGCCTCCACCACCCCAGTCGAAATCGCCAAACATCCCGTAGAAAAATATGGTAATTACTCCACATTGCCATTGGATTCTTGCAGGGAGTGCTGTGAAACGGGTCTCCATGACGGTTTATTCGAATGGCCTATTTAGTTCACCGGTTTCATGAATAATCACCCGATGAAAAGGTCTTGGTCCAAGAAACTTGAGCTGATAAAAAATTCCATTCTTGTGCAGAAACTGAATTTTTTTTTTAACAAATCTGCTTGCACAGATGAGTCCTGTGCCAAAGCAAATCCCAATTCAGAACCCCAAAACTTGCCGAAAACAGAGGAATGTTCGAATAAGTTCACTACATTTGCCAAGAAAAAACCAATTGTATTCATTGGAAAGGATACAAATCAAACTGCAGATGCTGTAACGAAGGTTAATATTGAAAAAGGGATTGAGGAAAATGTGTGCAGGAAGTCAGTTTCTGATGCCAAGAATCTAAATTCTCCGATCAAACTCTTATCCTCAAGTTCTCCTTCCTCCTCCTCTTCCGTGCTTAAAAGGAGCAGCAGTGCCACTGAGATTGAGGGTTCAATAGAGGCAGCCATTGATCATTGCAAGAATTCTCAACAGATTTTGGACAAGTTTCTTGATTGTTACTGCATAGATTTGTAGTACGTACAACTTGTTAATCAATGAGCTCCGATTTTTTGCTTGAATGATTAATTGATTGCCTTTATAAATCAAGCTAAAATTTAACAAGCAAATGTTCCAAGAATTTCCATACAAAATATCATCAAACCATTGTTAATATTGTGAAACATGAGCCTAACATTCAACTAAGAGAAAGACCAGAAAAGCATGCATGTGAAACCTCAGTGAGTCGGGGCCCCTTAACAAGAAAATAGACGTGTGAACACAGAAGTACTCGTAATGGGGAGACAAATCAAATCGTCGATGCATCTAATTTTGATTGCAGAAAATGGACCAAGCGTTGTTTCATGTTACCCTGATTTATGGCATTGTGAGACTAACAAAATATCAACCCAAGAATTAAATTGAGTACTTTTGAATACGGATGGCCAATTATTTCTATATCAACCCAAGAAAAAAATCTCAAACAAATTTATGTCAGAGTCGAGGCCCTTTAAACTCCATTCCTTGTGTAAGTTTTACTTGTATTTTGTCAAGCTTCAGCCACCTTGTGAGTCCACCATCCACACACTTGGTAAATTTCTTCCACAATTATTTCGCATCCGTAATCGCGAACAAAACATTAACCCAAGTTCTACAAAACAAATAAATTGCGATACTGATTACCTGCAAGCAGTAATACGGAATCATAAGCCACTGCTAACAACTTTTTTTTTCTTTATTACATTATGGGGAGAGGAGATTTGTTGTCATCAAGTTTGAAGCCTAAACTCTTCTGTGGGAGAGGATTATACCACTGTAACCACAAGAATGGTGGCCGTTAACAACTATTTTATACTCAAGTTTCCTCAAAAATACGACGATCCTACAATTGTGGATAATATTGTTCCACGTCCAAGAAATTCAGAACAATCCCTTCTGACATGTTGGTTCATTGGATTGATACGTTCTTCTTGCACCCAATCTTCTAAAGTTCCTTATGTAATTAATGTGTGAGAGTATCGAACACTTTAAGAACCTATCACATGTATTTTCATGGCCACCTCAAGCAATGTCGGACCAGTTCACTAATGTAGCTTCTTCTGATTATTTTAAATTTTAGGAGAAAATACAAGAAACCAGCTAGTATTTTTGTTCTTGACCATAAAGTTTCATCAAGTTTTTTCTGCAACACCCTTCAAATTATTGAAATTCAGTTCATTAATGGAAGTGAACTCAATAATTCAGACTTATATGCAACACTTTCAAAAGAACTATATCAACTAAATGAACCCTCAAAAAGAACCTACGTAAAACCGATCCATGTAAAGTTTAGGCAAGAGATTGGATGTTTTAGGAATGCTGCACGTGGTGGGAATGGGAGCTCCCCGGTTTAAAATATGGTCTGGTATTCGGACGTAACAATGTATTCAAATATTTTGAATTGTTCGATCATCCAAATGTCACATAGATAGAGACGCGGGAAAGTGGAGTTTAGCTATATATCCATTGTTGGATGAAAGCAGCAAACCTACAAAAAGCTATTGTTGAACTTTTTATACCGTAGAACAACCACCATGTCTATTTTCGATATTAGGCCACATAGAACAGTAGGACTCCCCTATATATGATAATCTTGGAAAATAGAAATAGGAAGAGCCAAATGGAATAAAGGGCCAAAGTTGCTCGGTCCCAAACAACTTGTTGGTACAGTAGTTCTCATTTCTGGACAGTAAGTGGTGCGTGCCAATGGCTTAACAGAGTGGTTTCTGCACTTTCGAGTTGACCATCGTTTCTTTGATCTACTCATGTCCAGATTTGTTCAAGGGGCACTAGTATCAATCCTGAAAATCCATTCATCGAATCTGCAATTTCTTGAAAGCGAACACTCGGGTGTGGATCTCACTTATTCCCTCCTAAACAACTTTGCTAGTTCACTGCACTTATTTCATGATTCTAAACCACGTGAAGAAGAATAACAGACACAATTTTTAAAAATAACCGAAAAATTTTAAAAAATAAAACAATTTTTATTCATTTTGCGACAAAATTCATAGTCAGCTGTAACAGATCCCACTGAAAGGTACGATTAAGGATCTCTCATGTCTCTAATTTACATGGTGCTGCTACTGCAACCTTAGAAACACCAAGTTCATATCAACGTAAGCAGCTAACTCGATATATTCGCATGCCATACTCGAACTAACATATTGATGCTGATGCAGATGCAGATGCAGAAATGAGTAATCAAAACAAACAAACTAGATAAATGATAATCATACAACATTTTCTATAATTACTAGGCAATAAAGTGTCACCAAGTGATTCTGATTCTATATCCAAAAAGGAAAAATTACAATCCAGTTCCTTATACTGAAAGACAACATATCACACAACCTAACATATGAAAATCACAGTGCATAAAGTTTCTTATAGTCATCCTCCGTGATTTCCTCATCCGACATAACCATCGACACGGACCATGATTGTGATCTACTATTTCTTGCCGACAAGCGGCGGTTTCTCAAGTTAGAAGCTTCAATGCGGTGCATTATCACCCAGTAACACAATGTCCCGAGTGTCGTAACCATGATTAGTGTCCCTATAACGGTTATTCCAATAGCCAACCACCTTTCTTCATCCCCCGCAATGATGTAACATACAGCAAGAAAGGCGACAGAAATAAAAGCACAAGCCAACCACATAAGCTTGTTGATAACCGTCATCATTAGTTTCTTCGCCTCCTTCTCAACAACTACCACAGATGTCTGAACGACAACAACAGCTAACGATATGAATAGTGCCAGAGAGTCAGATATCAAGAAAATCGAGAAATCGAGTCTTGGTGCAATGTTTGCTTCTCCGATAGAAGATCCTGGAGGAACTTCTTTCGGGTTATCAGCATATTGACCGGGGAGAGTAAAAATAGCAGCAAAAGCAACCGTGGCAATCAAAACAGCAACCAGAGTTGTTGAGGTTATTGCGTTGTTAATCCCTTCTGTTTGCATTTTACCGAGCCTTTTGGCTATACCACGAACCTTTCTCCGAGTTTGGCGTGTGTGCTCGATCTGGTCGTGAACTTCATGTTTTATGTCGCTTACGGTTTGTTTGAGCTCTCTGGCCGGATTTTTGGGTGGTTGAGTTGTTAAGGACTTTGCACTCTTAACACCATACTCCTGTAGGATACTCACAATCTCTAAATGCCCAGTTTTTTCAGCCGTATCAAAAGCAGTCTCCCCAGATTTGTTGATGGCATCTTTATTAACCTGTTTGTGCTTCAATAGAGTTTGAACAATCTGCACGATTTGGGTCAAGAATGAGCTATATTGTGCACATAGGTATGGCCCTCAATTTCAAATATAAATCGTTGAAAGATAGAACCTTACTAAGTCCAAATACTTGCAAGTTTATATGACAACATATTGCAATTATTATTATGATCATCGTCATCAGTTTGTTGCCCTCTTAAAATTTATATTGATGCACCTAATGCGACTCAAACCCAAGAACAACATCTTCGAAATGAACAGATTTACAGTCGTAGTAATCTGGTTGGAAACTACACTATTCATATGATTTTATGATTCATATCTTCTGCTATAAGCTTGATTCCTTCTTCCTTGAAACTACATGAGCAATGACGTGTAAACAAATAATATCGAATAAACAAATTTTACTTTTATTGTTTTATGTATGTATCAAATTTAAAGTTTGTTCAAATCATTATTTCCAGAATTTCATTTCAGTTATTTTTGGAAAGATAAAATTTACATATAACTAAACAGAGGGAAAAAATACAAAAATATAGAGAACCACCTTTTTTTTTATGACAAATTTATAGAACACACATTCGTAGAACCCAATGTCCTTTTGGAAGGTGCTCTTACATAGAAAGAGATGACATGTGAAAAATAATCATACCTGCAGTCGACCCTTCCTCGTGGCAATGTGCAACGCTGAATTTCCCTTTCCATCAACAATGGTAAGTGAAGTATCATCTGATGCAATAAGCTCATCAACCACATTAGCATTACTTCCCTTGACAGCCATATGAAGAGCTGTCTGTCCCTTCTTATCGACCCATGTCGCGATTCCTTTCTCTTTTCCTAAAATGGCCTTGACCACCTCGAGATGGCCGTTTCGTGCAGAAGAATGCAAGGCAGTTTTACCATTATTTCTTGATATGGTGGCAAGACTGCTATTTCTATCCAACAGAAACTGAACCACCTCAAGATGACCTTGTGCTGCAGCCGTATGAAGGGGTGTAGCATTTGATTGATCCACCGTTGCTAAAAGTTGAGGAATGGCGTCGATTAGGACCTTTAGAACTTCTGTAATAAAAAAAGAATTTTCAAGATTACACACTAAACAACACACTAGGTCTGACTAACACAAACATTTCCAATCAAACATAGTGGGATCTAGACGCAATCCTTAAACTTTATAAACTTAATCTCTCTTAGTTTACATTCCCATAGAGGTGATATATATAATCATTTAATAACATCATATGTGATTGTAAATAATATTGTCCGATTTCTAACAAAAACGAAAGAACCACTTACCCAATCCACCAACCTTGGCAGCGATATGAAAAGCATCGTACCCATTCTTAGCCTTGATTGAAGCAGAACCAACATCATAGTACGTTATCAGCTCCTTAACCAGATCAACATAGTTGAATTCAGAAGCTACATAAAGCGCCGTTTCGCCCGATTGGTTTTCTTTAGACAACAATTCTTTTAATCCATCTCCCTCGTTATTACTAAGTATCTCCAAAACCACTTCCAAATCCCCAGCTCTTGTCGCCAAATGTAACGCGGTATCATCTCGTTTTCGAGTAAACTGTTTCTTCATCTGCTTCTTATGGAAGCTTTGTTGCCTAGCTAAACCCTCCATTATAAACTAATCAACCAAACTTCAAGGTCCCTATTGCAGTCAAAATCCCATTTTTTTCACCATTTAGGAATCAAGCCCGGATCAAATTTCACATGTGGAAACCAAAAATCAACATAAAAACTCAGACTCATAAATAAAAAAAGGGAGAAAAGAAACCCACTAAGAATGCACGAGCAAAATCTGATTCCTGTTATATGGCAGAATCGGTATGTCAATTGGTGTTCACATTTCTATATGGATTAACTCCATATTTCCGCTAAAACCCTTTACACGCTAAAGGATTTAAGTCAACGCTGAGCAATCATTTACAGAAAAGAAGCAAGAATTACGAATTTTTCAACAACAAAAGGTTTAAAAAGAAAGGTCCAATTTTTCAACTTTTTCAGCATATTAATCCATGTAAAGAAACCAATCAATTATCCAACACAATAAATAAGGCTAAAAGCATCTTAAATACTAGATTTCATTGTGTATATTTATTATTAATTCCATGTTTAAATCAAAAAACTACATTTCATTGTGTATATTTATTATTAATTCCATGTTTAATCATGATTATATTTTTGAGTAAAAAAAATCATGAAAATATTTTAATATGAGAGCTTGATTGTGACATGATTAGGAAAAAAGTTAATTATAATGATGAGACCAGTCTATTATTTTAAAATTAATATTTAAATATTTTATATCTAAATGTCACATTTTATTTTTTAAAAAATATCGATTTATATTTTAAGATAAGAATTATTTAATACGTTATAGTTTTTATATAAAAAAAATTGGCACATGACACAGTGAATAATTTGAATTAATTTCTTTTTAACAAAATCTCTTGTTTTAAAACACTTTAAGGATAATAGTTGATGTAATGAAATTTTTAAACTTATATTTTTATACTAAAATAAATTTTGATTTGTGTGGTCTCCCCGCGTGTGGTTAATATAAAGTCAAGGTCAAGGATGTCTGCTGATTGTGGTATGTGGGCTCCCCACGTGTGGAAAATGTATCTCGGAGAAAAAAAAAAAAAAAAAACTTTTCATTTATTGTAGGTTGTATTAAAGTAGTTTTTTTTTAAGAAAAAAAGAATAATATTTGATTTTTATCTAATAATTTTTTAGGCTTATTTTTTGACAGTAAACTACTAAACACATCGAATATTGTTTATTTAACAATATTGTTTTTTTATATAGTTCATGTAGCGAAAATAAATATATATTACATATATTAAATAAATCAAAACAAAAATGAATGAGAAAACTAAAATAATATTCAATATTTCAAAATTAGGAAAAAAACTTGTCATTTCTCTTTATTTTTACTTAGATTTATTTTATTTTATTATATATAATATATGTTTTATTTTCGTTTTGTGAGCCATTTAATATTTGATTGATTTAGTGATTTCGACTGAAAAAATGTGAAAACCAAAAAAAATATAAATTGTTAGATTAAAACTAAATATTGACGAGTTATATAATTAAAACTCAAAATATGTTGACCTACATACGCAGTGTTCTCAATGATAAGTATGGGAAAAAAATTCAACATTTGTTTAGAAAAATAGAAATAAAATGTTAAGAATATATATATATATATATATATATATATATATATATATCGAAATTATTTATTATTTACGTAATAATTAATTGGACGTGTAGGATAATTATCGAAAATCTTGAAATGATTCTTTCAAATTATTTATTTAGACACAATTTTGGGCCATATTTGACTTTGCATCCTATAAAGAGTATTGTTTAAAATTTAATTATATATACACGTGCACTAAAAGGCAGAAGCTTAGGCCTTATTGGGCTGCCATCATCTTTTACAATTCATTTGGCCCATCGACCTTAAAGAAATTCTGATATGACACTTAAAATTCTGAAATTTGATAATAAAAAAAATATTGTCACGACATCGAGAAATTGTTGACTCGCCCGATTCTAAGTCAAAAATCTGAACAACATTTTTAATTAGCATATCAAAATCAAATTTTAAAACTATGTCAAGTTTGCGAGATGTTTCACTAGAGATGTCAATGGGGCGGGTTTGGCTAAATCCAAGACCCTCCCCATGAAAAAAACTTTGACCCATTACCCACCCCACCCCGGTTAAATATTATTCGAACCCACCCCATCTCGAATATGAAATGGGCCCAGGTAGACCCGTGAGACCCGGATTTTTTAAAAATAAAAAAATAATATTTCTTCTCACATGACTGAATTATGAAACAGACAAGCCTCTAAATACATCATTGTGAAAATTTAATTCATGTCTTCGACCATACTTAATAATAACAAATAAATTATTTTCACGACATAAAAAATTACATAAAAAAAAGAGTTACTAGCTCTCCAAAAATATCTTGACATCCCCACAAATAAGTCATAAACAGATCAATATAAAATCAGCGAGCATGCAATATTTAAATCTACTAAGATGAGGACCAACTATTCTTCCCCTATTGCTAAAAGCATATTCAAATGTAACAGTTGACATATGAATAGCTAAGATCGTTATGGTTGAGGTGAGCTACTAAAAAAATGAAAAGGAATAAAACTAAAACCCTAAAATATTTATATCCACATATATGGGGCGGGTATGAGGCGGATATTATAGGACTCACGACCCGCCCCATATCCAGACGGGTCTGAAAAATTGGACTCGAGATCCACCTTATAACCCATGTAGTATGCCCAACCCACCCCATACACACGAGTCTATTACGGATCTGGGTAAAACTCGGACCCATTGACATTCTTATGTTGCACCCTACGTTGTTCAATAACACGAGGTGGGTCGTTTGACATGTCTGATTTCTCATTATTATATTACATCTATTCTCACTCTTTTTTCTGTCATTTCCTCGTTACATTATTCTTAAGAGGGGCATAAAAAATAAAGCAACATCTGAAGTTATCATGCATATTGTTTCATTTGAATATTATCTCAAAATTTATATTTAGATGAATATTTAACTATTTCTTGTCACTTAACATGTACGTGTTTGGCTCAGATTTTTGCGTGTGGGTGTATCAAACACGAATCATGCCAAAATATGATAAGAAGAATTGTTGGGATGCAACCAAAGTCCCACATTGAAAGATCTAGGGAAAGATCATGGGTTAATAAAGATTGAATGATATCTCCATTGGTATGAGGCCTTTTGGGTGGTTCCAAAAGCAAAACCATGAGGGTTAAAACCCAAAGTGGACAATATCATACCAGTGTGGAGATATCTGGATTCCATGGGTCCTACAAGAATACGAAAATCTAACTTTTATTAGAACACTGTGAGTCTCGATTCGGTCTTCTGTTTTTTTCTTGAATTATAAATAAAAACTATAAATTTGCATATCAAAGCTGAAATTGCTCATAAATCTTGTGTGAGACGATCTCACGGGTCGTATTTTATGAGACATATCTTTTATTTAGGTCATCCATTAAAAATATTACTTTTTATGCTAAGAGTATTACTTTTTATTGTGAATATCGATAGGATTGACCTGTCACACAGATAAAAATTCGTGAGATCGTCTTACGAGAGACCTACTCCAGATTAAATTTCATATTTCACTTCCTTGCAACCTGGTCATGTTTTCTTCTTTTCCACTTCGCTCCCGTTGCAGATCCCTCGACTACCCAAGTTTTTACCATTTGTTTGCAGTTACTCAATTTTCTTGGGCTTTAATTCATAATTAACATATAATTTAATGAACATTAAATTACATTTTGAAAAATATACCCGCATTGTCTACAAATTCTGAAATCTGAACTGCCATAAATATTAAATAAAAAAATATCACATTTTTCAAATACTTCTTGTTATTCTTCATTCCTTAAATTGGCATTCATTTTTTGTTGAATTATTAGTATAAATATAATTTTATTTACAAAAAAAACAGCATGTAAAATATAATTAGAATAAATCTGTGTTTGAGTTTTTTATTGGCAAAAACTTGTGGGAGACGGTCTCACGGGTCGTATTTTGTAAGGCGAATCTCTTATTTAGGTCATCCATGAAAACATATTACTTTCTATGCTAAGAGTATTACTTTTTATTGTAAATATCGGTACCTGTCTCACAAATAAAAATTTATGAGACCGTCTCACAAGAGACCTACTTGTTTAATATTTTATTATAATTATAATTTCTTCATACCTAAACAGTAGTGTTGAGAACGATAAATTTTAGAGATTTTTTTTTTAAATGTGTTGTGGAAATCATATCAGTTGTCACACAAGTTTCTTACTAATTGTTTTAGTTCAGCCATTTGTCTTTCTATTAATTAACAAACTTTAATATTGTACGTGATATTATTTAAGGGAAACCTTAATTACAATTTATTGCTGCAATCAATAGAAATTAATCAGTTGAAATAGATGTCAAAATATTTATTATTCATTAATTAATTTCTCCAAATGAATGGTTGATTTTAGACTCGTCTTTAAGAGTTGCTATACATCGTCTTCAGAATCAATTATATAATATTATATTAAGAAAAAATTTCTTATATTAACAGAATTTGGTATGGATTTGTGATCACTGATTATCAATTAATTTTTACGAAAATACTAATATTTATAAATTCAAATGTTCTCACATTATTTCTCGTAAATTAATGTCAATTTTTTTAATTCAAATATTCACAAATTATTTTCTACAAATTACATATCTATAATATATATGATATTTGTCTCGTTTTGGATCGAAGATAGTTCGAAGATGATCCTGGTGGTAGAAAAATGCCTCGAGAACGATCCAAACTTACCTAGAGCTATTAAATATAGAGTCATATGTTACCAATGACTTTCCATCGTCCGTCTTTTCTCTTTGTTTATCTCCAATAGCCGACAAATAATTTTCTTGTATATTTATTTTCCACAATATAAAATTGATCTGATTGAACTTTTTATATATCTCGTATCTACCCGTGATTATGTTTACAGTAATTTAGTAGACATGAAAAAATAACTTTGCCTTAATAAAAAATATCATTAAAATATTTTCTGATGTTGAATATCAGTCAAGGTTGCAACCACATAACATAATCATAATTTTAAGAAATTTTAAATTAAGGCTATAGTATCACTTGTTGGTATCATGCTCGCATCTTGAGATATAAATATGAAAATGGATAAAATTAGACATCAAGACTTACGTAGAAAACTCCTAAAAATCATTTTGATAAAAAATCAAGACTAGATGAAAAGAATTTCACTATAATATTTTATGGTGTAAAATCACTGAAAGATAACACACTCTCTTATCTTAATATAGAAGAACAAACCTCACAACATATTCAAATAAGAATGTATTGAGATTAAAGAAGAAAGAAAGAATGTTACGATTTGATATGATGGTGGAGAGATCTATATCATGGCTATTGAACACAATAAGCAAATTCGATTGAGAATTTGCTTTCTACTTTGTCGCACATCTTCTGAAATTGCATGTGATATCTTATATCATGTGTTCATTTATTTCACACATATTTTGCCGACAACTCGGGTGGGTTTTTAGAATAATTGTTTGTGACTTTTACCTGTCTGTGTTTCCAGACCTTCGTTAATGATCGAACAGAGATCCACTAAAACAGCAATCCAGAGTTCGAACCATCATTAATCTTTCATATGTAAATCATTCCACATCCAGTAAAAACAAAAGTTATATTTGAATACACCACATTCATAGATAAATACCAAAAATCATATTTGCGATTCAAAATAATAAATAAAAATATGTTTTTCTCTTGTTTTCAAGAGAAAATTAGATTGAATCTTTCAAACCTATTGATATATATATTTCAGAATTCTGAACCAAGTCGTGCTGATGTTGTAGTTAGTCTGGACTCTGACGACTCAATTGACGAAAAACGCCCTGGCCCAAAACATCCTCGGGGTTAAATCTGACTACTAACCATACTTTCCTGTCTCCGTATTGCCGAACAACGAGTATTGTAAAACTCGCGATATCGTCGAAATACGTTTCTTGCGATAGATACCTTAATATCATATCGGAGTTGGCTATCAGGTACTACTCACTCTGATTGCTTTTTATACGCTTGGTCAAAAGACTCTAATGTCTTGAATATTTCTTTGACTTTTTAAACCGCACCGACATCCGAAGCTTCGGTTCGGATTGTGTCGACGACGTGGCTCCATCCTAACCGTTCATAGTTCTCGGCGAGGTCTTTGATCTTAGTTTCGTGCTTTGTTACCCATACCTCGCCGAGGAGATATTTCAGGTTCGAGGTTCGGGCTTTCACGACCACGTGTTGAAGATTGTTGGCCAGGAATAGGCGAGATAGAGAAATGTCTTTGTAGGTCTTTGCTTCGGCTTCAAGTTTGAGGAGGAGGACTGAAATAAGCCACGCCAATTTCCGAGAAATCGTCGGCGCCGGAGTTGTATCGAAGTCCGAGAGTTCGAGATATGATTCTTGCAAGGAGAATTTAATGGGAGGTGGCTCGTCGGAGAAGATGTCGGTTAAAACACTGCTGTAATCGGAGAGGATGGTAAGATAATTCATCACTTCAGTCGTCAGATTGTGAATCCCGGCGCCGGTGGTCGGCAATTTAGATGACCTTTTTGATACAGCTGATTCCAAGTCACTGAACGAGGTTCGCACGAATTGGCCGATCCATATGAGCGACGTGAGCGCCTGTTGTTTGATACTCGCCGTTGCTTCGGATGAGAAAATTGAGTCGATTTCTGACCACTGGTCGGAGATTCCGGTGTACATGTCGAGGAGGCGATACACTTTTTCCGGCGCTGTTTTGGAGGTTTTTGCTACATCTTCCGGAAACCCGAACAGAATCATAGCTCCTTCTCTCGTGATCTCTGCGAAGCAGGACTCTCGGATTGAATCTGAATTCGCGAACACGTAATCGCAGAGAATTTTCTCTCCATTGAAGAGAGTTTTCACTGCAGTTCTCACGGCGTTAAGCCAATCCTTGATCCTCAACTCCAGAGCTTCCCAATCCATTTTCTGAATTTGAGAAAAAGTAAATTTCTCCACACCGAGCTTGTAAATTCCTTCATCAACAATAGATTTGCGAAGGATTTTGTATATTTTCAAGCATTCTCTCGTGTAACCAGACGAGATCATGCACTCAGCAATCAATCTCAAATCCGCCATCACTGCAGTCGAGACATCTTCAACTTCATATATCGACTCATTCACAACCCTGACGTCGTCACCATTATCATCATCGTAATCGTCCTCGTAATCTGAGACACTGGATTCGATCGAGGTGCAAGAAGACCGAATAGAGACCGAATCCGGATCCAAATGGGCCCGATTCAAGGACAAAATCTGGTAAAACTCCTTCTGCAGCCTCTTCATAGCAATCTGCATCAAATTCTGCGCGCGAATCAATTTCTCAGACTTGGAATCCTCGGTGATCAGATATTGCATTCCCCTGTGCAAAATTTTGACGCATTTGATGAAATCCTTGGCCTCTTTTCTATTATCGTAGAACAGAGAAGTAACTCGCCCGAAAGCAGTTGCTTCAATGTCCCATTTAACGATCATCGCCTCCACCATATCCAGCGTCCGAGCCATCACCGAGTCGTAGAAACTCGGGCGAGCCGGCGAAAATCCATACCGCGAAAGAGAAGAGAATTGATCAGAAGACGGAGAGACGGCAGGAGAAGAAGATTTTGGCGAAAACAGTAAGCTTCTCATGCCTTTTCTCGGCATCGTCGATCTTTGGAGTCTTGATTACGGTAAAGGATTGGAATTTGGGAAGGAGATTTTGAGAGTAAACTTGTTTTGGTATGCGGGGTTTCAGGAGTTGAAGGGTCGGTTATATATAAAGGCTTGGAGGTTGGAAGTTTCCAAAAATGTTGCTTGCCAGTGTTGACGTGGGGGAATACGTTATTTGTGTTCTTTCGCTACACTTAAGTTTGGTAACTAGTAAAATAATATCAGTTAAAATAAAAATAAAAATAAAAAGTTGACCAACCTATTCTTGCAAAGGTTGCTGCTATCCCCATGGGTCTTTGTCGCGTTTCTTGATGCATGCGTACGCACGCTTTTGAGGCGTTGACAACTCTCGTGTTGCGACTCCAAGCAAGAATTTTCGATGCAGTTCGTTAAAAAGTCGTGAACAAATTCCGTGAAGGCAAGTTAATGTGTTCGATTCGATTATTTTATATATTTCTATATGCTTCCAAATGAAACGATCGAGTCCTTTTTTATTGGTAATTAATTTTCCGATCTGCTACTGCGGACAGCAATTCAAAAATTAGAACAAAACACTAGATGAAAAAAATACTAAAATTTCCGAAACTTGAAAAATACATGGTTATGATCGATATATTAAAAATAATAAAATACAAGATTTAGTTGGATTATAATGTGTAATGTCTTTGAAATCAAGTTTGTTTTTACGATCATTATTCAATATTAGGGATGGAGGGAGCTATTAGAAATCAAGCAGGCAATATGGTTTCAAAAACAAATTAAATAATTGTGTATATTTTGTTGAAAAAATATGATGATAATTACTGAGGCGCAGACAAGAAACCGAGAAAAAGTAATGATTTTTTTTAATTGTCATTATATTTTTCAAAAGCCCTTGAAAATGTTGGTAAATGATATAGTTTGGAAGTCGGGAAACATATATATTCCTAAAATACTTCTCGAGTGGGTCGCTTTGGGTGTCAACTTGATTCGCAGTAGTATTTGAAAAAAATATTTCATAAAAAATTTATATGATTTATTTTTTAGTCAAAACATGTAAATTTTTATTAGGTAGTCAATTTTTTTAATGAGGAGATTGATACAATTGAATCTCGAACTCGAAACCTCGTCTTAAATATAAGACCTTGATATCATATGAGTTATAAGTTATCTGCTTCCCTGGTAGCCAATTTTTAACAGCACATGTACATTCTATTTTCAAAAATAAATTGCATAAATAAAGGATAAACATCATTTTTTTATGGGTAATTAAATTGTAACTTTTATCAAGCAGAGAAATGTTCAATTACAATAATCCCGACCAAATAGGAAAATTCCCATACTCCCAAGTGAACGGGGAGGGGGACAAAGAAGCAAAACGAGCAATGTAATTTTTTGCCATTGGAGTACTCCCTCAGCAGTACACCACCAACGCCAAATTGATTAAGTTGGTCATTCACACAAGCATCGACGTCAAGTTGCAGAGTTCCTCTGGGGTGGCGCAGCCCATTCTTTTAGCGATAGCTGTGTCGAGTCCAGGAGTCTTGGCTGATACGCAGATGACAGACATAATTATTAATTACCGGTTTCATCTTTACAAGTTCCCACAAATTTTCAACGAAAATCACCCAAACAATAGGGAAAAAGAAGATGATGAAGATTACTCAAAACGACGCCTCACATATTTTATTAACCCAAAACGAACGTACGTAGGCTGTGGCCTGTGTGGCACAAGAAAACATTTAACATGAAACTGTCATTCTCATGCATCTCCCTCCCGTCGTACTCATTTATTCCTACCACGCAATAATTCATATACCGCCAAATTTACAGAAACAAAAGGGACTGATCGAAGATATGAGACTTTCCCATCGATATTCATTAAAATTATTAAAATTTTGAATATTTTGCATTCAAGCCGGCCCTTGTAGATCATATATAGTCAACTTTCATCCGTAAAAACGTGAAAAAAAAAAATCAAATTACGTTATATACGAAATTTATCACCTAAATCGGAGTAAAAACTGTTCTCTCTCGTTTTCAATGAAATTTGGGTTTTTATTTTCTTTAATCCACAACCAATATATAATTTTGTCGAATTTCGTCATATGTCCATCATATGAAGAAAAAAACATAGCCTAGCGTCCAAAATAATGTACTCTACTGATAATTAGCCATCATTTGAATCTTTCTCGGAAGAATCCAATTGTATTTTCTGGAGTCTTTGAGTTGTCTCTGCTAATTCAGTTGCTTTATTCTCTCTATTCTTGGTGTAGGCTTCAAAGAACTCTTTATTCTCTTTCTCGAGCTCCTTCCACACTACAATATTTTAAATACAATCACAAATAATATAGAATATTAACAACTCCAAATATGTTTTGAATATCGCTTGTTTTACACCGATTCTATCTTATATAGTTCATGTAACAAGAATAAATCATATGCTACACATATCAAAATTTATTTAAAAAATGAAAAAATAAGCTAACAAAACTAAAGTGAAGTTAACTTCGTGAATTCAGAATGATATAAATAAATTTATAAGATTGTATTATATTCTTCTCTTAGAGACTTGACTGACATACAGATACGAGGTAGTTGCTAATCAAGAATCAATGTCTCACCACCTAGGGGGCCATATAATGTGCTCGCAAGACATGACCACATGCGTCTTTTAGTGAACCACTAACCTGTTGAAGTAATAACTGGCTGGATATTTGCATGTTTGGAGAGTGCTTCCATGCATTCCTCTTTGCTCATGTTGAACGTTATGCACTTCTCTATCAAGTGTTGTACCTGTTTTAATTTCACCCCCGATCAATTTTATCCTCAATTTAAAACCATTGTTTGCAATAAACATTGTAGTACCAACAAAAATTTCAGTATCATTTGATTTTTTACATCATCGTATTCGATTTTCGATCTCTTAACTGCAATCGAGTTCGAATATATATATATATATATATATATATATATATATATAAAGAAAAGAAAGCTGGTGATGATATATATACAAAGGCGAGTACGTAGTTTTACCGTGTGGATGTATTGAGCAGAAGAGCCAGATGCCATATGATCGATCGATCGGTGTTCTTGAAAATATGGAGAAAGAAATTAGAGGGTGGTTGGGTAGGTAGGTGGGTAGGTTCGGCAGAGAGGACTTAGAAAAATGGGAAATGGATGATATGGCACTTGCAGAAATTTACATAGCTCCAAAACCTTCATTAATGGAACCCCAGACGTTGAAAACGTTCGAATATTAAAACAAACAAAGAACGATGATGTTGACATTATTATATATTAAAATAAGAGTAAGTCTCTTATGAGACCTCTCACGAATCTTTATCTGTGAGACGAGTCAACCGCACCGTATTCACAATAAAATGTAATAAGAGTACTGTTTTTTCATTGATACCTAAATAAGAGACTTGTTTCACAAAATACGTCATGTGACATCGTCTAATACAAGTTTTCGACATAGTACAGGATGTTTTGTTACAATTCAATTTGGAATTCAGAATTCCGTCTTAAATTTGTTAATATTTGTATAATCAAGAAAACAAATTTATAAAAATGGTTTTCAGATAGATTTTTATTTTAAAAGCTTGTTAGTTATTTCTAGGTTTTTGTCGACGAAATATTTTGTGGCAAGATCCAAATCGGTTATGACCCACTATCAAATTATTTTAATTAAAATACATTTCACAAATCAGATAATTGTATTTTAACTAGTAGTGGGTCTCATGTGAGACTGTCTCACGGATATTAATCTGTGAGACGGGTCAATCCTACCCATATTCACAATAAAAAATAATATTCTTAGTATAAAAAATTATACTTTTTCATGGATAACTCAAATAAGAGATCCGTCTCACAAATTCGACTCATAAGATCGTTTCACACAAATTTTTATCATTAACAGAGAATTAATGAGGTTGTGGGTGGTCAGGTGATGTCATGAAAGTGGAAGGGTTCTATAGTCCCACGTGGGAGCCGGTCGCTGATTGGTTGAGAGGAGATTAGGGTGTAATATAGTACTTAAGAACCCAGCCGCTCAATATGTAGAATTTAGTCACTTCACGTGACTAGTGGGCCCACTGTACCATTTGTTAGGCACGTGGTATTTTATGGAGGTCCAAATCAAGGGAAGCTGGATTGTTATTTGCGATTTATTATTAATATAAAATATTTGTGGAATTGCCGTGACGGCTTTGCTCACTTCTCTGCCGTTCAATAAACAACATATTTTATATAGTATTCGTTTTTCTTTTTTGAATTTTTTTATTTAATAAATTAGCTTGCAATAATAGAAATATAATCAAGTTATGTTTTTTCAATATTTTATTCTTAATTAATATTTGACTTTTATTCAAATCGAAAAATAAGAGTTTTGCATGTCTAGACTAATTTAATTTGAATAATATTTATCCTATATCATTTTGTATTTATCTCTGAGATATAATATCTTAGATTTGAATAGAACTTTATTCATAATAAACTCTTGTTTTCATGTTTGTAGGTTTTTGTTCTTATTGAAAGACAATTAGGTCAATATTCGGAGAGGGACTTTTACACAGTTGCTGGAGTTTTTTTTTTTTTTTGAATGTAAACGAATTTCAGAGTTGGAGACAATATTCGTGTTGAAGAATTTGAGTGATCGACTCATGTCTATGCTGTGTTACTGATTGATGTTGAAGAGATGTGTAGAACAACACTGACGCAGAGTGTTCTTTTATTGTTTTTAAGCAATTAAGATTTATGCATCTAGTTTTATTTTGATGCATTTTATTTCCTTAGAGTGTTAAGTAATTTGGTTTTGTTATTCTTACTAGTATTATTTTGATGTAAACGATTGCATATTTTTCTAGCGAATTTTGGTAATGAGACATTGCACAAATACAACATAATTTAAATATTGTCTATATTTATTCAAGTTGTACTTGTGTGTTAAATAATTAATTTTCGTTGCATATTATGTTTTTTATTCAGATTTTGTAGTTATAGCCCTCATGTATGTGTATATATATAGTGCCGATATGTTTCTTATTCGCATTGCTCACTTCCGTGTATAATAATGAGGGGACACTTCTATACATAAACGTTTACAATTTGTAAATGTTTCAACGCATCTATTATGTGTCATCTCATCGATGAGCATAAGAGTGAATCGATTGATGTAGTTAATTGATAAAACGATGATTTAATTTTAAAGTTTTATACCCACATTTTTTAGTTTGAGTGCTATAAAATACATTTTCTTAGAAGTATCCAAAATTATTGTTCTGATTTTGTACCAAAAATTAATTTTACATACAGTTGAAATCATTTGATACTTGAAACACTTACATATGTACTGTATTTTCAACAATATGTACCTAGATTGGCTCAAAAAGTGACATTTTATACATAAAAATTGTAATTACATACCTAATTTGATTTGATTAGTACTTAAAAGTTGTAAATTTGTGCTATGATTTCAATAATATGTACATATATCAATTGTTTTAATTTCCGTGTCTTACATGTGTCATAAATAATATACTCAATTAAAATTTATTAATATCCAAAATTCATAGATCTATTCCAAGACATATACTTTTATGAGACGGTCTGACAAGTCATATTTTGTGAGACAAATATCTTATTTGGGTCATCCACGAAAATATATTATTTATGCTAAGCATATTACTTTTTATTTTGAATATCGGTAAGATTGACCCGTCTCATAGATAAAGATTCGTGAGATCGTCTCACAAGATATCTGCTCTTATTCCAATATGTATGTATTCGAGACAAAAAAAGAGTGGAAATGATAAATAAATATTTTATTATTTACAGTTAATATTTTCAGCAGAAAATTATTATAAAGATTTAAAACAATCAATATTAAGGTTGGACAGCTCGTGCCTAAGTGGTATAAAACCCTCGATTCGACTACGTCTCCAGAAACCCTAAAATCGCTATTCTCCGGAGTTGAGGTATACTGCTCTCGCTTACACATTTCTTTCGAATTCGATTTTTTCTGCTCCACGCATCTGATTTTAATCTCATTTACGAATTCTGGGTTAATCGGTCGATTGATTTTGCAGGTAAGGCGTCGCTAAATGGCCCCCGCTAAAGGTACGTCTTTATCCAGGTTCAATGAATGACTGTTTCCGTTAAGAGTGTGAATTGTAAACATGTAAGCTTCAAATTTTTTGTCCGCTATATTTACCAGGATTACTGTAATATTTTTCTTCGTTTCAGATTCCTATAAATTGTTGGTGTTTGTATTGAATAGTATGGAAAGCGTTATAATTTTTGGAAGACGTTGTGTAGATACTAGGTAGTAGATATTTGAAATGCTCATTTCAGATGTTTGCCGCATGCCTAGTTCATGCTACATATCGATTTGTATTTGTCCTCAAAGTTTCAATGATTATTGAGAATGTTAACATTTGGTTGAGTAACCCCCCATGAAGTTGGCTTTTTTAGGAACTAAGAACTGGGTCTTTAACATTTACTTGTGTATCTGTTAAGCTATTTTGAAAACAGTCACCAACTTGAAATTGTGCATTTACTTGTGAAACCGTCAACCTTTATTGGGCCCTGAGACCAATATTTGCCTCCTGTTCCTGTGCATATTTAGTAATGAAAAAAATAATACGCCACATCAGTTTGATCTCAGTGGCTTTACGTAGCATTTGCAGGTTGTGCTTTTCATATTGAAGATCTATTGTTATGCTTTAATTTGGATGTTATATCTTGAGCATTGTGATATTAACTATATGGAGTATTGAGGATATCTGTTTTTTGTTAATATTTTTACCTTTGCATTCATTTGCAGCTGATCAAGCGAAAAAGCCAGACCCAAAGGCTCAAGCCTTGAAAACTTCGAAGGCTGTAAAATCAGGTTCAATAACATTTAAGAAGAAGTCGAAGAAGATACGCACAAAAGTTACATTTCATCGACCAAGGACGTTGAAGACCGACAGAAATCCCAAATATCCTCGCATTAGTGCCCCTCCCCGCAACAAGCTTGATCATTACCAGATTTTGAAATATCCACTCACCACGGAGTCTGCAATGAAGAAAATTGAAGACAACAACACTCTTGTTTTCATTGTTGACATTCGTGCTGACAAGAAAAAGATCAAGGATGCAGTCAAGAAAATGTACGACATTCAGACCAAGAAAGTCAACACTCTTATCAGGTACTTAAGGATTTGATTGTTTTCACTGCCTGCTTCACCTTATGCAGTTTTTCATGTAACCTCTAATCGAAGAATCAGTGTTCTCATATTTGTTTTGTGATTGTTTCATCATATTATAATACACCCATGGTTTTGAATGTATCTGAAGTTTACCTGCCTTTGATATAAATTCATTATAGGTTGTTTGAGAAGTACTGGCATAATTCTTGCTAAGAAGCTTTCAAAAATAGGTTCGCTGAGATAAATATACCAACGCCAATGGAAAATGTGTTCTTATTTCTAAATTGCCTAAGTTTGAAATCAATCGGTACAATTCCGGAAAATAGGGATTTGGTTTCAGAATCATCTTTTGAATGCTGTAACGTAGTTATGGTTTATGATTGCTGCATTAATCATCAATTTTATTTTGTGGATAGACAATTTTTGGCCGATAAAAATCAAGAGGCCCTGTTTTCATGATATAATTGTCAAATGCTTTAATGGCATCATGGTTCATACCTTGATCACTAATCTTGTAGATTGATAGTCTTTGGATGATAAAAATAACGTCTAACAATGATAAACCAATCAGAATTTGGCATAGAAGTATAGTTTGTGAGTTATTGAATGCGGAGTGAGGCACCTTTTAAATGTTTGCATCTGTGTTAAACTTTCATTTCCTAATTCTAAACTCCCTTGACTAGTTTTACTCCACTTTGCATCATATTTTGGTTTATGATACAATTATGACTAGTCTGATGATTTGCATAGAAGATTTTCTTGTATGTTGCCGCCTACTTATCGCCTGGCTTTTGTAAACGAGCAAAGGCGACTAACATCTCATGGTTGGTTTTTTCCCTTTTTTTCAGGCCGGACGGAACCAAGAAGGCATATGTTAGATTGACTCCTGATTACGATGCTTTGGATGTCGCCAACAAAATTGGGATTATCTAAACAATCGCCGAGTCTCCCCCAAGTTTTGTGTGTTCGTTTGTTCAACAGATTGGACACTTTGAATTATGTAAATTTTAATTCAGAACGATATATTGTTTTCTTTTAGCCATTGGAGAATCAGGTATGGCAACTCTTGTGTTGACCTTCGATTAGTTTTTACGATTATTTCTTATGTTTTAGGATCCTTACTTCTTTAATGATGATGATCAAGTGTTAGACTATATATAAATATTTTAAGAATTTAATTTCTTTATCCAAAGAATCATAAACTCTGTTGCATGTAACAATATATTGTATAGACACTAAACAATAAATTGTACTGTCTTAAATACTCGAGTCTTGTATGATTTAATGTGAGATTTATGTTTTTTTGTGGGTAATGAATATATATGTTTTAATTACTAAATGAAAAGAACAAAATTGATAATATATATTTTTTCAAGTTTATATTATATTATTGAACTAATCCAACAAAAAATGGAAATGTTCAAACAGATATATCTCTAGGTTTGCTTTTCCGTAATAAATTAATTGGTAGGATTAACCAAAAATAAAATTACCGAAACTAACTACATTAAAATAAAATTTAAAGGCAAGTTCCATATCCTTTTTGACTCGAGCTTCTCTCGCTCTCCAACAACTCGCCGACGCTTATGGCAATTGCCGCCGCCTCAACGCTGCCGTTTGCCGCCGTGAACCACCGCTCGCTTTCGTACTCCTCCCACCTTACTTTCAACTTCTTACGCGTGTCTTCGTCGATTCAGAAACCTAACATTCTGAACTCAAACATCCTTTCCTCTGTCCCAAACAAACCCAGTTTCCGCATTTTCTCTGCGATGAGCGTTGAGGCTCCCGAGAAGGGCTCTTCTACGTCTTTTCTGGATCATAAAGAAAGTGGAATCCTTCATTTCGTCAAGTATCATGGACTGGGCAATGATTTCATATTGGTAAGTTATACAACATTTATGCTAAATGCGGACCATTTTTTAATCCCATACTAATTAATGAAGTTAATTTGTTGCTGAGGTTCCTAATATATCTTAGGATGAATGATCGAATTTTAGGCAATGCTAGGCCTTCCCCTATTGGTCTTCCTCTTACATATTGACCATCTGTTGACTTGATAAACTACATGGTGATATCACGATCTTTCTTTGATTTTCTTTGAATATTTGCATACTTGATGGAAATTTTACCCTTACTTTATGAGATGAATTTTTTCATCTTTATTTAAAAGTTTTATCTTTTTCAAATTTGTAAATGCGCAAGGATAGGGTCAAAACTCATCAATATGAGAGGCAGGGTCATAGCCGCGCTACGGTGGTGGTCTTTCTGTAATTTTTTGTTGAAGGCTTCACTTTCTTGGGATCATTATATTGTTGAGATGGCATTTTCATCTATCCCCTCTGATCGATCTTTCTTCATTTACACTGAATGTGGTGAAGATGAAGCCCAATCGACTACCTTCAAGTAGAGGATCGTAATTGAACTTCACCAAAAGATGAATGCAGAAAAGAATTTCTGTAGTGACTGACACAAAAAATGATCTGAGAGCTTTATTCTTTCATTCATTTTGTATTATTAAATCGAAAAATCTTTTAATGATCTAAGCCATCAAGAGGATATTGTGTATTTTGTATTAATATCTTTTTGAACCACACATGAAGCCAATAATTCATGCAGTTCTAGTGAGTTATTATATGCTTTATTGTTAGTTTTAATTTATTGTTTTGTACATGTGCACTTTATACACATTGGATAATGGATGTAGTTGTAGGACTTGTTGGTAATGTTTCTAATTGTTAATGTCCGTGAGAGCTGGTTCAATAGGTAGATAATCGGGACACAATGGAGCCCAAAATCACTTCTGAGCAAGCAGTGAAATTGTGTGACAGAAACTTTGGCGTCGGAGCTGATGGGGTGATATTTATATTGCCCGGTATCAATGGAACTGATTATACCATGAGGATCTTTAATTCTGATGGTAGTGAACCAGAGGTAGTCATTCTTTGATTTTAAACTAATTTATCTATTCCAGCTTCCTTTTGATTGTATACAGAATCATGATGGTATTATTTATTTCTCTAAGCATTGGATCGAATGGCATTAAAAAAAGTGTTTTTGCTTAACACCTGCTTTAGAAACGATACAAGTGTTTCCATACTAGGTGCATTTGCAGTGATATAATGGTAAAAGAAGATGATATATTCTATAAAATATGGGGCATCAAAACTCTCCAACTAAGAACGGAAGGCATATGGAGGACTTTATTGTTAGCTTAACACTGGAAGACAGAGGAATATAAAAAAAGAGTCCATTAGTTCAACTTTCCTTGTTAGCTCCTTTTCTTGAAGCAAGTATGATGGATATCTGATTCCATTGGTTCATTAAGCGAACTATGCATTTAGCGATTCATTTTGTTTTATCTTTTCCTATAATTTGGCATAATTACCTTTGTTAAAGAAAATGCTTATTTGGCAACCTTTTGTGTTATTGTCAGATGTGTGGTAATGGAGTTCGATGTTTTGCCAGATTTATAGCAGAGCTTGAAAATCTAAATGGGAAGCAGAGGTTTGAAAACCCTTTATTTTTTTGGTCAAAAGAAATTTATATTTTCCCATAAACTTCCTTTCCTTCTAATTTATTGCCTCAAATTATGTTGGCATCATATGATTTCTGTGAATTTTAAGTTGATCTGGATCATTAGATTACTGTTTTTTGTGGATCCATAAATTCCATTCAGTATATTGAAATTTTTGTGGATCAATATATGTATATAACCCATCTCTTCCTCCTCCTATTTAATCTAGAAGAATTGTAATCACTTGTTATATCTAACCTCTGCATACTTTTGAATTTAGTAGATATCATAGGCCATACCCTTATTGTTCTATCCACTTTCTAACCAAAACCTTGTGCGCTTGGATTTGGAAGGAAAATGTAAATGAATTATTGTTTGGTCTTGTAGCTTCACTGTGCATACTGGTGCTGGTTTAATTGTTCCCGAAATTCAAGAAGATGGAAAGGTACTTTTTGAATTTTATACCTCACATTCTGATATTTGAGTTTTGGTGGGTTGTAAATAGTATAGAAAAGTTAACTTTTACTTGCAAAACCTTAAGGTTTAATTGATCGATGAGTAGATTTTTTCGTATCGTTACTTTAACTAATTTATTCAGTATTTATTAAAAAAATTCAGGTCAGAGTGGATATGGGGGAGCCAATTCTGAAGGCATCAGAGGTTCCTACCAAATTACCTCCGAATGAAAATCAGTCTGTTGTAAAAGAAAGATTGGATGTAGATGGGGTACGCTGGAATGTTTCTTGTGTTAGCATGGGAAATCCTCATTGTGTCACTTTCAGTACAGAAGCGATCAAGGTAAAATTTTATTAGCTCCGCTTGTAATCTTCTCATATTGTCATGATGTATGGCTGTTCCATTTCTTGCTTCCTCTCCCTGATTACTTTTAATGGCACAGGATTTACGAGTCGATGAACTTAATTTAGCACAAATTGGCCCAAAATTTGAACATAACGAGATGTTCCCTGCCCGAACAAACACAGGTACAGTGCGTTGAGTCTGCCACTGCTAGCAGAGATTTATATCCTGTCGTATTTCCCTGTCATTAGCATGTATACTAACTCGTTTAACATACTAGATCACATGAATCCCTGTTATGGTTGTACTCAGCAGGCTGTTTCCTTCGATATTTGGAGAAAATAAAACAATCTGGTCTTATTTCCTTGTTGTCCATGATTTTAAAACTTTCACATGTATTTGTCACTACATTGTAATACTTTGCCCTGTGCTATTACAGAATTTGTTCAAGTCTTCTCACCAAGTCACCTTAAAATGCGAGTTTGGGAACGTGGAGCAGGTTCATATTTTCTTTGTACCTATATTTTAACATGTCATTATAGCTGCTTATGTATATGCAGGCACAATTTCAATCTTTTCTATCACAAATATAGGATCATTGACTTCCATAACGGTAATTCGACAGTTACTATTATTATTATTTTTTGCAGGTGCAACTCTGGCCTGTGGGACCGGAGCTTGTGCTGTAGTTGTTGCTGCGGTTCTTGAGGGTCGTGCTGGGAGAGTAAGTTTGAGACTCCAATTTTACACGCTCTAAAGTTTATTAATTTGGATTCTCATGAAATAATTTTCGGCATGCAAATTTACATGTGAGAGATTTAGTCTCAGTTCCTTTAAGAATGAACACTCGATGGCGACGACGTTTAGTGTTCTTGCCACTTGCAACATGTTTATTTCTCCTGCTCCTCATTTTTGTTTTCAACTAAACAGAGTTGTCGGGTTGATTTGCCCGGAGGACCATTGGATATCGAGTGGCGAGAAGATGACAACCACGTCTACATGACTGGCCCAGCTGAAGTAGTCTTTTATGGATCAGCTCCCTTATAAGTTGCAATCCTTCATGTTTAACTGTAGGCTTTTGTCATCTGGCCCAACTCTTTAGATGATGAAGCGCGTATGTCTGGTTCTTCTTTCGGGTTATCCAGTGGCACCCTATATTACTTGCAGAAGATGTGTGATGCATGGCTTTGTTGTCGTTATGTTCTGTTTTGTTGATGGGACGATAAAGAGAACAAAGGTTGTGATTTTAGTTGGGAAAGCATTGCTTTAGTTTGTTTACTTTATTCATAAATATACCTTTCTGACAAATTTTACTGTAGAACGTCAAAGTTAAGAGTCTTGATCCGTTCCATTAATATGTGTTAAGTTTACCTTTGAATCTAGCAGCCTTCATCCCCTTCATTTTGCAATTACATTTTTTGTTTTACTTCAGTTACCAAATTGCCAAGTTTTTCTTCCTTTATTTTGAACACCGTATTTTTCGCCTGTGAATGCACTTGCGAGCCAAGCAAATGAATAAGCATTTAACCTCGATTTTTGCAATAGAGTTGTACTCATGACATTTAGTTACGAAAATGGGTCGATCTTTTCATATTTTTTATTTTTATTTTCATTTATTATATTTATCATCATCTACCTATAAAATTTTATTATCACATAGAATTATATTTTTTTAAATTTGAATTATTTCGAGTAAGTTATACATATTTATTGAATTGTTGAGAACAATAAATAGAAAAATATAAAAATTAACAAATTAAACAATATAAAAAAAATAACAAAATCTCCACTGTACCCTCTTCAATGCTGATCGGCTATCAAATTCTCATTCAAGTTCGGAGAAAATTATCATCTTTACTTCCATTCATTTATGTTAGCCATCCTTTTGTGTTGAGCTAAAAAATAACTCAGACTTTTCAATCCTTTCCCATGCTTTCAAGAATCCATACAACAGAGCCCATTATTTTACATCACATTCCATAACACATTCTAAGCAGAAAGGACAATCAAATATACACACGATACCTGCCCAACAAATATACAAACACTCTCTGGCTCCTCTCTGATCAACTTCTACCCCGAACTTGAGCAGAAACCTCAACTTCGCAACCAAATCTTGCAGATGCGTCAATATTCTAAGTCACATGAAACGATCTAAAATCTATAACTATTCAAATAGATTTCTCTTCTGCGTCTGCGTCTGTTTTCTTGATCCTCTTCATCTCGAACAACCCTTTAACAAATGCATCGACTATCTTTTTCTGTGATTCCAGTATCATTTCATTCCTCTTCATCTCCATTTCCCTTCGAATCCCCTCCAATTCCCTGGCCATCTCCATCTTTGCCCTTTCCATTTTCATGTACCCTTCCCCCAAGATATTGATAGATTCTACCATCTCCTCCACCGCATCTCTTCCCCGCTTTAACCCACTGGTGGCCGCAGCTCTGTAACTTGGAGCAACAAAGCTATTGCCCCAATATTCTTCATTTGAATTTTTCTCAATTTTTTTGCCTCTTAATCCTGGTGGAAGCATTTCTTGATGGAACCCGTTGCCGAAATCTACGTTTTTGGGGAAATTTTTGGGGATTCCATTCATTGGCTTTCTTGATCGGGAATTTACGGGATTTTCATGCGGAGGCATGTCCTCTTCTTCCAGGTATGAAGGATAACAATTCGAAATCTTGGTGTCTGGATTGAACTTATTCGGCTTGACACCACTGTAAAATCCAATATCAGGACTCGAATCGGTAGAATTCTTGGATTTAAGCTTCAGCTTCAAGGAATTCTGATCGGGATAAGGATTAGGGTCAGGCCCATCACCGGAATTCCCCGATTTCTGAGCTTCCGCCGGAGGGGTGGTTCCGTTCTCCATAGCTTCCATGTAATCGAAGAAAAACCAAGAAGAGAAGAAGCGTCCGGCGGGGTAAGGGTAGGTGACAGAGCGTTGTTTCTCTGCACGGTAACGCTGGCGGAGCTTCTCCATCTTGTGGCGGCACTGCGCCGATGTCTTTGCCGTCGTGGCATCCGGGCAGCGGTTGGCCACGGTTTCCGCCACTGCATCCCAGTCCGCCGTGCGGAGGTACCCTCGGCGGAGGGCGTACCATCTCTCGCGGTAGGCATCGATCAGAACCAATGTTTCTTCTTGGGTCCAGCACGGAGGTGGGAATCTCCGGGGAACCTTCGCGGCCGTCTCAGCAACCGTGGCCGTTACTTCCCCACCTTCGACTGCGGTTGAGGCGGATGCCATGGTGTAAGGATATGATAGATCGAGACTGGTATTTCCTTGTGGTAGTAGGCTGCGATTCACGGCGGAGGTTCAAGTTAACAAGGCGGAGGAACGCTGCAATCCACGGCGAAAAGATCGAGTCTTTCTCGTGTGGGAGAAGATCAGGCCGGGAAGGTGCACATGATAAGAATAAATGAATGTGAAAACAAAAAAAGGAAGAGGATGTGGGTGGGGGGGCTAGTGGTAGTGGGTGGGGATGGGCGCAATAGTCATGCGGAGCACAATAGTAGCTAGGTGGGTGGTGGTGGTGGGGGTTGGAATGATGAGGTAGAAAGAATGAGGTGGGAGTATGGGTGATGATGCTAGCGTGCGCCACCCCCGCTACCACCACCACCGTGCGCCATCCTAATCCTGCCCCATTTTTTTCCACACCTGACTCCACGCCCACCTATCACAATTCACCATTTATGTCTCATTCATCCACGCTGGTCGCCCATGGTTTTACAAATTTTTTTTTAAACAAATATTCAAAAATATCACATAATTATTGTTTTAATCAAAATATTTGCATTACTAAAAAGTTTATGATAAATAAAGATAGAAAATTTTAGCATAAAGTATTGGAGCATAATTTGGTTATAGGACTTATATCTTGAATTTATTTAAAAAAATTAAATTGAACAACGAGATTTACATAGAAAAACACTAAAATTTATTATTTTAAGTTGCCTGCAGGTGTTGCTGTTTTTGTAATTTGTTTAGTATTTGTGGATCCTGGGTTGACGTTCAAAATAGCATAAATGGTTTATCTGCTACGTACGAATTTGGATTTAACTCCGATTAGATTACTAGAATTGCTGCCATTATGAATTCAACTCGCTCATTTAGACCCTGTTACATTACTGGGATGCAAACAGATGCAGCAGAAAACGTAAAAACTCCATGTTCGGGGGGATTTAGTGTTGTTAACGTGTTCGTCTCGTGGAATGGCTGCCTCTTCGGATAGAACATTGGTGGTGACAACTTCCAAATTTGAACTCCCATCGCCATGTTCATTCAAATTTTCACTTTGCTTGATTGATAAGGATTCCTGTTCCACGACGAAATGGGGCTCGTAGTCTTTCTTTTTCCCCCACACAACTAAATAAAGGCCGATTACTATGACGACTGCACCGGCGACTCTGCGTAAAGAACGTACATGTGTTTAGCAGAGTTTTAAGGGACTCAAAATATCTTGTCATGTGTTTTAGGTGGATATGAATATCTATGATAGAGCGCTTTCAACCATAGTATTGATTTGTTTTAGTATTTACTTTGTTCTCACCAACAACAAAATAAAAAGTCGAGGCTTTACCTTCCCAAATACATTTGCTCGGACAGGATGACAGAGCTGAGGCCAGCAACAATAACCATGCTCAACGGGCTGAATGCAGTCACGAAAACCGGACCTCTCTCTTTCATTACCACTCCCTGGACGTAATAAGCAATACCGGAACAGAATATACCCTGCAAAACTCGATTGTAAACGACTCTGGACTATATTGTTTTCCTTATCTCCAAATGCAATATGACTCTACAGAATCGAATATCGTTAATGACTTCGAAAACCTTTTACATTTTAATATCCAATAGGGCAAGTGCGAAATGTTATTGCATCATATTACTTACACTGTATACAGCTGCAAGAAACTTAGTATCCCATGCTATGGACCAAGCTGCTGACTTATCTTTCTCCATAACAAGTGCTAAAGCCGCTCCCTCCACAGTTCCCAAAAGGCATATCCAAGCAGTGAGAGAGAGTTCAGCAGGGTACGTTTTCAAGACAATTGCCTATAATTAAGTACATGGGAAAATTCACGGTTGGATTATAAGTTATATCATTAATTGTCCTTATTAATTAGAATTTATATAGTTTATTAGTTACCTGCAATATCATGAAGCAAGCCCAACTAAAACATCCAGTCGTGATCATGATGGCACCCTTGATTGAATGCTGAAGATTTATTTGACTTTGTTGATGTGCATGTCCGCTTCCTTCTTTCGTCCATGGCACACCAATATGCGGGCCTCCTACCAAGGTCATGATCATGGCTCCCGCAACGGTAGCTAAAGTTCCTATTATCTTTGCTTGGCTGCGGATGCTCATTAATCTTATCTTCTCAAGCCTGTGCGTGTGCATTCGATGAATTTTCACTATAAATTATGTGTTTAAATATCAAGATTTTTTTTTTTTCTTTTTTATACTAATACTTGAACGACAAAATTCACCTGAATAAGTAAGCCATGAAGAAAGTAATGGCAGGTAGAACATTTGCCATAGCAGCCGCAAAAGTTGCTGTCGTGTATTTCATTCCCATGAAGTAAAGATTTTGATCTATGACTGGCCTGTTATGTATTTAATCTCGAATTTAGTTATGATGGCTATGGCAGATGACACTAGCTAGAAGAAAAACAAATTAAGTTTAAATCCAATGGAGCTTACTCCAGAAGACTGAGAAGCATGATCTTGGCAAATATCGAGGTAGTCATCTTTGGCCTTACTTTCCTGTGGGACAACACATACTGTTCTCTTTAAATTTGCTAGAATCAATGAAAGATCATGACAATGCACACTTAAAACTTCAAAGTAAGTCTTGGGTCGATTAAGAATATTTTGAGAGAAGAAAATTAAATCACATGAGAAATTTGAAATTTTGTCATGAGTGAATAATTGTCTATACCCAGCCAATACACGATACACATATTCACATAAAGAAATCGAAAGCGTGAGATGTATAAACTGAAAGAGATTAACTTGTCTAGAGCAAGTGCGAAAGGGGAAATGACAATGGTGGCAACGACATGCCGATAAACCACGAACACATAATTGCTCATTCCTTCGTTCAATGCAGCTTTGGAGATGATGTCCATGCCCGCCAACCCAGCTTGCAGGAAAATTACACCTAGGAATGGTTTTGCCTTCTGGAACAAAAGGTGGGTTTTCCCATCTGGTACTTGAAATTTCATTGTGAAGCTCAACTTCTGCTTGCTTTCTTGCTGTCACGTCCCAAACTGACACCTATTTGTGCACATTAGAAAGATAAACAAACAACAACTGAAATATGGGGATAGTAACAAAAAGGGAACATGGAAATCAAATGAAGCCCTCACGCAAAAACGAAGAAAAACATAGGTAGACACTACACGGCTTTTTTATGTTGCCAATATCTCATCCTTTGTTAAACACTAAATCATTATCCAGACATCACTTCAATGTTCTGCATTATTAAGCTTTCCTAATTTATATGTATTTGTTGAAAATCATTATAAAACAACATAAGAAATGAGAGCGAGAATATATATTACAAGTTTACCTTAAACTTACTGCTGTCAGTCTGTCACACTGTCCTTTATTATCTTATTCACTCTGCAATGATTTTGTTCAATACTTAGTTTGTGTAATATATAGTTTGTGTAATATAATGTTCGAAAAATTGAGAAGGGGCATTCAGCTTATATATGTGCAGTAGAGTTGACAAGTGGTGACTTAAAGCAACCACGTCTTGACTCCACTGCACCCTAGATGGTTATAAAATCTTTTTGCATGCAGAATAATTTTTATTTCCTCCCAAATTAATTTTATAAAATGATATAAACCGTCAGATCGTCTAATAAAAAACCTACTTAAAATCATATATATTTCATACGAAATGTATTTTAGCCATTATAGTGTGAATTTTTTACTCAATTGTTGTCATTTGATATAACATTATTGCATGACGTGACTTAAAGTAATGAATTATTATTATTATTGCAATTTATTTAAAAACTGAAACAAATTTTAAAGTATTCCTCAAATCAAAAAAGAAAAAGACACCACTACTTGGAATCAAAATTTTTTGATAAAAATAGTCGTGCATTGTATTTTTAAAGATCGAATTTACAATTATAATAGATTAAACTTTTAGTTATCTTTTAATAATAGGAAGAGTGTGGCTGCCCTAGGTTGTCTCCATTATTTCAGCCACAGGAGAGTTAAGATTGTTGTGCTTTATTAATAATTGTAATAGATCAGGAGAAGCTCCTTTACTGTGTTCTCTCATCGGCTCTCTTATTTAGCATTAAATAAGGTGAAATGTTTCTTCTCTGCTCAGACTTTTGACCTAGTTTGACCCTACTAATTAAACATTTTACATATAATCTCCATGTAACTCATGAACTGTTATATATATATATATATATATATATATATATATTTCATGTTAGTACATGCGCGACGCGTGTGCCTTAGAAGTTAGTCGTTAATAATGGATAGTCGAGGCCTAAGTCAAAGACCCCAGGGCCCTCGAATCCCATTGATTCGATACCGCCTTTAAACTTTAATCGGATGTGCTTTCTGCATAAGCATTGCACCAATTAAACATTCTACTATGTTTGCACTTTGAAAGCAGCTTGGATCCTCTGGAATCTGACTCTTCTTCCCATTAAAATGATCCTGGAATCTCATTACTGTACTCTCATTGTTGAAAGAGTAGGACTCCATTGATGATGTTGGATATTGATTTCATTCGCCTGCCTGTGAGTCCAGTCATGTTAGTTGAAGTTTTATCCATACTATGTATTAATATTATATAAAAAAACAGACCTTAAAATTATTTATTAATCAGTTCTTATATTATTTATATAATTTTTCGAAAAGGTTATACTTGAAAATTTTATGTCATCTATTTTTAATTTGTTAGTTCTGTATATTTCCACTTCGTTAACTTCAAACCTTTCATGTTGTCAAAAAAATACCAAAATTATTATTATATATATTAAAAAAACATAGTAAAACTGAAATTTGACAATATAAAAGACCAAAATCTGGATAATTGAGAAAATATTATGCAATTTTCTCAAATTAACATGGTATGAAAAATTTGAACACGCGTCAAAACCAATTTCATCTCACATTTGGAGAAAATTTGCCGAATATTTTCTCCTAATCAAGATGTTACCCAACAATCTTTTTTTAAAAGAAAGGAATTGTTTCAACAATTTCGCTAAATCTTTTCCACTGAGAGCAACATAAATAAAACAAGAATCTATTTTCATTTTCAGTATCATTTTGCTGTACCGTGCCGTCATGAAATACGATGTCGCATCATTGGAAACTTTTTCGTCAATTATTAAAATTTTGGACGACAATTTTTTTTATAAAGGAAATCCAAGTGAAATCGTGCGTAGGCATTCCAATTTATCAGGTATCTCTATCTGCATTATCAAAATAATATAAATGAAAAGGACACAAAACATCGAAAATGATTAAAAAAAGATTTGATGAAACAAAAAAATCTTTTTCTCTTTATTATTTTGTGACAGCCAGTATTCTAAAAGAACGAGGTAAACAAAATTGATGAAATTTGTACAACCTTGTACTCTTTTCTGCAACGCGACGACTCGAGGGTTTGGGAGAAATAAATTAATTGTTTGGTTTACTTTGTTGGAATAGAATTATTGTTCGAATAAAAAAAATCATATCAAGTATCAATATTCAACCGAGGATAACAATACCAACCTTCGAATAATCATGTCTTTTGACTTAATCGCACCAACCACCAATATTAAAAGTTTTAAAGATATAAAATCTATATTAAAAAAATATTAATAAGCTAATATATCTTTCATTTTTTTAAAAAAATCAAACATATTCCATCTATACGTTATAATTAGCTCATCCGTAATTGGTCACTGCGGCGTGACAAGGGCAACCTAATATTCTAGATAGATATAATTAGACAGGGATGTAATCCAGTCGAGTCGAGTCGAACTCTTGAATGTTTGAGTTTGGTTCGTTTATAATCGAACCGAACTCGAGCTTTATTTAACGAATATATGCATGGCTCACGAGCTTATTCAAGTTTTTATCGAGACTAAACAAGCTTAATAAATATGAATTATACATTTAAATTTTCATTAAATTAATTAAAAAGTAAATTATATATTTAAAAAAAATATATTATTCTTATTAAAATTTGTAGATTTATTATAATAAATATATTTAATAGATTTTTCTATATATTCATAAATAATATGCAAAATCAATAAATCAAAGATATTATTTTTTCATCTAAAAGATTACTCATGAACTTCCCAACGAACATGTTCACGAGCTAACGAGCCGAATACTGTAAAGTTTGAATTTGGTTTGTTTATCTTAACGAGCCTCATTAAACGAGTTCAAATGAGCTTTAATCGAATCGAGCTTCGAATAGTTCACAAACGGTTTGGTTCGTTTACATCCTTATAAATAGATAATAATAATAATAAATATATTTTATGAGTTATATTTTAATTTTATATATCCCACCATAGTATAAATTATGAGTGGATCTCATATGAGACCGTCTCACGGATCTTAATCTGTTAGACGGGTCAACCCTACCCATATTCACAATAAAAAGTAATACTCTTAGCATAAAAAATAATACTTTTTCATGGATGACCCAAATAAGACCCGTCTCACAAATATGATCCGTAAAACCGTCTCACACAAATTTTTGCCATAAATTATAGACCTTGACAAGTTTATAATAACCAATTTTCGTATGACCTGTCCCAGCATATTTTTCTTTCAGTCTTGCCCTAACCTCATATTCAATATTTACATTTCATTCAATTTACTTATTAATAATTTCAGAATTTACAATATTTTTACCACTTTTTTCTCAAGTATCTGTGTCATTCTAGATACTAGAAATTTAACTAAATTAAGTATTTAAAATTCTCTATTTTGTAATAATTAAACTAAATCGATTATTTAAAAAAAATAAAAAATAAAGTACGCATATTCATTTATTATATTTATTTTAAAGGTTGGCCGATGGCTCCATATAAGTTAGTGACCTCTTGACACGAGAAGGTAAATTGCGAGATGTTTACAACCAAACATAAGTCCAAAGAGGTGGACGAGAAGGTAAATTGAGAGATGTGTACAACTAAACATAAGTCCGAGGAGGCAGACAAGAAAACACCGACCTCTATCCCCACAATATTTCGACGAGAATATGTACCACACGAAAATAAATCATGTGACGTTAGTTAATATCAACTCACGTTCGCCCAAAGACTTACCAACTCGTCTATGTCTCTGAGAACACACATGTTCGTATATTATATTATACAAACATAAAGTTGACAATTAAGTCTCCCACAGTTTATCAAATTTTATTGATTAGTTTAATATATATGATCTTAACGCCATTGTCATAAAGGCCAATCTTACGAATTTCCCACTACGATAATTCATAGGTAAAACTCACAATCTTTCATAAAGTGAGAAGCAAAAATACTAACCCAAAAGTCATGATTATGTCGGAGCCTTTAGACAAAATAGACAATTATCATTTGTTCATCAATTTGGAAGAAAGAAAACAACGGTTTCGGTCCCCAAAATATTGGTAACTCATTGCAAGGAACCTCACCCACAAACCAACAATTTAGTATCCATTTTATATCACCTCGGATATCGGCCATTTCCACGCAGCGCAAGACTAATATGATTGTGATGGCTATAGTAACAGAAATAAACCAATTAGCCTAGTGATCATGAAATTGGTTTACTAAGACTTGAAAACTCAGTTCCAGTCGAAGTAAACTTAAAGAGTATGTTCTAGGATAATCTTGAGATAAATACCGACAATGGAAGCAAAACGCAGGTATCTAAAGTCCAGCTCTCCCAGAAACATATATCTATTTATAGTGCTCTTAAACACGAAATCTTATCGTGGGTAATGTGTTTCATCATAAGCAGACCAGAAAAGTCTCAGTTTATTGGGATTTTACCAGATTCAGTAAATCCATGGGCTTCACCTGATTTTTTAACCGTACCATACGAGAAATATTTTTAATGTTTTACGCAAATCAAAAACAAAATAACTGATATAATTACAATTCAAAATAGCTGGACCAAGATATTATGATTTCTTTGCTTTTCCCAGTTTGGCTGATCTGTCGTGCTTTATTGATAAACAAAAAACAGAAACACGTAAAAGATAAATTTTTAACAAACAAAAAGCCAATCAATATCATGAGATTCCAATTTCAAACCAAATAAGTTCGTTACAAGTGTTAATTTACTGAATACTTCCACCAATAAAGACAACATAATTCTGTATTTCTAAAATAATGAGAGGGACAACAATACAAGCAGCACTGGTGTTTTTCATAACAAAGACTTGTTTCTTTGTCAAAATGGTCAAATAAAAGGACATAATCGATCACCTTGTCCTTGATGGAACCGTATTGTTCAAGAACCACAGCAAGCTGATCTTTGGGTGGCTTGCGCTGCTCCTGCCGACTGGTCTGGCTGGGTGATTCTTATAGTTTGGGGCTGCATTTACGCAAAAAATTACAGAGGTCAATCTTTTGATATGATAAAAAAAGAGATATAAGTGTGAGCTTATAAAATATGGCACTGGATACCTCAGCCTTTGAGTCAGTTTCAGCAAGTCTTTGCTTTATGTCCCTGGCTATTGAGAAGAACACTTCCTCCACGTTCATGTTCGTTTTCGCGCTCTGTTTCAAATGATGTTATTTGAACTGAATTAGTCGGGAAAAAAGAAATTCAAACTTCAGCAATAAGTGTGACTTACAGTCTCAAAGAATTTGATTCCGTACTCATCAGCAAGTGCTTGACCCTTGGATGTAGGAACGGCCTATACAGGTTCAGCTGGGTAAGTCAGATTATTTTGGATAAAGGAAAAACATAAACTAGAATAGAAAGATGGGTGCACATTAAAGGGGGGAAACAAGCCTAATAAATATTGTTTTTCATTACACTTAATTTGTTAAAAATTTCGAATTTACTTCTAAGGTTGAAGTTCGATCACCCCACGTCGAACTTCAAGAGAATCGAGTTCTAGATCTAAACCATGGGAAAACTTGGGAAAACAATTAAGCTTAAAGATAGAAAGATAGTAGGTAAAACTGGGTTAACAGAGAACATAAATCCTTTAAGTAAGTAAGACAGACAGACAGATAGATAGATAGAATCGAGTTCTAGATCTAAACCATGGGAAAACTGGGCTAACAGAGAACATAAATTTAAGCATAAACAGTTAATATAGATAGATAGATAGATAGATAGATAGATAGATAGATAGATAGATAGATAGATAGATACATGTGTAGAAAGAGAGAGAAACAGAAACAGAGAAGGCAGACCCTTTTACTTTCATCCATATCAGCCTTGTTTCCCACTAATATCTTGTTGACATTGTCGGAGGCATGCTGTTCAATGTTTCTGATCCAATTCCGAATGTCTAAAAAAGGATTAATTAATTTTGATTAGATACAGCACAGCACACCATGAAAGGAAAATAAACTTAAAAGTTAATTAAGAAGTATGGAAAACATTAATAAATGCACGTGTGAGTGAAGAGTAATTACTGTTGAAAGATGACTCATCGGTCACATCATACACCAGCAGTATGCCCATTGCTCCTCGGTAATAAGCTGAAAAAAGTTATTGCTCAGGCAATGAGCTGAGTCTAGTTCAAGAAATGAAATGGTTCTTTGAATAATTAATTGCTGCTTGCAGATAGGGAGATCTACTAAAAAAATTAACATGCAATAAGAGTCATAAGACTGGAAATAGTGTTGGAGCTGAGGGAGTGGTGAAGAGCTTATAAGCCAATAAAATTTTGATAATTAAAAAAATGACACCATCAGACCATGCTTTGATTTTCCTTTTATAAACCTTCATCACTGCGGACTACATCCAACCAAAAATCACCATAGCACCCACAGAACCTCTTGATTGCTTCTAGCAGAGCCAGCAGCCACACCCATTTCCTCTAGTAAAGCCACTATCATCCCTAACTGGTCACCATAATACCCCTACCACATTTCTATAGCCACCCTTCATCACCATTTACCACAGCTTCACAACACCTAAATCATGGAGTCCTCATAAGCAATGAGCTCACCGTATGCAGATTTTTCACCTCGCATTATAAAGTGCAACAGCGACTGCATGCCTCAAAAATGGCAGAAACAAAACAAGTTCCAACTGAAATTGTAATCTTAGATATGTCCCGATAAGAAAAGAGAAAGGGAGCGGAGCATATTCCAATATCGTTCAAATGCATACCAGTTGTGATTGTACGAAATCGCTCTTGTCCAGCAGTATCCCAAATTTGCAACTTGATTCTTTTCCCATCAAGCTCGATAGTCCTTATCTTGAAATCAATGCTGAATGATATAGCAGAATCATACATGTAGGAGAATGTTAAAAGGTAACATAATTGTAATGAATCTAAATTTGAAGGAATCCTACCCAATGGTGGTGATGAAACTTGTGGTGAAAGAACCATCGGAAAAACGTAGAAGAAGGCAACTCTTACCCACACCTGACAAGGCATCAATAAGTTAGAACTTCGATACTAGTCATTGCAAGTGACTACTCCAAATGACAATTTCAGGTTAAATTTACCAAATACGAAATCAAACAAAGATGAATGAAGTTGTAAAACAATTCACAAAAAAAATAAATTAATTGCTTAAAATTTATAAATTCAACTCCTCTGAGCAAATTTTTTATAAAAATATTATGATGATATGTATAATCTTTAGCATGTGAGTTTGGAAAAGACGCAATCCAAAACCAATAAAGAAAGCAAATAAATTGGGGAAATTTTCTTCAACTGACAAGCTTTTCATATTTTCAAGATGAACATGTTTTTTTGGGTATAGACTGGATTATATATTGTCAAGCCCCGTCTCATGAATTATTAAAACAATAAACTTATCCTAACTTCCTTTCCAGGACTCAAACTCCAGTCATATTACTTCTACAATAAAATTAAATACACTAAAGTCTGCATATGGATATGCGCCCTTGGTAAAAAGTACGTAAATATTATGAATCTAAAAGACACGAAGAGCTTACTATTTCCTATAAAGAACAAATGAAGCATCGTTCCATTTTGTCCAAATAATATTGCTAACAAATTCCATCCCAACAACCAAATATTTTCAAGTGCATCGAAGAAATAATAATAAACGACACATGTCCTATCAAAGATTCAATCCAATTAACGTAACGAAATTATTGAAATTTCCTTGCCTAAAATCTAAAATAGCATGCGTGCCAAGCAATGTGACTATTTCTCCTCAAACTCAGCTATGAACAAACCAAATACATAATCTGATTCACACGTTTTACCGTCTAACACAGAAAAATCACCCCAAACGAAAATGTGCAAAAAAACACGCACCGCTGTCACCGATCAATAGAAGCTTAATAAGATAATCATAATCAGCCCGAGCTCTGGCGGGTGGAGCAGCCATCAGATTTGCTTCAGTTTGTCCAAAATTATTTCCTCAAAATAAACCCTAGCAACAAAAAAAGTCAATCAAAACCACCTACCAACGGCAGATTTTGATCCAACGATTAAAATCAGCTGTTAAAAACTCAAAATTGCAAGTAAAAAGCAAAATCTATCGAGGAAAATGAAAATAATTACCAGATCGCCGGAAAAAGGAGGAGAAAAGAGGGATCTAATGTACGAGGAAAAAGAGGAGGGAAGCGTTTGTGGGAAAGAGAGATTGGGACGTCTATTTTCTTAAAATAAATTAAAATTTTCTATTATTTTTCATAATTGTTTAATAGTTAAACTAACGTCAATGATAGGGATAAATCGTGGGAGTTTTTTTGAATGAGTCAAAACAATAAATTTAATAGTTATGAGAGACGGACAAAGTAAATTTACATTATTGTTTTAAATTTCTTACATAAATCTTTGCAGTTAAATTTTTTTAAAAAAAATTTGTTGTTTGATAAAAAAATATGTATTCAGAAAATGTTAGAAGCCGAATATTATAATATTTTTCTTCTAAAATTTAAAAATATATGGTTTTTTTTCACCATTTTATTATGAAATATTAAGAAAAAATCATTTCACCATCTATTTGGATCATGCTGTTATTTATCTATATTTTTATTCATATTTTTATCCAATTTAATCTATGTTTGATGCACTGTATTATTTATCCATCTACCAATCATTTAGTGGGGTGTATTCAATTCAGAGTTTTGATGACTTTTTAAAATGATAGACTTTTATGGATTTGATAAATTTTTATTGACTTTTATGGAATCTCACAGATTTATAAACAGATTTATGTGGATTTATGTAGACTTTTTTCCAAGATTTTTATAGACTTTTGTAGATTTTTTTTATAGAATTTTATAAATTTTGTACTTAACTATAACATGTGATTTTTTATTAATTTCTTTGAACCAATAATTAATTGACATATATAACATACAATTTGAAATTATTTTTAATATTTATATTAATAAATAAATTTACTTATTTAAAAATTAAATCGTTTAATCTTTACATGTATATATATGTGGGTTTATATGCATTTTTGTAAATTTTTTAAAATACATCAATTGATTAACATGTAATCTTATTTTTAAATTGATAATATAAATGTAAAAATAATATTATTTATTATTGTGTGAATATAATTTTGTATAAAAATATCATAGCTTACATATTAATTAAAAATACGAAAATGAATTTAAAAAATCATTGTTGTTACGAAACTATTCAATTATTAAGAATTAAACAACATTTTTTTATCATCTTATTATTATTGAATATTACATTAATTTGTATAAATCATAAATTAAAAATCACAAAATCAATTTTATAATTCAAAATTTCCCCGTGTTATTAAAATAAAAAATTATTAAATGAACAATCAGCCAAAAAATGAAAATTTTGAAAAAGAAAGATGAAAAAATATATAGAGATACACTTCGAAAATTTGAGAGAGTAATAGAAATAGATGAGAGGAGAGAAGATATGAAGATATGTGATGTGAAGCGAGAGAGAGAGTTAGAAGTTTTAAAAATCCATTCAAATCTTTGGGGTGAACCAAATACAATTTTTTACAATTTGTAGTTGTACCTTAGGCTTTAATGTTTGTATGTCAATGAATTCCATGGAGTTATTAAAAGTCCATGGAAATTTGAATACCTGTAGACTTTTATAGAGTTTATAAAAGTCAATGTTGAATACCACTTGACTTTTTAAAACTCCATGAAAGTCTATTTTGAATACCACAAGACTTCTATAGAGTATGCAAAAGTCTTGATTGAATACCTCTAGATTTTTAAAATCTACAAAAGTCATTAAAAGTCAATAAATTTCTCACGTTGAATACACCCCTAACATCAATCAAATCATTGAATTGAAATTACGAAATTAGCATCAATAAATAATATTATAAATATTTTATTAATATTTTCAAATGATAAAACGATGATATCATATTATCTCAAATTTAATCAAATGAATCAATCAAATATTATATTAACTATCATTTTTACATGTTTTATTATTAAAAAAATATTATTTATTTCCATACCATTTGTCTCATTCCACGAATCAAACCGTACCTTACTTTGTTATTAAATATGCTGATTTTAGAGTATGACTTTTAGGTGTTATTGGCCGTTTTCTAAGATTCCAAAAGATTAATTTATACATATACAATACATGCACAAGAAGAGTATGTGATTACTAATGAATTATATTTCATAGTAAGAAGAATATGTCTCTTATAAAATGCTACGGCTTGACACGATCCATATTTTTAATAAAAAACAATATTTTTCCACAGCTCGAACTACAAATTTGTCACAAAAAAAATACTCTTTGAGACGATCTCGTAGTCAACCACTTGCCGAGTGCTAATCCAAATCCACGCGTATTAGGTTTGCTTCTGAGTTTGAGAAGCCTAATTATTTATCGGTTTAGACTTTTAAGCGTTGACATTCAATTAAGTCCTTCTAATCACCCTCATATAAAAACACCTTACTCAAACATAGTTTTTTTTAAAAAAATTGATATCAAACCAATTCTGGCAAACTGTTATCCAATATAATTATAATTTTTTTAAAATATTTAATAAATTTTTGTTTTTGAAACAGTAAAAACAAACAAATTACTACCCAAACTCGCCGTGATAAAAAATATTTGATAAATAAATTGGTAATGTACGTGAGATTGGCTTAGGATTATTGCTTCAACTCACTGTCAAAAGCTTAAAACATACATCATGTTTTGCATTTTATAATTCGAACTTTGTACGAACCTGGTCAACAACTATACATCATTGAGTAAATTTTATATGATTGTATAGCTCTAGGGGGTAATGTATACCAATTTTAGTTGATTTTTATTTTTATAAGCTTGAATCCTACCATCCATGTTTAATTTTCCATTTTTTGAGTTGTCCATAGAAATACAATAAAAATATTATATTGATTATATGAAAAATCTCACGAAATTATGTACAAATAAATTCACAAATCAAACTATTCATTTAAAATCACCACTATACCAATAAATTAAAATTTATGAGTGCATGTCACAAGCCGAACTCAATTCAGACTTTTTTCTTTCTGTAAATTTTTTTTTGCCCTCGTACAAGTTAGAAGGGAATTCTCGAGTTAATGACTCGATGTGTACTTTGGACAGAGAAATTCGGTTAACGACACTCTTTGATGGAAGTATAAAATATTGATAGCAAAGTATGTTTCATACGTTATATTCATAATTTAACGTCGTTCAATATGTTATTCGAGCATGAATAATCCGGTTAATCCCGACTCAGAATTCAAAGTTTATGTCTTTCATAACATAGAAATTAAACACCACATTCCCAAGATGATGATTCGAAAACCAAAGGATCAACAACATTCAATAATTTATCAACTCAGCCTAAAAAAAGGGAATTGTACAATTACACCATTTATGAACACCCTTCCATACTGGATCAAATAAGGCATAGACAGAAGCCAACACTACAAAAGACCAAGAACTCCGGCACCTATTTTAAGCTTTCTTGGGTGATTTCTTGGCCTTCGACGGAGATTTGGGGGCCTTCTCAGCTACCTTCTCTGACTTCTTCTGTAGAAGGACGGGGTTAATGTTCGGCAACACTCCACCATATGCTATCGTGACTCCAGCTAGAAGTTTCCCTAGTTCTTCGTCATTCCTCACAGCAAGAAGAACATGCCTTGGTATGATCCTATTCTTCTTGTTGTCTCTTGCTGCATTTCCAGCCAACTCCAGAACCTGCCAAAAGTGTGAAATCAATCACACATATACATTTTCGTTTAAAAAATTTTGAGAACATAGTTGATAATATATTTACTAGAGTAATTAAGCAGTATAGATATCTAAATCATCATTCAACACATTTAAATACTAATAAGAAATTGCTAAAATTACCTAAAATTTACAGAAATGTCAAAAAAATCATGTCCAGAACATGGTGCTATTTTGTGAATCATTTCAATTCAAATCTACTCTAAACCTAATTCGATCGATGAAAGCCTAGATTATGAACAGGAACCGAGACCGTGACCATTCAAAGGATCAAGCGATTTTTTTTTTAAAAAGCCAAAATTCAAGTGATCACAAATCAGGTGATCGAAATTCATGAAAAGAAGTAGCGACACTGAAATTGAAGAGAGATTGCATCACCTCGGCAGCGAGGTACTCAAGCACAGCAGCCATGTAAACCGGCGCCCCGGTCCCCACCCGCTGAGAGTATCGTCCCTTCTTCAAATACCGACCGATTCTGCCAACCGGGAACTGCAGGCCGGCTTTCAACGACCGCGACACCGGTTTCTTCTTCGGACCGCCGCCCTTTCTTCCACCTGCTCCTTTCATGCTCGTCGGAAATTGAACTCTGCGTACAAAAATGAGGAGAGATTGGTGGTGTTGGATTTAAGTAACAGTGAATTTGAGCTGGGGTGACATGTGGTGGATAATTTGGAGCGTTGGATTCGTTGGATCAACGGTGGTGATTGACAATTGGTCATCCGCGTGCTCTGGAATGGACCAATCAGATAGTAGCTCTTGCAAAAGCCTAGACTTATGGGAAAGAAACATACTGGATAATTTTGGGTTAATTAATTATCGATCAGTTTCATTGATTTGGTTTGTCTTCTAAGTATATTTTTCCAAAGTTATTTGCTTTCTAAAAAATATGATATTTTATATAATGAATTAAACATAATTTTTTTAAAAAAATCATATTAGAAAATTCATGTATCACAAATATGTATTTCAATAAACAAGTAAGAAGACTAGCATGACCGCTTATAATATATTTACGATGCGTTTGGTTGCTATGATAAGGTGGATTTATTTTTTTTAACTCACTTTATCACTTGTTTGATACGCGTTATTATTTAATCAATTCAATACACCTTATGAATGATTAGGTTATATTAGGTGGGTTAAAATAATACATCCTCACCCCCTAGGATTATTTATCCAACTCTTAATCTTTCCTATTTTTCTAATTTTATCCTTCTCCTATATCCAAACTCACCACCACTTCTCGCCACGACCGCCGCCACCGACCGCCTCCGCCGCCGGTCGACTGCCGACTCCGGCCGACAACTGCCGTCGTCAGTCGATCACCGCGGCAGCCGCCGAGAACCAGCTGACGTCCGGACCACCGACCGTCGCCGCCGACCGACAGCCGTCGACGTCGCTGACTGCCGGCCGCACCGACTTTGTCGGAACGTCGCTTTCACCCGTCGTCGGAGTGGAAGAAGAAAAGAAAAGAAGAAAGGGCAATTTTGTCCTTTCATCAAAAAATTCAAAATTATCCTACACTTAAAAGTCTTACCAAACATAACACCATATATTACATTTCTACGACAATCATTTTCTTTATATTTACTTACTAATCATTAGTTTATTTTATTCTCCAAATCAAACGCAGCTTTAATCAATAAGTTGGGTTTTTAAGATGGACTCGTCCAATTAAGTGAAAACAGAGAATACTTCATGCTAGTCGTGATTATTATATGAAAAATAAAATGATTGATAAACATGAAAATAGGTAATAAAAATCGAAAGTACATAGGTAAACTATATATTCTGATTGACAATATATTTTCGTCTAGGACATGAAGTCGCTCGATAATCAAATACTGAGATTCTACAACGGCAATGGGCCAATTTCCTGCTGATCTGCCCAAGCATTTCTGCCCAATGACTTGCTAAGTATCAATGGTTCGTCCGATAGATTTTTATGGGCTTTGGACTTTTGTTAAATATTATTGTTATTAATGTTTTGAGGTGGGTAATACAAAATAATGTACAAAATACATTATTGATAGATGATAATCTACTTTCAAATTTAGATTTTTCTTAACAAAACATATAAAAAAATGTGGAAGATCGTTTGGTATGATAATGAGTTAACTCCTGAATTGAACTTTATTGGCTTTTATATAAAATAATTTTTATTTTAACAATATTTTATGATTTTATCTGATTATGATATTTACTTTTTTCGTATACATATACAATGTGTATAGATAAATATTTAAATATATTTTGGTACTATGAGATCGTTCATATGATGGTGATTTTGAAATTCATTTATAAGTTACTGTATATTATAAAATATGTTCCTAATCGATTCAATCGTGTAAAGTACAGATAAATGTCGTTCGAACATGTAATAGTATCTATGATGTGGTGTATCATGTTTCATTATAATTACATTTAGATGTCAAAACATACAAACGAGTGATTATATGATGCATCAATGAACAACCATTTCTCGCACTTTCCAAGTGGTTATCACTTATCGAGTGGATAAGTTCGTATCATGGTTGTACATCGTTAGTTATTTAACTCAGGACAATATGGAGGCTATATAGACTAGCAATGCATTTTGATTTATTTATCGACTCCACAGAAGTAATAAAGTGGCAAGGTTGAGTATAGTTCTAGTATAAGTATGACTCAATGCTTTGTATTCGGATATTCACAGCTCATTTATGAGTGTTGGTATCTTATGTGATATGATAAATTACCAGTGTAAGAAATCTCTTGCAGAACGAGACATGTTCTTTATAAAAAGATGTTTTATTAGTTGCACATATGATTCCGTTATGATTATTTGAAGATATGTCATATTGTTTTCGAATTCTTATGCAACTCTCGATATACTAATGATTGCAAATTCGGTATGGATATATATATTTAAGAGATCATACTGTACACTGACAATATTGTACTGGATTTCGCACGTGTTATCAGTGGTATCTATGCATGGTTCACGGGATGACGCTATTAGATGCTCTTAGAATGATCTGATGAGTGCAATCAGACTTGAGTACTGACATTCTTGTGATCAAAGAGTTGATGCACATAATGAGAATAACAACCGTAACTAGAACAATGGTAAGTACGTACAAGAGATCAATGTTATATCGGATCACATGAGATGTGAACCTACAATTACATGCATCTCCGAATTATCGAGGGTTACACGAATAATGAATTATTTGTTTACGTTGAGATGGTCGAATTCAAGGAATTTAATTATATTATTAAGTTTGACGGAGATTGAAATTTCTCTTAACTTTTAAACTTCGATGTATCTTAGGTTCGAAAAAATGGTATTCCAACACATGAGGCCTAAACAACAAGAATAGTAAGGTTTTAATTTCAAATAATCAAATCTCAGTTGTGCGGATATTCTTAGGTAGTTTAGAAAATATACAACACCATCATTGTATCCAAAAAAATATCCAAAATGGTTTTTACACATTTATATTTATAAAATAACATAGTTGACTGTTAGAAATTTAAATCTGGCTTGATTCTGGTGAGGCTTTTATTTTTGTAATGATAAGTTAAGGTATCGAAAAACTCTAAAGATAGCATATGATAGCTAATTTGGTATTTATGATACACAAATTTTTGTTCAAAATATATCCATTTCTGCGAAGAAATTTGAGAAAAAAAAAATCCAAACACAAAATTAGAATATAGAAAAGTAATACTCTTAGCTTAAAATTAATAATTTTTTATAGATGATCCAAAAATACGATCCGTGAGACCGTCTCACATAATTTTGTGACTTCACATTTTATTATTAAATATCTTACTAATCAAATATTTATGAGTTTAATTATAACTTTTACATTTAAATAAATTGATGTATACGTTTTATTTTTATTCCTAAGTTAATTAATATAATTTATAATTTTTTCATTAAAATTTTAACTTAATATTGAATTTGGTATTTATTTACAATTAATTAATACAAATAATTTATTATTAAAATTTTATTAAAAAATAATATAACATGACGAATGACGATACAAAAGTATGACAAATGAGATTGCATGGAGCGTGGTGGGCTGCAGCTGGCAGCCACCACCACGCGCGCGTGTAGAGAACGCGCATGATGAGTGGCTGCGTGCAGCCATTTAGGAAAAAAAACACGCAAGGGAGAAATGTTCTCTCCCGGAATATTCTGCAAATGCCCCAACGTAGTTGCCTTAATTATACATATCTTCCTATCGGTCAATATCATACATCCTCTTTAAGTGAAGGTCTAGGGTTTCCATTTTCGATGCCGATGATTCCGTGATTCTTGGATTCAAATATTGATACAATCTCCATTTATTTGAAATTTGAAATTCAAAATACTTTACGTTTCCCAATATCGCTGTCTGCAGTTCGATTTCTATTGGAGATTTCCACCCCAAAAGAATTGGCGAATTGTGAACCAGGGAGCATCGAACTATGCATTCGGTGCCTTCAAACGATCTGCTTTTGCTCCCACACAGGATGTCCTATTGTGGCGGCTCGTTTTCTCATCGTCTGAAACATCTTCAGAAAAGCGATCGGCGTGGTAATCTTAGTAGTTAATATTTGTCTTGATCTTTGACTGGTTTGGTGGTGTTTCCTGTTTTCGACGGTGCCTGGTCGCTATCTGTTGATTTCCAGCTACTATTGTTAAATTATTTGAAGATTTCTGATAAATTCTCTCGTGGGGACGATTCTGATCTGAAATTACCTATCGATATTTGCGGATCTTTTTGGGTTTCTGTTGGCTGGTATCGCTTCATTATATATTGGGGAGAATTCGTGTTAAGGGAGCTTGGAATCAATATAAGGTACGGCACATACATGGTGAAATGTATGATGATTTGTTTATGGTTATTGCTGCGCTTTGTTTAATGGAATATATTATATATAATATTTATGTAATATATTTGCCGCCGTTGCTAGCACGAAATATATACCTTAGTACTGGTCATATTCTCCATTCCGTACGCTATTTTTTTTTTGTATGTGTTGAAATATTTTGAATACACTTCATATGTGGCCGTGATAATTTTTGTTCCATTAATTTAGAATTCAAGGTCGGATCATACTGGGTGGAATTAACAAGGAAACACTATTAAGATGTAAAAAATATTTATCCCATGTTTCAAAGTCTTCAGTGATTTCGTTAGTTTAACGTTCTAAGAGTGGAAAACAACATATTAGTTTCGGGGTTCTTTTATTATTGAGTGAGTAGTTACCCCTCCCCTGCACCAGTTACAGAATCCTGTATATATCAGGCTATAAGATAGTTATAAGGAAATGTATAAGCTAATCAATTTAGCCGGTTGGCTAGCTAAGAAGAAAATCTGGTATACAAGGATAAGCTAATTCCTTATTCATGGAATCTGACCTATGATGCCAAAGGATTTCTCAGGAGATTATGAGTGTTTTGAATTGAATGAGAAAAATATGCTTTGGGTTTATTATACCATGTAATACAGATCATTATCAAATTGAGGTTGTATTTATGGATCTTCTCATCAGTTTTACTGCAGTAGATGGAAGTTTGTGTTCCATATACACCATCTGCTCAAGATAAAAGCGATGATGGGGGTTCTGCTGCAGATCCATGGCTCCGGGATTACTGCAACTTAAGGGATGTTTCAGTGAATGACCTCGAGACGTGTTTGAGTGAATTTCTTAACATTGAGGACAATAAACCATCAACTAGTAGCTTCCACCAATTTGCTGAAAAGAATGGTACTTGCAATGTGGTAAGGGAAGACAAGCAAGATGGTTTTGATAAAAAAAATTCCTATGGTTCAGCATCTGAGAAATGCTTAAGCAAATCTGATACATTTCCGCTTCCTGGTGAACCTAAATCCTCTGTAGATGGATTGTTGGTTGGAATAGGAAAGCAGGAGGACATTATAACTGTTGAAGGCTCTGAACCAAATGGCTGTGGTAAATTTGTTAGCTATTCACAATCCATATTGCTACCTGTAAGTCTTTCCATCTGATATTTTGGTCTGTTTATTATAGTGTTTTCTGATTGGTTGTAGAAGTTCTCTATTTTGAAAGGTCTCGAGAATCCACTTTTTAACATCTCTATTATTTTATGTTTTTTTCCTTATGCTATTACCTCAGAAATCGTCAAAGATTGTATCTGCCATGAAAGGTAGCCGTGAAATGCAGGGTATTGAAACTAAGAAGCTCTCTGTGACCTGGGCCCCTGATGTCTATGATCCAGTTCCAACAGCAGCATCACGTGTTCCATCAAACAAGAATCAACGCTATCGCAATCATGGCAAGAGTTATGGGAAGAACAAGCTGAAGGGAGGAGGTAAATCTTCACGAGACAGAAGTGTCAAAGACAAGAAACAAGTTCATAAAAACAATGGGGGTAACAAGGTTAAGCCTATACGCGATAACAGATTGGTCGGTTTTAGCAAGCCTGTGACGGATATTGAAATTTTAATGTCTGGAGTCCATACCCCAGCCGTGGAAGTAGTTTTCTGAAGAAGTCTGTCAAAGGTTGCCCTTTCCAACAGTAGTAGCTACTTTATGAGGGGATTTATGTTCTTAATTATAGCGTTTTCTTTCATCTCACTCATGTAAATAAATAATTAACTAGAGGTGAGTCTCTTTTGGTCAGTTTAACTTGCAAGTGCAAAGGAAAAGTGTTCGTGGTTGTAGTACCACGTTTTAAAGATTTTAGTATGATGTACTTGGGGTTCACACTCCTCTTTTAGAATTTTTGGATTTGGATTTGGATTTGGTGTGTGTAATTAATTCTCTTTTATCCTTGGATCGAATAGTGCCCACAGAATTTCGCCAGAGTTCTTGCAAATTCCGTTAATATAGATGGAGTTTGCTTTGCATTTTGCTGTCAGAAATAAGTGAACTTTGCCTGTTGCATCGCTCATCATTGTCAGAGCTTGCATCTCTAATCATTTTCGGAGGCTTAGACGATATGAAGTTAAAATGTTGAGAAGAATTTACCGTGTTAATTGAAATACAGTTGAATAAAAAACTTAACTAGAGAAATGTGTTTTTTGATTATCATTCTCTTGTGTTCGAACCGATACAACGAGATTTTTGGGACCCATCAACCATCATCCACTCTATGACGATTACCAAAATTGTACAAAAACACCAAGGTGCCATAAAACAGAGAGTGCACAAAATTTACAAAACGATTTCATTATACGAATAACCAAACATTTAGCTACATGTATACCGCTAATGAAGAGCTTAGGACTACTGAGAGTAACAAGGGTAGAATTGGGTCGAACCGAAGCCAGGTGCGAGCGAGGCGCCGAATATTCACCCAGAAAACAGTGAACGCTATTTGAATTTAGATTTTGTTGCAAAGTTCCGATTTTGGAATCCAAGCTGGAGAAACTTGAAATTGAAGTTGAAAAATGGGGTTTTGGGTTTAGTAGAAAGTCGTATGATTCATTAAAAACCATTAGTCTTTCTACGATATATGAGGAAGTAATCCGGAAGCTCGGCGAGGCAGGGTCTTTTGATTCGATGGGACAAGTCTTTGATGATATGAAGGACTCTAAAGTTGAGGTGGTCGAAGGATTTTTCTTTGTTTTAGTTGATAGTTATGCGAAATTTTCTTTGTATGATGAAGCAGTTGGAGTTCTTGATTTGATGGAAAATGAGTTTGGGGTGAGGCCTGGAGCTCATAGCTATAACTTCTTGTTAAATGTTCTTGTCGAGGGAACGAATTTGTACCGGAAGAGAGAATGCATTTTAGGATGCTGAATTACGGCGTGAAGCCGGATGTTTCAACTTTTATTACATTGATAAAGGCATTGTGTAAGGTACATCAAATTAGTCCGGAAATGTTGATGATGGAGGAGATGCCCAGCAATGTTTTAGCACCAGATGAGAAGAGTTATACAATGATAATGCAGGGTTATACTGAGGAGGGTAATGTAGAAGGAGCATTGCGAGTTAGAGAACAAATGGTGGCAGTTGGATAATATAGGAACTTCGATCAAAATTTATTGGAATATCAATAGGACTTTCCCTTCCTAATATTAAATGTATTTTTTTAAATTAATTTAATTTATATTCAAATAAAAACAATGTTATAGTTGTAAAGACTAATGAAAGATGATACTGTTAGAGATGATATTGAGACAGATTCGACCAAATCCGCAACCCGACCCGTCTATTTTTGGACCTCGCGAACCCGACTTATCCAATTGGGATTAAACGCGTGTACTTGTCAAATTTATTTTTTATATTATTTCTTCAAATATAAAATAATAAACATAAAAATTTATTAATCATTAAAATTATTTTCGAAATTTACGTTAGTAATATTTAATAACAAACAAATATTATTAAAAGTTAAAAGCTATCCATTTTAATTCAATTAATAATTTTAAAATATTATAAAATAGCTTATATACGAGTAGGGGTGATCACTGTGCGGTTTTGCGGTTTTTTTTTTTAAAAATTAAACCGAATTGCCATATGCGGTCGGTTAGTATTTTGAAAAATTAATTACGGTTTTACGTAAAAAATCAGTCTTGCGGTTTTGAGCGGTTTCAAGCGGTTGTGGTCGGTTTTACGGTTTTTTTAATAAAAAATATTAGAATATATATTATAATTTATTTGAAAACAACAATAATATATTATTTTCAAATATAAAATATAATTCAAAGCATATAAAGATCAAAATAGATTAAACAATAATCAAGATTCAAAACTAAGTTAATAATTTAACAACACAACATATTCACAATAAAAATGACATTTACACTATTTATCATTTTTTTTTACTTTCAGACTACAAACAAAATATTGTAGCAAAAAAAATAAATATTTTAAAAAAGACTAATATGAAGAATAATTAAGAAAAATATAAGTTTTATTTGTAAAAATAATAGTTTTAAAGAGAGTTAGGATATAATAAATGATGACTACTTTATTTGAATATGTTGTTTACAAATTATTATAATTCTAGGCCAAATATTATGACAAGTGGTTTAGGCGGTGCGGTTCTTGGCAAAAAGAAATAACCGAACCATATATGCGGTGCGGTTTATGATTAATATTTTTAATCGCGGTTTTTATAGAATATTATGAAAAACGGTGTGGTGCAATTCGGTTCGGGCGGTTAATAAAAAATTTGATCACCCCTGTATACGAGTCGGGTTTGTGATGGTACGATTAAATGAGAGTGAGCTTTGATTTAGTTTATTATATTTTTTTATATTATCGTTTGAATTTCTTATATTTATATAAAAAATATTATACTTTAAAAAATTATCCAAATTTAAAGTAAAACGTTTCTTTTTTATATTATCGTTTGAATTTCTTATATTTATAAAAAATATTATAATTAAAAAATTTATCCAAATTTAAAGTAAAATGTTTCATTTGAATTTCTTATATTTATATAAAAAATATTATAATTTAAAAAATTATCCAAATTTAAAGAAAAATATTGATTAAAATTTATGAGAATATCAATGGGAACCTCCCTCTGCCTAATATTAACATATATGACCCTAATATCAACTTATTTTATTCTGTTTTATATTTCCCAAATCTCAATCCAACCCTTCACATCGTCCTCAAAAACCCTCGGCCATCGCTCACTTCAACCCCCGTCACCCGCCGCTTCTGTTCCTCGCGCGCCACCCGTGTCTTACCTTTGTTTTTCTTGGCATTTTTATGCTTCTTTCCACAGATACGCTGCAGACTGTTTCTCCGACGCAGCATCGTCCATCGGGCCTCATCCAGTTGTTTTCACTCTTCTACCCAGTAAGTTTTCACACTTACGAAATTGGTGGGCATATTAAAATTCGGATCTTTGTGTGGAATTTTTTTATTTGATCTGTTTCATATTTTTTCCCCTTGTGGTTTTGAATTTGATCTCCTTTAGGCTTGATTTTGTTTGTTGGGCTTTCGCATGATTCTGTAGCTATTTTGCTCTGTCTTGTTACGAAATTCGAGTCCTATAAGATGGCCTAAAAATTTAAGCTTTTCGGGCTCGCGCTCTATCCAAGATTCTTTTGCACCGCACTCCCGCCCCTAGCAAAACGAAGGGAATTAAAGTAAAAAAAAAGTATTTTTATGTTTCTGGACTTGATAATTAAAATCCCATGATGCGTTCACTTTTGATGGGATTATAGTAGTTAAAAAAATATAATCAAATCTGTTTAAATACTAATTTGGTTTTAAATTTCGTCCTATTAAACAGTTGTAATGGAATTTTAAAGTTTAAATATCCTCAAATCCTGTGAAAATCGTGGTTATCTGTTACCAAACAGAGGTCAGAGCGTGACAAAAAAAAAACGTGATAAAATACTTTTTCACAAGATTTATTTCATTGATCGAATTTATGAATATTTGTGGAATGGGGTTATGTTTATTTGCTACATTTTGGATTGCTGAGTAATTTAATTGTTACTAGCCCTATCTCACGGTTAGATTACAGATTGACTTGTGTATGTTTGTTCTTCTACAGCTGAATCACGGTTAGAATTGAGAGATGGCCACTTTTGCCAGACCAGAGAATGCTTTGAAGCGAGCTGAAGGTAGGTTACTATTCAGTCATTCTGACAGCATATTTGATATTATGGGATAGATGACCGCAAAATATGCCAGCATTGAAATGCTCTTTTAATATTACTATTTAAAACGGCCTATTTGATTCCTACTGCTGTTGTGTTTCCACATATCTAGAAGTGAGGATGATTAAGTCAGCAATTTAGAATTACCATATTCCTTCAAAATCTGTCTTCTGAGGAAGTGAGTAACTGAGAGAGCCCTCCTTAATTTTTGAGTTTTCTTCTCATGTGTGTTGGTTCGATAGTGAGTGAGGAAGTAGCTCTGTTTGTGGGTACTGGTGTAAAAAACAGATAGCGTTCCTTTGAATTCCGCAGGACATGCTGTATTTTCTGATAGTCAATATCAATTTTTCATCCCATTCATCATGCTATATGCTATCGGTTAAAAATTGTTTTGTTCCCCGCATTTTCTGGTACTTATTACTGATAAACTTAAAATCTGTTAATGCAGAGTTGATAAATGTTGGACAAAAGCAAGAAGCACTTGAAGCTCTTCACAGTTTCATTACCTCCAGGAGGTACAGAGCATGGACGAGGACACACGAGAAGATAATGTTGAAATATGTGGAGTTATGTGTTGACATGAGGAGGGGAAGACATGCTAAGGATGGTCTTATTCAGTATCGTGGTATCTGCCAGCAAGTTAATATTACATCACTGGAGGAGGTTATAAAACATTTCATGCAGATGGCTACAGAGAAAGCTGAGCTTGCGCGTAATCAGGCACAAGCCTTGGAAGAGGCCCTGGATGTTGACGACTTAGAAGCTGATAAACGACCTGAAGATCTTCTTTTAAGCTATGTCAGTGGGGAGAAAGGAAAAGACAGATCTGATCGCGAACTTGTCACACCATGGTTTAAGTTCCTGTGGGAGACATACAGATCAGTATTGGAAATTTTACGAAACAACTCAAGATTGGAGACCTTGTATTCAGTGAGTTTTTCCATATATTGATACTCATCCTAATTCAGAAATCCTACTGTTTTTTTTGTTAGTAGTTTGTTTTGGAGATATTGATTTTATTTTTAATTAGTTTGATTTGTGTTGTGAAGCCTGAAGTAGTCTTTGCATCCTCTTTCACCACCCTAATGATTTTGCGGATTTCCCAAAATGGTGTACCATGGGTTCAATTCCTTTAAAGGACCGTGGACTTACTCGAATGTCAATGTTCTTTTATTTTGAACTGTCTTTGCAAGATCATTACTTGTTATTTATTGGTTGAATTTTTTTTGGGGATTTGATCTCAGTATGCTACCTATGTGTATGGTCTTTTTTATTGGTAGCAGGGTTTAAAGTTTCAAATTATTCCAGAAACAATGATTAAATAAACACACTCAATCTTCCTTAATAGTCATCCTCCTCCTGCTTTGTTCTCTTGGTTTTAATTTTATCTGTAGCCTGTGCCCGGTGCTTGCTGTCATCGCATTGGATAAAATATATTTGAAGATAGTCTTGGTGATCTTTGAAATATGCGCATTTGTATCTGCAAGTTAACATCAATGGATGTCGCAAGCTGATAATCTTCTGTAACTGGATCTTCTTTGAGGTCATGATGAATCTCTTGGGAACCACTGTAGTTCTCTTTTGGAATTTGTGGTGCTATAGTGCCATAGCTCCCCTCCCACTATCGTATGCTTATTTTAATGATTTCTGGTAACAAGATACTTCCTCTGTCCCAAATTTGATATTTGCCAGTTAAAAAGTTAAAAAGCGGACTGATGAGCTAGTTTTGTGAGTATGAAGAAAACATATGTTCTTGCTATGAAGTCATCAATGGTGATTTCTCATTTTCCTGAATCTTACTGTACAGATGACCGCACACCGTGCCTTCCAATTCTGTAAGCAATACAAGCGGACTACAGAATTTCGGCGACTATGTGAAATCATTAGGAATCATCTAGCAAACCTTAACAAGTATAGGGACCAGAGAGATAGGCCTGATCTTACTGCACCAGAAAGCTTGCAGTTATATCTTGATACCAGATTTGAACAGCTGAAAGTTGCTACTGAACTTGAACTTTGGCAGGTTTGTGCACTTCTCTGTTTATGCTTGAATTGCGAGCATGTTTCAAGTTACTACTCGTTAGTACCTTGTGTACAAGAATTGGTGAATTTTTTTATGATTTTGTACATTTTCTTTTTAATTACTTGCAGGAAGCTTTTCGTTCCATCGAGGATATACATGGCTTGATGTCCATGGTTAAAAAGACACCTAAACCATCGTTGATGGTTATATATTATTCTAAGCTTTCCGAAATATTTTGGAAGTCATCCAACCATCTTTATCATGCTTATGCTTGGCTCAAGCTTTTCTTGCTTCAAAAGAGTTTTAATAAGAACCTAAACCAGAAGGATTTGCAGCTGATAGCCTCATCAGTTGTTCTAGCTGCACTATGTGTGCCCCCTTATGACCGCTCATATGGTGCATCTCATTTGGAGCTTGAGAATGAGAAAGAACGGAGTTTGAGAGTGGCAAATCTTATTGCATTTGATGTTGAAACCAAGCCTGAGAGCAAAGAAGTGGTAGTAATGGAGTCTTAGCTGGATCTCTGTTTCATCTTATTACAATAATTCCTTAAGTTTGTTGACTTATTGTTTTATTTTTGCTTTCAGCTTTCTAGGTCATCACTTCTTTTGGATTTGGTAATTATCTTGGACTCATTTAAATAATTTGGTTTTGATCTTTCTATGATTGTGTCGAGTTTTGATTAGATGTTCAATCCCCATTCACCTCTTACCTTTTCCTTTTATTTCATGAATTAGCTATATCGACGACGGTCGTGTCTTCTTGAATTGCTTAAACCTACACTGTTTTCCAATTTTATATTTCTGACATTATTTATTCTTCCTTATTGCCTTTGTTAGGTGACGAAAGGTGTAATGAACTGTGTAACTCAAGAAGTGAAGGATCTTTACCATATTTTAGAACATGAGTTTCTTCCTTTAGATCTGGCATTGAAAGTGCAACCCTTGCTAACAAAACTCTCAAAGCTTGGGGGCAGGACTGCTTCTGCTTCTTCTGTTCCAGAAGTACAACTGTCTCAGTATGTTCCTTCTATAGAGAAGCTTGCAGCTCTGAGGCTTCTGCAGCAGGTTCGCTTGTCTGTCAGTTGTGTTGCCCATACTTCTGTCTTGCAGTTTTTGTAATATGACTGCGTTTTTAGCTTTTTCTACATTTATGTATCCAGGTCTCAAAGGTTTATCAGATAATGAATATCGATAACCTGTCGACGGTCATTCCTTTCTTTGATTTTTCTGTTGTTGAGAAGATTTCCGTGGATGCGGTTAAGAATAATTTTTTAGAAATGAAAGTTGATTATCAGAAGAGTGCCATTTTCTTTGGTAATAAGGTAAATCCACCGTTTTGTTCTTTGACATATTTTTTGATATGATAATATATAAAATTTGCTGACGTTTTCATTTAGATATTTACCTCAGGCTGTCACAATGTTCATAATTGTGTTCCGACCTTGAAATTTTTATGATCTTTTAATTTTTTTTCTTATTTTTATATCTTTAATAATTGAGGAACCTTTTGATTGACTTATCCCATAATCCACCAATTTATACTAAACATCCATAATTTTCAATTCAGAATCTCGAATCAGAAGGCCTACGAGACCACCTGTCCACATTTTCTGAATCCCTCAGCAAAGCAAGGGTCATGATCTTTCCTCCTGCGAAGAAAACTTCAAAATTGGAGGATAGACTTTCTGATCTAGTGGAAGTGATCGAAAAAGAGCACAAAAGACTTCTTGCACGCAAGTCAATTATTGAAAAACGCAAAGAAGAACATGAGCGCCATCTTTTGGAGATGGTATACCATTTTTTTCAACAATGATGTCTTATAATTCACCTTTGAATTGTAAATCTAAAAGATGATTAGGATTTAGGAGATATCTAATCATTGTCATCAACTTGTGTGTTCTTTAGGAACGAGAAGAGGAGGCAAAGAAGCAAAAATTACAAAAGATAACTGAAGAGGCAGAACAGAGAAGGCTTGCTACTGAGTTTGAGCAAATGAAAAATCAGAGAATTCTCAGGGAAATAGAGGAACGCGAGCTTGAGGAAGCCCAGGCTTTGCTAATGGAAGCTGAAAAACGCAGTAAGAAGAAAGGGAAGAAACAAGTTCTAGAGGGAGTGAGTGAAACCTTTCCCCCAGTTAGAACTTTATTTCATTCTTATGTGTAACATTTTATTGACCAACCGTGTGATTGGATGTAGGAAAAAATAACTAAGCAGACTTTGATGGAGCTGGCTCTTAGTGAGCAACTCAGGGAGAAGCAAGAAATGGAGAAAAAATTGCAGAAGCTTGCCAAGACAATGGATCACTTGGAGAGGGCAAAAAGGGAAGAGGCTGCACCACTTATTGATGCTGCATTCCAGCAGCGGCTGGTGGAAGAAGAGGCCTTACACAAACTCGAGCAGCAGGTCCGAATTCGTTGTGTTTTGTGCCTGAAATTTCTCTATTATTGCGTCATTTACTTGTGTGAAATTATGTTCTGTCCTATTCTGTTCTGTTCTTGGAAGTGTGTAGAATTGACAACATTTTTTTTCGCTCGTTACAACAGTCCATTTATTTATACAACCAATCTGTGTGTTATCTTGATGCAGCGAGAGATTGATTTAAGCAGACACAGACATACTGGAGACTTGGAGGAAAAAACGAGGCTAGCGCGGATGCTGGCGAACAAGGTCATTAACTCCTCTTTGTCATATAATTATTATTTTTCTAGTTCCCAAACTGCTCATGGGTTGGGTTATGAGATGAAACATCATTGTATCTTCAATCTTGGGAGTAACTTTGTTTAGCTTATATTCTTAGTTCTTGACATGCACAGTTGTCTTCAAAAGTATATTTATATATTCTCAACATGAACTGATCATTCTCTTTTGTCCCGAGAATAAAAAATCAATTTTTCTTATGCAAGGCGGGGAAAATGATTTGGTTTCACAGAACTTCCAATATCCGGCCGGCCCTATCATTTTCATCCATACTTCGTGTTCATGTTATTTATCATAAGTGTTGGCTTGCGTCAGGAAAGGAGAGAAGAATCTGTGACCCCAAATTTGAATTAGCTCCCCAGTAACCTCGTAGTTTATATGTGCTAATTTGAGATTACGATGTCTCCCTTTAATATATGTATCATCAAGTTCTTTAACTTTTACTCATTCTGAACCGAACCTACCACTTGTTTCTAAGCTCATCTATCTTAAGGGAGTTTATTTGTTCTCTTTCGACGATTTGCTAATCCTCGGTTGCATTTGCTGATGAGATTGTATAACTGTATTCACTTTCTCATATTCTTTGTTTATTTTTGTTCAGCAAATATTCCAAAAAAAAGTGCTTAGCCATAGGAGAGCTGAGTACAACAAGCTTAAGGCGGAGAGGGATGAGAAAATTCTCCAAATTATCCAGTTGCGGAAGCAGGAAAGGGATACTAAGAGGAAAATGATCTATTTTCTAATATCCGAGGAAGAGAAACAGAAAAGACTGCGTGCTGAGGAGGAAGCACGGAAGCTTGAAGGTACTTCCCCCATTTCAGATATTATTTTAGTACTGCACTACTGCTGTTATTTATTTTTCGAGAGAAAATACACGATTTTACACTCAGGAATGGTTAACTTGTATTCTGTGGCATGCTCTGGCAGTCACAATAGCGGAACACCCATAATGGCTGAACATAATTTTTTATTTACTTATCATGTCTTCTTTATTATTTAAACATGTTTGAGATGGGCTTGAGGGAAGTAATCAAGTTGTGCCAACCTGAACATTGGTGTTTTACCCCTCAGCCTTAACGCTATGTGTAGGCTATGTTCTTCATCTCTTGAAGCTTTGTTTGTTACGTGCGTAGACCGGAAAGTTTGCTGTGTTTAGCAAGAAAAATAAAATAATTGTATAATACAGATGTCAAATCGTGATTTTTATTGTGCGTGTCTTACCATTTATAGCTTTTGGTATCAATAACTCTTGCTTTTTGTACCACTTTGCGTTTGCAGAGATGGAGAGGCGGAAGAAAGAGGATGCAGAGCGAAAGGCCAAGCTGGATGAAATTGCCGAAAAGCAGAGACAGCGGGAGTTGGAGTTGGAGGAGAAAGAAAGGCTGCGGAGAGAAGAGCTCCTCAGGGGATCAGCTCCCACTCCCTCAAGAACGGAGCCCTCCCTCATATCGCATCCAGTCGAGGCAGCACCTGCTGCAGCTGCAGCTGCACCTGCACCTGCAGCTGGTGTTTATGTCCCCAGGTTCAGAAGGGCATCCGCTGAGGGTGGGTCTGGGGGCCAGGCTCCACCTCCTGAAACAGATAAGTGGTCTAGTGGCCGCAGAATGGATGACCGAGCACCTCAATATGGTGATCGGTGGCGGGATGAACGTAAACCAGCACTTGGTGGCGGTGCATCAAGGCCCACCTGGTCAAGTTCAAGGACTCGTGAACGTTGAGTTAATATGTTATTGTAGTTACGCAATCACGCCGCAGATTCTTGAAAAACAATTTGAGGTGTCACTGCACTTTCGCTGTGTCTGGAGGTGTGCCCTGAGCAGGATTATGTGCTTATTTTCATTTTTAAAAGTTACTTAATGTTTTCTGAATTTGGAATATGGATGTACTTTGATATTTATTTCGTTTTGTATTTGATCATTTTTAAATTCTGGAATACATTAATTGAAAGGCATTTGGGACTATTTTGTTTTGTAGTTTCTCATTTTTAAGGTATATATGCTTGTTAAATAAATGAATTCGAACCCGATGTAGTGTGTGTATATAGATTCGGCTTAGCTAATATAAAATTTAAATTTTCAACTCTCGATATATAGAACTTCTTAGCTTTAATATACTTGTAAAAAGTTTTTATATTCTAAAACAAGTTATTCTTGTGTCAGTCATTACAGTGGACCGAACATTTACAGCAATTATAATAACATAAAAAAAACTCATTCTCTTCATGAAAATTGTTTTTTAAGCTGATTTCTTAACAATAATTAATCATCATTATACTTAGCTAACTTCTTGTGGAATTTTCCTACAAGTTTTATTCGATTTGAGATGGAGTCGACGTGTACATGAAAAAGTTAAAAAAATCCCTATTACAACATTTGCCAGCAATTAATCATCCTTTTAAGAACAGTTGCTTTACGTCTCATTCCAAAACACTTGCTAAACTCCAAATTATCAACTTTTAGGACGTTAGTTTCTCGGATTATCTCATTGTCTGCACAGCAAACAAAGGCTCACAACAAAACCAACTGATTAAGTAAAAGTAGACGATTTTTGTTTATCCAAAAAATTAATTTATTTTATCTATATAATAAATTAGATAATAAAAATCAAACCAGCATCGCTCTCAATGTCTTACTCAAACTATTGAAAATGGCCGCCTGATCGTGTATTTTTCTTGAGAGTCAGAATCTTGTATAACCTCAATTAAACTCTATCCCACGTTCTCTTCTCTTCCCTCTCGCCGGCAAATCCATATTAAACTGTTGGATTTGCAAGAAAATTGTGTATTTATACGTCCTTGTTGCGTGACTGGGCTATACAGAAAGTTGTATTATTTCTCCAATGGCGATTGATGAAGAAACGCCACTTTTCGACGAAAACTCCCCGCAACTTCAGCCTCTGAACCATAAAAGAGATGTTTATATTTTGTCGTCAGCTTTCTTACTGATTTTCTTGGCATATGGTGCTATTCAGAACTTGGAGAGCACCATCAATACTGTAAATTTCCTTTTGCAAGATTAATTTTTCGAGAATTGTGTTTCATGGGTTTTAATATTCATTAGGAATTTTGACTGTGTCTGATAATGGTTTCACCTTTGTTTGTTTTTCTTTTTAGGAAGGAGATTTGGGTACTACATCGCTCGGGATATTGTATTTGTCATTTACATTTTTTTCTATAATTGCTTCATTGGTGGTGCGGAAACTGGGATCAAAGAATGCTTTAATTCTTGGTACATCTGGATATTGGCTATTCACAGCAGCAAATTTGTTTCCCTCTTGGTATACCTTTAGCTTAGTGCTACGTGATAATTTGGTTGAATTTTATACGTGGCCCAGCATAGCATTTAGCTCATCTTCACTCCAATGGATGACCTTCTCTAGTACCATTCTGTCACAGTCCATGTACCGGGATTGCATGCTAACAGCCATTTTATATCCATGCTCACGTTGCAAAAATAACTAGTTATAGTTGCTACGGCCTACGGAAATCCGTTACTTGTATCTATCAATTTTTCTGCACTCATGACTCATACCATAATTCGATGTGCGATGGACATGGTATTTCAAATAAACATAGCTTTACCAATTATTTTTTCTATAATTCTGTTTTGCTTTACACTGGGGAGATTTTGATTTGGCAGTACTTAACCAGATTCGTTCTTCTGCACAATTTGTGATTTTTCTGGTGTATCTTCAAGCAATATAAGTTTGAGAAACCAAAGAATGGCCGTTTGTAGATGATTATTATAAATTGCCTTTTGGAGATTTTAATTGGTTGATAATTTACCCTTAGAGGGAATATAACTCGGAATTGTTTATTACAATATATCTAACAATGGTTTAGGTACACAATGGTGCCATCTTCTTTGTATCTTGGATTTGCTGCTTCAATAATATGGGTTGGGCAGGTTGGACTCCTCCCGCAGAATCAAATCTTTATGATATAACCTAGCATGCTTCCCTTTACACATTTGTTCTTCCGTCAGGGGACATATCTCACTTCTGCTGCTAGCAATCATGCAAATGATAACAATTTACCTGAAAGAACAGTTATTGGACAATTTAACGGAGTATTCTGGGGGATGTTTGCCAGTCACCAGGTGCAGTACTTACTGTCTCATAGAAAACTTGTTCTATTAGCTTTGACTTTCTAACTCTCGGTTAAATGTTTAACAAAAACCTCTGTAGTCTTATTAAATTTAAGACTTAGTTTTTAGTTTCTAATGTTTGCATATTTCAAATTTCTAACAATAACATATTGATTTACTTTTGACCTGCAGCTTGTTGGCAACCTGGTCAATCTCGCCGTACTGAGAGATGAAACGGTACGCAGACTCAGTTGGAGTCTTTTGAGTCTGCTCCAATAATTGACAGCAACGAATAATTTTAATGGTTTAGTCACTAACCACCATTATTTGATTTATGCACTATCACAATTCCAAGCACGCCGAAAATCCTAATACTGTTTCATTCTGACTGGAATAGTTGAAAATATACAGTTGTTAATACCTGTGTCACTTATCACTGATTCACTCTGATAAGCATATTTGTTTAAATTGACATAATTTGTGAAAGGAGAGGAAACTAATGCAAAGAATGTAAGAAAATATATATGGAGGTGAAAATCAGCGCTCGCCTTATAATTCAGGAGCTTGGAATCTCATTGAACTTAGTGCTCTCTATATTATCATTTCATGCAGAGGAGAACACTGGCTGCATCACTAATATCTTGTTATGATCAAGCCTTTGATGTTGACATGATTATATTATCACCATGAAATTCAGAAGTTCTCTAGCTGTCCTCGTATGACTAAACATCTGGCTACTTAAATATGAAGTCAACAATTAAAGTTTTCCACCTTTTGTACGTGTCATATTTGTTTTTCTGGCTATAGTTAATTAAATGGCAATACAAATTGCAGGGAGGGAGTACCAGCGGCACAACTTTACTTTTCATTCTGTTTCTATGTAGCATGACCTTAGGTACGATTCTCATGTGCTTCTTGAATAGAAGAAATGGTAAAGACGAAGCGCTGCAAGATTCTTCCACGACCTTTTCATCTGCTGTGGTGTCTGCATCAAAGTCTTTTTTAAATATACTGCTTGACAAAAGAATTCTCTTGGTCATTCCTCTAATTGCATATTCAGGCTTTCAACAAGCATTTGTGTGGTAATTACCCTGAAACATGTTGATTTAATATTCAAGATACTTACCCAAACAATGTTTCTTGAACAACGAATGACCAATCGACTTGCTCCAATTTTATATTCATACCCTGCAGCTACACTATCTTTTTATTTTCTCCTTCATACAGGGCTGAATACACTAAAGAAATTGTCAAGCCTGTGCTTGGTGAACAAGGTGTTGGTGGTGCAATGGCTGTTTATGGAGTTTTTGATGCAATAGTATGAAGCGACACAATCCTATTCATCTATTTTCTTGTTCAATTATGGGTGTCCGCCTTGCTTCCCGCAAATACTGTTTGTGATATTAGCAAATTCATTTTGTCCATGCAATTTGGTTTTCCTGTGCCTTATAATATATAGATGTTATTTTGCTCCTGTGATTTCTGGGAAAATTTCTGGTTGTTTTAATATTCGGGTGAAGATTGTATTCTCACCTATTGGTCTTTAAATCTTTCCTCAGTGTTCACTCGTAGCCGGCAGAATGACATTCTGGCCTCACATCCATCACAATGATAGTCTTGGGTGGAGCATTAATTCAACTTATTGTTCTACTATGGCTACTGCTGAACTACAGGTAGATTTTCCCTTCTGTTATCTTAGTTTCAAGATATAAATTTAATTTGAAGATGATTGAGTTCCCTTCTTGTTTCTTATTTTTATAGCGTGACTAGTGGAACGCTTGCGACTTTGCTCCCACTTCTCATAGGGGCTTTGTGGGGTATTGGCGATGGAGTACTCAATACACAGCTTAGTGCATTGCTCGGAATTCTATTTAAGCATGATCTGGTACTAATCTTCAATGCTTTCATCCATCCTTCAGTGCTATAAACATTTCTAGAACATCAAATGTTGACCAAAACAATAATTATACGTAAGAATGTAATTCAAATATTTTAAAGTATACAAACTCAAGCACTTAATTGATTATGCCATGTGTAAAGCCATACAGAGCAAACGCAACCAACGATTGCATTGAATTGCGACTAATGAAAACCGAATTTATGACCTTTGTTCGAATACTATTATAAGGTAGAGTAAGCTAAAACTATTGTTGTTAGTAACAGTACAACCAAGTTTCGATCATTGTAGCACATAAGCAGCTATAAAGGACGATTCGATTGGTGGCAATTGTTGCTACAAAAGCATAACCTTAATTGAATTCCTTCTCCTGGATATTGCCATTCGCTACAACGCTGTGTGTTGATGCCTTGTCATTGCTGGTTATGGTTACAGGAAGGAGCATTTGCGCAGCTTAAGCTCTGGCAAAGTGTGTCGATTTCAGTAGTCTTCTTCATCAGCACGTCCATTTCATTGCAAATAATGGTTGTGATCATGCTCGTTGCTCTGTTTATTTCTGTAGCAGCATTTCTTTTCCTCACCATAAAGGTGGAGAAAGCGTTTTCGCACAGCGTTTCGTGAGCTCCACGAAGGCGGTGGTCATCCTCGTTCTCTGTCCTCCATCGTATATCTTGATTATCAAACATGTTACATGTCCATGTCTATTGTTGTGTATAACAAAACTGTTGAAGCTTCAACGGAAATTATACGGATAGACTGCCCGAGTATGGAATACTCAGTAAATTCTCTATTACTTGATATTTAATAAATTAATTATCATAATAATAATTTGGATTCCAACTTAGGATAAGCTATGCTCGGCTAATATTTTCATATATACTAGTTACTTTGCACACGTCATGCGTGTGTATAAATTTTTATCATTATTATGGACTAAATGAAATTTGACAATTATGGAGAGATTAAATTGATATTTGAATGTTTAAAATAAAATAAAATAAAAGTTTGTGTTGTAATTTAAAAAAACAAAAATAAAAGTAAGGGTAAAATTGGAAAAAAAGGTTGGTGTCTTCAATAGGTAGTTATTCTAAGGTCCTCACACTTATATAATAGTAGAAGTATAGATATATATGTCTATGTAAGGATCGATCAGGAGAGTTTATTAAATGACCAATTTACCCTCATAAGGAGGAGTATATATATAATTCTCGGGGTGCGGACAATTGCGGTATCCTAACATTTTTCCCGGTGTCGGCCACCACCTTCTCTTTTTCTCCAATAACTGAACCAGAAAAAATAAAATAATATAAAAAGAAATGAAAATCATCAGGGAGCATCAAATCTAAAGATTCAATCTCCCCCGTCTCGATCCTCTCAGATCCGATTCCTGGATCCCTAAATCCCACTGATCCGACGACGTATGGCTGCATCGCGTAGGCTTAGGGAGCTCCAATCGCAAGTGGGAAACAAGATCTGCGTCGATTGCTCCCAGAAGAACCCCCAATGGGCATCCGTGTCATACGGCGTGTTTATGTGCCTCGAGTGTTCGGGTAAACACCGCGGGCTTGGCGTTCATATCTCCTTCGTCCGATCCGTGACCATGGACTCGTGGTCCGAGATCCAGATCAAGAAAATGGAGCTTGGGGGCAATGAGAAATTCAACAATTTTGTTTCTCAGTATGGGATACCTAAAGAAACGGACATCGTGACCAAGTATAATACCAAAGCGGCTGCCGTTTATCGGGATCGTATACAGGCGCTTGCCGAGGGCAAACCTTGGCGCGATCCTCCGGTCGTCAAAGAAACATTGAAATCGAATGATAAGAATGGGACTAGTTTCGCTGGTAAGCCTCCGCTGAGGGCTAATGGGGGTGGAGGCGGTAATTCTGGAAGTAATTCGGGGTGGGATAACTGGGATAATTTTGATGATGGGGGGAATAATTCTCCCAATAGTATTAGGAGAAACAATACTGTAGGCGATTTTAGGAGTTCCGGGAATGGAGGTAGCCCGCCTTCCCGTTCTAAATCCACTCAAGATATTTATTCACGGGCTCAGTTGGAGACGTCTGCTGCAAATAAGGAGAGTTTTTTTGCGATGAAGATGGCGGAAAACGAGTCGAGGCCTGAGGGGATCAAACCATCGCAAGGTGGGAAGTATGTTGGATTTGGATCAAGTCCTGCTCCAGCGCCTAAGAATAATTATGTAGAGGGGGATGTTCTCTCGGCTGTTACCCAGGTTCGTTTTCTTGTCATGTTTCTTGTAATATGTACCTATCAATTGATGTGTTTATTTGTGATTGCTTATGCTTGGTGGGTTTTGTATGCAGGGATTTGGCAGGTTATCTGTGGTAGCTGCATCCGCCGCCCAGTCTGCAGCAACAGTTGTTCAAGCTGGGACTAGGGAGTTCACTTCAAAGGTATTGTTTTCCTACCTGTGACATGATTGTTGGTCTTGTTAGTGTACTTGTATTATTTTGAGAGTGTTCGATTTTACTTCAGGTGATGCGCTATGTTTTGCACATTAGTCTAAAAGGGAACCTTTTTATTTTATTCGTAAGCCTTCAAGGTTTTCTTTTCATATTTTAAAATCGAACTATCTACTAGTTCTGTTGCATACCATCAACGTTATTTCATGGATGCATTTAGTCATATCTAACATCCCTTGATTGAGGTTGTGAGAGATATGAAAGGTCCTTCTAGCCCGACCATGTAATTTTTTTCAGAATTTCTGCCTAGAAAAATTTTGGTGTATTTCACGTGCTTTCTAAACTAGAGAATTTGTTCCCCCCCCTTGTAAGTTTTATGATGCTAATCAAGGGGATAAATGCATTTCGCATCTCAAATCTGTGGGCAAAGCTCCGATTTGGGACAGATTCTCAACTAGCGTCATTTTTATCACTGTTTTTGTGCCTGTGGGTGTTTTAAGCTTATAAACAAGTGCCTTGTGCATAATCACCCTTGTACAAATGCCATTACTTTCTGGGTTTATAATGAGGAGCATGCTATGTGTAGCTATACATTGTTAATGGGACCTCACCATTTGCATCCTTTTGGCTTAAAAGTTAAAACATCATTGGAGCGCCCATTACGTGCTTCGGAATCATTGGATTCAATTTTTGGTCTTGTTTTCCCAAATTTGTGCAACTGATAAAGGAGATGAAAAATAGAGGTTATGCATCTTTGCATATAACATGCATTTTTAGGCACCAAACCAAACATTCTGAATGCATTCTCGACTTCAAAAGCTTTGTAATTTGTCCGCATTTAAAATTTAACTATCAGTATCCTGCTGCAGATATGCTGTGTAATTTCAAAGAATCACCCAGGGGTATTGTAGCACAAAAAATTAGATCTACGATGTTGGGTGATGATGTTCAGTATCTTTTTTCCCCTAACATGAATATATGATGAAAAAGCAAATTTCTCATCACCCACTTTTACAGGTAAAAGAGGGGGGATATGATCAGAAGATGAATGAAACTGTTAATGTTGTGACAGCGAAGACATCAGAAATTGGACAAAAGACATGGGGGCTTATGAAAGGGGTAATGGCCTTGGCTTCTCAGAAAGTCGAGGAGTACACTAAAGAAGGATCTGGCTTGAAAAATGATGGCTGGCAACGTAATGAAGGGAACGCTAATGGCTCTTATCAGGAGTTTGGACAAGATTCCAAAGGTTGGAATTCTACTACCGGAACAAAAACCTCTTCTGCTGGGCAGTTTAACTCTGTTAGTTCTTCTTCTTGGGATGATTGGGATGCAGCAGACAGCAAGAATGAAGAACCGTCAAAGGGGACAAAATCGCAGAATGGGGATAGCTGGGCAGGCTGGGATGATGGTAAGGATGATGGATTCGATAGTTTCCATCAAAATGGGTCTGATAAGAAAACAGTGGGTTATAATGGAAAATCGGAGACCAAATGGACAGAGGGAGGGTTTCTTTGAGGTTAGCACATTTCAATCCCAATTGTTTCTAAAAAATTTACCCTTCTGTCCACTTTAGGGAAGTTATCTGCGATGTGGTTGTGTGATGGAAGTCGTATATGAATGTAAAATTTCCTATAGTGGGCCTGGAAAATGCCCAAGAAACTATATAGGTTACTTGTTTGTCTTGAAGACCTTTTTCACTATTGTAATTGTGCATTTCAGACTGCAATTGGATTTGTTACTGGTTTTTCGGTATCTGTACTTTAGTTTTGATTACATACAAACTGCGGCAAAATTCATATAGCCGTCCTCGTTGTTGTTACATCACATCTTCAAGTAGATGGCGGTGTGCGGATTTCTGTAAGACAATAAAGCAACAAGACTGCTGGACCAGGTGAGAGGGCAGCAACCTGAATCTTCTAGTGAAAAGAAATGGGTATTTCATTGAAAATTTCTAATTTTCGAATTTCATCCTGTCCATTTCACTTCCTCCTGAAGATTTCTTGATTCGCCCGGGAAAGTAGCATTTAATTGTTTAGATACATCTTGATTCCTGAGCTGGGACTCGAGTCTTGGTTTAAGGTTCTTTTTATCTTTCATTTCTCGAATTCAGTATACGATTATGTATTTATGTCTTGGATATGGGCTGAATCGGCGGCTGGGGTTGTCCTCCCTGTCAAACAAAAAATAAATGAATCTTTACAGATGATATGTTACAAGTTTTGTGCCTGTTTTATTTTTGTTCTCGGCCCTCTTGCCTCGTTTGTTTCTCTTTTGTATAAGATTGAATCAAATCGAATCTTCAATGAGTGGAATGTACATGGATGATAAACTTTTTCCATAATGCATCGATTTTTATCACGAAAGATCATTCAATCGCTTAAAACTTTAGCAGAGAGGAGTCCGAAATCTGAAAAATTGTTGTGCTTGCACAAAACAAACTCATCCCTAAATGTAGAAGAGGCAAGACAGTTTCAAGGTTTTATCCGTAAGAATGGTCTATCCAATGAAAAATAATGTTTTTAATATAAAATTTAATATTTTTTCATTCAACAGATTGTGTTGGAGATTTGTTTTATAAAATTGAGTCATGACATAATTTATATAACTTCTTTTTTTTTTTCCACAAAACAGCCCTTTCAAATTATAAGTAACAATATATATGTATTAAAATAAATAAAAAGAAAAATAAATTAGTGTATTAAAAAAAATTGGTGATGCCCTGACTCGATCACACTGATGCCATGCACCTTTATCTGGATGAACCACATTAATGAAATTGATTGTCCGTGCTGCTACATCAATTTAAACCAGGGCACTGATGCAAGGTTGTTTGCTCTTAAAAAAAGTCCAAACAGAAAGGTAATATTCTATGAAGCTTTAGTGGGGTGTATTCAATTCAGAGTTTTGATGACTTTAAATGACTTTTTTAAATGATAGACTTTTATGGATTTGATAAATTTTTATTGACTTTTATAGAATCTCACAGATTTATAAACAGATTTATGTAGACTTTTTTGCAAGATTTTTATAGACTTTTGTGGATTTTTTTTTTTTTATATAAAATGTTATAAATTTTGTACTTAACTATAACATGTGATTTTTTTATTGATTTCTTTGAACCAATAATTAATTGACATATATAACATATTCAGTTTGAAATTATTTTCAATATTTATATTAATAAATAAATTTACTTATTTAAAAGTTAAATCGTTTAATCCTTACATGTGTATATATGTGAGTTTATATGCATGTTTGTAAATTTTTTAAAATACATCAATTGATTAACATGTAACCTTTAAATTGATAAAATACATGTGAAAATAATATTATTTATTATTGTGTGAATATAATTTTGTATAAAAATATTATAGTTTACATATTAATTGAAAATACTAAAATGAATTTAAAAAATCATGGTTGTATTAAGAATTAAGCAACATTTTTTGATCATCTTTTATTATTATTGAATATTACATTAATTTGTATAAATCATAAATTAAAAATCACAAAATCAATTCTATAATTCAAAATTTCCCGTGAACAATCAGCCAAAAAATGAAAATTTTGAAAAGGAAAGATGAAAATATATATAGAGATAAACTTCGAAAATTTGAGAGAATGATAGAAATAGATGGGAGGAGAGAAGATAGGAAGAGATGTGATGTGAAGCGACAGAGAAAAATAAATAGCTTGTGTATGAGTTAGAAGTTTTAAAAATCCATTCAAATCTTTGGGGTGAACCAAATACAATTTTTTACAATTTGTATTTGTACCTTAGGCTTTAATGTTTGTATGTCAATGAATTCCATGGAGTTATTAAAAGTCAATGGAAAAATTGAATACCTATAGACTTTTATAGAGTTTATAAAAGTCAATGTTGAATACCACTTGACATTTTAAAACTCCATGAAAGTCTATTTTGAATACCACTAGACTTCTATAGAGTATGCAAAAGTCTTGATTGAATACCTCTAGATTTTTAAAATCTACAAAAGTCATTAAAAGTCAATAAATTTCCCAAGTTGAATACACCCTTAATGTTATGTTTGTATTGATGCATTTCTTTCGTGGAATGGATGTGAACCAGTAGATTCGATATTAGTCTTATGATTGAAGATTGTATATGTCTTATTTGGGTTAAAGTTGAGGGATTTAATCTCCATGGATTTGGAGATTACCCATCAGTATGAGTAGATTTAAACCAAGGATTTGAAATCTAACACGAAATCATTCCATCAAAAACAGCCTAAAGAAAAGTCTCTGTGCTTAGTTTCCAAGTAACGAGAAGAACTACAATTGTATATGTCTACACAATCAAAGGAGGAAACTCTTCATTTTCCATGATAATTGACACTTGACAACAGTTGAACTTGTTTTACATCAATATTTTGTTAAAAAAAGGTGAGATAAAATAGTTGTGTTTACTTTTTTTAGATTCCCGTCGACCTTTTTTTATTGTGAAAGATGTAGATTTTGACTCACCCTATATGCCATAATATGCAGGTGCTGTTCTTGGAGGCAGGCGACCTGAAACGTCGTGCAGTTCGCTATGACAGATTTGGAAGATCAGAAACATTAAAAGATAATAATTAGTAAAGAAACAAAATGAGTGATTAAATTGATTAATCAATAAAAATGACAACATGGAAAACTGCTCAAGTAAAGTTTACAATGTCACTTTATTCAGATCTCAACTAGTGTTGTGATCATTTTTCTTTCAAAGGAATTGTTTTTCAGGTCCCTATACTTGATGTTCTGTTATACACGGTTCTTTCCATTGGATAGATGCATACAGCATACAGAATGGAACAAGCTTCTCTCATCTCCGTTTAACAAGAACTCTAGATTTTATGCTCCTTTCTGAAAGCAGCATCCCTCTACTCTGAGGATTCTTTTTCCTGTGAACTTTGTGGGATAGGAATGATCGAGTTCGAGGAAGAGGTGGTGTGAGAGGACAAATTCCGGGCAGTGCTCGCGGTAGAGAAGGTGGTACGAGAATATCTGCACAAGATCTTGATGCCGATTTGGACATGTACCATGCAGCTGCAAAGGAAACAAGTTAGATCTAATCATTCATCACCCGATTTTTAATGAAGATTTAGATGATTTCTCTTAAACTTTAGAAGGTGGGACCAGTCCTCTTGGGTCTAAATAGTTAATCAATTTTTGGTTCTATAAATTCGATTTCTCATGTACATGTATTCATTCTAGGTTTACTGTCCTGTTTATTGTAGTTATTGCTATGTTCTAATCTTGCATGCTTTGGAAATCCTGCTCCCTTTGGCTTCTGCTAACTGTTAATGAAGACATAAAATTGTTTGGTATTTGTTCAGATAGATCGAAGCAGGCTGGAACGTTTTTCAATTCATATTTGACAACAATCTCCAACATGTTTATTTTCAAATCAACATTTGGGTCTTAAATATTTTGTTAAGCTATTAGTCTGTTACGTGTTTATTAGTTATTTTAAACAAAGACTTGAATTCAGATTGGTCCATGACTGCATGTGAGCTTTGTAAGTTTTACATTTATCAAATATTAGTTAAGATACGCAATGATCCAAACTCAAATTTGGCACAAAAAACATTTGTACATCTTCGAATTCAGTTTGAGTCCGATAATTAAAAAACAAAACGTATCATGTTTGTATCGACTCAAAGCTCTTAAACCGACTAGTTTGTATCAATATATCCCTCGCCCCACACGATTTGGACATAACAGGAGCAGCATAACAAGCAATGAAGTTGAAACGGAGAATGAGCATCTGACTGTCACACACTAAATATAACGCATGCAAGATAAGTCAACATTCTAGCAACTCAGAAAGACTAATCGATACAGCATTATGTTCAATCATCTGATTGCATACATATACATATATCAGAAAACCATGCCAGCTATAATAAAAAGAACAAGAATAGACAACCATTAACATATCCTCCATGCAATGAGATTGAAGCTTTGACAGGCGAGCCAATTCAAGCCACGGAAAGTGGAGTTGCAAGAAGCCAAACAAGCTTTAGGATGTACGACGCACGCAATGCGCATGCATGCTCCATATCGAGAGGTCCTACCAAATGAAGAAGTCTTCTCATTCTTCCAAAAGGAATATGTAATTTTACTCTGTAATAAGCATGTTTGACAGAGACGTTCATAGAAAACTAGAAAACAAAGTCTGTATGCTCCATTTCGATGCTTGCAGGAGAGGCTTAAAGATTATAATCCACATTATTTAAAAGATTCAACCTTTTTACAGGTAAGTCAAACACTCATATGCTTATTAGTAACGTTCTTAGGGAGGCATGGGATAAAGAATTTCAACCAGAATCGAGTCCTAAGGCCTTGGCTTCAACCTTCAACGATCTCAGGCATTGAATTGTTTTATCAATAAAGGCAACTGGATTGTTATCTTCTAAATTTGGGAATGTGCTCTGCAGCATGCTCAGTGTCTCCTGTATTCTCACTTTCCTTTTGTTGCTAGACAAGGAACCAAATTCTTCTGGATTAAGGTTATCTCTACAACTGGATTCTGTTTCATCATCCAAAGTAGTGCATTCATAGGTTTTTAGATAGCCGCAAGTGTGCTTTAGAATTGGTAAATCGTATCTTCCATCCAAAAGCTTCTGCCTTTTCGTTGGCCCAGTAAAACTGTCAGCCTCTTCACCTGATTCTTCAACCATTCGGTTGTCGGTCATTGTACTAGGTGAACGACCTGTGCTCATTTCTTCATCATCCTTCAAATAATCGCTGTTGCTATCTGAACACAGCAAAGCAATCAATTCCTCTGTGTCTTCACGAATTTCTTGCTCCATATCATCTTGTGGGTGATTTTCTATTCGTTCATCATTCATAATGGGATTCACAGGATTGAAAATTTTCATGGGTTCTTCCTCAATTTGATTGTTATATGTAGAGGGAGGAGGCTTGGGAACCAAACAAGCACCATATTGAATGGGATTCTCCATAGTTGAACTATATACCAAGGTAGTTTTATCAGCAGATCGATCAAATACAAGAAATCTCTTCTGAGGAGGTGGAGCAAAATTTTTTGGGCTTCCTTTTGGTCCGAAATGAATGGTGCCTGAAAGAAACTTCTCTCTGGATGCAGAATATAATAGGGGAGTAAAGCTTGGATGTAATTGATGCCAGAGGTGAAATGAGTTAGGTGCATGAGAGCCATTTAGTTCGATTGCTTTCAACTGTTGCATTTCAGAAGATGGAAATGAGGGGCCGGTTCTCAACGTAGGATGCTCAACAGAATAAAGTTTCCTGCAAGCAGGTTCGGTATTTGGCACGCCGATATCATATGAAGAACCCAACGAATTATAAAGAGACCAAGATCCAGAGTCCTTATCCATAGAAGCCTGGTAATGAAACTACAGTTATAAGAAGCATCAATCAAATGAATAAATGTAAGAGTCCCTGAAGATACAGACACACAGACGTACCAGTTTAATGACGCCAATGTGAAACTGATAGCTCGTCGTGTCTTAGAGCAAAAGAAGAGACACAATATAAAAAGAAATTTGAATGCACATGAAAGAAATCAGTCTACGTAACAGGTTTTAGCAGTTGGCGGAAATACTCAGCCTGCAATATGACAAAGAAACTCACTGTTATTGATTCTTGAAACATATTACAAAATAAATTGAATTTCAGAGTGTAGGAATTTATGTATCATCAAACCTGACAATCTTGGAGGGGTTGAAAGCATGCTAGAATTCTAACTATGATGGTGGCACATCCAGAAATTCCATTCTCGTGTTTCAATGCCCGAAATCTTGTCTGACTAGCAGCTTGGCACACCATAACTACTTATTCCCAGCCCGTTCACTCAATATAGAAGTAAATACAAAACCAGAATTTATCGAAAGGGTAATTACTTTAGAGGTATAGCAGAAACATTCAGCTTATAAGGAATACATAACAAGGAATGACGATAAAACGAGACCGCCCCATGGGAGTAGATAGATATTTCCAAGATAAATAGCGGATCAGTGAGTAAAGAATACCGTCAACTTGATTGATTTGATTTTACAGAATAACTCAGCAGTACAAGTTCAAGGAGATACTCTACCGAACACATCGATTAAAAGACTATACCACCGCATACTATGTTTGCCGTGATTGAGGCCAATCTCATTGAACAAGAGATCCCCTGCCAAAGTTTATAGATACATTACGTTCAGAACCATGTTATATGTCACATTCAAATATTAAGTATAATATGGATACCATTCCAGACTCGAAAGGAATAAAAGCTAGAAGAGGTACACAAAGCTTTGTGTATTAGATGTAAGATCTGTGTATCGTATACTCCTTTTTTCCTAAGTATCAGACAAGAACACTGCTACGACAGGCCGATACGTCTTTGACACGGACAGAATACGTTTTCTGAATACGCTTGGGCGAAATTGTAAATAGTAAAAAGTTTTAGGGTTAAATTGAAACCAACAAAATTTCTAACACCGTCGCCGCTCACTTCCCTTAGCCGCCGTCCTGCGTTTCCTGGCCAATTTGTTGCCGCTGCTTCTTCTTAATTCACTCCTCTGAATATTTTTGCTCAAACGATAGATGCACATCGTATATATTAGATACAATACGTATCATATTTTATATTTTCAAAATTTATCGTCTTTCAATACTATACCCGTATCACGCAACATAGTGTAATATATAATTTGCTTCTCTCCATTTATAGTGCACCAAAAACCACAAGCAAGTAAACGCCATCTCTCTTTAAGTTAATCACAAGGAAGATTCATCAATCAACCAATCATATTAATAAGAAAACTTAAACTGATCATTGAATTTATAAGTAATTTTTCTAAAAATTCAAAATTTCCCATGGATTCTGCTTTGCCCATCTCAAATCCCCACAAAAGCACAATCTATAAAAAAAATATTGTATAAAGCAAGGATTCCTAGTCCCGAACAACGATAAAAAGAGCAACTGAACATCATATTATTTCATCCTACTCGCTAATTTTTAGCAAGAAACGTCAAGAAAACATTTCACAGTTAAGACAAAACTCTCCAGCTGAAACAAATGAAAAGAAAGACTAAAGATTCTAATATAGTACCAGAATTACCGAAATCTCAGCACCCAGAAATGCTTCTAGCCTTCAAAATACCAAAACAAATGAACCCAGATAAAAAAAAACACCAAGATCGAGAACCTCGACAACTTCAAGCACAGATCTTTCTGAGTGGGAACAAGTTGGAGCGAACGAATGAAGAAGACACAGTATCCGCGAGCTTGGATACATAAATATACTACACTTATATATATACAAAACTCCGAAATGAAATGAATTATTACTTCGAATTCAATAAATGTGCTATTGGGGCAAACGTGTGAACAATCATGCGCTGGTTGGCTTCGTGTGCCGTGCTTGGTGTAGTTTGGTGGACCAGCCGGTGGTTGTATCATCCACTAGTGTTCTCCCTTTTTTATTTTCTATGATAACTAAAACTTATGCTTTTTAATATTTTAAATTAAAAAATAAACCACACAGAAAAAAAATTAACCCTGATATAATCACATATCATATAAAAAATTATTATATGCATAGTTAAACTTTGATATTAAAATTTAATATAAAAATGTTTGTATAATATAATTTTTAGGGGAAGAAAAAGAGAGAGAAGAAATACTCATTTCACTCCTCCATTGATAAAGCAAATAAATGGTCATCAAGATTAAGCATCCTATGCTTACAAATAATTCATACCTTGACCATTCAAACTATAAATCATAAAATCCATACACCATATATGATCACCTTTACCTTTTTTTTTTCCTTTTTCCTTTTCTCTTTTAATGATATACTTTAAACATTTTGCATCTAATTTTATGGTCCAACAACAATATGTGATATAAGAAGGTCTCACGAGTCAATTTTACGAGACATATATTCTATTTGAGTCGCTCATGAAAAAAATATTTTTTTATACCAAAACGTAATATTTTTTATTGTATATATCAACATAGATAAAAAATTATTTCTATAAATTTTATTTTTTATTACACAAGTCATTTTATATAAGAGCTATTTTTTTTAGCAAAACCAATCAAACTTCATTAGTTCAAAGAAGAGTTATTACAATTTTTTTTAAAAAAACAAAGATTCATAAAGACAGGAGCATCGTAGAAAAACATGGACGAATTGGTCGATTTTGTAAGTGTACAAGCAACCACGAAATAATTTATATGCTTTTTTGTATATAATTTTTTGGATTATAAATGTTTATATAGCAACATAGCTTTCACATGGATAGTAAAAACAATTTTTTATATTCTCATGTATTTCCCATATTAATAATTATTTCTAAAATAAGGGTTATTTAATTTTTACTTAATCATTTACCTCTTCATTTATACACTTTATTAATGGTCTTTATCTATTTCAAGCTACTCTTTCATTATAGTTTTTGTAGTGGTGATTTAAATTTTACTCAAGTAACTTTTATTTCTTCTTCTTTTTTGGCACTATGTATGCCCATTTATAAGTTACATTTTTTTTTGTATGTATTTGATTATTCCATTTTTAACAATAACAATAAATAAAATAAATTACTAAGGATTTCGAAACTATATATTTTCGTCGCATGCGCTTATAAAACATAGTTTTCTCTGCTATTTAAAAAGTATATTTCAAATAAATTTTCTATAATAGAATAAAAATAATATATTTAACATAGTTAGTGAGCTAAATGGGTCATCCATTAAGTAAATCTAGGAAAAAGATAATGTATAATTATTATTTTTTATAGTCAGAAATATTATAATTTAATACAAAAAATGGATCGGCTCAATCCGTGAAACCATAAAATAAAAGACTTATTATAATATTAAATTCATGTGCCTCTTGTTTGGAGTGGAGGGGACAATGCATAAGCATACATAATTATAAGTGTGATTATTATAATTATTGATAATATTTTATAACGATTATATAATTTTGCTTGATTTAAAAATTAACTTAATATTTTTTAAAAACTTCGAAAACGAATTTGTTGTAGCGACATATATATGATTCGGACCTTTTTTTAGTTCGATTATATTATTATTTCATATATATCAATTTCACCCATAAATATTAATAAGACATTTCATGATATTATATTGATAAGATTTAGACCCTTTTTTTCCCGACACTATCATGTTACGAGACTGTGACCATGAAATTAAAGACAGCCTTCTGTTCTTATTTCGGCCGTGGTGCTAAATATGCGTACAATTGTATTAAAAAAATAATAGTTTTTTTCTATTTTTAAAGGAAAGTGACGATTCTTTTTTAAACATAGAATGGAGTAATGGGGCCAACTTAAGTTGAAATGACATATTGTAGGAGCCACCGAGTTGTGACACCCTTTTCGGGTTAGAGTTGGAGATTAAACTGGCACAATATGATATTTTTTTAGTTTTAAAAAATTCGATATTCAAAATATAAATTGATTTTATTTACCTTAGAATGATATTTCTCAGTCTTAAATTTAGGACAAGTCTTATATTCGAGATCTAATTATAACAAAATGGGTATTCAGACCAAAAAATAAATTGAATCATCTTTTTCACTAGCAAGTTAACTCCATCTTAAACCCAACCCCCATTTGGATGTTATAGTTTTAATAATGCATGAATTCTGCAATAAGTTAAAAATGGCTGTAGTAATTTTATAATGCATATTGGGGCCAACTGTGTGTGCCCGCCTCCGCCGGTGCCATTATCCCACGCTGGAACGTATTTGGTGTACGTAACATTAATAATATGCACGCGAGGGCGTGGAGGTTAAGGTCTTTAGTAGTGTGGGAATGAAATATCAACTTAAATTCAAATTTTTTCTCTTTATAAAAATACAAAATTTATCGATAAACAATATTGATACATTTTGAGCTTATATAACACGTTACTTAGTTGTATATATAAAACTAATTAAAAAATTTATACCATAACATTGTGATGTGTAATCCCGAAAACATTTATATAATTGCATGTTATCCAAAAACATTAGCTTTGAAGTAACGACTACAACGCTTGGAATGTTACGAAATAACATACAAAACAAATAAAAGATGCATAAAACGATGTGTCAATAATGCACCGTAAAAAGGGCTTATTGTTCCGCTCTTCAGCCTAATATTTATAATTACTTTCATCTCCTTTCATTTCACTTTTCGTTACTCCACTCAAGACACATGAACAAGTGTTTTGACAAATTATTATCCATAAACAATATTGATACATTTTATGGGTACTTAACGATATAAGCATTATTAAGCAATATTACAATCAGTAAATTTTTCCATGGATTTCACGGAAAGATGTGAAATAGGCTGAGTTTGGAGATTTTTCAAACTCTCCGAAATTATCAATGCTAATGATCCCACTAGTTACTTCATTATAATTATATGATTTCACCATTTTTTTTTATTAAAACCATGAATTACAATAATATATTGTTTCACGAACAGCTTAGTTTGTTTAAATACCCTAATGACACCATAGTTTGGCATCACTGTAAATAGTGATCTGAACTGATACCAGTATGGGCTTGTACAGGGCCCAAAGAACCCAGACCCAGGTCAATTTGAGTATCTGGAATTGCGCAATTTGTACCTTCATTAAACTGAGTAACAACCCTCTAATAAACAAGTAATTATCTTCAAAGCGACCAACATCTGTAGGAAAACCAAACATATTCATCAGAAAAACATAACATGTTCTTGAGCCCAATAGACTAACTCCCCAATTCATCAAGTAATCAACTAAATACGAAAGCATACACACAATCAATTAGAACTCGGTAGTAAATTCATTCTGCAAGATTTTTGTTCAATTTGAAGATATAAGACTAAAGAAAATGTGCACACAGATTTAATTGGTTCGGCCACAAAGCCGAAACACATCCAGAACACAAAACCCAGATGACTAACTAATACACTGATCACCCAATTGCATCAGATTACTACTGCAGCTCTCATTCTAGTAAAACAAGATAAATATATCAACTACGGTAGAAACCATATGGTTATTGATATAAAAAATGAAAGTGAATCGTATGAATTCAAGACAATTCATAGAGTTGGGAATGGAAAATGGGCCATAGTTTAACTAACCTCGGTTGATTTAAGGACGCCCCGAAGCTCATCTGTAGATCAAGTACTGTAATTCCATATCTTTCATCCTAGGACTTCGAAACACACAAATAAAGAACCTGATCGTCGATATATCTAGAAAAGCTGATTATATGTAAAATAAGTATGTGTAGGTCAATCTGAACGCATTCAATATATAACAGAGAGATTCGAAATTTCATTTAATTGCACAAAACGAAGATTTTCCGATACAAACAGATTCACCACTAACGAAACACTATTCCAATAGGTAACCATTTTAATTCTGCACATGTTGATAAAATCCCAACCCTATCGAAAAATAGCCTTAACACAAATTTCCTAACCCAAGGTCCTTATCCACCGAAACCATACAAGGTACGGCCCTGCCTCTTCAAAGCATAAACAACATCCATGGCGGTGACGGTCTTCCTGCGAGCGTGCTCGGTGTAGGTCACAGCATCGCGAATGACATTCTCCAAGAAGATCTTGAGGACTCCACGCGTCTCCTCGTAGATAAGCCCACTGATGCGCTTAACGCCGCCTCTACGGGCCAGTCGGCGAATTGCCGGCTTGGTGATGCCCTGTATGTTATCTCTCAGCACCTTACGATGCCGTTTTGCTCCGCCCTTTCCCAGACCCTTGCCCCCCTTGCCACGACCTGACATTTTTGCAAAATTACTATTCAACGGTTATCTGAGAAATTCTGTGAACTTGTGCATTCGAAGGTGATAACGAGCTTATATAGAGGTGGAGGGTCCAAATTCCTAAAAGGTGCGACGTGCGTTGGATACGCCTTCAATCGACGGTTGAAGTTGTGATCCGCGTGTTTTTATTATATGCTACATGGACCGTCGATAAGGTACGAGATCAATGGACCTATTTGTTTTTGTCCCGGATAGTGGTTTTGCCGGGAGACGATTTTTATTTTAATTTTGTTAAATCAAATGCACTTGCTAGCAAACCAAATCAAACTGTTGGTTTGAATTTGTTTTTGGTTAACGATGATTTATATTTGTTTTTAGTTAATCAAATAAAAAATTGTTTGATTCAAGATATTTTTTTTAAAAAATTATTCATTGGTTTACGCAAAAATAATAAGAAATTGTAGACTTCTCAATTATTTAAATACACAAAAGCTTGTGATGCCTGAGTGACTGATTGTTAAATTTATTTTTGTGTTTGATAAATACACTTAAAAAAATTATTTTTGTAATTCATAATTAATAGATATGCTTTAAAAGAGCTCCAAACTTTAGTTTTTTTGGATGATGAAATTCATTAGTCACTCCATGATGAATCTAAATTGATATCATATTGATACCGTGTGATCGATTTTTGGTCATAAAGTGGATCCGATCCGATTGACTTGTTTTCGTCGAGCATTGGATGATGTGTCCAATACGATATGATGCTCATATAATTATGGTCAAAAGACCCTATTTTACCCGTATGTGTGGTTGACATGGATGTAGCATATATCTATGATAATTGTTATCGAATTGTGATTGACGATGATAATAATACACATGTGATTATTATTGTTGGTTTTATGAAATAGGAGTATGTGTCATATGTATAACGATTTGAGTTTACTTATGATGTTGTGATGTGTTTTTCAATTGACTCGTGATTCTTCATCTGATGCTCAAAATTTGTTTAATTTTATGTATATGATAAAATCTAATATATATTTATTTAGCCAGATCAAATAATGTTTATTTATAAAACTAAAGTAAAAGTATTATCGGAGAAAATATGAACAAACATTATTTTTTATATTTATTTTATAATAATAGCAATAATATAATAAGCAAACCAATATTTATTGTGGTGATAAAAATAATAACTAAAAGTTGTAACATTAGAGCATACACATTAGTGTTTCGTAGTGTTCAAACTGACGTCGGTCAATGTATTCACACTACAGGGAAATATGAAATGAATCTGGCACCATTTAATATTTTCCGCAACCATCTAACGGCTACGAATGATTCAATAGGTTTTTCGAACATTCTGGAACGCGGAAATGCTTAGAATCTCGTATAAATATTCTCACATCCCGCTGAGGCACTCACAGAAGTAACCCTAATTTCTACGGACGGCGATTTTGTGCTCGTCTTTTGTTAGTTCGCGATTTTTTTGGGGTGAATTTATCCAGATCTAGAATAGCGAGAGGCTGCAATGGCAGGGAAAGGAGAGGGTCCGGCGATCGGAATTGATCTCGGAACGACGTATTCATGCGTCGGCGTTTGGCAACACGACCGCGTTGAAATCATTGCGAACGATCAGGGTAACCGGACGACGCCTTCTTATGTTGGTTTCACCGAAACCTGAGAGGCTCATCGGTGATGCTGCCAAGAATCAGGTGGCAATGAATCCGATTAATACTGTTTTCGGTAAGATCTGTTTTAAAACTGATGATCTTCTTTTCTTGAAAATGTTCTGTGTTTCAATGGATATTTTTGCAGATCTGATTTCTCACGTTGATTCTCGATGTCAGTGTATCTTTGTTGGATATGCTTAGTCTCTTACTGCGCGACCCGGATTGGTTTTAAAATTAATTTTTTGTGGTCGGCTGCCTCTTTATCTATTTTACGTTGATTATAGCTTTATTTGAGCTAAATTTCCATTGCTGAGTTCAAATATATACGATTAGACTTCATGATTTGTTGTAGGTTATATTTTGGGTAAAGTTCTTCCAGTAGTTTATGGTATTCGATTACCAACCTTGGTAAAGCCCTAGTTTTTCTTTGCCGAAACTAGATCCATTGTGTTGTAGATTTTTTCTAGCTCGTGTATGTATTGACGTGTTGATCTCACCCCAGTAATCTATTATTATGTTTTTAAATTAAATGGATACAAAGTACTTTATTCTGGTTACGATCACTTGTAGTTTGAACCTTAATGTTAGGAGCATTGGCCGGAGGATTGTGGTTGAATGAGTTGTTTGCAGATGGTGACAATATATGAATATTAAATTTAGGTTCTAAGTGGTTGTTTGTATTACAATAGCCTCATCAACCATTTCCATCCGATGCTTTTTGTTTCCCACCTTCTTAAGGACAGGTTATGTTGATATTTGCACTAAACTCTTTGGCCTTCTGTGTTTTATTCCATTTTACTGTGGTTTGTACTTTCAATCTTAATGTTGATTTTATGCACCTGCCAGCTTTAAAATAATGCTTTCTTTATGCTTGTTTAGATGATATTGTAATTGGTATTTTTTCACCGGGTTGTGTGTAATTGCTATTCTATTTTCTATTGTATAAGATATGTCAATTGAAGTTTCATTTTGATGCAATAAATGCTCTTGCTTTTCTTTTTTGCAGATGCAAAGAGGTTGATTGGCAGGAGATTTTCTGATGCTCCAGTGCAGAGTGACATCAAGTTGTGGCCCTTCAAGGTTGTCGCTGGACCAGGTGACAAGCCCATGATTGTTGTCAATTATAAGGGTGAAGATAAACAATTTGCTGCTGAGGAGATCTCTTCCATGGTTTTGATTAAGATGAGGGAAATTGCTGAGGCATACCTCGGTTCCACTGTTAAGAACGCTGTGGTCACTGTTCCGGCATACTTCAATGACTCTCAGCGTCAGGCAACAAAAGATGCTGGTGTGATTGCTGGTATCAATGTTTTGCGTATCATCAATGAGCCCACAGCTGCAGCTATTGCATATGGTCTTGACAAAAAGGCTACCAGTGTTGGAGAGAAGAATGTCTTGATTTTTGATCTTGGCGGTGGAACTTTTGATGTTTCTCTTCTTACCATTGAGGAGGGTATATTTGAGGTGAAAGCTACTGCTGGTGACACTCACCTTGGAGGTGAAGATTTTGATAACAGAATGGTGAATCACTTTGTCCAGGAATTCAAGAGGAAGAACAAGAAAGACATCAGTGGTAACCCACGAGCATTGAGAAGATTGAGAACTGCCTGTGAGAGAGCAAAGCGAACTCTCTCATCCACTGCACAAACCACAATTGAGATAGATTCTCTCTATGAGGGTATTGACTTCTACTCCACCATTACGCGAGCCAGATTTGAGGAGCTCAACATGGATTTGTTCAGGAAATGTATGGAACCGGTTGAAAAGTGTCTGAGAGATGCGAAGATGGACAAGAGCTCTATTCATGATGTTGTCCTTGTTGGTGGGTCGACTAGGATTCCTAAGGTCCAGCAGCTGCTGCAAGATTTCTTTAACGGCAAAGAACTTTGCAAGAGTATCAACCCCGACGAGGCTGTTGCCTATGGTGCCGCTGTTCAGGCTGCCATCTTGAGTGGTGAGGGTAATGAAAAGGTGCAGGATCTTCTGCTTCTTGATGTCACCCCTCTTTCCCTTGGCCTGGAAACTGCTGGAGGTGTCATGACTGTGTTGATCCCTAGAAATACCACCATCCCCACCAAGAAGGAACAGGTCTTCTCCACCTACTCGGACAACCAACCTGGAGTTCTGATCCAAGTTTTTGAAGGAGAGAGAACACGGACGAGGGACAATAATTTACTTGGTAAATTCGAGCTTTCAGGAATCCCCCCTGCACCCAGAGGAGTCCCACAGATCACTGTCTGCTTCGACATTGATGCCAATGGGATCTTGAATGTATCAGCCGAGGACAAAACAACAGGTCAAAAGAATAAGATTACCATCACCAACGACAAGGGTAGACTTTCCAAGGAAGAAATTGAAAAGATGGTTCAAGAAGCGGAGAAGTACAAGTCTGAAGACGAGGAACACAAAAAGAAGGTAGAAGCAAAGAATGCACTTGAGAACTATTCTTACAACATGAGGAACACCATTAAGGATGAGAAAATCGCCTCTAAGCTCCCTGCTGCTGATAAGAAGAAAATCGAGGATGCAATTGATTCAGCAATTCAGTGGCTGGAAAACAACCAACTTGCTGAAGCAGACGAGTTTGAGGACAAGATGAAGGAGCTGGAGGGCATCTGCAACCCTATAATTGCCAAGATGTATCAAGGTGCAGGTGGAGAGGCGCCTATGGATGATGATGATGGCCCTGCTCCTTCTGGCAGCAGCGGCCCAGGTCCTAAGATTGAGGAGGTTGACTAAACATTCTTGCTCATATGCCAACTTTGCATTATGAGAGGTTTTTTGCATCATTATTGTGGTTAATTTTTGGCGGAGACATTGTTTTTTTTCCTTCTAAAATCATTATGCTTTGTGGGAGAGCATCTATCCATGTTGTGCTCTTCTTGTGAACGCCTATTTGAACTATCAGTATCCGCCCTCGCCTAGTAGTATCACCTTTGAAATTGTCGTCAACATATCTTCTGGAGTATCTCAAATTTTCAGTTAGACAACACACTATGCAAATTTGAAATTTTCTTTTTGAGTTTTGGTATAATTGAATTTGGAGAGAGGTTTTAGTATTTGAAAACATCAATCGGTATCATTTTTAGAATTTGACGAATAGAAAATAGAAGAATTCTTTGGACAAAGGAAGCTATTTAAGTGCCGTGGTCAGAAAATGCTCAACTGGACTTGCAGGTTGCGGCAGTGCCGGCATTTTAAATTAAGTTGATAAAAAAAAAGTAAAAAAATATACTTTTGAAGTTATATTTCAAAAGGCAGAGTTCCTTCAAAAGTTTCGATAAAATGTGAAGCACGAAGTTGATTTTTGTGCATTTTCTTTGGACGAGTGGACATAAAAAATCTCCCTTTTTTTTGGTTGGTGCATGTGCTTTTCCGTGGACAATGAAGCTATTGACCGTATTAATCTTAATACATGATTTTTATCCATTAATTTCAAGAATTTGCTCTTACAAAAAGCTATCTAATTTTCTTTACCGGCCATAATCTCCGATACTAATCTTTCACATCGAGAAGATATAGATAATAAGATCAAATATTTGGTAATCCGTCATTATTTTAGCTCATTGTCGTGCTCATAAGTATATAATGTCTCACTCAAATCACATAGCATTGAGTCAAGCACAAAAGTTGCAACCAACAGTGGCGGAAAAATCCCACAAAAGAACAAGAAAATTCGAGTCAGCCTTCCACAGTTATTTTTAATCAGATTTGAAGGCTATTACAAATTTCACTTCCCAGCCTCTATATTCTTACAGTTGCTTCAACTAACTTCAATTGCTAACCAAGTGTTGTGGAAACACTGGCGCTAAAAATTTGGTCGTCTTAAGTAGACCCCATCCCAATAAAGTAGCAAAGGCCAATATCTCTTCAACTAATTGTGTGTGTAATAATTATCTATATAATATAAAACAATGAAAACATGATTTTTGAGATATTATATGATTTAAAAGATTTGAATTGTATCGTTATTATAAATTATAATTTTTTAGTAAAATGACAAACGTTCGTTCAGAAAGTAAGAACGAACGCATTTCATTTTTTTTTATCACAAATTCTCAACCCTTGATGTCAATATCATCAAAATTTGATGTTTGATATCTTATTACACCTCAGAAAATGTCAAACATTAGGGGGGTTCGTATGAAATGTATTTTTCTTTACTCATAACCAAATGAGAAGAAATTTCCACCCAATCAATATTGTAAAAATATTCTGAAGAAGAATTTGAGATTAGCAAGCGTGTGTGAAATAAATTTTATGCATCGAATTTATGTAGGTTTTATCTGGTAAAATATTATTATGTATATATCTGAGTTGATGCTTCTGCAAATAATAATTAGGAGTCACGAGACAATTGGAAATTCTAAGATATCATGTATTTCATTTATTTTGGAGAATAAAAAATTGGTTGGAAGAAAATATAATAAAATTTCGGAAACTTGAATATAAAATTTTCCCATCATCAATAAGTTTATAAAAATGGGTTTTTGGTGGACGTAGGCTGCCAAAGGGCAAGTGATAACTTTCCCTAGTTGACTTCCAACCTACTTATCCAAGAGATGAGATTTTTAATTGCAATTTCTTCGAAACATGTAAACAATTGCCCTCCACATGCCATTTATTAAAAACAAATAAATTATGATCAAGATTCAAAGTATCGTCTCATGCCAAATCAATATTGTAATGAAAGAGTAACTACTATCACTGACAAAGATAGATAATAATTCATGGCAAAAATTTGGGTGTAATGGTCTCATGAGTCGTATTTTGTGAGACATAATCTTATTTGAGTCATTCATGAAAAAATATTACTTTTTATGCTAAGAGAATTAATTTTTTATTGTTAATATCAGTAGGATTGACCAGTATCACATACAAAGATTCGTGAAACCGTCTCACAAGAGACCTACTCAATTATTTAAATTATGAAATTTACACAACAAAAATACGATGAAACATGAGACCCTTTGTGGAATTTACATGATCCAGTAATATCATTTGCAAAATAAATTATAAGTTCTTCGGAAAAGCAATTACATCAATATCTCAATAGATGCATATTACCAACACAACATATATTATTTGACAACGAAACACATGTCATAAAATGCATACTTTGTTTCATTCATTACAACATATCAAGACACAAACAAACTAGAGAACAATGAAACGCTTATCTACATTGAACTTCGAATGTGAGAAAACTTTAGTTCAACGTAAGACCATTAACCCCGTGGTGGGGACGGACACATACACGGACTTCGTGTTCTTCTGGTCCTTCTCGTGGTTTTGGTACCAATATTTCGAGAACTGTGCCTGGTCCATCATAGTATGCTTCTATATTAGCATCTTCAGGGATTCGAGTTGAGAGTGGAATTTCCCGAACAAATTCTCCTTGAGGGCAATGGTCTGGCGATATATCTGTAAGCTTGAAAGTCCGGTTTTGTCTCTTGATAAATGGTGTGAGAGACGTACTTGTACAAGATAACTTGATAATCCCATGAGTGTGAGTGTTCCTCCAAGAAACTTTCACCCTTTGAAGGTCTACAAAAGGCAAGCTTATTACAATCAAATAACCTTCTTTGTCTTCGTAAATTGTTTTCGCAGCCGTAACAGGTCCATATGCACTTCTCAAAACCCCACTAACTTCGTTTAGCCACTGTGGTTCATTTTGGTGAACCTCTAAATCAGGAACTCGACCACGAGCATTCACTGGTAAATAGCAATCATCATTGTTCCCGTTAGAGAAGAAATCTTTCTTCCTTTTGTTGCTACCGGGTGATAGATCCATAACTTCCGCACCGTTGTGGTTGGAGGGCTGAGTCGACAAATTTAGCAAAGATCCATTAAGCAACTTCTTCGAGTGAGAATGCGTATCAAGCTCTGTATTTGGGAGATTTCTCCACGTGCTATAACCACTAGCTTCAGGTGGGAGTGTTAAGTTGAGGTTCCTTCCAGTCAGTTCCGTCCATCTTTTCCAATCATCTTCACCAAGACTCGAAAGATTTGGGGATGAAACAACCTCAATGCCATGAATACACTGAGGATTAGAAAGTCCCCTGTAATGCTTCCGTTGCATTTTGTGAGACCGAACAAAACCTTTGTCAACGCTGAATGGAAAGAGACGCTCTCCTTGGCGAGAGTGCCCATTCATATAACTCCGGAGCTGCATCTTCCCTAGAGCATTCTCAGGCCGTTCCTTGAAAACCCACATGTACATATTCTCCATATCATGTTGAACCATGAATACATCGAGCTGGATATCAGATTTATTGAAGCCAGACACTCCATTACCATCAGTTTTTATTTTCGCCTTTGATTTCTCGATCAATACTGGCTTAAAGTAAAAGCTAAAGAAGAACCAAGCACCCCAGATGCTATCGACCCTTTTTGCGTATTTCTTGCCATTAACTTTGGGAACACTATCAGCCTCATAAACTTGAGTTCCGAGTCCAACATCAAGAATATCACAATGTTCAGGGCTTATCTCAGCGGAAAAGGGTAAATTAATATCAGGCGGAAGGGTTAAAGCAACTTGGCGATTCATCTCGAGGTCTAGCTCTTCGTGTGAGGACGAGGCACTTGAGTCCATGGACAAGAGGGTTGAAGGGTGATAATTCTCCATTGACAAACCTGTCAAAAGATTGTCTCCTATCTCACAAACCAGTCTTTTCTCAGAGGGCATCCTTTATTTAGGTGGATTTTTTTATGTTACCCCAATAACGACAATTTGGACAGAAATCAAATCTTCACAAACAACTTAAACATTTCAATCCCAGCTGCAAACTCCACCCCACATCAAGATCCTAATTTTATTCATTCCCAAAATAAAGAAACAGAACACTAATGATAATACAAGAGAAAGAACAAAACAAGAAACCCACCAAAAGCCAACAAAATTAAGATCTTAGCATCCAAAATAAACTAAGAAAAATCTAGATAAAGACCACATCCAACCCTAAGCCAATAACCTTTTCTAACCCTCCACACAAAGGTGGAAGACATTTCATCAAACAAATCATATCCATTAGTCTAAACCTGAAAATCCCAGAAAGGAAAGATACACAATATGTTCCTCCTCCTTCCTGCTCTATAAAAACTTATGCATAATTGACTTAATTAATGCCGATCCTATGTACTCACAGTCTGTAATAAAATTACCAATCAATGAAGCCGAGCCCCAAGAAGAGCACCAAATCAGATGGGATCTTGGACGAACACCTTTTGGGATAAGCCTCCACAACCAAGAACCCACGCACACTCGGGCACATTGAAGAATTAACGGAGCTCAAGATCCTCATCTTCAGATTAATTTCACTGTATGATAATATAGATCACCCCTTCAACACACCAAAAGACTCGAAATTTTTAGCAACCCCTTGAAGAATTTTTGTCGACAGAGACGTGGAAAGAGAGTGAGGCAGATATCAATGCTGTATGTTTGGCAACCTGGGATTCAAGAACGGGTCTCTGATTTATACGTGTGGTGGCGCTTCAGTGGGGAAAAAGAAGAAGCAGAATTCTCCTTTTATGCTGTAATAATTCATCCATTTTTTTTACTAAGAAGTTAATAAAAAGAATTCTAAAAGCTGGATTTATATACACGAAAATTTGTAGCAATTTATTAAAAAAAGTTTCAAAATTAGTTATCGAACTCATAACATAATCTGAAATTAAATTTTGTCCATAATTTGTATGGATGGATTAAATTTCAAAGACATGATATTAAAAATGGGTGGGTCTAATGTGAAACCATCTCACGGATCTTAATATGTGAGACTGTGTCAACCATATCCATATTCACAATAAAAAGTAATACTCTTAGCATAAAAAATAATACTTTTTCATAGATAACTTAAATAAGAGATCAGTCTCACAAATACGATCCGTGAGACTGTCTCACACAAGTTTTTGCCATTAAAAATTTTCAAACTCGTTAAAACCATGGAGAAGGATTTTTTTTAACCTTAAAGCCAGTGGATAAGAACATGAATTATATGAGAATCTAAATCTAGATTTATGCTCCAAATTATTGATTTGATGAAATCGAACTTTGTTCTTTTATTATTATTTTTTTGGCATGACTTTTTTGTAGTTTGATGGTGAAATAGTTCAAACTTTAATTTAAAATTTATATTGTCTTAATTAAATTTTTTACTAGATAATTCAAATGTAAAATGTCTCTCCTATATACTACACTATAATATAAAAACAATAGGGACATTTTGGAAGGAGACTTTCAATAATGCATTAATTTATTCAGTCCTTCGAAAGAGAATTGTTGGGATGGAGTTTAGTAAAGGCCGCTTACTTTACATGTGTTGGCGTTCGTGTTTGAAAGATCTGAAAAATCTTGTGGGACGATTTCACATATCAATTTTGTGAAATAATATTTTATTTGGCTCATTCATTAAAAAAATATTACTCAATAAATCTTGGAAGCTTAAATTGAACTACCAAAAATCAAAATTCATACAACTAATTCATATTATCAATAAATCAAAACAATCTAATATCTATATATTATCTCGATCAATTTGAATACCAGACATCGTCTACAAATTTTTGAATTTAAACGCGATCTCGGATATACGATTTCTTGATGCCAAACACGCCCTTGACGAAATCCAAAGTGGATTATTTATTGTGAATTTTAAACTAGCTAGTCGGATGATTGATGACATGAGGAGCATCGTTTGATGGTAGTACTTGCAAGTTAATGGGGCTTGGTCCACCAACAAAAAAAAGAAAGCATAACAAAGTAAATTATTGATTGAAACAAAATTAATTATAATATTTAAATCAATAAAGGCAAAAAAAAAAAGATCGAAGAATGTCACACGGTATGAAGATCCTTTTAAGTTTAAAGTACATTTTGACAGAAGGGATTTTTAAATCTCTCCAACAATAATGAAACATAAGATGTTTTGGGTTTTTTTTTTCCTTCTATCCTTCTATCTTCAAGAGTAGGTATCTTGTCAGACGATCTCATGAATCTTATTGTGAAGACGGGTCAACCCTACGATATTCACAATAAAAAATAATAATCTTAGATTAAGATCCGTGAGACGGTCTCACATGAGACCTACTCTAAAAAGTAATACTATTATCATAAAATGTAATATTTTTTCATGGATGATCCAAATAAGAGATATGTCTCACAAAATACGACTCGTGAGACCGTCTCACACAAGTTTTTGTCATCTTTCATAGCCTCACAAAAAAAAATTTGTGATCAAATTTCTCGAATTCCTTCGTCTCATATAATAAAATAATAATAATTGGATCCTCCTGATAAAGAAGAAGTTACTGGTAAAATATGAGAGATACACACGATCGAACGGTTTTTGAGGTAATAGGATCACGAACTTCATTATGCGTATTTTACGATTCTAAATTTCAAAAGATTTAGCAACTTGATCTTCATCTAGTCAATGTCCGAATTCCCACACTAAATTAATAAATGGAATTTATAAACTTTTTCCAATTCTTGCTTGTGCAACAACACATTATAACAAACAATTAATTATTTTATATCGTTTGAGGACAAAAGCTTTGTGTTTTTTGAATTGGGAATCCATTAGATCTCTTGCGTGAGTCCAACCGTTCTTCCATACCCAATTAGCATAACTCATGCATGGTATTAATCCAATAATACGAGGTTATTTGGCCACTTTAAAACATCTCCGTACAAAGTTTAGTACATTAGTCTAACGAGCAGGTCTCTTGTGAGACGGTCTCACGAATCTTTATCTGTGATACAGGTCAACCTTACCGATATTCGCAATAAAAAGTAATACTATTAACATAAAAAAGTAATACTTTTCATAGATGACCCAAATAAAAACATATCTCACAAAATACGACCAATGAGATTGTTTAGTCCAATTTGGTGGATCTATAGATTAATTGTGTTAAAATATTCGAGGCCAGAGTGTTACTCCGAGTATAACATAGACTCAAATAGATAATGAGACGTGTTTCATCGTTTATATCATAAATTCAGCCAAACCATATGTTATTATGTCTTTGTGTATTAATTTCGAATTGATATTGTTCATTAACGTTAATTAAGTTAATTTTGACGTCCCATTTTCTTTGAATAATTGCTTTTATCATGTCTCACGCGCTTCGAAATATCTTTTAATTTACTCTCGTTAATAAATTACGTTATCTCATCAATCATGTCCAACCCAATTCATTTTCTAGTTTATAATTCCATAAAAAAATTTATTAGTTGATATTAATAATTTTGTGATTAATGAGTGCGTACGCACGTAGTGATCAACATCAAGTTATTTGTTTGGGGTTGAAATTAACATAATTGCCTAATCCAAGCCCGACTTCTCGATATTTCTGGACAGTTGGTGCTATGATAGGTAAAGAGCCCCGAGCTCTTCATGAGCCGAGAATAAAATATAGAGAGATAACACGGCCGAGCCGCCGAGCCAGATCGGTCGTGCGCCGAGTTTGCATGATAGGTAGGTAGATATTTGTATGTTTTGTGCGGTTATGGTGCTGAGCAGAAATGTAAAACCTTTTCTACTGTAGATATTCTATGCACGAAAAAAAGCTAGAAACTTTGGATCTTGACCTATAAGCATATTTCAACATATGACAAATATTATTATTCTCTTTCGGTCGCGAGCATCGGAGGAGTTTCATCGAGAACAATTTCGACACCTTCTAACGTGATTTCTTGTTTGTACTCAGACTTTTGTTGCTAGACGATCACAAAAATCCAAGAAATTTTGGAAAGGGAGAATTTATTTTGCAGCATCATTTATATATAAATTTTGACACCCTGTAGCTATTTGTAAATCCTGGAAAAGAATAAAGTTAAAATAATTAATTTATATGTTGACAATTACACGCATTGCTGTCTATTGCATATTATATATAATACAAAAAAATATGAAAGACGTATTTCAAATAATTTTAAATAGTAAAATAATCCAAACATCTTAATATTATAATAAGTACTTCTCAAAATAGTTAATTGTGATAGCTACACTAAATGATACGACTATTACTCACATTATACTAATTCAAAATCGTACTATATTGGCTAAAAAAAATTCAAAGATATTGGGGTGTAATGATTATACCTATATAGTAAAATAATTGAAAAGTGATGTTTGTTTTGCTACGTGGTTTAAAAGATATGAGTGCATCGTTACTACTAACTAAAATTATTGGTAAAGTTGCAAGCATTCGTTCCTACATTTTTTATCCTACAATTCTCATTGATTGTAAGGAGTACTGCAAGTATTGAGAGGGAGATTGTTGGGGTGCGATAATTGTTCCTACTTTGTAGAACAATCAAAATATGATGCTTGTATTGCTATATAGTTTAAAGGATTTGAATTGCATCATTATCACTAACTATAATTTTAGGTAAAATGACAAACGTTCGATCCTACTCAAAACAAATGAGAAAAAGACATGTACTAATGGAGAGAACACCAAAACGCCCTTTATTTTTCCGACATTTTCCCTCTAGCTTGGTTATATATATTTTTCGTTTCTGCTGGCAAAAAAAATCAAAATCTTCAAAAATTGAAAGATAATTAATCGAAATAGAAATTTGACAATATATTAAATCAAAATCGCGAAGAGACATATCGTATATATAGTTGTCACCTTGGATTAATATTAGCAAGCTGATCAAATAATAATATCTATACATACACATGCGTCGATGCCAATGAAGTGACAACAACTCAATGCTAGATGTAAGATATGTTAAGATTGGAACTTGGACCTAACTCAACCCCAAAAGCTAGCTCAAGGGGGGAGGATTGTCCAAGCCCATATATACAACTTTCAGTTTATTTATCCAACCGATGTGAGACAATTAACACACCCCTTTCACGCTCAGAAATGAACATCTGTAGCGTGGAGTTTATAAATGACCCAATTATGGGCAGAATGAGTGACCTAATTATAGACAGTCCAACACATAATGACGGAACCCGAGCTCTAATAACATGTTAAAATTGGAACTTGGACCTAACTCAACCCCAAAAACTAGCTAAAGGACGGAGGATTCTCTAAGCCCATATATACAACTTTCGGTTTATTTATCCAACTGATGTGAGACAATTAACAAGAAAGAATAACTAAATTAATATCGAGTTGAATTTTGAGATAGTCTGATGCAAAATCCAAAACAAGAGTAGATTAATTCCAAATTTATGTTCACAGTGTCCTTTTCATGTGAGTGACTCCAAATATACGTTCGCATAAAGTATTTTCCTTGGACGTGCCGTAACGCCACACCATAATATCACATGCATTATAAATATAAATATATCCTCCATAAAAGAATGAACTAAAAACAAACTACATACCATAGCCATCTTAGAATGAACCCATTGTTCCTGGGGCTTTTCGGGATCATGGCGGGTTCCGTAGTCGTAGCAATTTGCCATTGCTTATTCGTGCTAAGCAATGGGACCCTAGCTCTACGTTTGAATCAACCAACGACTATTCCCACGAATCATAGGGAAGATAATCTCGAGAACGGTCGAGAAAACACGTCGACCGCTAAAAATATGGACGAACTAACATTACAAGTGATTGTCACGTCCGAGTTTTCGAGAGAGTGCAAGGAAGATTTGTGCGTGGTGTGTTTGGGCGGATTCATGGAAGGCCAAGGGGTACGAGTGTTGCCCGAATGCTCTCACGCGTTTCATGCGAGTTGTATCGATAGGTGGGTCGACAGTCACCCGAGTTGCCCTCTCTGTCGGGCCGATTTGGTCCCGTGATCACACATTCACGTACGCTTGCAATTTCTATATACCGAGTTAATTCATCTGGCGTTGTTTATGTTATTTGGTTGAGGGTTCTTGATTGATCGGCGAAAACTTGTTCACGTTTGGTGGATTTATATAATGATGTGAAACATTTATTTATTTTTGTTACCATTGCTGTAAGTTTTTTCATTTTACTAGTTGTTAAGCCAAAATGTACATAGGAGTAGTATAGCTCTTGTTAAAAATTAAATACACAATTTTCATTGAAATTTTGCAACCATAAAGTTGTATTTGGATGGATTTGGAGATAAGAATTTCAAATTCATAATAATAAATTAATTCCTCACTTGTTTGGGTGCACTTGAAATCTTTGGATTCAAATTCCATTTCTTTTCGTTTTTAGTTGCCAATTTATTAACTAATGAAATACATTTCAAATTCCCACAAAATGTAGTCGTTTGAAATCTTTCCCTAGATCGTTTTCTCAAATTCAAATTATTCACTACAAATAAAAATTTATTAAAAAATCGTTATTTCTAAATCCATCAATCCACATGTAGCATTAGTTATTCAGTCGATCGATAAATTTCCATCGAAAACCTCTGAATTTGGTAAGACTGCGTTGAGATAAAACTAATTCGCATTTGGGCCAAAGGAGGCCCGAATGTGAATTCCTAGCCTGCAGAAGTGAAGTATATATGCATTTTTGGGCCATTAATATAGGACCTATGATTATTAGTTCACCAATTCTGAAAAACAAATTAAGAAAAGAATCTTAAAAAAAATAATTTAAAAAGAGAGGAAGGAATTGGAATAGAAAAAATTGATATTTATTGGTAAAAATGAATTTTTCCCCCCATGATATCGGAAGACAAAGAATGAGCCATCGCGATTTGGATGTATTCAACTTGAAATCTTGGAATTAGAATCATGAGCGCACGGATAATAGGTTTAGGCATAGTTTGGTACACATGATAGGATAAACATGTGATATATAATATAAGGATAAGTTAAGGATAAATAAGATGTGGGCTATTAAATTTAATGTTTGGTATGATTTTAATAAGAGTGATTAAATTTATATATTAGATTGTAATGACAAAATTGACCTTATCATAATAAATTTTATAATTTCAAAGTTGTTGATTGAGTTCATATTTTTTATCTGTTCGTGTGCCGATAGTACTTGCATGATTTATTTATTTTTAACTAATTTTATATATTATATAATATGATAATTGAGCCCTTGATTTTTTAAGTCAAGTCAAATATCAATTTTTAAGGTTAATCGAGTGATAATAATAATTTTATTGAGATTTATAAAAAATTATTTATATAATTATCTCGAATTCATTTATATAATTATCATATTATATAATATATAAAAATAAATAAAATATTTATTTGATTTTAATTTATACCTACTAGCATAGATTTATAAAAAATCATTTATAAATTGAAGGTAATTAAGTCATTTGTAGTGTATTTTATCATTATATTAAAATTATCACACATTTTATATATTAGGGATATTTTATCATTCTAAAAAATTATTTATCAAGTGCCCATGATATTATCATGAGCTTTTTAAAAAGGTACCAAACATGGGATAAGGAGGATTATTTATCAATCCCTCTCTTATCCCATGTACCAAACTATGCCTAAATGTATAGTACAATTGTTGAATTTTCGATTCATATTTATCGATATATCTAACAATTGTTTGAATACTAAATATTCAACATTAACACTCGAAAATTGTAAATTAATGTACCTCGAGGGGTGTTCTAGTTTGTAGAGTATGTGTACTTGTGACTAATTGGTCACGAATTCTATTTCCTACCAATATCTTCTTGACAAGTTTTGTGTGATTTACCTGGTTGACGTGGTTTACAAGTTATTGCGTTTAGCCCGAGAGTTCATCCAATGCGCACATATACGAGTAACTGCAGGTTACTCGTTTAGAAAAAATGTTGAAAATGTATTGCCACATGCAGAAACAAGAGCCCAAAAAAGTTTCATTCGGTTGGCATCAAGTAGTTTATATTTTAAGATGAAAATTGGGAACTACATGTAGTGCAAACTGGTTATGAATCAGAAATTAGCTAGAAGTGATATTTGATGTTTAGGTCATGATTTCGAGATCAAATTTTGATCATCAGCCGACCAAAAACCTTTTAAGTTAATTTCTAGAATGAATTTTGCTATTTTCCTCACTAAATATACATATATATATGACACACACAGATCGAGATATACATGATTTGTTGCTATATTTATATATATAAACAAAAAAAAATGCTACAAAAACCACTACTTTTTCCATGCAATACTGCGACCAGAACAGAAGCTTAAAGACTAAGTAATAAAGCTAAAAAAAACATCACAGTACTCTCGAAACCCTAAAAGCAATAAAACGAAACTAGCTAGACATAGTGAAAACAATTTAGTGGTTGCTGTTTGTGTGTATATATATGCATAAAGCCCTCTACTTTATTTTGGCTCCTATTATATTCTCATTCTTCTTTTTATATTCTTTCTCCTTTTTTATTTTCTCTCTGGCCTGGCCTCTAGTTGATGTGATTCTCCACTACCTCTCCAAAAAACCAAATAACCTTTACAAAAGAGAAAGAATTAAAGCTCAAGAACAATGGTTTTTTCTTCCATTCCTGCTTATCTTGATCCTTCCAACTGGCAGCAGGTAGGTTATTAATTGAGGGGTTTTTTTTAAAGAATTTTTATCTTTATTTTTCTGTGTGATATATGTATTATTATCTTTATCATATGCTTTAATTTTGCAAAAGTAAAGAATTTAAAAGATAAATATCCCGATCCCTTTTTGTTAATCTGTATTTTTTTCATCTTATACCTGTGGTCTCTTTAATTTCTTGATGAATATACCTTCTTTTTCTTGATTTTTGTTTTCAGCAGCAAAGTAATCAGCAGCTAATTGGAAACAGCAGCGGTTCAAACCCTTCTCTGATCCCACCACTACAACAACCGCCGGTAACTTCTCCTCAGCCGCCTCTTCAGCCACATGGAGGTGGGGGAGCTGGTTCAATCCGCCCTGGGTCCATGTCGGAACGGGCTCGGATCGCTAACATGCCGATGCCTGAAACAGCTCTCAAGTGCCCTCGTTGCGAATCTACGAACACAAAGTTTTGTTATTTCAACAACTACAGTCTCTCTCAACCACGCCACTTTTGCAAGACTTGCAGAAGGTACTGGACCAGAGGCGGCGCGCTGAGAAATGTTCCAGTTGGTGGCGGTTGCCGGAGGAACAAAAGAAGCAAATCAAACAGCTCGAAGTCTCCGGCTAGCGGTGATAGGCAACCCATCGGAAGTTCTACGAGCAGTATCTCCAACATTAATGGGGGACAAAGTAACATACTAGGCCTCACACCTCAAATTCTTCCCCCGCTTCGATTCATGTCTCCTCTAAGTCAATTCACCGATAACTTTAGCAACGAAATGGCGTTAAATTACAGTGGAATATCTTCGCCAATGGTTAGTACTGCAAGTGATCATCAGATGAACTTTCCTACGGGGGTTAGCAGCTATCTTGGTGGTGGTGGGGTGGCTTCTCTCTTCTCCAGCGGTAGCGGCGAGCCATGGCGACTGCATCAAGTGCAGCAGTTCCCTTTCTTGGGCGGTGGTTTAGACCCATCTCCAGCAGGGATGTTCCAGTTTCAAGGCGTGGAGTCGGGATTAGTTGGCGGTGAAACCAGTCATATTGATCATTTGAGACCTAAGATTTCTAGTTCAATGATTAGTCAAGTTTCAACATCTATGAAAATGGAAGGAAACCCTGAGCTTAATTTATCAAGGCAATTCTTGGGAGAAACTATACAAGGAAATAATGGTAATTGGAGCAGTCCTGCTGCTGCTGCTCCTCCTGCTGCATGGACTGATCTTTCAACTTTTAGCTCTTCTTCCACAAATACTCCTTTGTGAATATTTGAAGTATGTTCCGATTAGTGTGCGAATTTAGTTTCGTTTAAAGCTTTGATCTGGCTCAAGAGATGATCATGGTGGAAGAAAATTGAAGGTTGGTTCAAGAAAATTTCATATAATTTTCTATCGAAAGATCGAGGACCGGAAAACCCTGGATTTGGTAGGTTGATTACTTCTCATTTTTATCTTAATTTGTGTGTTGTGTGTGTGATCTCTCGTAGCCTTGTATGTTTAATTAGACATCGTTGAAATCTAATGTTTTTCCCAGAAATTTGATGCTAATTCGAATATCATATTCAATCCAGTTTGATATCTACAGAATAATCAGTCTTAATTATTTACAGAATCGGATAATTTTCATCTGTCATCAATAAGATTATCTCTTGAAAAAAAATTAAGTTTGTGCAACTCTTTTTGCATGCATGCGATCAAGATACAAGCTAGGTGATTATCGTGGCAATAGAATTCAACAGTACGTTTTATTTTATTTTTTGCTAGCTAACAAGATAAAATAATTTTTCATCACTTTTAAGCCTTTGTAGGAGGTAGATTATTTAATGCTAATTAATTACCAATATTAATGTAATGTATGTTATCGATATAACTCGATGTTCTATAATCTTCATACAATGTAGATGTTAGTGGTCTTAAATTTTTCTATCAAAAAATTGAAGGAACTATGTGAAATATGGTTTTCGCGTAATCGACGTCGCGAAAAAAAAAACGAAGCAAAATTCTATTGTTGTTATCGATAATGAATTCTAATTACTGTCATACATCATAATCAACGATGATTCATTGCTCATGATAAAGCAGTTAAAAAAAATATTTGGATCTTGATTTCATTTTATTCATCTATACTATATCTACACTATCTATACTATATTATTAAGTGTGAAGACATTATAATAACTACCTAGAGATGACACCAACTTTTTTTTTCTCATTTTACCCTTATATGATACTAATATTGCACTTTTATTTTTTGTTTTTTTTTTAAATTTCAACACACACTTTTATTTTTATTTTTTTTATTTCAACCATTCAAATATCAATTTAGTCTCTCTATAATTTGTCAAATTTCACTTTAGTCCATCGATAATGATAAAAAAGATTGTAGTGTGCAGAGTAACTAGTAGTAATAATGGGTAAAGATCAGTTCAAGATTAAACACTATGAATATACAGGTGCTTGATTCATTTGTACATAAATACTTCATATATTTGATGTGTAAATGTTGCAACAACCTCTATATTTAATTACCATTCTTAAGTCATGCAAATTCCCTTTCATGCCAAACTGAAATTATAATTTTATTGGGTAAGTAATTAATGATATGGCACTAGACATAGACATTACGAAAATCGGATTAAATGGAAAAAAAAAATCTATATAGACAAATTTATATAAGACTAATTTTAAAAAATTCATATATATATATAAATATAATCCTACTCCTACATATATAGTTGATCTTACATGTGTTTTAATTTTTTTTTACATATATATAGTTGATTTTACATGTGTTTTAAATTACTTTATGCCAAACTTATAATATCAAGTATATTGGTCAAAAAGAAATTAAATATATATTCTCCATGTTAGCTTTGGATTCCCAATTATTACCTAACGAAGGTAACATACATGCATGGCAATCAGCAGTACAATCCAAACTATTCACTTTTGCACAATTCTGGAAAATGTTCAGAAAATCTACCTAGACTTACGTACTTTAGTCGCAGGCCACTTTCCAAAGAAAACTTCACTAATAATATATGTGCTCTAATTTTTACAATGATTTGTCAATAATGTGTAACAAGAATGGGAGTTGTCTCTCGATTGTAATGATATATTGTTCCAATTTTTTGACGTTATAACAAAAGTAGTCTGTGTGGATTTGACAAGATCCTCAAAAGACTCGAAAATTTCATGATGTCCCACTCAATTTATAATTTGATGCAAAATTCAACAATTCCCCCATTCCGAAACCCAAAAAAGTGTTTGGAAATTGGAGCGAAAGAGGGAATTTTCGATTTTTGTTCCCCATGAATCACGTAACGAATTACGAACACGAAAATCTAAAAATGAATCAGGATTTGCATCTCCAAATCTTTAGTGTGTGCATGTGAATTTGCATATATATAATATAATTTCAGCTTCCTGCCCTACACTTTTACCATAAGTTTTTTACCATGAGAGTGTGAAAGAATAGACCAAGTAAAACCCAGATTTTACTCAAACCCAACATTCAATTATTGACGAGTATATACCGTCAAGTATTTTCTTGTAGTATATATATTATAAATCGAAATGCTCGTGATCATCGAACCCGAAAAAATAATCCTTAACCAAAGCTTGAGGAGTACTACCAATCACCGGATTTATAAACCGAAATGAAGTTAAAATAGAAAATTAAAGTCGAATGCAAAACAGCAAGTTGAAGCATGAAAATGCGTACTGGGCTCAGTACAATAGATCAGTGGAAATCCTCATCTTCATGGCCAGCAGGAATCTTTAGTATTTCACTTTTGTTAAAATCAAGGCTGCGATTGCTATGCTTACCAACAACGAATAAAGTTGTTATTCTCCAGATAAAGCTACACACCCCCACCTCACCCCCATGCATGCTACCCCACCCCTCCTAGTCCTTCTCATACATACATACATACATACATACATACATACATACATACATATATATATATATATATATATATATATATATATAAATATATATATATATATATATATATATATATATATATATATATATATATATATATATTATATTCTACTCCTGTGCTAATAGAACGTTGGAATGTTTGGCTCAGAAATTCAAGGTTGATCAGTTTCTATTGATACAGATTTCGAAAAACACCCAAAAGAAAATAAAAACCATGCATGCTTATTTTCTCTCTTAGCAGCTAATTATGCTTAGTTTTATTAATATTCATCTTTTGTGTGTGTGTATATATTTAATCCTGTACGTACGTATATACACTGGAAAAGATATATAATTACGTACAGAGAGCTAGGTAGCATAATTAATAGCAAATAATAAAAATAGATCTGAGTATGTGAAGTGGAAAGGTCATTAGATTCCATGTAGGTCGTTGTCGTCCTCGCGTTGCCCTCAATCACACAATATAACATGTTACGTGTCCGCAGAATCTGATACTCTCGTTTTTACATCTAGTTTATGTCATTATTATTAATAAAAAATTTGTTCATAGATATTGTCCAACATATATATATATATATATATCAGTTTTGATATCCTACACCTACCGTGCACACCTATGTGAGCATCGATGATGTGTCACTCACCTATTGGATGTGATGAAATATAGAAAAATTGCGCATCTAATGGGTGAGTGACACCTCATCGATGCTCACAAAGATGTGCACGGTAGGTATGCAGGATATATATATATATATATATATATATATATATATATAGATATATATATGTATATGTATATGTATAATAGAGGTAAAAAGGATTTTGCACATAAAGAGAGGAGTAGGTCTACCGAGACGGTCTCGAGTTTTAGTGGAAAGAGAGAGGGACCAACTTCTAGCTAGCTAGGGCTTTCATGTTTCGAAATTTATCCAAAGGTCGATATATAATTGAAAAAATATATTCATACTTTTTATTCCCAAAACACATTTAATTATCGACCAAGCTAGTTTCATTCAGACTTTTTTTGTGTACTTCTCTAAGTTTGGTACTGCCTAATTATAATTATATACTACAAAAAAAGGGTCATTAGCGACGGATTTTTCGTTGCTAAACCGTTTTAAGGATAAATAATCTATCTATATACAAGTAAATGTATCAATATATATACATCAACAGTTAAGAAACAAAACTGATGAAAAAAAAATTGAAATGGTACCAAATAAACTTCAAACCACGAAGACTTTGTTCCAAAACTTGTAGATATGCGTATAAAACATGAATAAAAATGTTAATCTACAAAAAAATACGTTTGGAAGATGAAAAACAGCGAAAAACATTACCCACGAGAGAAACTCGCCAACTGAGTTGATAAAAATGAAGGTTTCTATGCGTTTATATAAATAATTAAATGGCAACATTTTTTGAAATATCGTCACTAAATTTAATTCGGTTTTCAAATTTTGATAAGCGACAAAATCAATGCTCATAATTTCATTTAGATCCATAGATATCATAACTCGGTAAACTCTCCAAAAAATTTATAATTAGATCATATTCTCACATTAATTTGTTTCTTTACCAAACAAATATTATAGTTCTTTGAACATTTTATCGAGTAACTATTGATTTGAGTGTTTGAGTGTTTCCATAGAGCATCCCGACATCATTTATTTTGCTTTGTAATGTAAGTAACATCCCAAAAGTTAACTCTTTGGGCTTTGTCCGAGAATTACACGACCACTCCGATTTTCACAAATTACCTTAAATTTCTCTAATCAGGTCATATCTATTTTTGGCTACAACAATAATATAGATATTATTTGTGAATTCTTGTATTAATAATCACATATATGCCATCAATTATAACTCGTCAAAATTTCAAATGAGAAGATCTTACTATTTATTAAGTTTGAGCATAATAAAACAAACTATTTGGTGTCATCGTCTATTTTAGCTTCTTCTTTGTTTCAATTTATCATTTCAAAATTACAGTTTAATCGTCATTTAAATATAATCAATTCAAATTGAAATATGTAATCATTCCAAAATGCACTATGATCATTCATTCATTTTTACAATTAAGATTAAAATGTTAATATATTTGAATAAAAACCAAATTAATTATAAAAAGGGTATACACACACAAAACATATATATTCATAAGCACATATTACTAGCATGAAGCCAAGAACGATGACGTCAACATCCACCCACTTTTATTAATTTTTTTATCCATGGGTTTGTCTTACATATCTTAGTATTTTTACTAGCAATTAAAAAAATATGAATAAAAATTATTTTGTACATAAATTATTGATAAATTGTCAATTTAGTAAAAAAACATTTTGTTAACCACGTTCCATTTAATATATAAAATTTATATATTAAGGGGTGTATGATATATATATATATATATATATATATATATATATATATATATATATATATATATATATATATATATATATATATATATATATATATATATATATATATATATATATATATATATATATACTATGAACGAAAAAGAAATATAAATAATATTTTCCATGTTATAATTAAATGAATCGTATTTTATTTTATCAAGGCTCCACAAACTAAATAGCTAGGCTGAAAAATGCACCTTCCAATTCAGAGTATCAAAAATGGGACACCCAATAACAAAGATTTATCTTTCACAATCTGTCCCCGCTCTCACTTTATACTGGCAGAAAACGTAAATTTGTCCTTGTCAAAATAATAAATAAGAAGGTAGAGCAATAATCTCATTAGTTTGATTTATCAATTCAATATTTGTTCGGATGAATATGTCACACATGATTTGTTTAGTACAACAATATGATTTGAATGCTACCGTGTTAACTCGATAGTTTATCTATTACACACAGAAAGACGATGGTTATATAGTTTCCATCATCATGAAATAAATGTAATTGCGTGATACTAGCAAATTTTAGATTTCAAAATTTACTATCAAATTTAATTAGATCATGATCGGAATATAGATGATAAATTTTTAATAACTTTAAATAGAAGAATTTTAAATTAATTCGGTCTCAATTTTTTAAAATATTATGTAAATAAAATAAAATAGTTCAAGGGGATTGGGTTAAATAAATAAATGGGACCGAGTTTTTTTTTTTAAGCGAATTGACCGATGTTTAAGTTTAAAGTGACGGGGACCGTCTTCTTCTATTCCTCGTGGAGTGTGGTGTTTATCAATTGGACAAAAGTTGTTTCATTATATTATTTTATTATTTTGTAGGAGAAAAATATATATTAATATTTTTTTAAAAAAAATAAGGGCCCAATACAACAAATCATAATGATCATAAATCAGTTCCTCAAAAAATAATAATAATAATTTAGTTGTTGATAATGGCAAAAACATCATGGATTCCTTACTCATTAAGTCCGAAAAATATTCTTTGTCGTGAGAAGCCAATATCTTTCTAGGTTTTTTTTTTTCTTTTGCAACATTATTAACTTTTCATTGTTGGCTTGTTTCCAAGATGTCATAATCCTTTGATTTTGATTTAGAGAGGGCACGATTAACATATCGGAGAAATTAAGCCTCGTTCATTCACAGACTTGGTGCACGAGCCGCACACGAATAATCTGATACTACGGTGTGAATCGAGTCGACAGTTTTATAGGTTCGAGGTTAATTTCTTACTCTTAGTCTTTTTTCTCCTTAGAGTCATAAGATAACAAGACATCATGTTAGATATTGTTGACATGACATCGGATATTGTTAATGGTTGTCACACTAAAATATCTCAAATTTACTGGAATGAAGTTGCGATTTAACTAATTTAGGGATCAAAACCCAGAATAACTTAATTTAAGGGATAGTTTTTGAAATTTTTGCTCTAGTAAGATAGATTAACCTTTTAGTAATATATTTAGAAGAAAAAAAATTTCTATAAAGGTCTCCAGAACAATCTCACATATCAATTTATAAGACGGATCTCTATCCAACCTGATTTTTGAAAAAATTATTAATTATTATGTTAAAAGTAAGAATTGCGTTGACCCATATCACATAAATAGATCCGTAAAACCGTCGTATCTCAATTAAATTATGGTTTTATCCCAAATGAGCATAAAAATATTATCTAAACTGATAATATTAACTCGACTACGAATATAAGATGGGTATATGAATAGTTACATATAAATTAGTACGAATAGTTCAAGTTCGAATGGGTCTGCGGGCCTTGCAGTCTTAAGCAGATTGGGTTACGAAGGCCATGCTTCCAGTGGGCCGAGTCGAGTCTTTAACCCATTAGTTGGACAGCGATTAAAATGAAGTGGGTTTTATTTAAAGTTTCTATGGCAACTCGAGCAGTTAATAGTAATCCTTCAAATAAATTTTGGGACAATTAATCAATTAACCATGCTCTTGATCAATGAGTACAACTGACTAGGGAGGCAAGAGCATCAAGTCACTCGCGAATAGTTCACGAATGTCTCGATTAAAGTTGATTCGTACTCGATGCAACTCAAGCATCATTTTAAAATGTACTACTCGAATACGAACATTATGTAATTACTATTCTAAATATTATTTGCATGATCGAGTTTCAGTTTAAGCCACTCTGAAGCATATGAATCAGGCTTAGTTTGGAGTGCTCATATTACAAAACAAAAATCGTTGTACCTTAAGATACATTTGTCATATATATCATCACCGTGTGTGAGGCAAAAATCATCTTAAAAACATAGTGTGGAGCTCTAGCCTCGATTTTACCTGATGTTACAGTTTTGTCTCAAAGTTTGTTGCAACCAAAAATGCGTCAACTTTGAGCTGATATCATTTTGCATCTAGTATAAACCGATAATTTTAATATAAATTTGTAAAACCAACATACGTTCGATCATATTATTGATATTATCATAATCAATGTAATAGATAGTGAGATTGAAAAATAGTAATTGAATTGTTATATATTTTTAAAAAATTAGATTATTTTATTAATATCACGTTGATATGATAATTATTGTTAAAGATCAAGTGCTTTCATTCTATTTTTTCTCTAACTTCTCTCCACTTTATCTTAAAGCTCACATATTGTTTTTTTTCTCTTTTATAGTTTTTGTTTATTTATTTGTTTGTTGCTAGTTTAAATAATGGATGGATAGGATAAAAGAGTTGCTAGTTTAAATAATGGATGGATAGGATAAAAGAGATTCCTATTCACGTCGAATGGAGGAGGTTAATTAATACCCCAATTAAAATTTAACTTTTCCAAAAAGATTTATATTATATTTTAAAATATTAATCCTCACAAATGTGAAGCCAAATATGTACCAAATAAAAAATAAAACCACAATCATACATTTCCGTACAACCAACCAAATTCCTCGCACAAACTTTTTTTTTTTTTTTAAGACAAGTAGGTCCAAGAAACCAACACTCCATGTGCATACTTGACACAGGAATAAAATACTTTAACTTGACAGGCCAGCACCGAAAAGTTAATATTTGTGTGAGAGGATTTTATATATCGTATTTTGTGAGACATATTCTTATTTGGATCATCTATGAAAAATGTTATTTTTTATGTTAAGAGTATTATTTTTTATTATGAATATCGGTAGAGTCGTCTTACAGATAAAGATTCAGAGACCGTATCATAAGAACCTAAAATTATTTTTAGATTTTGAAGTATTTTGATATTATATTTATTTTATATAATTTATATAAAATAATTAAGAGAGGGTCGATCGAAGTTATCCCATATCTATCCTCGTCATGACAGGCAATCACACCTTGCAAAGCTCCTTCCTTAAACAACGAGCATCTGACTGGTTGAGTATGTCTATGCTAATTTTTTTTAAAGGTTTACATTTTAATATAATATATCGAAATTTAAAATTGTTTTCTGTTGATGTATCGTAAGATTTTGTTATTATCTAGTAAGATTTTAATATCATATCGTGAGCTTTTGTATTATATTTTTATCATGATATTTTAATAAATGAAATTATTTCATTGAATTTTTTGTGTCATAAAAATTGTTGTACAAATTTGAATATACATTATCATTACTCAAAAACATATTCGCTATTCCTAGAAAAAAAAGTTATAAAAAAAAAAAGACAAGAAACCCCATGTTTAACATTAATAATATTTTCAGTACAAATTTCTGAATATGAAATAAATTGGAAAAAAATATGTTTCTCTAATTTTTAAACAGAGAGTTTAAAAAAAATATTGTTTTACAGAGATTTCCATGTTCTTTCATATGATTAAATTAAGTACTATGTTTATCCATTGATGTTGATATAGATATTTGGATCGATACAATTATTGATGTTAAAGTCAATAATATGACAAAAACCCCATCATTTTCAGCACGGTTTATGTTCTATAAATTAATTTTGGATATTAAAAGTCGCAAATAATTGTCAATCAGGAAATTGTTATTTAGTAAAGTTCCTTTCCGATACTAATTTTTCCTTCGAATATACTAAAGAGCAAGTATCTTGTAAGACGATCTCACGAATATTTATCTGTGAGACGGGTCAATCCTACCGATATTCACAATAAAAAGTAATACTCTTAGCTTAAAAAGTAATACGACTCATGAGAACGTCCCAGACAAATTTTTGCATATACTAAATTAAATAATGTTTATGTTGATATTATCTATGATAATTATAAATATTATGCATGCTTTGGATAAAGCCGTTGATCTTTCTCGTTAATTTATGTGGAAATCATTTTATCAAATTAGAGTCGGTTAATATAAAATAATGTTTGTCTACGACATGGTAATAACTAATAATTATATTATATATTAATGGAAAATTTATTTATTCTGAACATTGCACTGGACGATAATGTGTCGACAATGTATATTGAGATTATTTAAGTAATTAAATAGGATATGTAATAGTTATAGATAAATAATGCTATGTCTGATTAATTTGAATGATTAATATGGAGACTGATATAATAATTAATTGAAAATTTATGTTTTTATCCTCTGACAATTATAAACAAATAATACTTGGTTTGGCTTTGAAAAAAATGTTGAGATTCTTTTTAAATTATTATTTTTATTAAAATTTAATTTATCAATTATTTAGTATCAACTTTTTAATATTGTTACACTCATCCTTATTTAAATAATATCAAATTAATTTGATATTATAATTATAATTTATTATTTTTTAAAATATTATTTATATTTTTTTTACCAACCACATTTACCCTAATTTTTACCTCTCATAATTACATTTCATCTTTCCCAATTTTGTATCTGATCCCCTGGACGGGTCTCTTACCTTTGCGTAAAATAGATTGTATTTGATCTTTTTGCAAAATGATTCATGATTTTTTTCTTATCGTTATTGCTTATTCGTCCAAAACCAGTAGCTTCTGTTGTGAAAAAGTAAAAATTTATGGTAAAAAGTAAAAATCTCAAACTCTCAAAATTTACCAAACTACACACTTTATAATATTTTTCTCTCTACTCAATTGTGATTTTCTTCACAAATGAGAGATCTATTTATAGGAAATATTTACAAATAATCCAAAAATAAAATACATCATTACCTACATCATCACACACTAATTTTCAATATTTACAACTCTTATTTTCAACAATCAAATATCCAACATTCAAATATTCAATACAAACATTTTAAATATATTTTTCAACAGCTTCTTTTTTTTCCTTCCTTTTTAAATCACCATTTCAAATCTGTCCCCTTTTGGCTTATCTATTCTTGTTTCTTTATCTTTATCTTTGACAAAACAAAAAAATGTTTCCTATTGCCCGTTTTTTTCTTCTGCCTATAATTATCCATCATCTTCATATTCCTGTTTTTTAAAATATAAATTGTAAATCCATGTCATTATTCCTCGTTGTTGACTTTTGGTAAGCCATTTGATAGTATTGATTAGAGGACAACATCGAGTTATGATACCTCAATTATTCAAATATTATTGAACACTGATAAATTAAATCGAGTTTAATTTCAAATCAAGTGGGAGAAACTCAAAATAATCTTTCGTAGAAACCAATTAAACATCTTGGTAAAACATTTAAAAATATAAAAGTTGAATGTGTAAAACGTTTTGCTTGAAACATTTCGTGAGACAATTGATATACAATATTTTGGTATTTGAATAAAACATAAAATAATTTAACAATGTATCTTAAAAATTGTATCAATAATTAAATGCATTAAAATAAAGATCCACAAATTTTTTTATGGATGTTCGGATAATAACAAATCATATGTCACATCTTCTTCCACCTAATAAGTTATCACTAGATGACTTTGATTTATACAAATCTTGTACAAACTCATTTCAATTTAGGACTATCTCTTACCTAATTAAAACTCATAGTACACTCGATTGTAGGCAACAGTATCACAATTCGCATAATGTTTAACGTCTTTTATGTCAAGACTACAAACACAATATTTACATATTTGTTGGAAAACTCATCCATCTAAATTTTGAAGCTCGACTCTCATGTATATGCGTGAGTCATTATGTGTGAGTATTTAATATTTTACAGTATATGTGTATCTCAAATATATCTCTACACTTGTGTTTGCTTTCATTCTAGCTAATTTATTTATGCAGACAGCCAATGCTTTGAATCCCCTTCCAATTATTTGATCTTCAAGTTGTATTTGTAGCTTCCAATAATGATATGAATGTTTGAAACAAGAATATGACTGTTATGAAAGTTTCTGTATTGTTTTTGATATTTAAACATTCATACTCGTGTTGCCGGCTATTTGCTGAATTGACTGTCGATGATTTTTGCGGTCTGAATTCAGTATGTTGATTTTGGGCTCTACTGGATGCAGCAGCAGCTGGTTACAACGGCTACTTGTTTTCAATAGCCACCTTTACTAGTTTGGGCTCCACTATATTTCGAGATCTACTGCTTTTTAGCACTCACAAATTCAACACTAGTGACTTCAGTAGCCACGTTTCTTGCTCATCACTCTTGATTTGTTGATTTTTGGGCAAGTGATGAACATAAAAATTGTATCTTCTTTTCTTATCTTTCCATATAATCAAGAATCACTCAATTTAGAGCATGTACAAGAGCGTTGTGCTCGGAAAACTCATTCGTGCAAGAGATTCCGTTCTACTAAATTTGAATGCATAATCAGTAATTTCAATGCGAATTTTCGACCTCTTAGACTCATCAAAATCTTGATTGTTAGAATTATGATACCTTTGATTGTTAGAATTATGATACTTAACACCATTATTTGCGTATAAAATATTAGGATAATTTGTTTAAACAAAAAAAAAAAAATATTTTTAAAGGGGTAATAAAATCAATTGAAAGTGTGTCACACACAGTTCTCTTCAATCTATTATATCCACCAAGAGTGATTTTTTATCAGCCCATGCGACAGTTTCGTGTGAACAGTCTCAGACTTTTTACCTAATCACAGGTTCTGTAAAAACAAACCAATCACCAGATAAGCTTGAGAAATCATCTCATCCCTTCTTTATCACTCGACGGATCTTTTGAAGCATCGCTTTGAAGTTTCATACGTACGAGCGAATAAATTTGCAATTGAAAACTCAATAAACTCAACAAATTTGGTTATAAGTTTAATTTACTGCATTAATTATATACTTTCTTCTAGCCTTCTAGGTGCTGTGAAGGAGTTTTGTGATTGTTTGAAAAAATATAATTATAGATTATAATAAGTGATGCGATCCGGGTGAAATGGATGAGCAGGGTCTGGTGCTCCACCGGATCAAATCAAGAATTTATAGTGTTGTTTAGGAAAATGAACAAGGTAGATGGCTTCGATCGTGACCTGCAAACAATGAAAGGAACTCGTGAATGGGCGCCGGAGGGGTGTCCGGCGTGACCACTCCGATGCTTAAGTCAGCAGGGTACTCAAGCAATAAAACCAATGTAGCCAAGTGATGGCTGTGATATTGGTGTGAATGAATCCAATGTAAATGTAAAGAGAGAACCTGGTATTTATAGTATGAGAATTAATGATGACCTCGTTCTCCGTGCTACCTACTAATTATAGTAGGACGGCTGAGCACACCCTATATTCTGACATGTCAACTCATCGGCACGGTGTCAGAGATGGGACAGTCGCCCACATCCTATTCTGCTAGTATACTCGAGTGCGGTGTTCATATCGAGGTGGTCGGATAGAATGCCTCCCTGGAGATTTATACAAGAGCTCGGGCCTATGACTGCCCGGAGAGTAGAGCATGGTCTTGCACCTGCCCGGCTCCAAAAGAATCCACCTGCAGACTTACTCGGATTTGGGGATCCATTTGATATTTCGGGTCATCTATGACTCAAGCTCTTACGGGGGTATCAATAAGATATATATGTTGGATATAATAAACATTCAATATCGGACGTGTACGAGGATGAAGATGAAATCGAATATATAATATAGATAAGAATGATTATATTGAAAAATATAATAAACGAGAATAGAATAGATCTTCTCAGACTGACTCATTATCATCTGTGCGGTCGCTACTCGCTAGTACATAAAAATAAAAATAATGCGTGATATTTTCTTCGGACTTGAATCGAACGGATGACGTGCAGTTTCTGCATTTCGTTAAATAAATGCCGTAGGATGATTCAGGGATCGGGGCAGTGTAAGACGACCGTACACCTGGTGTAATAAACCAGCACAGCTGCGAACAGCCCTACGAGAGCGTGCCACGTGTACGGATGATATCCACCCAACTACACTATAAAGGAATGTCATTGGTCCTCCCATTGAACTCGCTCCACACACAGAAATTGTTCTGAAACTGTGAAATCACGGGAGTTTCTCATCTTTATTATAATTTTTCAAGATAAATCCGAAGAATTATGTCTTGCTGCGGAGGAAACTGTGGATGCGGATCTGGCTGCAAGTGTGGCAATGGCTGCGGGGGGTGAGTAATTCAAATATTTTTTCCTTTCCGGTGTTTTTCTTCTTTGCACCTCCGTTGCATGCCGTCTTTGTTCACGATTTTTGCGTTTTTTTCTGACGATCTACGCGGAATTTATGCAGTTGCAAGATGTACCCTGACTTGAGCTACTCGGAGGCCACCGCCAACACGGCTGAAACCCTTGTCCTCGGTGTTGCCCCACAGAAGACGTGCGGATCTATTTAATTAATTACATCGTTTTATAACAAATTAATCTTTGGTTTTCTGAGAAAATAAGGGAATTGATTTTTGTGATTCAGTTATTTTGAGGGATCGGAGGCTGCAGCAGAGAACGGGTGTAAGTGCGGCGCCAACTGCACCTGCGATCCATGCACTTGCAAATGAATTGGACGCGATGATGAAAAGGAGGAAGGAGCTTAGTACTGATGAATTAATTATATGTGGTAATTTCGAGTCTAATTAAAGTTTTCGGCCAAATCAGAATCATCATCCGCTGATGATTATGTTTTGATTTGTGCCCTCTTTTATTAATAAGGGATCTGGTGTGTTCTTGTGTATTATTATAGAGGAAAGTTGGGTTGAATTAATGAATGGAAACTCCCTTTCTTCTCTGTTAGATTTCATCTTTCTTTCTTCAAGAATTCTCTATGGGACATTACTCATAAATTTTACGATTAAACGATTTTATTAATTTTTTCACAAAACTCTTTTTGAGACGCTAAAATGAAACCAGAAACTTCTTTTCGGATGAATTTTTTAGAATTTTAAGCACACCGATTATGATTCCTCTATATTTAAGGATTGCCACAAAAAACAATGTTAGTGGAAATTGTAATTAGTACAATCTGAAAGTTAAAACCAAAATGATACTGTTTACCTAACCTTCGTAAATAAATTGGTTAATTATTACATTGTTTTAAATCACAGGCTTAATGTACTTTAGTAGATAATACGTATTACGCACTATATCGTTGTCGTCACCGTAATATTAATAAATTAGACCATTTGTTACCATTAAAAGGGTGATCAAGCTAGCAGAGTAGATAAATGTTCGATTAATTTTTCAGAAGTTCGATTGCTTTTACCAACATTTTGGTGATTATATCGCGTATGGTTTGCTCATTATTGTTTACACGATTAATGTGGTTTATAGATTACTGCAATATAAAAATGTATTCAATACAGAACAAAATATAACTATAGATTCGTTCGTCATAAAACAAGTATATATCTTGTCAGACGATCTCACGAATTTTTATCTGTGAGATGGGTCAACCCTATTGATATTCGTAATAAAAACTAATACTCTTAGCATAAAAAATAATATTTTTTCATGGATAACCAAAATAATATATATGTCTCACAAAATACGATCAATGAGATTGTAATTTGTATCACATAAGTTTTTATCAAAATAATAATAATAATAAAAAACCCTTTTGCTTTGTTATTGGGGCCAGACCTTGCATTATTGGGGGGCATAGGAGAAGGTGAGAAAATATTATGGTAAAAACTTGTGTGAGACGATTTTACGGATCATATTTGTGAGACGGATATCTTATATGAGTCATTCATGAAAAAATATTATTTTTTATTCTAAAAGTATTAGTTTTTATTGTGAATATGAGTAGGGTTGACCCGTCTCACATATTATGATCCGTGAGACGTTATTACATATTATGATCTGTGAGACGGTCTCATATGAGATCCACTCAAATATTATATGAGGATGGATCTATCATGAGTGTGGGTTGCGGATTTGTTAATAGTGATGTCTATCTAGAAATCGATTACAACAAACCACGACTCTTATCTGCAATTCTGGATTTGGGTAATTCAATTTTGGCAAAAACTTGTATGAGACGGTCTCACGAGTATTATTTGTGAGACGGATCTCTTATTTGGGTCACCCATGAAAAAGTATCACTTTTTATGCAAAGAGTATTACTTTTTAATGTGAATATGGGTATGGTTGACCCGTCTCACAGATTATAATTCGTGAGACGGTCTCACATGAGACTCACTCTTCAATTTTTTGTATTGGATCGGTGTTTTTTTTTAAAAATAAAAAAAAATGAATTTGAATGAGAGTATTTCAATTTTATTTAAAAAGAATCACAGCATTTAAATTGAAATAAGTCATAACATGTGATTAGTAGATACTATTTATCTGGAATTATTTAAAAAAATTCTTACACTTAATCATAACATCGAATAAAAATAAATATAGAGACTAAAAATATTTGCATAATTTTATTTAACAACTTTATCATTTCAATATTTTTGTAAAAATATTATTTAATATAAAAAATTTCTTTATTTTATTAAGAAAACACGAGTTTAATAATTAGAGGGTGTATTATATGCATTATTAAAAATAATATAAGATCTTAATTTTAATGTCAAATTTTAATTTATTTCACATTTTATATTCGGTTGGTTGAATAAAAAGTTTTGACACCCCAAATTATTTATGATTTAACTAAAAAATTTCAAACAAAATTTTTTATGCCTCTACTTTTAGGTGTAGTTTTGTTTTTGTTTTTGTTTTTTTTTACATTACAAATAAGTAACGAGTAAATTTCTATATATGAACTTTTTTTTGTTACATAAAAATTTATATTTAAGTTCTTTTGAGTTAGATGCAATAATTGTCTTTGTTTGGTAGAGCGATCGAACCGTGGTGCTTGAGCTGCCGTGCTGTTTAAAAGATTTAAGTTGCACCACCACTACTAGTTATAGCTTTTGATAAAATGGCAAGCGCTCGATCCTACATTTTGAGTAAAATTATTTGATGTATGGATGAAAAAAATAATAATGGATGAGGTAATTTTGTCAAATATTAAAATAAAAATGTGAAAGGTAGTGTATTTACCAAGAAATGAGGTGGAAATATAGTGTGTGTATATATATATATATATCACAAAACTCGTATAGATCAGTTTCGTGAGACGAATTTTCTATTAGATCCGACCTTAAAAAAAATATTATTTTTTATTCTAAAATTATTACTTTGAACTCCAAATATGAATTAATTGTTAGCAATTTCCGAGCTTAATATTTGGCACTATATAAGTGAATATATTTTTGCAATAATTCCACTTATCCTTTGTTTAATTTAGTTTCTTTCAAAATCTAAATCAAATCCGACGGACCACCGAAATATAATCACGGCTGTGAAAGTGAAATTACGCAAACACCCTTGTGATCGGTTACGACGTATCCGCTAGCTGGATTCACTCCAAAAATCTCGGCCATCTTTTTTCAATCCAACGGTCAGTATTAACCCGGGAAAGTTTACTCTCCGTCAAAACGTTCGCCACTTAAATAATGGCTGAGGTACTAATGTGCCGTTTGATGTTCAAACTTTTGCACCTAACGGCCACGTACAACCGTCAATCGCCGTCACAGTAATCTTACCACATATTCTCGCATTGGAATGACAGCAGCCTAACGGCGCCGTTATCGACCCTTAATAAGTATTCGTTACATACAAAAGATCTACAAATATTTACTCGTCCTCTTTCTCACATTCAACGGCCAGGTATTTTTTGCAGCTCGGGAATCTCTCTCTTAATTAAGAGATTTTTCTGTTTTGTTTGGGCTCGCTAATTGAAAAAGATTAGATTTCGGTTCGCAAGGTTAGTTTTTTTTAAAAGGTTTTTACGTTTTAATTTGTATGAATTATTTTCCAGTTTCATTGGACTTGATGAATTAGGTTAATTACGCTATTTAATTTTTTTCCTGACTAGCTATGATCAAGCGTTGCATAGCGAGGTTACGTTTTTCTGTGATTTATTGATTTTAGATTTTGTTTTATGCTTTAGGTTTTTGGGAGATTATTGTGTGGTTTTTGGGATCCGAACTTATCTTATTGTTTTGTTATTTCTGAAATTGTCTTTTAATAAAAGTTTGGAGACTCTATTTGTTTGTTTATTGTTTAATCAACTTGGTAATTCAAATATAAGATTGGTGAATCAGGGAAGTTTGATATTCGATTGTTAAGCTTAGTAACGGTTTTTTCTTATTTCCATTTTCTATTTGCTTACTCTTTTGTTACTGTTTAGACTAATGGTTTGCAGAATTATATGTTGTGATCAATGCATGGAAATTGATCATTTATCAAACTGGTATATTTGATGAAATGGTTTTTGATTCATAAGCTTTGTTTTGGGTGTTACTGTGAGATTCTTGAATTTAATTTCTATGAATATGCTACCAACTTCTTTTGAGTTTTTTATTTTATAAGATTGTGTGTTTATCTGTTTAAGGAGATCTGATTCATCAATGTACAATGACATTTTGTTTTTATATAGGTTTCATTAGATTGGTGAAGCTTGAACTAGGAAGTTTGGCGATTTTGAAAGGTTACGAGTTTGAAGGACAAATGACAGAGGTGAAATCACATGATTTTTTCTCTGAGAACAAACAATCTACAGCTGCTTCAGCGTCTTCTGTTTCTGAGAACAATAGCAGCGCTGCTTCTATGCCTCCCAGCATCAGAAGTCCCATTAATGCTTCGCCAGCTCATCGGTAATTTTTTTTAATGTCTTCTCATAATATGTTTTTCTTAGCGACATATTTGTTTTGTGGCTTGTTACTGACTGCACAAATTACATTTGTGCAGAAAAGTTTTCTTCTTCTTCTTCGAACTAAAGTTTTAGGATGTGCTTTACTCCTGGGATAATGATTTGCTTTAGTATTTGAAATGAATAGAGAGTTATACTTTTTATGTGGAAGATTCAAAATGGTGGCTTTATCCCTAGAGCTTTGGTCGATCAGTTGTTCAATTCTTTCACCCTTGTTGTTCCACTTAGCCTTATCCCGATATAGGGGGGTTTTAGTGATAGGTTTTGTTGGAACTTGACGGTCCTATTTGATCAAATACCTTACAAACTCTTCATTTCCTTTCTTATGGATTCACCCATGCAAAGTGCAGTATATAGTATAAGTTTTATAAACTTTTCTCGTGAAATGAAATGAAATGAAATCGCAACAATAAGATGCTATGATTGCCTAAGATGATAAATAATCGCTATGTTACTCTTTCACTTTGTCTTAATAAATGGCCTACCAGCATTTGGGTCAGAGTAAAATTTGAAATTTAATTTAAATTTTTTATCAAGATCTTAAAGATATGAACTTTATCTAAGGTTCAACAGCCTGCTTCTTATGTATTTTAAGCGTTATTGCTTGCGTTATATGTTGTTTCAATTTATTAAAAGACATAGTCACAGATTAATGATCTGAAATTTAAGTGACATGATTTGGTTTACAGAAGAACTACTGGGCCAATTAGAAGAGCAAAGGGAGGTTGGACTCCGGAGGAGGTAACAGTTTTTATCAAATGAAGTTAAACAATATACAGATTTCAGAAGTTTACAAAATGATGTATCTGCCTGGTCAATTATTTTGAGACTCTTGATTCAAAATTCACGTGCTTAAAATTTTAGGAGTGCCTCAATTATTTTTGTTTTAGGATGATACACTAAAGAAAGCTGTCACAGCATACAAAGGGAAATCGTGGAAAAAGATAGGTATCATTTTCTGTTTCATTGATGCATGATGCTATTTGCATTTTGTGTTCATATTTGTAGCTTTGATTTAGAATATTCTTTATTTAATGATGTTGTGGTGATGTTTTAGTGTTATGGTTCACTGGAATTATATTGGTTAACCATTACATGACCTTGAAGAAGGCCAAGAAACATTTGTTCGTCAGAAGTAAACAGTAGACTTGATATCTCATTCGAGGATCTTGAACCAAAGACTAATACTTATTAATCTGTAGTTCAGTGATGGTTGTTTTATCATGTAATATAGAATATTTTATGGAGTATAACGGAAGAAATTATAAAATGTGAGGCTAAAAATTTTGTTCATTTCTTGCACATTCCTTTGGAATTCTTCACGATAAAAATGTTATTGCTCTAGTTTAACAGGAGCAGGCTTTCTTTGAGTGGTTTTCCCTTAACATTTATGTTCAAAACTATAGTTCATAAAATTTCTAGTTCATTGACTTGTAACACTAGCACGGCGTACTTTTAAACCGTGGTGGGATCTTGGTAAAAGTGTGTGACCTGCTCTGACATTGATGTGTATGTAGCTGAGTTTTTTCCACATAGATCGGAAGTCCAGTGCTTGCATCGGTGGCAAAAAGTTCTTAATCCCGAACTTGTTAAAGGTCCCTGGACTCAAGAGGTTGGCAGTTGAAGCCCTCCCTCTCCTAATGGTGTCTGTCATTTTTTCAAATAATCTATTATGGTCAATGAGTGTGTGTGGTTCTGTAACTGGGCTCTGATACTTTCAGGAGGATGATAAAATTTCGGAATTGGTGGCTAAATATGGACCTACAAAATGGTCGGTTATAGCAAAAACGTTGCCTGGTCGAATTGGAAAGCAGTGCCGTGAGAGGTGACAATTTAATGACTCGTATTCTTGATATATTTTGGTATGGAGTGTTGTTCATCCAAAGTTCTGCACGTGTATGTTAGTGTGCATAGTTTCCTTGTAAATGTTAGATGTTTCTATCATCATTAAGGTTCTAAAACTAGTTGAACGCCAGACCAGTGCTTAGGCGGGGACTAGGCGCCGCTAGGTGGATTCCACATTATCAATATAATAAATCACATACTACAACTACAACACAATAATATCAAATTGAAAATGCCTTCAAAATTACACAAAAATAGAATATCACAAATTTACTGTGCTTATTTTCCATAATTTCAACAACTTGTTCGTCATCAGACACACACTCAGTATCAGTGAATGCAAAATTATCACGTGGAGTTCTCTCACCCTATAGATCGCAGATGCAAATGAAATTTGATGTGTTAGGCAAGCCAACAAATTGCACATTTATCAGGTTTCTTGTGCATATGTTTGCCTAATATTAAGTCATCATGGTTGAACTATCCCCCCATCTGAACGTTTTAAGCTGTTGTGATGGAAGACATTTTATGTTTATCAGTCATAAATAAAAACCACATTGTGCCGACCAGTGACTACTTACATCTGAAAGTTTGAGCTCTTGAGATGGAATACTTTTAAATTTATAATCATAAATGAAACCCACGATGTGCAGCCAATATTTTTGTTTTCAAGTTATTTTATATTTATAACTACCAAAGCAACTTGCATGTGCCGGCAGTGTCCTGTTTTTTTTCAGTCTGTCCGGTTAAAGAACCTACGATAAGAGTATAGTGACTCAAAGCTATGAACCTCTCTTGTTTAGAATTCAATGTGATATTAATGGGCATCAAGTTAAGAATTTTGAGAAGTTGGGATATTTAATATTTTTAAGCTGTATTCATTTTTTTGTTCATGCATAACTGATTAGTTTGTGAAGCAATTTCTGGAGTTCTTATTTAATTGTATGTGCCGGATTTAAAATTTTCTAGTGTGTCCATTGCATAAATTGAATCTCGTTTCCTGGGAAACTTCAGGTGGTACAATCATTTGAATCCAAACATTAAGAAGGATGTCTGGACTATGGAGGAGGAACTTACTTTGCTTAATGCCCATCGGGTTCATGGGAATAAATGGGCTGAATTAGCCAAACTTCTACCTGGAAGGTATTGATATTACACTGCTATATCTATTTGCGTTGGGAGGAAAAGTGGTTTTATAGAGGTGATTCTTGGAGAGATTTGCCGCGTTTTAAGAAGAGTGGATCCTCCTATTTTTGTCTATAAAATAATATAGAGATGCTACTGGAGAGCTTTAACGATTAAATAATTGCAATGCAATTTTGATTAGGATCTTCTTTGATACTCACCTTGTTTGTGCCAACGTAGAGATTGTGTTTATTAGTTATTCCAAACTTGTGCCTCGCATTTGGGAGCTTTATATACTAATTTCTTGCATCTACTTGCTTCAGTGGACAATTGTCAACACAGTGCTGTGCCATGTCCCATGTCCATGATATGCCTCTTTGAAAAGCATCATTGTCTGTTTCTTGGCTTTGAATAATAGGTTTACTTGTATCTAGGGAATGCTCTTCCCTTGGTGTAGATCCATTGTGATGCACATCAGTAGATAAAGATCTCTTCTAGAACTATAATGGAAAGCTAGTAGAAAATTTTGAGTGTCGTAAATTATAATTTTCTTAATTTTTTTAATTGAGATTTGTGGTCGTGAAAAATAAATTCATATAGTTTGTCCTTGACTAGTTAGGAAAAGGCATGTTTCAGATGAATGTGTTTTAAAGTTTGTTTTATGTTGGCCATGTTTTGTGATAAAAGGTAGGTTGTGTTGTTTTGTATTTAAAAACTCGACCATGCATGGTACTGTTTACTGCACGCAATAGATATTTTGCATGAAACTTGTAACTGGATGTAATCTGTGCAGAACTGATAATGCAATCAAGAATCACTGGAACAGCTCTCTGAGAAAGAAATTTGATTTCTATCAGGCTACCGGGAACCTTCCTACAGTTGCGAAACGTGTTAACCGAGATAGTGCCAGTGACATCAATAGAACCACTCTCAGTGTAGAACCGCCTTCTGTTTCCAGTAGGGGAATGCATATATCTATTTTAGAGTCTTCTGGAACCACTGGTACACAGAAAGTTGAAGATGGAAAGGATGCAACAGATATCATGACAAAAAATCATGATTTTGCTTCCTCAACTGTTTATCTGCAAATTGAGTCTACCATATCTGAGAGCACCAATAGTGACACGATGCTATCAGAAGCAACTGATATACAACCAAACAAAGAATCTAAGATTGAGAAGCAAGGAATATGTGATGATGCTTATAACTACCATACATATGGCCCCGGACCGCATTGGGGCGTTCCTGTACATGGAACACTATATTATGTGCCACCACAGTCGGACAGCTGCGCTCATTTAGATTTGAAATTTTCCAATAATCATGTAATGCAGTCTGAAACAGACATTACTCCATCTACGCCTTCTAAAGCTTTTCTTACTCCGCCAAGTGTAGCAGGTGGAAGCAGGTCTGAATTAACTCCTGAATCTATATTGGAAATTGCTGCCAAAATGGCTGCGAGGAGCTTTCCAAATACTCCATCCATTCTGCGGAGAAGGACCAGAACACGGCATGGGGGAACAGATTTGCCAAATGGCGAGAAAACTCATATGCATACGTCCGAGAAGGTGGGCTCACAAAACCTTAGTTTATGCGCTGATCATACATGCGGAGATGACAACCAATTAATCACTTGCAAGTCCTTCAATGCATCTCCTCCATATCGGTTAAATTTCACGAGGACTTCTGTTCTCACGTCTGTCGGGAAGCAGCTCAATTTTGCTTCTAACATGGAGCAAGACTGTCATCAAAATGATACAAAATCAGTAGACATGACAAACAGGCGAATCCCTCTTGTAACAAAGTTCTACACACGTCAAAGACGGGGGTGATGTAATTGGATGCTTTTTTATGCGTGGCTGTAGCATAGACTTTGAGAGAGGCACCTGTTCTTATCCTTGAAAGCTGCACTTTCTATTAGTTCTCACTGCTGCTGTATTACATTCTTCATAGCTACTGATTTAGTGATAATTTTTCTATTACTCATTACTTCTCACTTTGTACATTATATCGTATCATGATATTCCCTGTTTTGACAATAATTCTGGAATTACAATTATTTAATTTGTTTCTTGGTTCGTTCTCGTCCTTCAGTTAAAATAGTACCTTATGTTTTTACGTGATGAAAGATATTTGAGCTTACTGCCCTATTGATAGCGTATGCAGAGTACAGGAGTATAATCGACATCCCTGTGCACGAAAGATTTAGAGGCCGGGCACGGGAAATTCTATGTTTGTTATATTTCCTGAAGAATATGTTTGTAGGAGGTTCAGTTCCATCTAGGGATGTAAACGAACCAAACTGTTCGTGAGCTATTCGAAGCTCGATTCGATAAAAGCTCGTTTGAGCTCGTTTAATAAGGTTCGTTAAGATAAACAAACCAAACTTAAGCTTTACAGTATTCGGCTTGTTAGCTCGTGAACATGTTTGTTGGTAAGTTCATGGGTAATCTTTTAAATGATAAAATGATAGTTTAGATATTTGATTTATTGATTTTACATATTATTTATGAAATAGGAAAATCTATTAAATTTATTTATTTATTAATTTACAAATTTTAATAAGAATAATATAGTTTTCTTTAAATATATAATTTATTTTTTAATTAATTTAATGAAAATTTAAATGTATAATTTATATTTATTAAGCTTGTTGAGGCTCGATAAAAGCTTGAATAAGCTCGTGAGCCATGCATATATTCATTAAATAAAGCTCGAGCTCGGCTCGATTATAAACGAACCAAGCTCAAACATTCAAGAGTAGTTCCATCCATCACTCCAGATACGTTCTCATCATCACATGAAATTAAGATGGTTTAGTTAGGTTGATGAGATTTTGTATAGATAAATAATATTGTGATTAATAAAAAATTTGAGTAGGACGTATGAATAATCAATACACAAAATTGCAACCAAATATTTCATATCAAGCCAACCAAAAACAATATTAACGCAAGGTTTAGTGATACATTTTGATAGTTGAATCAACCAATTTGCACATCAACTGCACAGTTATAGCACTGACCGTTTGTTGTGGGAGAATATAGTTAAGTTTTTGTGTTCTAAAACTAATGAATAATATCAAACAAACTTAAGGTATTGTTCGAGGTCACTTGTTAGTTTACGATGACAATGGAAAATGAATTGGGTTGGATCATACATATATTCCTCCAATATCCCACAATCGATATTATTTACATCACTATTGAAATAATAGTACACGAAGTGGCACAATCAATATATAATTGTAAATAAAAATATGTTATAACCCACTAAATTTAAAAAATCTTTTTATGCCTTGTATTTTTGTGAACAAGAACAGCAGCAAAACAAATGCATTGACATCTGCAGAGTCATTGCACGGCATTAGCACTCCATTTTTGACAGAACATGAGACAACGAACCAAGACTTGCATAAACTTATTAATAATAAATTATCCATGCATTATTCTCCAACAAAACAAATATGAAACAAATGACATTTCTTGCAATAGATAACTGCGGTAGATGCAAGTTAAGAATCGACAGAATCTGAATATGCAAAATACAATCTTTGACATGACTTACTCCTTAAAGATAGAGACATGCAGGTTTCAGTATCATGTTAAATTTATTCAATGATACCGAATTACGGTTCCAAGAACCGAGTGTTAAGTTCCCATCTGCTTGAGAAATTTAGTTAGCCTCGAGTGTTTTGCAGCCCACTGCTCGGCGAGTTTCTGCTCTTTTGCCTCTGCTTCCCTTCTCAATCCTGCTAATTGTTCTCTATATTCGGCTTTGATGCGAACCAAAAAAGCCCTTTGCTCTTCCCTAAGAGCTCTCACTTTTGCTTCTGTAGCCTCCATTAACTCCTTCCTTCGGCTAGCCTTTTCCGATTCCAACTGAAGTTCAACCCTTTACAGTCTCCATTCGGCTTCTTTTTTTCTGAGCAACCCAAGATTGCTGCCCTTCTTCCAACTCTTTGCAGCATTCCATAAGTTCAGAAAGTACTGGATTTGGATTATCTCCAACTAGAGGATTAAAGCCATGAAACACGAAAGTATTCATTGGGCCGTGCGATCCATTATCTGGTATTGTATCAGGCTGAGACCAAGGAGAAAGGCTTAAATTCACAGATGGTGGCCTCATAGTCGGTGTCGAACTCAAACTAGCTAGCCATGGAGGAAGCACTGGTGATGTTGGAGAGGAAGGGTGATTAGTATGGAGAAATCTGCCGTTTGAAGTGGTCATTGTAGATTCTTGGGGTGTCGAGATGAAGTTTTCTACAATCAATTTTATGCAAGACTATGCTACACTCAGGTAGATGAATCCTTCTTAATCCTCGGTTCTTTCTAAATACGACTTTCCACCCGAATTAGAAACTGATTCATATGGAGTACCAAACTCTTCACATGCAGTTATCTGATAACACAATCAAAAAAATATGAGTAAAGGCACAAGCATCACAAATTTATAAGCAGTTTCAAGCCACATTGATTGTAAAAGAGTTGTTCTTGGACCACGAAATAATTCGGTTAGAATTCATGTAATATGAAAGCTCTGATTGGTCCAACAAACTAATGGAACAAGGTAAAAATGCAACCCAAAAACATTAAAAAAAAAAAAAAAGTAGTCAACCAGACCATGACAAATTTCATAGTAAGTATCATCAAAAGGGTGTCTTTTAATCAATAGTTAAAGCCATTTCTAGACCAAATGCTCCATTAGTTCCCTTGATTACTTTAATTTTAAGGAAGTCGTGGGATCATAAAAATATAAGATATATTACATAACTAATTAGAATAAAACTAGAATTAGTGTTCAAATACTCAACCTAAAATTGACAGTTTTCTCCTCCATGAACCGAGAAAATATATATAAAGTCTCTGCATAAAAAAAAAAATTGAACAAGAATCGACTCTTAAAGTGAAGCAACATTGCATCATGGTTGCAAACAACTTAAGGGTATACAAAACATGGTACCACAAGGCAAAAAAAAAAACAAGAAAAAGTGAAAAATTCTGGAGAGGTGTTAGCAAAGCAAACACAATCCTCTCTACTCAAGATTTTCACACATTTCTTGAATCTTTCATGTTTTTATCTAAATAAAAAAATAAATCAAACTTTAAAGAAGAACCCAAAAGAACACAGGCACATAGTTATTAAAACTTAGAAAAATAGATCAAAGCAGGCAAAAATAAAAATAAAAATAAAAATTAAAGCTAACGTACAATTATAATCATGCTAAAAAAACCAGCAAGTTTTATCCAAATCCCATTTCCTAGCTATTTTCTCATATTTATTAACATATATACGTTACCTGCAATCTGAAATTGCTACCCCTTCATAACTTTAAGGTTCAAGAAAGAAGGGTGATATAGAAACATGTGAGCAACCTCAGAATTGATAGCTACAACTGTTTAATTGGATTATTTATTTATTTTGAAATTTTCTGTTAGTTTTATTTTATTTTTAAGGCAAAAACTTGTATGAGACGGTCTCACGAGTCGTATTTGTGAGACAGATTTTTTATTTGAGTTATCCAGAAAAAATATGTTAGACTTCCATTGACTGAGCCTTAGAACTTTGCATCTATCACCATGGCAAACATCACTGCATGCATATAGTAAGATTGTATTCCATTGACAGCTTTAGTAATTTCACACACTGCAAAAACTGAAACATTCAGGTGACAGAGTATAATAATTTCGATATTTTTGTTGAAGAGTAATAATTTCAATACTTGAAAATCAAAAAACTTTTGCATGGTTCGAATGAGTTCACTATCTTTATAAAACAGTAATCAATACAAGAAAATTTCTCAAAAATCTTATATATAAATATAAATTTTCATTTCTAAGTGCCATAAAATCCCAAAATAATATATTTTTTTGGGATATAATATACAAATAATAAATAATAAAAGGGGTACGTGATGGCATTAAATGGGGTTAATCTGTGGGGAAGGCTGTAGTCCGGCTTTCACGGTACAAGGAGACGAATTTGATAAAGACAACTCTCTTACTCAGTATTATCAGTGATATGTTACATCTGTTTTCTCATTAAATATATTGATTTTTATTTTAAATGTAAAAATGTTGATATAAAAAATTTTATGGGTTTTTAAATTAAAAATTAACGAAAATGAATGTTATGTCCTAAAAATGGTGTCTTCCACAATAGAATATGATAAGTGAGAGCTCCAGGAACTTTGGATAGTTGTTTGAACAACGAGAGGCGGTGGTTTACCCTGCAGCGGATGTCAGCTGTTCGAAATGAGTGTAAAAATTAACGAAAATGAGTGTTGCGTCTTAAAAATGTTGTCTTCCCCTGCACAATGCCATAATTTTCTTCAATGTGGAGGAAAGGATCCAGTTAAACATCTCCTTTCAGCAAATTGAACTGTACAAATAGAACTATACCATTCAAGTCTCTACCCATTATGACAATCCCGAAATAGTCCTTAGAGTGCAAGACCGCAACGTCTACATGCATTTACCTTGATGGTATCACAAGGGGGAGATTTTCATTTCGGAGGTAAAAGTACTGGTATAGATATAATGTTTTCTTGATCATGATTGATAAGTTGATAGCTTGAAATCATACGATCTGCTCTATCTAAAAATTTGGTTTTTTTTTTAATTCACATCCCCTCTCTGTGTTTTTATTGTATTTAACATTTATCTCATAGATCAAATGCAAAAATTACAACATGCAAAAGAGGGAAATGACAAATTCGTGAATGCAATCCACGAAAAAATCTTTAGGAACTTTGACTAGTTCGTAGTAAAAATTTCATTGGAAAAAATAAACACTAATTTGTCATTTTTTAATTTGATCATTACATAGTTTGATTGGTAATCAATCACAGACAAAAACTGTTTCAAATCTTGTTTAGTAAGAAGAGGCAGGGGACCAAAAACGCAAATATGTCTCAATAATTAGAATCCAAATATAAGTTTCTCATTTATCTCCATCTGCGGTGAATGCGAAGCAAAAAACTTGTTCAGTAAGATTTATTTGGTTAATATGATTTGTAAGTTACTGTATTAGTTCAAGAATTTCTCAGTATACACCAAATAATAACACTAGTGAGTTCATCGTCATAATATATATTGTTTATTTATTTATATATTTCTCTATCTATATATATCATATCTATAACACATTTTTTCCCAAAAAATATTTTATTTTTATGATGAAATAAAAAACATCAAAAAATATATATACTCGAATAAAAAAAATGCTAATATATAGTTAATATATACACGCATGCCTCGTCAAAGTCATTTATTACTGTTATTTGTCATAATAAATGAAGGTTTGTCATGTATTGTGTAGGCATGTTTGGGAATAGAAGTGGTTGACGTGGACATATCATTTAAATCGTGTTTAAATACTGACCACTTTCTCAATTAAAAACAATTAAATTTTGATAGGATGTGTACCTATAATATATATATATATATATATATATATATATATATATATATATATATATATATATTTATTTATTTATTTATGTATATATATATTTATTTATGTACAGACTAGAATATCGATAAGATGACATTTATCTATTTGATGTCATCATATCAAAATTGTAGATCTAATAAATGAATGTCACGATCTACAAATGAATGTCACATCATCGATGTTCATATAGATGTATACGATGGACGTATAATATCAAAATTATATATATATATTAAAATTAGTGTTTCTTGACATGTGTATATATATTATAAATTGTTTATGATATAATAATACTAAAAAAATAAAAATCTAATTTGATTTTAAATAAAAACTCATGTCATAATATCAAAATTTGTTAATATAAATGTTACAAATCTAATAATATAATGTAAATCCACGGATAAGAGATAAAGTCGATTCAGACCGCCAATATGTTATAGGGATCTGCCTGGGCGGATTTAGGTCTAGTTAATGAATCGGATCCTCCAATTGGACCTGAATTTCTGGCCAGTCCGACAGTCCTCTCTAATTCGCATTTGGATCTTTCAATGTCCACCTTTTGGTATCTGGAATCCACGAAAAAAGGTTTATTTCATTCTATTCATATGAGCATTTCTCCCATGATAGGATGGATGATCAAGATTTGCTCATGTATATATATGACCCACTTTTTTTTGAAATTGTATTTGTGGCAAGATCTTACCCATTGAAATGAAGTGAGGGTAGTACCACATAAATAGGATCTAATTAACCGATACATAATCAGAGTAATTAAATACTAACAAGATAAATATTTAAATATAATTTTATATAAAAATGTATATATTGTATTTTCGGAATCTTTTGCTTAAATAAACTGCATCCAAGCCCATGTAATTAATTGGCATTGGGCTTAAGTTGTTCAGACCATCTCTCTCACTAAAATAACCCTATCGTCGGATCAATGCTAACTCTCTTGCAGGAGCGGATATAGGATTTCGACACTGGGAGGCCGCTTAGTTTATTTCGCGATGGTTTTCTCAACAACCGTCGCTATATGGCGACGGTTATAAGAAACCGTCGCGGATTTTGCGACAGTTTCCGTCACAACCGTCGCTAAGCCAAAAAAAAAAAAGAGGGATCAGGTTTCGAAATCGGTTGGAGCAAACGTTATAATTGGCTTTAGCCACTGAGATACATGAACATATCATTCATTTTGGGAGGGCCATGTATATATATATATATATCTGTTTATATATTTAGTTTAAAAAAAATTAATATATACTAAAAAATTTTTTAAAATTTTTTGGGGGGGGCCGTGGCCCCCGTTCGCCCTACACTAAATCCGTCCCTGCTCTCTTGCTAGATCAATGACCAAGATATAGCCCTCGTTGCCCGTCGATCAACTTTTCCCGTCTGCCAGAATCGACTTCGGTTAGCTCGCTACTCGATCATTCCCTAGTTTGAAATTTGGCATAATTATAGGATAAATTATTTTAATGGCAATTGTTGAAAATCTCATCCCCCAACCAAACAGATGTGCATTGGTGGATTTTAGCAAATGTGAGTAAATATTCAAATTATGTTTTTTCAATGATTAATTTATCTTTCTTTGTTCTTGGTAGGTGGCGTGGAACCCAATAAAACCAATGATATCGAGATAATATGGAATTCTTCCAACACTCGCCACTGAACTACTTGTAGAAAACTTCATTTATTCTATAAAATTTTAAACTAAAATTATAGAATCTCAATTTAAATTTATTTATTATATTTTTGGTGCAAAACGTGTGTGAAGCGGTCTCACGGATCGTATTTTGTGAGACAAATCTCTTATTTGAGTCATGCATGAAAAATTATTATTTTTTATACTAAGAATATTACTTTTTATTATGAATATCGGTTGGATTGACTCGTCTCACAAATAAAGATTCGTGAGAAGAGACCTACCCTATTTTTGGATACACATATATATGATATAATAATATCAATTATAAAAAAGTTTCTCGTTAAATAATGAAAATAGATGAAAAGACTCAGTTCCATACTTTTATAAAAAAAATTGCCATTAAAAATAATCTGTTCATAATTCCAAAGTATTCTCTTTTAAAGGTCGTCAATCATCCATGTGAATCACATAGCAGATACCAAATAAATAATTGACATAACACAAATTCCATTACTAATTACAAAATTTGACCAATATTCCGACCCACCTCAAATTTGTACTCCATGGAAAAGACAAGAAGCGGGACAATCTGGAATACAGCAGAGATCTAAAAAGGATTATTTGCACGTGAGCCCCCTTACGAGGAAGGAGACCTTTGATTGAATTAAATTTTAGAAAGCACTCAGAAATCCCATGAAGGAGAACCATTTACTCATCTATACTTCATCTTCCTTTTCTGTTTCTCCACGAAAAATCTCATCTTTTTGTTGTTTTGTAATCAAGAATATCTGGTTTAAACTTTGACGAGAGAGGATTGGTGAGCTGGCGGGTAACACCTTACTTTTAGAGAAAGGAATCAAGAAAACCCAAAGGGATTCAGATTAGACCCAGGCCACTAGTTTTGTTTGCTTTAGTTAATTTGAACATGTAATGAAAGATATGAAATCTTGTACTTGATTTCGGATTTGAGACATCATTTTTTGTGACCTGTGTCTTTGAGCTGCCACAAGAATACGAGCATTTATTTTTGTTTCTGTTTTTTTTTTGGACTTTTGGGAGAGTGACTTGGAATTTTGATGGGGATTTGCTCAAGCAACCAGATAAAGGCCGAGAGCCCTTTTCACACTGGTACAGGTATATTTTGGATAATCTTCACCTGTTTTTAGTTTCTTGATTTATAGGAGGAAAATAATCGTTTGTTTCACCTGAGAAAATAAGGCCTTAGTTTGAAGTTCTTCTTAATTTTCTTGAAAATGATGGTGTTTTCTTTATTTTTTTTACGAGTGTGAGGATTCTCGCCTCGGTACATATTGTAGATTTGTTTGTTAGTATTTCGTGAATTAAATAGATTTTGTTGCCTTAATTTTTATAACTTTATCATCATGCATTCCACAGATTTGTTTATGCCATCCAGAATATGAGTCTGTTTTACTGATCCATAGTTTCTAATTGTTTGTCGAAAACTGGTCTAACGCTAATTTTGAAATTAACTATGACACTTTCAAGTCTCCCTTGTTTTTGAGTATTTATTTGGCAATAAAAGATTCTACCCCCTTGTTGATAACTGGTTCGATTGCAGTTTCATTAGTTATCCTTAATTTCAAACTCTTATGAAGGTGTGAATTCTTCGAAAATGGCCAGTGGAGATGGGATAGAGTTGAGTAATTCAAGTAGCAAAGCTTCATCTGCATCAGTACCTCCGACTCCTCGAAGTGAGGGAGAGATATTGCAATCTTCAAATATGAAAAGCTTCACATTCAATGATCTTAAGGCTGCCACTAGAAATTTTCAGCCCCATAGTGTAGTAGGGGAAGGTGGTTTTGGTTTGGTTTTCAAGGGATGGATTGATGAACAGTCCCTTGCTGCATCGAGGGCTGGCTCTGGTATGGTGATAGCTGTTAAGAGGTTGAACCAACAAGGGTGTCAGGGCCACAAGGAATGGCTGGTATGTAATGATTGTCGCCTGTTAATGTTTTACCATATTTTTGGGTTTTTAACGAATTTTTTGCAAAAACTAACTTGTAGTAGTATAAACATATTGAGCAAAAACGCGACACATGAACTACATGTGATTGTCTGTAAAGAAATACATTCACGGCTTAATGCCTAGAGTGCTAAAACTCTTTTTCACCTTTCTCATTTCTTGTTACAGTTGTTACTAATCAACTCTTTATGCAAGTAAAAATTCATTAGGGTAAAGATGATATCCAGTCTTTCTTAATAAATAAATCATAGCAGAGATATATTGTAATCTTAATAGCGTTAAATTTGATACCAGAAAATGTTTGTTGATTCTAACATAAAGGATTAACTGTTTCTTGTAATCATTAATACGGATAGTATAACAAACTCCTATGATTGGGAAGATATGCCATTATTGCTGTATAATTGATATTTCTTTTTGTATGAGTGAGCTTTAATTTTGGATGCAAGTTGACATGTTTCTAGTTAGACCATTGACTTCTTGTCGCACATTCATATATTTTACATTTTATGGATATTGTTTTTTGGATTAACAGGCAGAAATCAACTATCTTGGGCAGCTTCGCCATCCTAATCTTGTAAAATTAATCGGTTATTGTTTAGAGGACGAACAGAGGCTTTTGGTATATGAGTTCATGCCAAAGGGTAGCATGGAGAATCACTTATTCAGGAGTGAGTTTCACATATTCTGACAGGATTATACTAATATAATCGTTGTGCATTTCGTTTGTTGTGATCGGAAAATAATGTTTATTTGTTAAAATTATTGTCAAATTGAAAATTTATTGATAGATTGCTATTATCTCAATGTAGGAGGTTCTTATTTCCAGCCACTTTCCTGGAGCCTAAGAATGAAAATTGCACTTGGTGCTGCAAGAGGACTCGCCTTTCTTCATGGCGCTGAGACGAAAGTGATATATAGGGACTTCAAAACCTCTAATATCCTGCTTGATTCGGTATGCATTTTCAATTCTTGTGTATGTTGTATAGTTTTGAATTACCAGTTCAATGTTTGAAAATGTTACGTATATTCTTGAGACGACATATTGCTTAGTGTGTTGTGCCGCTTGTTTTTCCGTTCCATAATTTGTAGAACTACAATGCGAAACTTTCTGATTTTGGGTTGGCAAGAGACGGCCCAACTGGAGATAAGAGTCATGTATCTACACGAGTGATGGGAACTTATGGATATGCTGCTCCAGAGTATCTTTCCACAGGTATAGATGGCGGCGTGCCAACTCGAGGCTCCTGGTTTCGGTAATCTAGGAACATTTTTTTTTCCGAGCTTTTTTTATACCTGTTCTCTTAAATAGCAAATTTTTTTGTTATTAAGGTCATTTGACTGCAAAGAGCGATGTATACAGTTACGGGGTGGTACTTCTAGAAATTTTATCCGGTAAGAAAGCTATAGACAAGAATCGTCCGTCAGGGGAGCACAATTTGGTTGAGTGGGCGAAACCTTACCTCACCAACAAGCGTAGGATATTTCATGTCATCGACGCCCGTCTTGAAGGGCAATATTCTTTGGGACGAGCCATGAAGGCAGCTAATCTTGCACTCCAGTGCCTGAGTACGGATGCAAGATCTAGGCCAAATATGGACAATGTGATAACCGTGTTAGAGCAACTGCAGGACTCTCCGAAAAACGAGCAAAAGGATAACCGGAGTAATAAACCAAGCCAACCGAATGGTGAACGCAAGTCTGGTAAGACCGACACTGTAGCAAAACGTTCACCAATGGCTTATCCAAGACCGTCCCTTTACACATAATTCTTCCTCAGCTTGAATGTGGTATTAGCAAGAACTTGTACGTGATCTGTATCTATATATGTGAAGCTTTGTACATTTTTGTTTTCATGGTCATGCTTCTTTTTGTGCTGGTATCAGATCTATGAGCACCTAGCTTTTCCTGTTTGAGAATTTTGATGCAGACTGGGAAATGTTCTAGGATCACTGAACTTTGTTGTGGCGATTGTGCAACTAATATTGAAAAATATTAAATCATAAAGCAAAACAAACATCACTGGTTGGATCTTATCAAGGATGTTTGATGTTTAGGAACACAAAGTCATGACCTTACAACAAAAATAAGATGAGGGATGCCTAATTATATTATATATACATACATAGACACACACACACATATAAATCATGAAAAGGGCCAATTTGAAATAATAAATGCCACCAAACGTAGCACGGAATCACTTTTTTTATTGGGTGATATGTTACCACCTTTAGACATTCTTTGTAACATTATTGAATAGCTGAAAGAAGACAAGTCAGCATAATTTGACTTTATGAATTCGAAAGAGTAAGAGCAAATATAATTGGAATCAAGAAAGTAATGACACCCCCATAATGAAGTGGGGTTAGTTATGAATTAATATATCTTCCACTAACCGCAATCAACGCAGGACCTAGTAAGAGATAAGAGACTAAATGGATCCTTTTTAGTCTTAAATTTCGTAATTCCATGTGAACTTTATGATATTTCATTATTCGTTGTTATATAATATTCTATGAGCCAAGTCATCAGCAAGCCGTCTTAGCTCAGCTGGTAGAGCGCGTGGCTTTTAACCACGTGGTCGTGGGTTCGATTCCCACAGACGGCGTTTTAATTTTTGGGTTTTTTCTCTTTCTTTTTCCAATTATGATTATTAACTTTTAAATATATAATATAATAACTTAAATTTGTGAGTAAGCAGGCCCTTTTTTAAAATTCATATTTGGCCAATGTTATTTATAATTTCTCAATTCACATTCTGAAAATTGTTTATCCAATCTTATTTAGAGGGAAAAAACATGTTTCTCATATTCTAACTTTCTTTTCTTCTATTCTTTTCAATAAAAAAATATTTGATTGGCATCCTTTACCAGGTAGTGTCGAAGCTACCTGTGAGGACAGTGCCCCACAAGATCTGGACCGTTGATTTTAAAGAAATTAGTGGACCCCGCATATGTGTGGTTAAAATTGCCCTTTGATCTTCTCATGAGAGCAGTGTCCCACAAGATCACACCTGGTCAAACATTGATAATTCGGTTGCTTAGTGTGTTAAAATTTTCCATGAATCTAAATAAAAATATACTTAGTTGTGATTATGTCTTTATATATTTTTCTAATTTCCAATCGCTTAGAAATGTAAATTTCTGACTATTTCGACGTTATGAAAAACACTGAGAATAACATTCTACGAAGAAATTTGGCGAAGAAACACAAGATCAAGAATTGGGATTCCTAATAGAAAATGGCACAATATCTTCAAGCAGGCCTTGTGGGCCTATCAGTGCTGCTTCAACTTCAAACTCCTTATTAACTGGGTCAATTGTTGTACATGGACTGATAACTTTAGGCCTTTTATCATGGGCCTGATTTTGGGCTTCATGTGTGGGCCTTTGGAGCTTCTTTCTGGTTGGGCAGGAAAATGGGTAATCATGGTGGACGTGAAGGCCTTCATAGGTGACCATTAGGGTATCCGGGTCATCCATGGCTCTCTCCACTCTCTTTTTCGCATTGCATCTCGGTTTCGCGCACCGGTAATAGCTTCTGCATGTAATTTTCTTATGTTCGATAAGTTTGATTCGTTGATGAGACGATGAACAAGTTATTTTTTGAACTCCAATTTTTGTATAAAAAAAAAACTCAGAGCCAAACATTGAGTGATGCAAAGATCATTAATCACATATATCTAACGGTGTGTGCAAAGTACAAATATCAAAATTTTGATTATTTTTAAATAGTTTTCATCAAATAAATTCAAGACCAATTGATTTTAATAAGCGATTTAGATGTTTAAAAAAATTAAGTGCAATATTGCTTTTAATTCTAGTAATATACTATATCAACCACCTGGGATTGGGGCTATTCTTGATGGATTTCTGGCCATATTTCCTCCATTTATACCCATCATCACTGATTGCACTTCCATGATTCTTGATTCTCAAACTATACTTCTTGTTTCCATTATAACCACCCTTGATTACACCACCGAGTTCCGAAATTCTGCGGACGAATCAAACAAACTTCATGCACTCGTATTAGCAAAATTAAATTAAAAAAAACCAACACGATATCGAACCTGCATGCTTCTGATCTATCTTCGCGTTGAATGCTATGGATTCCATAGATAATTTCGGATAAAGAACTCTCCACATCTTCAATCGTAGGGCCTGAATACAACGTTGACACGAGACGAGGATCCATCGAAGGGAAGGGTCTAGTTTCCACTACTATTCCATGATCATCATTACTAGACAGGAAAACGAATGGAGACTCATTGTCCAGAAGTTCATTCACCAGCTCATCTTCAGACCCTTCTGTTAATTTTACTAGTTCATCCATTTAGGATATTATTTTGAGCTTTACCACGTACTGTAAATATACAAACTATGCCTTTTGCATTTGCAAGTTCGGAGTCGACTATATATAGCATAAGCTTTTTAATTACTAGGTATATATGTATATGGCTGCGATAGTGCTTCATGAATTGAATAAATGTAGGAAGGGAAACTTCGTCGACTTTGATTTATTTGAGCTTTCATAGTGCTAACACGGAACCGAAAAATGCTGATATGACACTTCAAAATACTTACATGATATCGAAATTGCTGGTGTTAGAGAAAATTGCTAACGTGTCTGATGACACGTTAATAATTGTATCAAAATGATGAAAATGGAAAATTAATATATCGAACTAAAATTTGAGAACTTATTGTATCAACCTACAAGTGGACAATTTGATGTAGGGTGTATTCAAATATTTTTTTTTATAATTTGAAAATTATGTGAAATAGAGTGGAACTTACCTATTTTTGTACGTGTTTAGTTAGTTCGATCCTGGGTGTGGGGGCAGTGCCCACACCCCATATCAATGGTTGAGATTCCACTTCATGGGGAAAAAAAAAATTAGGCCAGAAAAAATTTTAGCCCTTGGATGTACCCCTGCAGGCACTGCTGGCAGGGGTAGGATGGAATAATCCGTGTTTAAAGATGGAATTTTTGCATTTAATTTCAAAACTCTATTCTCACCCACTTACTAACTGCATGGCTTTATTGTTTTCTTATCAGGAACTGAAACGTCAAGATTCTTTCCAGCAAAATTCTATTACTTATTAGTAGTCAAGACTCTAACTTAAGGGACCGTTGGGGGTAAAAGAGTGATGTTATTTGTACATCAATATTTGTATATCAATTTGTACATCACAAAAATTTAATATAAAAATTCAATTTGTCAAAATATCACCGAACATTAAATACAAAATCTATATAATTAGAAAATCTCACGATATAATGTCTTAAATATCAATGTAGCGATATATTAGTTGTATATGTGGCATTATTAAAAAATAATGTACTAATATTGGATGTCCGAGTAAATAAAGCATAACATACATTGTCCAAAACACATCATATTTTTAAAGTACTCATTTAATATCATGTTTTATCATGGGCATAGTGAATTGTATTTAAACTGTACAACATCTTAAATATCATCTTTCGTCGAACTATTTGATTAGCGCAATTAATATTAGCTTCCCCAACACTAAGAATTTAATGTGATTCAACTGATACAATTCATATTTTTCTGAAAATCAGAATTACAAATAATCGTTTTGATTTCATGTTCCCTTGACTTATTGCACAAGTCCGAAGACCATTAAATCAAGCACTTAATATAATGAACGGTTAGCCGTCGCCTACTTATCATTAATTAGGCCGTCCGAGAGTAGACGAAGGAAAAACAGTCAAACCAATGCTGACTCGTAGGAATCTCACACGTGTGGTAATAGTTGTCGGTCGAGCTTGGGGAAATGGAGTAAAAAACTGATATATAATTCGATTCATTTTGTGCCTGTTGGCGGCCTATTATATTGTTACAACATTATGATAATCACACTACAATCAAATTTTACGTAATTAGTTTAATATTTTGAATAATTATTACAAAGAATCAATTCATATCGTATGAATAGTTTGCTATTTTTCAGACAGAAGATAGGCTGTTTTACTGATATTATAACTGAACTAAGTTGATTGGCTCCTTGAATTAACAAAGGTTTAGCTTGAAGTTTTAAAAAGGTTGTTTAAGTATTTACGGGTTCAAACAATCTCAAGATCGAACTACAACGGACTCATATTCTTTTGTTTGGAGCTATTGTATTTATTAGCGTACGTACTCTAATAATGGTTTCTTTCTTTCTCGAACGGTTAGAAAAAAGGGAATTTGGTACCAACTCCAGCTAACAGCTAGGACAATGGAGTTATGTTTTGAATTCGAGGTCAAATTTCCGGTTAAGACAGATTTTCCCATGTTTCTTGGGTTATCAAATTCACTGGGTTATGGTTTTGATCAGAAGTGAAAATGAGATAGAAATAACACGTTGAATGATTGGCGTTGTAATAAAATTCAGTTGATCAGTTGTTGTCATGATCGGAAGTTGATTTGGACTCGACCTGGGTCAATGAGTTCATGTAATAGCATTCGTACGTGATTGCCGGTGGCTTTGGACGATGACAAAGTCATGATTATTAATCTACTGAGATTACAATGAGGCGACACTCTATATTTAAATGTATATGAGTGTCGTCTCATTGGTGTATATGATACATGGATAACATATCTGTAAGGAATTATTGTACATGAAATAAATATATTTGTGTATATCAGTAGTTAGTGTTAGCGGAAAATAATTATTAACACACAAATATAATTTTAATAAATAAACATCAGTTTTAAATTATGCATAAGTATGAATACTTGTGCGATGCCTCATGGCAAAAATTTCACTAGAAAAATATGTAAATCGTTTACACAAAAAACAATACTAGTGAAAATAACAAAACTAAATTCCTTGACACTCGAAGGAATTAAAAATATGCATAAAAACTCAAACCAAATAATAGATGCATAAAACATGCACGCATTGCTTATAACCAAACGAAACCACTCTTCGATTAACACTCTGCATCAGTGTTGTTCTTGAGTGCTGTCAACACCAATTGGCAACATGGTAACACAAAATCTTCAACACGAAAATCTTCAATATATGAACTCTGTGTTTGTTCAGAAAAATCCAGCAGCTCTCATACGCTGTAAAGTGATTACCCGATCACACAAAAACGTCTCATCAAAATAGGCTCGGCTCTCGTATATTTTATTCTATGCAAGAACTCCTCAGCCGACCTACACGTGCACTCCCAAAAACTCCAGCAGCTCCTCTCTACAACAAAGTGATCACACGATCACACAAAAACTGTATCAATGATGTTCTTGTTCTGAGCTCAATCTTTAGAAGACAACATATATATTTATCATTCCTAGTATTAATGTCATCCATATTCGTTCTCTTATTAGACTTGCCTTACATTCGATCTCATGTTTTAGAACGTGTTTTTATTAGACTAGACATTCATTTTGGCAAAAAAATCTGATCCAGTCCTCCTCCATTTGTTATTGCGATATAATAATATGGTAGTTGCTTGCAATATGTCGTGTCCTATTTTAAACATATAGGCTTGTCCCTAAATTTTAACACTACATCTTATGTTAGGAAAATACAAATTAATTTTATATCTCAAAGAAATATAATTTACGAAATCATTACTAATATTAATGATAGTTATTTTAGATTAATTATATTAATGTAGAATTCATGGCTATTCATTTGCTAAACATACGTTATGACCGTTTCTACCTTTAATTTACACTAATGCTACCATATATTGATATGACCTTATATTATGAGTGGGTCTAATGTGAGACCGTCTCACGGATGTTAATTTGTGAGACGGTTCAACCCTACTCATATTCAAAATAAAAAGTAATACTCTTAGCATAAAAAGTAATACTTTTTCATGGATGACCCAAATAAGAGAGCCGTCTCACGAATATGACCCGTGAGACGATCTCACACAAGTTATTGTCTTATATTATATTCATTTGAACCGAAGATTATGGTAAGATATATGAAATATCATCAATATGCCTAATTGGAAATTTTGTCCTCTCCTTCTAAAAACATACGTAATTTAGTCTATCGAGTGTGTCCAAGACAACTTTTCAAATTTATATGGGCATATATCTCCTTGATTTTGTTGTGACAAAGTAAGTTGGGTATTCAATGAAGTCTTAGCTCCGAATCGCGCAACTCCGGAACAAGACGAGATCGTTGTATTCTGGGAAGTGTTTGGTCGTTGATGTTGTTGCATCAAGGTATTATTTTCGAAGAAACAAAAATACCTCTTACCTAAGTCGTCGTAGGAAGACTTGAAAGTTTGAAGCTGCCAATTTTGACCCAAATCTTGGTCTCCACGAAAAATTAGTGTTGACTGTGTCAACCCTAAATGTACTTGGTTCAACCTTCAACCGACGAACGAATGTCGTTCCAATTATGCCCCATATTTTTTTCTAAAAAAAATTAACCTTACCTAATTATGTCTTGTCTTAATCATATGCTAGCGGCTGATACACACGCATTGCATGTAACATAATATTTGATATTTGAAATATTGTTTAATCAATTTATAACGAATATTTGACATTTGTAATTTTATATGAATATTATAATTAGTGTGTTTGTACACATTGTTGTGTATGACAAAAAATCTATTTCTTTATTAAACTTAATTTTAATAAAAAATATAATAATATTATGCTAGAAAAAAGAAAGCTGGTTTTTTGCGTTAAAAATACTAACCGTAAGGTTTTTTAAAATTGAGAAGATTTCAGATGTATGATTGACGTGGTTAGAATTATTATAATTTATATGTGTTGTTGAAGAGGAGGATAAAAAGAGAAGAGATTTTGGTGTCCTCTTCAATCAGTTTTTCTAATTCACTCATAATAGATAATATAGTATAGATAGTATAGATTTACAGAATAAAAAATAAAGAGAAGGAAAGCCGAGCCAAAGAGACAGATTAGGAGCCTGTTTCTGTTCATCTCATACACACACAAGTGTTTGTTACTTTTACATTTTCTATTAAAAAAAAGGAGAATTATATTTTTTGTTCTATAATTTGTACATTTGTCATGTTTGGTCTTATTAACAATATTTTGTATTTTTAGTAATGTAATTTGTATTTTTTTCGTTTTTGATCATGTTACGGTAAATTTAAATTTTTAGTCATATAACTTAATTATTTTTCATTTTGATCTTTTTGATCGAAATCCATCATGTTTGTCAGTAATAAAAGATCGAAAATGAAACAAACATAAGTTAAAGGATAAAAATGACAACAATATGTAAGTTACAAGACTAAAAACAAAAGTTCAACGTAAAAACTAAAAATAAAAATAAAAACAATATGTAAGTTATATTACTAAAAATCCGAATTCACCGTTAATAGAGCCTAAATGAAAAAGTACAAAATACTGAACAAAAAATGTAGTTTTCCTAAAAGAATAATCTTTAAACTACCGTAATTTTATGAGATTTTTTTATATTAAAAAATATAGTTTCAATTTATTTTAATCTATTTGCAACTTTGAATATTTAAATTTAGAACATATAAAAGGAAGAACTGGTATCTACCTCATACAATGATTAATCAAATTAGTATGATAATAATAAATAATTTGAGTTACCAAAAAATAGAAATGCAAATGAAATTCCTTCCCTCCCAAAATCCGGCGCCGCCCTATTTGAACCGAGGTCGTGGGCCAGCCTCACCACCTCCGCCAAAGAAGTCGGTGCCACCCCACTCTTAACTGTCACCTTAACTGTTCCTCCTCCCCCACTCACTACCCATACACCCTACCTAAATATATATACTCACTTAAAATGACAGAATTCTATATAAAACGAACCTAGTAACTGTTCCATATTCCCCTTATATTTATTATTCTTCATTAAATTTTGCATTCTTTTTTGTAAAGTTATTAATTGAAGGAGGAATCACATATTATTATTGCGAGCGAGCGACTGTGGAATAATGGAGGTGGAGCAAGGTTGCACAACCCCCAAGAACCAGGAGTGTCGAATACCGGCGCGGCTGGTATGTCCTCCGCCGCCGAGGAAGAAGAAGAATGAGCGGCCCACCAAGCCTCAGCCGCCCAAGAATGGATACTTCCAGTCGCCGGAGCTCGAACTGTTCTTCGGAACCGCGGCTCCGAGAAGAGAGGCTTGGGATTAGGTTTATTGTTTTCCCAGTTTGCATGCCTGCAGCTTCATTTCTTTGTTTCTCCTACTGATTTTGTAGTTGTAAGTCGTAGTTATGAGGATGTCCTAGGTTTTATACGTACATATCCTTGTTTGTTTTTTTTTTTTTTTTTTAAAATCTAAAGTTTTCTAGTAAAACCAAACATTTCTTGTATTTGATAGGCAACGAATCAAGCCGCCTTGTTTTGTTTTCTGAAATTATGTTTTTTTTTCTAAAATAAAATTAAATATTATCATCTTATTTTAATTTATATTTTGCAACACACACACATATATACATGTTCTATTGTAATATACTTTAGTATCCCAAAAACTTAAAATTGTAACTCTTGATTATAATTAGTAAAACTATTAGTTTAAATATAATTTTAGAATCACAGTCGGTTGGATATAGTTCCTCGGAGTTATATATATAGATTTGGACAATTCTAATCTTTAAACTAACTTTTGAGGTTCTGTAAACTTAAAATTTGTCCCCTCAGAAAACCGAATTCAAACATTCTTTTTACAAAAAAAAAAAAAAAAAAAAAGCTTTCAATTTGTTTAAAATCTGAATTTATAATTGTTCTGAAGATGTCTCTTGTATCGAAAAACGAAGGAAAATTCTATCCTAAGTAATAATCTCCATGTAGTTGAACCGTTGGATGCGGTGGATCCCATAAGAAGTGAGATTAGACTTTCCAAAAAAGAACCTTTAAGAAAACATTATGAATCACAATTGCTCTCCAATAAATGTTTTGAAATTCGGAATATAAAGTCCAATATAATAATGAGTAGGCTTCCTCATGTGAAACTGATGTCACACACTGGTTCCTGACTTGTAGCCCTTCAAGTTCATTTGGTCAAGGAGCTTTATGAAAGATAACGTTTACCGAGCTCCCTAAGTCTACGAACACACGCTTCACATCATAGTCAACAATCTTGACTTGTATGACTAGGACATCATGTTTAACATTCTGATATTATTTTTTATTTAATATCTGAGATCATTATTTAAAAATATAAAAGAAAAATAATGTAACAATATTTTGCAAAAACAAAAACGCTTTTGAGACCATTTTATGAGACAGATCTCCGAATCGACCTAACTCATAAAAAAACTTTATCTCTAAAATATTATTTTTCATTATAGTTATTGATCCGAAAAATCAGCCTCACAGATAAAAATATCTGAGATCGTCTCACGGGATATCTATTATTTTGCAAAATACCGAGAGAGGGTTTTATTGTATTAGCAAAATAAAACCCCAAATTCTTCAATTTCTCCATGAGAAATCCATCTCCCTCAAATTCTTTATTTTACAACGGCTCCCAAGCTCAAACGGGTAAAAAATACGCACATATATATATATATATATATATATATCGATACAATTGGCAAGCCCGTATCATAATCAATCAAAACAGAACGATATACAACAAATGAAAGACGGTAACTTTAAAATCGTTTATGCAAAAGTGAAAAATTATTAGGTAATCAGAAAACTTGGGATCGATACGAATTGAACATAATTAGTCGTAGGTTTCGATCTATTTGTCGATCTGGTTGAGCTTGCCTAGACCCTTGCAGTTCGGACATACAATTTGTGGTTCATCTTTTCTTGCTGCATTTGCTTTCAGGGTCGACCCGGATTTCCTCACAAACCCTGCTCCATCGCATACCGTGCACCTATAATTTAACAAATAAAATAAATTTTACAGATTGAACCCAAACACATATTTAGTTCAACACATACACATTGTTTATCAAATGCAAATTTCAATTCGTTATATCATTACAATTAGATTGTTATCGCACATATTGTTTATTCTATGCTACATCGAGTAAATTTTACGTGTAATAAAATATTGAATGATCGAACAACACATCGGTTGATACACTGGATAACTAATTTGATAGATTACATGATCTTAAAATACAATGTATACCATACCAACATTCCTGACATTATAAAAAAGTAAGCTATTTATTTTCATAAATATTAAGGACATTCAAAATTTAATTGTCCTACACGTTAACATATAGAACGGCCGGGTAATAGATAAAATAAAATAATACATTTAAATTATATAATCGATTTATTACTTATTAATTAAATAACTAATGTAATGAAATTAGAGTTGAGAATTCGTTACAGGTCTTTGCGGGAGAAGAGAATAGGGAAAGCGGTCCCGATCAACGCCACGGCGGCGGCTCCGGCGAACAGATAGACGGTACTGTCGGATGCAACATCACCGGCGGCGGCGACCACCGTGAGAGGCTTTCTCTTCGAACTCCTTAGCGGAGTACATTGCGCAGAAAGCTTTGGACCCGAGAATGCTGATCGTGGCGCGGATTGGTTGATCGAACAAGTGGAGAAGAGGGCGATGGAAGCCATTTGTGAGTGAAGAATATTTAATAATCGTGGTTTATAGAAGTTTATGCTGCAAGAAATAAGTGGATAAGGATGGATAAACGAGTGCTGAGGAATCCTCGTGAGTTTTGGATAAAAGGGTGAGATTCACTTTGTATGACCTGTAATTTCTAAATCTTCTTCTGTTTTTATGTATTTATTTATTACGCGGGACATGCGCAGACAAGTAACTGATATGAGTCGAGTGAGCCTATCAGCCTATCGGCTCATGTTCATATCCGGAGAACATGCTCAGACAAGTTTAAGGGATGTGTATTCAATGCAGGAGAATAATTGATTTTTATTTATTTTGTAGATTTTAAAATACTAGATGTATTTAATTAAGATTTTTGCATGTTCTATAGAAGTCTAGTGGTATTTAAAATAGACTTTCATAGAGTTTTAAAAAGTCAAGTGATATTCAACATTGACTTTTTAAAACTCTATGAAAGTCTAGAGGTATTCAACATTGACTTTTTAAAACTCTATGAAAGTCTAAAAGTATTCAAATTTTCAATAGACTTTTAATAACTTCATGAAATTCATTAATATACAAATATTAAAGTCAAAAGTACAATTATAAATTGTCAGAAATTGTATTAGGTTCAACCCAAATATTTGGATGGATTTTTAAAACTTCTAACTCGTACACAAGCTATTTATTTTTCACTATGTTGCTTCACATCACATATTTTCTTATCTTCTCTCATCTCATCTATCTCTATCACTCTTTCAAATTTTCAAAATGTGTCTCTATATATATTTTCATATTTCCTTTTAATTTTTCATTTTTTGCTTATTGTTCATTTAATAATTTTTATTTAATATCATAGAAAATGTTGAATTCTAGAATTGATTTTGTGATTTTTAATTTATAATTTATACAAATTAATGTAATATTCAATAATAATAAAAGATAACCCAAAAAAATTCCGTTTAATTCTTAATAATTGAATAACTTCGCAATAATCATGATTTTTTAAATTCTTTTTAACATTTTCAATTAATATGTAAGCTATGATTTTTTTATACAAAATTATATCCACACAATGATAAATAATATTCTTTTCACATGTATATTATCAATTCAAAAACAAGGTTACATATTAATCAATTAATGTATTTTTAAAAATTTACAAACATGCATACAAACTCACATATACACACATGTAAGTATTAAATGATTTTACGTTAAATAAGTAATTTTATTTATTAATATAAATATTGAAAAATTATTTCTAAATGAATATGTTATATATGTCAAATAATTATTAGTTCAAAGAAATTAATAAAAAATAATATGTTATAATTAAGTACAAAATTTATATAACTTATAAAAAAAATTGCACAAAAGTCTATAAAAATCTTCCAAAAAGTCTAAATGAATCAACATAAATTTGTTTATAAATATGTGAGATTCTGTAAAAGTCAATAAAAATCTTGCAAAAAAGTCTACTATGAATTCACATAAATTTGTTTATAAATCTGTGAGATTCTGTAAAATTCAATAAAAATCTATAAAATCCGTAAAATTTTATCATTTGAAAAAGTCATTTAAAGTCATCAAAATTCTGGATTGAATACACCTCACTAATTTTGAACCATTTCTTTAATTTTAAAAACAAACACATTTTATTTTCTTGATGTCCAACTTTTTAAATTCAACTCAGGCATTGACAATCACAGGTACGACACTAAAAATGACATTATTTTCGATATTAAATTTTTTATTTTTAACTAGGGGTTAGATGTATTTTAGGAAATTTAAAATAAGATATATGCAATTTTAGAAATAATACAGATACTAAGATGTGGATAAAAATTATGTTTCATATGTTTAATTTTAATATGTTATAATTGTAAAATTTATAATATTTAATGGAAGTGAAAACAAAAATACTTTTATGTGCGTGTGATGGACAGATGAATAATGTGATCAAAATAGTGGGAAGACACCCCGGTGTCGAGGCAATCACAAAAGCCATGCAGTGACCGCCCACAGGCTGGTGCGGAGGCACTATAACAAACACAAAGCTGGTGGAAAAGGAAAGAACCGAACCATCGTCCGATCGAGTTGTTGAAGTTAAAGGGGTTGGGATAAAAGACGTGGCCTGTTTTCTGTTTGGTGACATTTGTTGATCTGAATCCGTTACAGGTGAAAGAAAACTCGGAAGCTGCTAAGGCCAGAGGTAACAGAAACAGAGCTAAATGTAACAATCTTCAAAAGATTTTTTTGAATTTTATCATTGAAAAAAAAGCAAAAAATTACATCGTTTTCATTCAACGGCGGTCTCGAAAAGGGCAGCATTTGTGATTTTTGTAGTTTAAAATTTTTGAGGGCACCAATTTGACATGGACAAAACCACGAGTCTAGTGGAGTAAAACATAAGCGGACCCAAATTCGACCTTACTTAATTACCTACTGCTTCTGCAATTGTGGCAAAATGAATGCATTCAATGGCTACATTATTTCAGACGAAGCTTCATTCTTTGATACTCCCCGTGTAACGCCCAATCAATTTCAGTCATCTGTATATTTGAAATTATTCACACACAATCAATTTGGTCATCTGTCTATTTTCATATCAAACTTAATTCGGGTTTCTCAATTTTTTTTAAAAAAAAAAACTAAAAATTACCAAAATACCATAATCAAAACAAAACCCACGTTCTTAAAAAAACAAATGAAAACCCATGCCAAATGCCAAGTAACCGTATCTCGATAGATCCAGAATAGGATTCTTATTTCTTTTCTGAATCCACGTCAAATGCCTGGATCGACATGTTCAAAGTAAAGGATAAAATAAAGATAACGTTTTTGTTTTATCCCCGAGTCATTCTTGATCCCACCATACTGCAATCATTAAATCAATATAAAATATATATAGCCATAATATTCATAATAATCACTCGTACCTTGACCTCCACTAATGGCTGAGAAAGAAACCCAACCCGAAGATGTCTCCGACAAACCATCCATCGACCCGCCATTTCCACCAGGTATCCAATTTTCTTGTTTGCCCTGTTCAAGATCCGTAATTTATGATTTGGGTTTCTTTTTCGTCTTTTTTTTTCAATATATTTTTTTAATCTTTATTTTTAAGTTAATATGATCAGCAGTACGAGGAAGTCATAGACGTGGGAAAACATCATTGGGATGAAGTAGTGGGATTAACAGCAGATGAAGCAGAGAGGACGATTAAGGAAGAGATGGGTGAAGGGATCAGTATCCATGTGGTTCCACCCGATTCGTGTATCACCAAGGATTACCGAACGGATCGGGTCCGGATCTTCGTGGATTCCACTGGAAAAGTGTGTAGTACACCAAGGATTGGCTAAATTCGTCGCAATTTACATGTACTGAAGCACTTCGTAACATTACTGCTTTCTGCCTTGAACTTTTTAATGTTAAGGCTTTGTAATATATATATATATATATATATATATATATATATATATATATATATATATATATATCAAATTTTAAGCTTAATCGATATTTAGTTCGTAGGTTAATGTAGCTCGCCTTTTGAATATAAAATCACTGTTGCTTTATACATCTTATTCTAACAACTTTAAGTTGATGGGTAGACAATTCCTTCCGACTTCACATGCAAAATCTTATAGGTAAACAATAGGAGACATATTAGTTCATTTGAATAACCGAGTTCGAACATCAGAATTCATAAATTATTTGGATGACACGATGAATAGTATCTTGGCTTCTGTTACCATCCAAAATACAATAAATTTTTGTAAGGAATGCATCAAATTGAGGCAACAATTAATATGCCTATCTAGCTTCCCTTAAACTATTGACATGTAGGAGAGGGTGAGTGGAAATACAAGTAACCATGGATGTAGAACTCTGATCCACATCTCCACCAAAAGAACTAGTTGTCTTGTCGAACGAAGAAGATGCATACGAGTACAGATAATTTTCAAATCCGCCATCGACGTCGCTACCACCCCCCGGTGCCTTCACAATCTCTGGCATTTCAATCTCATGTTCCATGTAACTCAGAACCTGTCTCGTAGTGGGTCGTCCCGTAGGATCGTTACTTGAACACATCAGTCCCAACTTAAGTACCATCAATACCTCATTCTCATTGAAATCGCCCTCCATTTGTTTATCAACCACATCAAGAACTCGCCCTTCTTTCCATTTCTTCCAAACGTAGTCCACCAAGACTAAATCTTCTGGATCAGATTTCGACTCGATTGGCCTACGCCCACACACGACTTCGAGTAATAAAGCCCCAAATGCAAATACATCAGAACTTGTGGTAGCTTTCCCGGTTCTTGAAAGTTCTGGTGCAAGGTAACCCAGTGTACCCACCACTCGTGTTGTGCTCGGGTTCGACCCATGATCGTATAATTTTGCCAGTCCGAAATCTCCAAGTTTCCCATTCATCTCAATGTCAATTAACACATTACTGGCCTTAACATCCCTGTGTAACACAATCTGTTCCTATCCTTCATGCAAGTACAGTAAACCAGATGCAACACCTTTGATAATCTTGAATCTTTGATTCCAACTAAGTACATATTTTGGCTCATCAAACAACCACTTATCCAAGCTTCCATTCGGCATAAACTCATAGACTAAAAGAAGATCACCGCCGCATCTGCACCACCCGAGAAGCTGAACCAAATTTCTATGGCGGAGCCTGCCGATGCTGGAAATTTCAGACACGAATTCACGCACACCTTGTTTCGATTCATGCGAGATACGCTTTACTGCAACTTGGATTTTCGGATGATGCAAAGTCCCTCTATAAACCCTGCCGAATCCTCCAGACCCGAGTAGCTCACTGTCCTTGAAACCTCTTGTGGCCTTCTTGAGTTCTTGGTACTTGTACCGGTGTGGGCCAATTTCAAGCTCCCATGATTCTATAACCTCAACATTCTTGATCTTCTTAAACAAGAAAATAGCAATCAAGATTGAAGCCAATATTAAAATCACAGATCCCACCACAGAAATGCTTACAATCATGGTAATGGGTTTTTTCTTCGGTGCCGGAAGTGAAGGGAGATAACCCAAATCCAAGGATTTAGCTTCTCCATTAATGGAAAAGCTCCAACCCAAAATATAATGGGAACTTGCAAGCAAGCCAGTCGAAGCAGAGAATCCGACATACATATTTTCTTCAAGAACTGGAGAAAGATCAACTTGCATAGACAAGAGAGGAATTTGAGGTTTGATAGAAGATGGCGAAATAGTTACATTCACAAAATTTGTGATCGAATCAAATTCGACCCACGCAAGAATAGGATCCCCACCCTTGAGAATAAGACTATTTTTCACCGAATCATCACCGAAATAAGCAGCAGCAGCAGATGCATTGGACACCATGCTGTTGATATCGATCCCAACGTGGTTATCATTAATGTCCCCGAACTCAAAATCTTGAACCGTGTCGAACTCAACCGCAAATATGTGGTTGGATGAGTTGCCAACATCGCTGGAATTCATCAGACCAAGGTACTGGCCGGCTCGGGAGAGACGAGTTCAATTCTTTGGAAGGCGAAATCGTGAAAGCCATGCCATGGCCGCCGAGTTTGGGGTACTCAGGGTGAATGGCAAAGGCAAAACAAGTGGAGAAAGAGAAGACGGCGCCGGTGGTTGAGTTTTTGAGCTGGAGCTGAGTAGGGAAGAAGGCGTGGCCTTTAAATCTGGAGCTCTCATTGGTTAATTGAAGGATGCCATTTTCATCTACCAGTGCCACCCCATTTAAGCTTATGTTGGATTTTGAATCGCTGAAACCTGTGTATGTGAAATCAACCACCTGAGATTGAGATTGGATTGAGAAGAAAGTGAAAGAGAAGAAGACAATGAATAAAACGGCCATCGCAGATTGAAGACTCATTCAAAGCTCAGATTTTTATTTTCTTGCAAAATTTTAAAGTCTAAAGTTGGGCAGGAAGTGTTCTTAATTAGCTGAGGGTTGAAGTAAGTGCATGGGTGAGATTTGAATAAGGTATTGGTAGCGTCAGTGTTATGTATTATTATTTTTAATTATTAAATTTGACGTTGATTGAACTACTTATAACCGCCGTTAAATAAGTATTTAAGATATTATTATAATTTTAAATAATTTCCTTAAATAAATAGTTTTTTCAGTGTACACACTCTTTAATTTTAATTGTAAATGTGCATTGTCATAAATTAAATTATCCCTCCTATTTTGAGTGGTATGTTTTCCAACCTAATCAACACATTTTCACCGGCTCTTTGATTATTGCTGGAATAAATAAAATCTAGCCTTCCATTTCTGAAATATTATATCGAATCACCCGGATACTGTCATACAAATTCATTCGATGGGTTCTAAAGAGCAGTTCTTTACTTTTACCTGAGTGCTACGGCAAATTTATCATATTGCGAACATTGTCACGGCATCTCCCATTATTAATAATTCTTTAATTACGACGAATCATGCTATTTTTTCTTGGCACGGACAAGATAAGATGAGTGTCACCGTCAATCTTTGGTGCTAAGATAGATCCAATAACTAAAATGCATTAGTCCAAGCTCAACCCATTTACCTGCCTAGGCAAGACAGAAATATGTATTGTTGAAAGGATTTGGAGTGATGCTGGAGAGTAGCTGTGTCGAATTTGAAAGAGTCTGGGCCAGGTCTTGCCATTGGCATAGTTAAATAAGCTGAAAGATGCGACTCACACAGTTGTATTTAGTTTAGGCATAAAAGTTTAATAATCCGAAGTATATATCATAAGCAGTTAGGATATATTTAATAGCGATCATAAATCTTGGAATCACGTGGCAGGTGTGCTCTGAGATAAGGTATTTTAAGGTTCCAAACAGATTCAGATGAATGTATGCACTGTTTGATTCCTATTAAAAAAGAAACTAAGGTGTCATGAACCAGAATGGATGCAAAAAATGAGTAGATTTCTTATGGTCAACCTTACGCTTAAATGTATTTATTCTTCTAAAAAACCAATCAAGTTTCCCATCCAGTGACAGTCCACAACTCAACCCCATTCCGTAAAATCGAATCACAAGTACAATCATACACATATCTGTCGATTTTCATGCCTATATACGCAACTCAACCCGACTAAGAGCTCGGCGATGGCAGCTTCTGTCTTCTCTTTATCCGAAAAATGCAATGTCTGCAACAAAAGAACACTAGGTTTCGAATCGAATTTCATCTTCTCGAAACTCCTCTCCATCTGCCAATTCACCGTGTTGTGAGCAACAGGTGCAAGCCAACCCAACATCTCGGTCATAGCCTCCCTCCATCCAATGGCCAGCAAAAAGTCGTCTTCTGCACGTTTCTTGTTCTTGCTAAGCTTTGTCCTGACAAGAACTTCCAGACTTTCAGGCAGCATTTGGTATAATGATTCACGATCAATATGATCGATGGATTCAGTTGGATCCAGATACTTTTCTGCTAATAGGATCACTTTTGCATAACGCAGTGCTAGTCCCGAACCACCTAGAGTTAGAGGTCCCGCAGAGTGGAATAAGCTCTTTTTCAATAGGTTTTCAATAGATAGAACGCTATCATCTTGCTCAATGAAGAAAAGGTCAGACTTTTGGCTGTGAAACCTTACAAGACTAACCTTTGAAGCCATTGTAATAGGGCCCGAATGGGATGTAAACTGTTCCCTGACTGGTTCAATCATGGGCGTATCGGTTTGATTCTTAAAACAACCGATGTTTTGGGATGAAAAAGTGGTAAGATTTGGAACATACTGCCGGAATACCGCACAGATTCTTACATATACAACGCACACAATTCTTGCCATTAGGCCAACACTTTTATCAAACGTCTTGCACCAAAGCGATATTCCCTGGAAATAGTGAACAATTTTGCGCTGATTCACGAGTTTTTGAGTAAAAGAATCGAAATTCGACTTCATCAAATGCATCTTTTTGTTCTTCACTTGCCTCATCTTTTGTTCAGTAAGCTCCAACTCTGTCAAACCCTCCAATGCCGCGTGCAGACGCGAGGTGGCTGAGATCAATCTCTGCATTTTTCGCAGCCTTTTCTCATTTCAATCTGGATCCATACTCCAATTTCCGTGAATCAATGATCCCAAGTTTCAAATTCATATACGCCAGATCGAACCGATGAAGCCCAAAATCATTGCATTTCTTTCCGAGCCGAGAAACGGAGGCGGCGGCACGATCAAGATCTTCAAGCATTTCCTTGCAGGCGAGGCTCAACAGAAACTTTTCATCTCTAGAATTCAGAAACATCACTCCTTCAGAATTTAAAATCTCTTCTCTCAACTTGAAAATCTCTTCGTCGGAGAGGGATCTGTAAAGGGATACTAATCTTGCCATGATTTTGGCCGTTTCAAGTGATAGAATTCCTAAATTACATGATTTCTTCTTACTCTCAGTGCAGAAACTATCCCCTCGGCCGCCCATTACATAGCCAATATCCGGTAACCAACCCATGTTATTGAATCCCACCAGCAGAAAACGTATCACACTGTATTTCTTGAACAATAATTAAAGGGCTTAGAAAAAAGCAGGTTGTCGAGGAAGATAGAGGTGTTTTGAGCAAGGGATATGGGAGAAATGAAGGGGACGCTGCTTTTGAGGTTTCATGGAGGTGGGAGATTAATTTTGCTACGATGATTGTAGATTGTAGAGAAGAAAATGGAGAGCATTGGAATGAGGTAGAGTGAGGAGTGAGTGTGGATAGGGGTGGGCAACGGTCGGTTCGGTCCGGTTTTACTCTACAATGGTTCGGTTTTTTCGGTTTTCGGTTTTGAATATCTCTAGTCCAAAACCGAACCATTTTATTACGGTTCGGTTCAGTTTTTTGTAGTACGGTTCGGTTTATACGGCCGGTTATATACGGTTAGCTAAAATTTGTTACGAAATAAAATTATACGTCACTTTATGCCTTTAAAATATAAATCATAGTATTTTCAAACATTTAATTTGTGAGATTTAATTTTTTATATAAAAAAATAAAGAAATATATACAGAAAAGAAAAGAAAACATCGACTGGTGAGTGGTTAGAAAGAAGAAAAAACGATCGGATTGAAAATTGATAGTTAATGATACTAAGTTTTTAAATCTTAATAGGCCTATTATACATAAAAAGTCTTGTACTAAACAATAATATGACCCATTATACATAAAAACCTTATACTTAACAATAATATGGCCGGTTCGGTTTTTCGGTTTTTTCGGGGATTAAAACCGAAAACCGAACCGAAAAAACCGAATTTCATAAATTTTAAAACCATAACCGACCGAAAAACCGATAAAACCGAACCATTTAAACCGAATTATTCGGTTCGGTCGGTTTTTTCGGTTTTTCGGATTTTATGCCCACCCCTAAGTGTGGATCCAAGGTTGACCATCACATCAAAGGAATTATTGGATTTTAACGTTATTATATTGGATTGTCCGAACTCAATCAAATGATGGAGAATACAAGGGAAGTGTTTGAAGAGTTCTTCTGTTGATGGTGCAGGCATGTGTGGAGCCGTTGTGTATTCATTATTTATTTTATCTTATATATATATATATATATATATATATATATATATTATAAGTTAATCTTTTCATTTGTATTAATTGTTTAGTTTTATGTCATAATTAGTGAGAAAAATTAGGGTTGTCGAAAGAGGTTAAGTCATTCATGTCGCCCACTCAACCTGGTTTAAATGTCAAACTATCAAAATTGACGGATTCATCTTACCACATAAAATAAATGAGTTGAATTGATAATTTATCGACCCATCAATATTAATGAACCCTACCTAAACCCTCTCCACTAACCGTTCTAATATAGAATTTCTCCACCTACTATTTTATAGGATTTCGTGTGTGTATATATATATATAAATTTATTTCAGATATATCACACATAAACATTATATATATGTGCACCCACACATATATGTAATTAACTAATGTGTTTCATAGGTTAAATGTTTAAAATAGAAAATTGAGATTTTATTGATATAACTTTGGCTTTATTTTAATTTGTAACTTCACAAGAAATTTGTTTTTATAGAAAGTCCTTTAAACTCATTGAATATTAGTTATTTGAATTATCAAGTGAGAAACATGAGAATTTATAAATTTACTCACTATATGTTGAGAATCACAATATTGGTCTCGTATTTGGTACATATAGATTTTGGTATATCCTAATGGGTTTGAGTCCGCTAAATTTGTTTTTTTGTGTACACTTTGAATTTTTTCTGACGTGACACTGAATTGGTAGTGATACGCCACTTAATTGACGATTGTGTGCGTAATGTTAGTATGTTACACAACCCTCCATAAAAATATTTAAATTGTTAAAAATCGATGGACATAGAGAACAAAAATACAATTTTATCCTATAATAAATTTCAATTATTAATTCAGCAGGATTTTCACTTTTTATCAATGCACAAATTTTGCACTATAACGTACCTTTGTCCATTCTTGAGGATTCATAAGCGCCGCAGACACATTAAAACCCTTCACTAAATGAGCCGCCGCATAGTTTTCCCAGTTACATCGTCTCTTCGAATGAGTATTCGGCCTCCTATACCAAGTCAATGCAGTTCCATCTCCTAATTCTTTAACCCCATCAAAATAAAAGATAACGGGTCTCTCGCAGGGCCCAAGTTCAAGACTCGATCGAGTATTAAACGTAAACGGCCCCTTACTCCAAGTTCTCCAAGTCATAAATGTCTGCAATGGGTGTGCTTAAGTCCTTCCCTGTCAACAAAAATGGGTACAGCTGCACGCTGTAGCCCCGTCCGATCGAAACGGACCAGTTTCGTATCGGGTCATAGCCGAAAGTATGTTGTAATGCCCGGCTAGGGTCGGATATGTACCCATTCATGAGTTTCTTGACCGAGTCGATTCGGTCTATGCCCGGAAACAAGGGCTGTACATAGTTAAGATGGTGAAGGGTCACCAAAGGTGCCAGCGGATGAGCCGAGAGAGCCGTACGGACTTCCCCGAATATCAATCTGCAAATTATAGAAATATTTTTAATCACATTACGATTTTTCTTTACAAATTTCATGATTTTAGATTCCATAATTGATTTGATTTTGGTAAAATATTAGAAGTGTAGTCTGATCGACTCCTGAGTTTCCTAGAAGGAATCATGTTAATTATAATAAAAAAAAACAAAAATTAATGAATTTGTTAATTTCATCGAACTATTACATTAACTAACTAATTTATCAAATGTGCTTTGACTGTAATACTATTAAAAAAAACCCATTAAGGTACTTAACATCTATAACACATATTTAATTTTGTGGATTAATTAAAATCCATAAAATAGGTAACTTCATTTAATATTTGAAGCTCCCATCACCCGTGTCATAAAAAAAATTTATGTGACACTAAGATTGTGTTTGGATTGATAGATTTCAAATCCATTAATTTCAAATATATTCAAATGTATTTTTATATATTAGAGAATCAATATCATAAACTTCAAATTCAGTTCTTATATGTTTGAGTGAGTCTCATGTGAGACCGTCTCACGGATCATAATCCGTGAGACGGATCAACCCTACCCATATTCACAATAAAAAGTAATACTCTTAGCATAAAAAGTAATACTTTTTAATGGGTGACCCAAATAAGAGATCCGTCTCACGAATATGACCCGTGAGACCGTCTCACACAAGTTTTTGCCTATATGTTTTATATTAATTCATATTAATTAAGATATATTTCAAGTCTCTTAATAATCAAAGCATTCAAATTTTATTATATTTGATGTAACTAATATGTAAGTAAAAACTTGTGTGAGACAGTCTCACGTATCGTATTTTGTGAGACATATTTTTTTATTTGGGTCATCAATGAAAAAGTATTACTTTTTATTGTGAATATCGGTAGGATTGACCCGTATCATAGATAAAGATTCGTAAGACCATCTCACAAAAGACATATGCCTAATGTGTAATATTTCATATATTGTTTCATTATTAACAACTAAAATGCAATCGAAATCTATAGATTTCAAATTCATCCATCAAAATGCAATCCAAGATCTTATGATATTTGTGTACAAAAGATCTACGTAGATAAGCAAAAATTTGCTTTCTTGTATCACATTGGTTTGATACATAAAATATAAAGTAATTAAGATAAGATTTTCCGAGCAAATTAAAGGGTAAGATAATTCCATAAATTACGAAATAGTATTTCTCTTTTAAACAGCATACATCCCGATCCGAATTTCTAGAGTTTCCAGAAAATGCAATTAGTTGTTTTACTTTCGATGCTCTTTTTGCATTTATTTAATTAATTGTTAAACAAAGATAATCGAATGTTAATATATCTGGGAATTGAAGTCACTCATTGATCAAGAAATCAAAATCAGTAATATATTCTAGATAACAAAATCAATAACGTGTTAATTTGGAAATAATTTTTTTGCTTTGAAATCTAAAATGATTTCGTATATACATCTAAGAATAAGAAAATTTAATTAGAAATTCGAATTAAAATATTTTACGAATTATGAAGATAACTATCCTCATTTATTCTTGAAGCTACTTTGGTTTCATTCAACTAAACTTGAATTCATTACATTCAACGTTAAAATTTGATACCTCGAACAAGATATATATCTTGAAATAAATCCAAGATCAAAATTTGAACTATCTCTTCATTGATGCATCATGATCAGGCTCAGGCCCTAGTCGGAGTTCCAGGTCCACTTCGACACGTGACACAGCTCGACTCGACCCTAACTCTTCCTCCACATGACCCTTCCCAAAATTTTTAGCTCCAGGTTTCTCGCCAACTTCACTCACAGATGGCTCCTCAGAAAATAAAGGCAAATCACGTATAGGACGATCTTCTTCCACGACACGAGAGTCGTCATCTTTTTCAGGAAGACGCGAGTAGTACTCTTTTGTATCTGTCTCACTTGGAGAACTTGATTTATGGCTAGTTGAAGAATTAAACTCCGTAGGGGGACTATCTCCACCATCTGTAGTCCTGTTGATCTCCAAAGAGAGCAAATTTTCGCACGAAAATTCCTTGAGTCTTGCTCGATCTTTTCTATGGACATTCATGTGCCCACCTAATGCTTGAGCGTTAGAAAACCCTCGTTTGCAGAAGGTGCATTTATATGCTTTTTCGTGTCCTAAATCTTTCGCAAAATATCGGACATCGCCTCGCGTAATTCTTTGATCGGAGTTCTTGAAGTTTGAGGGATCAAGATCCATTGCAAAATAATGGAGGAATTAAAGAAGTGACATTGGTAAAATGAATAATATTTAGAGTGAGTCAAATGGTCGGTTGAGGTACTGTTCTTAATATAGAGAACTGTACGAAGCGTGCTAAAAATTTAATTAATTTATGCGGTATTATATTGATCAAGTGTACGCAAGGCGGCCACATTTTCCTTCCAATCGCTTTCTCTAAATGTACTTGATCGGCAATATTAATTCTATCTAGACTTCCTGCCCATTTTCAGATTAATATTAGCATTCAATCAAATAATTTTCTTACATAAAATATAATCAAATGTTGGTACAAATTAGACAAGTTCCCACAGTAAGATTGAATTCAAGGTTTGATTGGGCTTGAGATTGATGCATCCTATTTTTTAATTTTTTTTTAAATGTAGGCAGTGTTTGTTTATACGCACAAAAAAATCCATACTCATTATGTTACATAATTCTTTCCAAAAGTACATCAAAAAATTCACCACGAGATAAATTAGCGGACTAAAAATGTTATTTTCAAAAATATATAATAATCCATGATCAAACCTATTCATATATATATGAAACGTTCGGTAAGTTCTTCTGGAATGCAGGCACGGAGACTTCTTATATCAATGTAATAATATTAATTGTGTAGTTAATTAAGTTTCTGTTGGCCCTAATTGGTAACCTGTATGGGAGACAAGCGAAGAAAAGAAGAGTCGATAAAAGTTTTCCTGTCTGGACTACGATAGCACTTCCCAATTGACCATTCTCCAAATGTATTTTTTTTTTTCACGAAAGAACGTTAATCAAATTAAATCGATTCGTTTAATTAGCTTGACCGGCCACAATAATTATTGCCCAAATCTGTCCATTTGGATCATAAATACAACTTTATTTTAGATCTGTATTAAAAATTAAAAATTAAAATGGAAGATATGAAGTGATATTAATTAATTAATGTATTTTTTAGACATTTATATTTAAAAAATTAACAAAAGTTGGAATACAATTTTTCATTGAAGAGCTGACGATTGTCTCGCCGGACACTTCTTTGTACCCGAAATGTGGTATATTTATATTTGGGAACCAATTTAACTTTTATTGTATTTATCATAATTAAGGCAAAAATTTGTATGAGACGGTCTCACGGGTCGTATTTGTGAGATTAATATCTTATTTGGGTCATCAATGAAAAAATAATATTTTTTATGCTAAGAATATTACTTTTTATTATGAATATAGATATGATTGACTCGTCTCACAGATTAAGATTCATGAGACGGTCTCACATGAGACCCACTCTATCATTAAAATTGAAACCATGGTGGTTTTGTAATGGTTCAATGATGTGTCAAATGGTTCAATCAACAGTTAGTTCGGCTCTATATACTCATGGGGCAGGAGTTAAAAGTACCTAGAATTGTGTCTAACTCTACTCCAAAAACTAACTCTATACATACAACTATCAAAATCTTAATTAAGTCGATGCTGAACATCTAACACACATCATCCTGTTTAGGAACGAACCAACTGGAATGTGAAGTTTAACATATTTTCGTGGATATCCAATAAAAACAGTTCAGCACATTACGTCGTTTTCCTAATTTAATGTTAATAATTAAGTAGCTAGGATTATTTAATGATCATAAGGACCAGCTTCTATAAATAAGTATATATTATACTGTTTGGCTGGCTTTATTACGTCTGGATTTGGTTGCCTTCTTTCAGATCTAAGGCCACACATTATTAATTATAGTACTTGTTTAGAGAGTGTAAGGCTAGGTGATCATTATTTAAATAATTAAATATTTAATTTTTAGAAAAAAATTATATTTATATTTTGTCCCTTCAATTCATGAGTTTCCGGATATCAGCCCATGTAGATAACGTCAGTATGCATGTGTGTGTAATATGACAGCAACCTATTTCGTGCTCAAGACTAGTTTATTGTGAAAGTTTACACGTAATTTTGTAGAAATTAATATGTATTTAAGTTGATGATGACACTTAACTCACTAATTACCAAAAATACTTTGCAAAAAAATTTATAATTAAAAATGATTATTTAAAAAAATAATTACTCATGGGCTTTTATTCCCCTCTAAATAGCTATTGGACTTGGGTCATTTTGTTCTTTTAGGTCCATTTTCTGGAATGACTTGTCTACAAATTAAAAGTGTGCAGGCTCGTTTATTGTTAATAGGTGACGGCTAGATTTTTCTCTCAATATCGGAGACTCGAAGTATTTCCCAAAAAAAAAAAGAAAAGAAAAGAGAGAGGTTGCAATTCCATATTTTCTTCTATTAAAAAATTCCTTCCCATATAAATTTCTGAATCTCCTGTCGTAAATAGGTCCGTGAGATCATGCCCTTAGATTCTTCTAGTCTAGGGTAAAGCATTAAGTTGCAGTCCTTTTTTTGTTTTTTGTTTTTACCGCAGTTGGATATTTAAATTCTAGGATATTTAAATTCTAGGTAAAATGACGATTTGAGTCGTGTATGTATTGAAGTGTGATATTTTTAGTTCTGTATCTTTTATTGAATCAATTATGATTGTGTAACTATATTTTAATACTCAATTTTTGACTTTTTTATTAAATCATGTAACTAAGACACTAATTTTATTGTTAAATTTTAATAATTTCATAGTTAAAAAAATTCTTGTAACATTCACGACTATGTTTAACATTGTAATTAAAATTCTATTCTTTGTTAGATATTCAAACTTTTGGAATTGTTGCCTTCTAAAAGATTTCAATAATGCTCTATATATATTTATCTAGCTAACTTGTGTCAGACCAAACTCATCAAGATTAACAAACTTTATTTTCGTCATTATCTGTTTAATTATTATATGTATATGTATATATATATATATATATATATATATATATATATATATATATATATATATATATATATATGCATATGATCATAGTGTGATTACTCTATTCAAACCAATAAATATTACCTAACGATCACGGGAGTCAAGATCTCGTATCGCTATGGATATTAAATATACGCATAGCTTTCGAATTACTTTATACTAAACTACTACTTCGCCGCAAGCTGCTAATTTTTAGAATCAATATTAATTACAAAATAATCCGTAGCTCTAAGTTTCCATATTTTAATGGGATTCTTGGAACTAACAAAAGCTCTACAAAGGCAATCTTATTTATACACATTGCTTTCTCTAAATTCCTCTGTTACAGATAAACATATCTGAATCCCCCCATGTCCACTGCTCTGATCCTTCGCTTCAACTTCACTTAAATAAAATGTTTCTGCAATTCGTCAGAAATTAGTTAATTCTCATTAATTTCCTAAAGAGGACAGACCACAAGTAGTATTTTCTTAACTTATTTGTACTCATCTTCGATAATATCAAAGAGAAATGTCTGTTTCTATGTTCTTAATCATGGCATATGCCTGGTGGCTGGCTATTCTGTATTAATAATATTATTATTGATCGAGTATTGCTTGTGATATATACATATATGGCTTGTTATGATGTATTCCATAAGTATCTTAAACCCAAGTACGCATCAATAATTCGTATATATAGTAAATAATATAAAATCGGAAGGAGCGAAAGAATGCAAAAACTATGTGCAAGTTCCAACATGATTAACAAATAATCAAAGGCAAGGTATTAATTTTATCCATCTCAAGACATGAAATCCTCTGATTTAATATAAACTAACTGGTAAATATTCAAATTATTTATTCTACAGCTAGGGCTAAGGTTTGTTAAGAAATATTACTGAATATTCCTCATTCTTGCTCAATAATTAATATTCTTTAATTAGTATATTATTTATGTACTCGAGAAATAAAATAAAAGTGAAATAATTCACAGAGAAAGAAACAAAAAGACACCCAGTTAACCCTTAAGACTCAATGATGCAACAATATTCTGTTTATGAATATAAAAGGGTATGTTTATAATACTTAAATGGATTGATTCCTTTTAGTTGGTGGCAATTTTTTGGAAGCATTGAGTAATTAAAGAAGGAAGAAAAGTGAAAGATGGGACGACAACTGCATGGATTTATATGCTTTGCTACAAACAGATTTGGTGATAATAATACAAAGATAAAGGGAATCCATGTTGTGTTGTATCTGACTTATTATTTGTACTTCAATATACATGAAAAACCAATATGTCTGTGCATGTCATATATATATATATATGATTGAGTTGATTTTAGAATGTCAGAGGGTTAACTTCATGGGAAAAGTAAAAGGGATTAATTGGACCTAAATCAACCCCAAAAGCTAGCTCAAGGGGGGAGGATTGTCCAAGCGGGTTAGTTCGATTATGGGTGTGTGGGCAGTGCCCACACCCCATATGAGTGGTTGAGATTCCACTTCATGGGGAAAAAAAAAATTAAAAAAAAATAAAATTGGGCCAGAAAAAATTCTGGCCCTTGGATGTACCCCTGCAGGCACTACCTGCAGGGGTAGGATGAAATAATCCGTCCAAGCGGGACAATAAACACACCCCTCTCACGCTCAGGAATGAACATCTGGAGCGTGGAGTTTACAAATGACACAATTATGGGCAGAACGTGTGGCCTAATTATAGGCAGGTCAACACATAACGGTGGAACCCGAGCTCTGATACCATATAAAGAAATAAGGAGACCGAAAAATTCTGGAAGAATGTTTTCTCATTCATCTCATCTGTTATACAAGGTCTCTTACATACATATATAAGAAATGCTATGAAAGAAGAAAGGGAAATGCATAATTGACAACTATGACTCCAACGGTAGAGAAAAGAATAAGGAAAGAATGATCAATCACATGCTAATCAAATTAAAGTAAGGAAAAATACACGAAAATTGGATAGCCAATATTGCAAATTACAGAAATTTAATTTTGATATCCAAAATTATCGAAGTTAATTTTAGATATATATATATATATATATATATATATATATATATATATATATATATATATATATATATATTATTCAAGTGACCAATTGACTAATATCAAGAGTACCCCATGCTTTTTCGCTATGTTTTTCGTGAGACGGATCTCTTATTTGGGTCATCAATGAAAAAATATTACTTTTTATTCTAAGAGTGTTACTTTTTATTGTGAATATAGATAGGATTGACCCGTCTCACATATTAAGATCCGTGAGACGGTCTCACATGAGACACACTCAATCTAATATATCAATAGTACTTTTTAGGTCATTGGGGTTAATTCTGACCCCAAAAATCCATTTTAAATGCATTAATGATCTTCAATTACTTCCATTTTAAAAATATCCCTTTAAATCCAAATATGTCCATTCAAAATTCAGCCTTAAATTAGACCACACGAGTCAACATGCAATTTAATTAAATGCTGATAAAAAAAAAATTACTCTCACCCTAATTAAATCATAGTACAAGAATTATCTTGTTGCCGAGACTCTTGGGAAGAAATATTATATATATATAGACGTGAGGATTTGATAACAGGGATCAATTAAAGCTCATGATTTTTCTCATCTTGCAGCCACCGGCGTTTTCCAGGAATTTGCACGACTAAATTAAATGTAACTTCAAGTATATGTTCGAGGGAGAAATTTTGGATATATATTTTGTTTTTCAGAAAAAATAACACATAAAATTCGAATGAATTAGACTTTGAACACAATCGATTCATGACTGCAAAACGTACGGCAACTAAGAATCCAGGGAGAAACAGAAAATATTAAACAGACTGAAGGTGCCAACTAAAGCAGCACAACCAAATAGAGGCAGCAAGCAGCCCGGTTTGGCGCTTTATAAAAGTTTAGAGGAAATCTTTCATCTCAGTTTCTTCTGAAATGAACGATACAATTTAACACAAGGTATGTAATTCTTTGGTTAAAACGAAACAAATTAATTTGCAGCTAATTACTTCACCTTTGGAGCGTCACCAAGCCTTAACTCGAGATCCAATTCCTCTACAGAACCCGAATGCAGTTTAAACACATCTGTTTCACGAAATCTACCCTTTTTACTCGATTGTTGGGAGAAACTTAAGGGCTTGGATTCGATTCTCCTCCTCTTACAACCGCCAACTTCTTCATCATTTGATCCATTCATATCTGTTCGACAAACTTCCAAGTCCAAACTCACTGATAAATCCACAGTAGAATAATCTTCTGTAGAATTAGTCTCAATTATGAACGCCGGTTTCTTTTCTTGCTTCTTGATCGAATCCAGAACACGATCTTTTTTATCTGTAACAAAACTTGACCAAGAGGGATGAGTAGATGAAACCTTGGTATTCTTCAAATTTTGCTGGAATACTGGGGAGAAGAAACTGTGGGCTGGTGTATCTTTTGTAGCAGGAGGTGATGGAACCCTAATACTGATATTTCTTGGGTCTGAAAACAAAGTATCAGAAATTTCAAGGTTAGGGTTTTTGTACAAGAGTGAACATATTTGAGATGTGTAATTAGCAGCAACTCTATCAGTGCTTGAAGAAATAGTTGGAGATTGTTTTAATCTAGCCCTTTCTCTTCTGTGGACATTCATATGGCCTCCTAGAGCTTGAGCTGACCTAAATTCTCTTCTGCAAAAGCTGCAAGAATAAGATCTTGGTGGCCAAACACACCCTCCAAGTGTTCCGGCTGCATCAAACGCGAAAGCCTGTTCTTCCCACGAATCACTGTAAGAATTCATCGCCGCCGATACAATTTGAGGATTCGGATCTGGTGTTGTTTTAGCCCATATCCAATATCTTGCTTCATCCATTAGAAAAAAGAACAAGAAGAAGAAGACCTAATATACTAAAGGCAGCGATTAATTTTAGGTTCCTAGGAAACAAAATAAGGTTGTAATGAATGAAGAATGATGACAATTCTACGTCTGGATAACTGAGAAGATAATTAATTTACATAGGTATCTGTGAGGAATTCATAATGTTAAAATGATTAGCTGAAGATGAGCAGATTTTTGACGAGACAGGCCTGCGTGGGTAATGGCCACTCTAAAGTAATGTTTGTAAAAATTTATTTTAATATAATCTCTAAACATTTCATTGACTATAAATTTGGAAACATCTAAATAATTTGGTGGTTTCATGTAGCTAATGAATCTTTGTAATTTTGTGATTATTTGAAATTATATTTAGGCGAGGGTGGGTCATGGAAGTAGACCCTTGATATATTATGATGGGGGCATTGCATGGAAATTGGACACAAACTAAGATTGCGTGATTGCATGATGATATCTTGATTTGAATTTCGTTTGGTTGGTGTTGGATGTTATTCATATGTAAAAGGCGAATTAGCAATTTTCAAGAATAAATTTAATTAGTTTTAAAACGAAGAGCATATTTTAGGTATTTTGATCATAAATCTTGGGTCTAATTCCTTCATGAAATATGTCGATTAAATTGTGTCGATTATCATAGTTTCAAGCTCTTGCGTGGTCAATGAAATGGGAATATCTCACGACCATGTTTCTATTTTTTAATAATAAATCATTATTAGTAAATTTAGCATTTTCAATTTTTAGTCATTTGTCATTGTTATGTTCAACTCTTTATGATTTTGATAATTAATCAAAATCGAGTCTTTATTTCGCATATCTCGACTTTGATAATTTTAGTCTTTTTTCATCAAAAAATGTTGATATCAGAGCTAGGATAATGTCACGTTAGCACCACATTGGTAATTAAATGATCAACCTTGCATATATAAAAAAAAAAAAATAAATATAGAGGAATTATACTATAATTTGATCTGACCAAATTTTCAAAGAGATAGATATATATGTCTAAAGGAAAAAATTTGTGTGAGACGGTCTCACGGGTCGTATTTGTGAGACGAATCTTTTATTTGGGTCACCCATGAAAAAGTATTCTTTTTTGGCAAAAACTTGTGTGAGACGGTCTCACGGGTCGTATCTGTGAGACGGATCTCTTATTTGGGTCACACATGAAAAAATATTACTTTTTATGCTAAAAGTATTACTTTTTATTGTGAATATGAGTAGGGTTGACCCGTCTCACAGATTTTGATCCGTGAGACGGTCTCACATGAGACTCACTCTTCTTTTTTATGCTAAAGTATTATTTTTTATTGTGAATATGGGTAGGATTGACCCGTCTCACATATTATGATCCGTGAGACGGTCTCACATGAGACTCACTCATGTCTAAATTGTAATTTTTTTATTTTTTCATATTTGACGGGATATATATATCTCCTTGTGAATATCTCCTTGAAATTATTTTAAGTTATAAGATTACAAACATGTATTATTTATCCAACTAAAAAAATTATTACATTTTTTTTTATAAAAGTGAAAAAAGATGCGAAGGGAGATTAGTTTTCAAGTACACGCAACTTTTCCGAGAGAGTGAGACGCAATTAATGGATGCTAAAATTTTCTATTATTTTAAATGGTTATTTTGTCTTTGCATAAAATAATAATTATACGAATGAGATTGTCTTTATTGAGACATTCTACTTAACACGAGTGTCTTCATTCTCAACTTGTTTAAATAAATAATTCATGCTCCCCAGAAAAAAAATTATTTTCTTGTTTTCGCAAACAAGACAACTAGTATGAAAGAGAGACCAATTGATTTACAATGGCGAAATTGATAATAAATGTTTATACATTTCTCTAAATTATTTTTTTTAAAATATTTTTCTTTTGTCTATGCTGCAAACACGAAATGAATAATATTTTACAAAGGCGAAATGGATAATAAATGTTTATAGCTTCCCAAAAATCTCCCCTCATTTTGTAATTATATTCATTGCAATCTATGATAACTGAAATGCGTTATCTTTAATCATGATATAAATTCTAGTATCAAACATTTGTTTTTTTTTACTAAAAACTATAGTTTGTGCCTTGTGGTTATTATACAATCATAATATTTTAAACCGTATAACAACTGATCAAACGCTACATTCGATATTTGCTCTATATGTCAAATGTTCATTTAACTTTGAGATTTATATATGTTTAAGGTTTAACATGATGTCTCATCAACCCAGTGTTTTTATAACCGGACCGTTAATCGAACCGGTCAAGCCTTAAAAAATGGTTCAACCGGTTCAACCGGTTCGACCGGACGGTCGAACCGGGTTAATAAAATTAATATTTTATTTATTTTATATAATAAATAAAATAGTAAAATATTGATTATTTATGTTTTTATAGTTTTTATTTAATTTTTAAGATGAAAATTACAACAAATATCAAAATAAAAATCATTTTTCAAATTCAAAATCCAAATTACACATGACATGTAACCAAATAGTGATGACGAAGTTTAAGTGCCCAAGTAAACATCAAGATTAATTATAAAAAAAGTAGCAAACATCAAGTGTCTTATGAAAAAGTTTCTAGACCGTCGCTATTTAGCGACGGTTTTAAAATAACCGTCGCTAAATAGCGACGGTTATTCTTTAACCGTCGCTATATAGCGACGGTTTTTGAAATAACCGTCGCCGATCTCTGGGCAATTTTTTTTATAATTTCACAGACCCGGCCGGTTCCTGAAGACCGGCCGGTTTCCGGTTTTTCGGTTAAACCTGTTTTTCGGGTTTTTATTTATGTCCGGACCGGTCTGGAGGCCGGTTCACGGTTGAACCGGTCCAACCGGCCGGTCCGGTCCGGTTTTGAAAACATTGCATCAACCAATTCTCTTCTATATATATATATATATATTAGAAATACCCAGATTTATTATTGTTCAACTTGTAAGATTTGACTAAAAATAACTAATCTTTATTTTCAGAAGTGATTAAAATAGATGGATATATTGGATATATAATGTTCTAGCAACTATAATATGTAACGGGCTAACTCTACAATATTATCAGCTAATAAAAAAGTAACCATTAAAGTTAATGTTGTTTTCTTAACAAATCGACGGTTCATTTATTTGACAAGGAATTGTTAATATAAATAATTTTTTTGTGTTATTGTCTTGAGTCTTGACGTACGGGAACTCACCGTTTAGCGACTAATCAATAGATTATATATATCAGATTTGAATCTACCTTGGCCCATATTAAATTTAATTTTGATGCTATCAACTTTCCTAGTCAACATCCAATAAGTTTAAAATTAATTTTGAAAATAAAAATGTCGGGAACTGAAGACCATCGTACAATTGCATCGATTAGGCACTTAATTATTAATTTACTAGGAAACGATGTACCAGTAACGTATATGAATCATGATCATTTGTATATCGAATTGATTCATAAAATTTTGTTATACTTTTAATTATTATTTGTGATGAAAGCGTGTGTCACCAAAACACGTGAGAAGTGGTTTGAAGGAAAGTATGTACAGCTACTGGAAGTTGGAAGACAGTTAAGGGAGCAGTTGGCCAGCTCAAAAGCTTATCTGGAAGACAGCAGCTACGCATATAAGAAAGAAAGGAATTCCACACAGAAGGGATCAAGCTGAGTCTCCAGAAATACAATACTCGAGTGTAGTAAAGGATAGAGAGGAGAGTGTGTGTTCTTGAGTGATAGGAAGAAGGTTATCATTCCATAAGAAAGAGCTCTCGTATTCTGTACATGCAAGTGTTGTGAATAAAAGCATTGATTAGTTCCTCCCAGGGGCGTAGCCAAGATTTTAAAATAGAGTGGGCTAGACATTGAAAATATAAATATTATTTAATGTATTTTTAAATTTTTTTTGTTATATTTTGTATAATATGAACTAGATAAATTTTAAAAATCATCTTAAAAATTTAATATATCAAGATACATGATAAATATCATTTATAATAATGAATTTTTAAAATAAATTCAATGTAAAGTAAGTAAAAAAATTAAGACAAAAATTTGTGTGAGACGGTCTCACGGGTCGTATTTGTGAGAAGGATCACTTATTTGAGTCATCTATGAAAAAATATTACTTTTTATGCTAAGAGTATTACTTTTTATTGTGAATATCGATGGGATTGACTCGTCTCATAGATAAAGAATAACATAAATATATTTATGTAAATATATATTTATAATCAGAATAACACAAATATATATATATATATAAAATGTAGAATTAAAATGAGTAAATATATAAATTAAGATAACAACATAGATACAGAATAGGGAAAGTTGGTGAAAAATCTCCAATCAAAACATTTCTTTGGGTTCACTCTCTATCCACAAAATTGTGGTACTATGTCATACAAAATGTGGTACACTTCATGTGGAAATGTGGTACTAAAAAAATACCCAGGGACTGAACACAAAAAAAATCGACGGTTGGAGACTGAAGGCCGATTTCCCGTACAGAATAAGCTCAAATGCTATATTATTTAAAACTTATAGAATCCATGTATAAAAATTTTACTCAGTGACTAAAATTTTTAAAATATATAACTATATATATACATTAATCCCGAGACTAGGCTGGGCTAAAGCCCACCCTAGCCCCTAAGGAAGCTACGCCCCTGGTTCCTCCCGTGGATGTAGGTCGATTGACCGAACCACGTAATTTCTCGTGTTGTGTCTATTGATGTTCTTTACTTCGTGATTGGATAATCGTGTAGAGGTTAAAGTCGTGATCGATCCTTGAATTCTTAACAATTTGGATAGCGATAATGAAATTATATTAGATATGTAATTTGTAGAGATAATATGTGTATTTTTGAATTTTTAAATTGGATTAAATATTGTAATTATAGTAAATTATATAAAAAAAACACAACTTATCTAAATGGAAAGTTGATTATAAGATTAATTGTGACGTATCGAATCAAACTCCGGTGACTATAAAAAAAAGTTGTTGACAAGTTTCGTTTATTTCTATGTAAAAGTTCGTGATTCTTCTGGCATTTTTGGCCCGAGGTTTCTTTATATGAGTTGGAAACAAAATAAACCTTGTACTACGAGTAGAGATAATTTGGCAACTTGCAAATAAATATCTACTTTTATTAAAACTATATAATATTTTTTTCCTCATATGATATATAGTTTTTGGTTTTTCCATTATAAAAAATTAAAATATTTTTTCTCATCACATATGTATTTCGATTAATGTTTTTTTTATATAGAATTTGTCGTGAATGATTTTATAATCAACATATGTTGACAACCAGGGACGGATCCAGGAATAAGAGTTGGGGTGGGCTTGAACTCAATATGATAAGTTATATATTATTAAAAAAAAAGTACATTATATCGTTCAACGAAGTTGTGCATTACGGGATTTTAAAATATAAAATTCATCAATAATAGAATTTAATGTGGTAATGATGTTCTATTGAATAAACCGTCGCTAATTAAAACCGCCGATCCACCTTTTTTTTATTTTTTAATAATGTAGCGACGGTTTTAGCAATAACCGTCGCTAATAATTGCGACGGTTTTTGATAACCGTCGCTAAAACCGTCGCTAAATAAAAAAAAATGGGCTGGGCTACAGCCCAGTATAGCCCTAGCGTAGATCCATCTCTGTTGACAACCCTTCTTACATGGTTTACGAGGAATCTTCTTTGTTTTAGGCAATGAATTGAGCAAAGTTCTCCATTTTCCTTTGCTTTCATCGACTAAATTACATGGAGTAACTGACAAATTAGATTATAGAAGAAGCGTAGCGACTGCGGGTTTCATCGTCGAAAAACCAACATATTCTCAAATTTACCATGGCCTAAAACAATTTTTGGGTTTGACAAACATTGACTTCCTTTTAAAAAGACTGAAAACCTCACAATTTTAATGGATTTACAAAGTTGACTGTGGACCACAGTTAATCCCTTAACTGGTTAAAGTAAAAAAATAAATAGGACTAAACGTTGATTTATGATTAAGAAACGAATATTAAAAAATATATATTTAATTAATTAAATGTGTCTCTCAATGTTTATATAAAATAAAATGTGGAGAAGGTACTGAATGGGACAGATGGACACTTATCCAATACATTTTGATCGAATTTTCGAGAAAAAAATATTATTATATTTACATGTCATTAAATTAAATTAATTATCCCTCAATCTATTAGTGAACCATGATCTCCATGAGTGAATCGAAAGTTGGATATATATTAGATCTCACCCGAATCGACTCATCTATTCTCCTGAAGAGAGGTTTTGTTTCATACCCCAGTTCGAATATAAGGAGTACGTCATGCTATTATTGTTCAACTTATTAAATGAACTATCCTTATTTTTCGAAATTGTCTTTGTAACAAGTTGCTAAACAATTTCATAGAAAATAATTTGTTTTTAAATAAATAGATTTGTCATGCATTTTGAAATTGTGATTCCGATTGCCAGCAAATTTGACACTAAAATCTCAAGTTTTGACACAAAATATCGAGTTCGAGACTCCAATTATAACATAACCCTTCGTTATTAAGAGCACCTCGAAGTTGGAACATGAACTTTGTTTCATCGTTGAAAATTGGTGTAGTTTTTAGGATTAAATAATTTTTTTTAAAAAAAAAAATACTCACACTACTATACATGTGGATTATGGATCACAAACAATACTTTCTCAACGGGCCTGCCTGAGACTAAAAGGCCCGATTCATAAGCGAGTCCAACGTAAAAGGAAAAACAACGAAGACAAGAAGTAATAAGGCCCAAGGTCCAATTCATAACTCCTTGCTCTTTAATCCCAATCCCAATTATATAAATGTCGGAAATAGTATATTTCACTCGTGGAATTGATTTGAAATTCAACTTAATGAATCAAAAAATAATTAGTTGAGATTTTAAAGACATTATCAAACCGATTTATCCAAATAAACCAATGAATTTATTATTATAAATCTGAATTTCTTAGCATCGAAAACCTCAATTTCCGTATACGGGGCCAAAGATAAATGATAAAAACTTTTGTGAGACATTCTCACGGGTCGTATTTTGTGAGACTGTTTTTTTATTTGGGTCATCCATGAAAAAATTATGTTTTATGCTAAGATTATTATTTTTTATTGTGAATATCGGTAGGGTTGATATGTGTCTCATATAAAGATTCGTGAGACCGTCTCACAAGAGACCTACTCAGTATAAATATTGCTTTATAAGTACAATACCAAAGTTCACACGTTATAACATGTGAAATAGGATTGTGATCTCATTTGAATTGATAATATGATAAATTTATTACTATAATTTGTTGTTCATATTGTATTAAAGATAAAAACTAAAATAGTATTTTTAAATATGAAAATTCCAGTGGGAAATATTATGTGATATATTTTATATGTGGAGTATATATCCCTGCATGTTGCAGAACAAATCGAATTTTCAAAGAATTTAATGTTTTAGCAATTAGCAGCAGTGCTTCTCAACGATTTTACTAAATAATGGGTTTCTTTCCCCTTTTTGAATAGTTAAATTAAAAATAAATAATTTTGGTTGATTTGAACTATTTTTTCTTTCTGTCTATTATTGATTACAACAAAACCCTAGTGTCCAAATAGAATACAAGTTTTTTTCCTGGAAACTCGAGTCAATATTATAAAAGAACAAATGAACAATATCATCATTATAGCTTTAACTCAATTACAAAGTAATGGGTTGAGTATATAAATTTCTTATATACACTACAACAAAAACGGCTTTCTGCAACATGCATATAAGCTTTCCGCAGCGCGCATTGCACGCTGCAAAGTTCCAAGCCGTTAAAAGTTCAAGATTATCCACGGCGTGCATTGCACGCTGTTAATACTATTATCAACGGCGTGCATATGTACGCTGTTAATACAACTTTCCGCAACGTGCCTGCGTACGCCGTTAATAGTCATAAAAAAACAAAATACTAGCGACGGTTTTGGATAAAACCGTCGCATATCAGCGACGGTCCCGAAATTAAACACCGTCGCTACGATAGCGACGGTCGTAAAATAATGTGACGGTTTAAAATTTCGCGACAGTTCCAAAAGCTGTCGCTAAATTTTGCGTAAATATAAAAAAAATTTACTTTTATAATTTAATAAATTTTAATAAAAAATTAAATTAAAAAATTAACCAAAAATTGAAACAAAAACAGGTATCTAAATCGAAATTAAAATCATATAACAAGAGAAAAATTTTAAGTGTTGTTAAGTGATGTGGAAGATGCAAAAATGTCGATACCAACAATCAAGATGAGCTCTCATTGATTCTTGGAGTGACACAGCCGCTAGACACGGGACGATATCTTGGGCTCCCATCACTGATCGGTAGGAAGAAAAAGGAGGTCTTCAGGTATTTGAGAGACAGGCTCTGGAATCGTATACAAAATTGGCGGGGAAATGGCCTTTCGAAAGCAGGTAAAGAAGTATTGTTGAAATCGGTGGCCCATGCATTACCGGCTTATTGCATGAATGTTTTCTTGTTACCTACATCGCTCCTTGATGAACTTGAGAAGATGATGAATTCCTTTTGGTGGGGAACGGCAACGCAAAATTCAAGAGGTATACACTGGACAAATTGGAACAGAATCTGCACTCGAAAGGAAAGCGGAGGACTTGGTTTCCGAAATCTCGAAGCCTATAATCTAGCCATGCTTGCTAAGCAAGGGTGGAAGCTCATCTCAACACCAAATACTTTGTCATCAAGATTACTCAAAGCAAAATATTTTCCGAAAAAAGACTTCATGGATACAAGCCTAGGAGCGAATCCTAGTTTCATATGGCGAAGTATTTGGTTGTCAAAAGAAATATTGGCTCGTGGATTAAGATGGCAAGTAGGAGATGGGCAGCGTATAAAAATCTGGACACAACCATGGCTAAGAGACTCAAGAAACTTCTATATTCAAACACCGCATAACCCACAGGAGGAGTTGGAATATGTAAAGGAGCTGCTGATGCCGGAAACTAGGCAGTGGAATTTCGGAAAACTCAACGAAATCTTTGCCCCAAGAGATGTTCAGGAAATTATGAAGATCCCATTAAATCTGATGGCCTCAAATGATGACTGTATATGGCACTTTAGCAGGAACGGAAGCTATACAGTGAAATCAGGTTACCGAATCGTTATGGAAACTATTACAAACCAGGAGCAGGTACATCGACTGAATGGGGAATGGGCCAAGATATGGAAGCTACCCACACCTCCGAAATTAAGATCATTCTTGTGGAGAGCAGCGCGTGATTTCCTACCTTGCCGATTGAAACTTCAATCAAGGAATATACATGTGCCATCCTGCTGCGTGATATGCGAATCAGGGTTGGAAAACAATTGGCATGTATTCATTGACTGCCCATATGCAAAGGAGTGTTGGAAAATTGCAAAGCTTGATCGCTTAGTGATGAATTGTGCCAAAGAAGCAGTATCCTTCACACACTGGTTATTTGAAAGTCTGAATAAATTCCCCAAGGCGGCACTAACAGTCCTTTCGGCTACATTATGGAGCATATGGCGCTACCGAAATGAGAAACTATGGAACAGTGTGTCTAGACCTCCGCAAATCACCGTTTCACTCGGCCATGATATGGTGTGGAACTGGACTCAAACTCACAAAACCTATACCAGAGGACAAGCCCCAAGCTCTCGAAGGGACACAGACGATCGATGGACGAAACCTCCGGATCCATATGTGAAGTGCAATGTCGATGCAGCAATGTTTCATGAACACCAAGCTGTTGGCTTCGGTGCTGTGGTGCGAGACTCGACAGGGGAATTCATGGTGAGCAAAACAAGTGTGAAGTACGGTATATGTGACGTTAAAGAGGCCGAAGCACTCGCCCTATTTGACGCGATCGCTTGGACAATCTCTCTTGAACTCCAAGATATTATATTTGAAACCGACTCATTGACGGTGGTAAAGGCGATCACCTCAAAGAATGCTGACCACACAGAGTTTGGCTCAATAATCTCAGGCTGCCGTACACTTCTCGACGGGCATCCCTCTTTCAAGATTCAACATGTTCGAAGACAAGCAAATATGGTGGCTCATACTCTTGCTCGGAATGCCGTAGCTTATGCAAATCCTTTTATTATGATTGAAACGCCAGAAATCTTATGTAACTTCATTTCCTACGATTGTGAGGAAAACGTTTGATTTATGAAATTTTCATTTCAAAAAAAAAAAAAGTGATGTGGAAGATAAAAGAACGGAGATCGGTTTTAAATAGATAATTTGCGCTTTGTTGCGACGGTTTGTAAGTAAATCGTCGCCGATGTCTGTCTATTAGCGACGGTTATCTATTAACCGTCGCCGATGTACATCGGCGATGGTTTTTGTTAGCCGTCGCTAAATGTGGCCTTTAATCGAAATTCGAACTCATTTTCCGCACGGTTTTAGATAACCGTAGCTAAATGTGGCCTTAAATCGAAATTCAAACTCATTTTCGACAGCGTGCTAATAATATGCATGTCGTGAATAATACTATTAACGGCGTGCGATTAATGTACACCGTTAATGTCTGAATACGATTTTTTTTAAAAAAAATGATTTATTTTTAACAGCACACATAAACTTGCACGTCGTTAATAATATTATTAACGGCGTGCGTTTATTGTGCGCTGTCGTTTATTTAATTTATTAACAGCGCACAAAAATGCATGCTGCAAATATCACTTTCCACAGCGTGCGTTTAATGCACGCCGTCCATAATAATATCTGCAGCGTGCTTTTAAGGCACGCTGTTAATAGTATCAAGTTACTATCCGCAGCGGGCTTTATATGCACGCTGCTGATAGTACTATCCGCAGCGTTCTTTTAATGCACGCCGTTAATAGTATCAAGTGCAACACTATTAACGGCGCACAGGTGGGTGCACGCCGTGAAAAGTAGTATTCGCAGCATGCTTTTAATGCACGCTGTTGATGACGTGCTGGGGAAAATCGTTTTTCTTGTAGTGATACACCATTTATAATACCAAAAATATTTAACAACACATTGGTATCACATCATTTAGGTATAGTTTGGTACATGGGATAAGAGAGGGATTGATAAATAATCATCTTTTATCCCATGTTTGGTACATTTTTAAAAAGCTCATGATATTGTCATGAGCCCGTGATAAATAATTTTATATAGAGATAAAGTATCCCTTTTATGAGATGTGATAATTTTAATCTAATGATAAAAACACCACAAATAACTTAATTGTCCTCAATATATAAAAATCATAAACCCTATTGTTCTCTCATTTTACTTGTAGGTAGATTAAAATTAAATAAATACTTTTATTTATTTTTATATATTATATAATATGATAAATATATAAATGAACTCGAGATAATTATATAAATGATTTGTATGAATCTCAACAAAATTATTAGTATCACTCGATTAACCTTAAAAATTTATATTTGACTTGACTCACAAAATTAAGGGCTCAATTATCATATTATATAATATATAAAATTAGGTAAAATAAAAATAAATCATGCAAACACTGTCGACGCATGAACAAATAAGAAATATGAACGCAATCAACAAATTTGAAATTATAAAATTTATTATGATAAGGTTAATTTTGTCATTACAATCTAATATATAAATTTAATCACTCTTATTAAAATCATACCAAACAATAAATGTGATATCTTACATCTTATTTATCCTTAACTTATCCTTATATTATATATCGCATGTTTATCATATCATGTGTACCAAACTATGCCTTAAGGCATAATTTGGTACACATGATAGGATAAACATGTGATATATAATATAGTGATAAGTTAAGGATAAATAAGATGTGGATATTATATTTAATGTTTGGTATGATTTTAAGAAGAGTGATAAATTTATATATTAAATTGTAATGACAAAATTAACATTATCATAATAAACTTTATAATTTCAAAGTTGTTGTTTGACTTCATATTTTTTATTTGTTCATGCGTCGACAGTGCTTGCATGATTTATTTATTTTTACTTAATTTTATATATTATATAATATGATAATTGAGCCTTTGATTTTGTGAGTCAAGTCAAATATCAATTTTTAAGGTTAATCGGATGATACTAATAATTTTATTGAGATTTATAAAAATCAATTTATATAATTATCATTTTATATAATATATAAAAATAAATAAAAAAATATTTATTTGATTTTAATTTCTACCTAATAGCATAGATTTACAAAAATCATTTATAAATTGAGGGTAATTAAGTCATTTGTAGTGTATTTTATCCTTAAATTAAAACTATCACACCTAATAGAAGAGATATTTTATCTTTCAAAAAAATTATTTATCACGAGCCCATGATATTATCATGAGCTTTTTAAAAATGTACCAAACATAGGATAAGGAGGATTATTTATCAATTCCTCCCTTATCCTATGTACCAAACTATGCCTAAAAGTATATTTTATCATATCATATATTATTTTTATAATGAGTCAATCTAGAGAGAATTGATTTTCCGAGCCATTATGTGACCATCGTTGAAGTGATATCTACCTATTAGATGTGATAAAATTGTATATTCAACATGTGAATTTCATCTCAGTGATGTTCACATAAGTGCTCGTAAGATCAAACTTTTATAGATATATATACACTTCACAAATGTTTAATACATTTTATTTTGACTTTTTGTATTAGAATGGATAAAATTACCCTTAATGTCTATTATTTTAGTTCCACAATAAATATTTACAATTTTAAAGCATTATTTTTGGACCGCTATTTATTTTTAATTTTGGTAAAATCTTATATTAATTATAAATTATTATAATTTATTCGGTACATAAAAATTAAAAATAATATTTAAGTGAACAACTTGAATACAATTATGCATCATAATATTAACTAATCGTTTAATCTTGTAAATTATTCGGCATAATTAATTTCATACCACTCTTGGATAAACAACATGGTGAATTATTGCATGGAAATTAAAAATAATTTTTCTATCTGTTTAAAATATTAGAAATTTTTTTTATGTACCACACAAATAAGTTAAATATTATATATATATATATATATATATATATATATATATATATATATATATATATATATATATATATATTTATTTATTTATTGTCTCTAATAACTGTTAAGGCTAGCAGGTTTTATGAAGAGTACGAACAGCCGAATAATCACATAGAAAACACATATATAACAAAAACAATTAGCATAGATACACGAGGAAAAACTCGATAATCAGAATCTTTATTTTTTCTTGCTTAATTGGTTCTATCTAAATTAATATAATTATTCGGTTAATCGGCTATTCTACAATGTGACAGCTATCGAAAGGTCCATAATAATTTTGGATAATCGAAAGCCTGCCGATGTAGTGATTTATGAAATACAAAAAAAAAAAATTATATCAAATATCAATTTTGTAAGACGAGTCTCCTAATCGATCCAATCTGACCCGTAAAAAACTATTAGTTTTAACTCTAGACGTAGATCGAATTAATCGATCTGTCACACACATATATATGAATGAGACCGTCTCACTACTCAATGAAATTTTGTAGGCCAAGTCGACGAGATTAATTAATTGACAACTTTGTTTAATTTCTAGCGTATAGTATTAGATTGCAAATACAACAAAATCATGAGTGAACAATCAAAGAAAGTAAGCAATAATTGGAATTCAGATGGGTCAACCATATTAAATTGATGCTAATAATGTATGGTAATAAATAAATGAATAATTTTAAATATATAATAAATTGATATTTACAACAATTATATAGTGTATTTAAAAAAACAATTATATAGTGAGATTTTGTATTGAATTTTTGACAATAATTTGTGTGAGACGGTCTCATTGGTCGTATTTTGCGAGACGGATATCTATTTGGATCATTAATGAAAAAGTACTACATTTTATATTACAAGTATTACTTTTTATTGTGAATATGGGTAGGATTGACACGTCTCTCAGATAAAGATCCGTGAGACCGACTTACAAGAGACTTACTCTGAATTTTTTGTGTTGTAAGAATTTTTATACAAATCTCGTTGTACATTTAAGATGACTCTAAATAAATATGATTACATATGCATAAGCATTCAATATTTCAATCCTAAAATATATCAAATTATCACCTAATCACAATCGGGGTCAAAAAATCACATTGCCAATTTGGGATTTAAATAATATGCCGGGAAATCATAGAAACAACATAATAAATTTCCACAATAATCAATCAAAAGCACAATTTCAATACCGAAATAATTTTATTATCAAGATCTTCATAATCGGATTATAAAAACCAGAACAAATATACAAAATCATCCAATTAATCGTAATCATATATTACTTTGTTATTATATAATTAAATGAAAAAGAAAAGAAACTTTATACCTTGTGCCACCTAAACCTTTTTTGAAAGTGTAAGTCTCTTGTGAGAAGGTCTTACAGATATATATTAATGAGACATGTCGATTTGGTTTACACGTATATAAAAACATAATATTTTTAATTTAAAGAGTATTATTTTTCTATAGATTGAACAAAATTAAATATTCATCTCATAAAATTAATTCTTAAACAGTTTCATACGAATTTTCGTGTTTTCAAACTTTCACATCTGACTTAAAATAAATAATTCATGAAAAGTAATTTGCTATAAATACCAACCCCATCGAGAGTATTTTGTACAGAAATTAATTGTTCACAATGGCAAATGAAACACAGACTTGCAGCAGAAAACACAGATGGACACTCCAAGGAATGACAGCACTCGTAACCGGTGGCACCAGAGGAATCGGGTAATAAATAATATTTCAATCCACTCTCCCTCTCTCTCGCGATTTTCTATAAAAACTGATTTATGTTATATGTGCATGAATGCTATAAAATTTGCAGTTACGCCATAGTTGAGGAACTAGCAGGATTTGGTGCGAGTGTTTATATTTGTTCAAGAAACCAGGAAGAAATCAGTGATAGGCTTAAAGAATGGGAAGCCAAAGGGTACAAAGTAAAGGGTTCGGCCTGCGATTTGTCGTCGGCGACTCAAAGAGAAGAGCTCATGAAAACTGTATCTTTAGCCTTTGATGGCAAGCTCAATATTCTAGTAAGTGCTTCGTATTTCTTTTTATCATAATTTTCCTTATTTTTAATTTCTCTATTTTGTGTGTTGGAGAATTTTCTAATTTCGGTCATTTAATTTTGTTTTTTTTCATGTTATCAAATTTCAATTATAGTCATAACACAGTTGATTTTTGTCATTTTCACCTAAAATGTTGATATGATATATACGGTCATGTCACGTGACATCATTTCGGAAAAGTACTACTATTCCATATATATAGCATAGCAATATGATCTTGAGTTCCATAATATATAATTTTCGAAAAATTATACATAAAATTTTTTAAAGAGAAGAGAACTGGCCATCCGCCCTCGTAATGTGGTTTGTTTGGGGGGGGGGGGGGGGGGGGGGGGGGGGGGTGACCTGGCAGATTCGTACAGGTAAAGAGCATGCATGTAGCATAAGACAATAATAATATATTTATGTTGAGAAATTGGCCATTCTCGTCGGGACACTTGCACAATTGAAGAAGTTTGTCCTTTCTGTGCAAAGGAACAAAATAGTATAATAAATTCTAAAGAATAAATTTTTTTTTATCAAGAAAAATGTGTCATAAAAAAAAATAAATTGATTTATTTAAATATATATGAGTGGGCGTACATGATCTAGACCTTAAATCGAAAAATATAGGAATGATTGAAAAAAGTCATAAAATGAAATATATTTATGCATAAGTTGGATCAAATCTTCAAAGTGGTTCCTATATTCTATACATAGAGGGACCACTATCGATCGTAACATGGATCACTGTGTACCGAGAAGTAGACAGGGTAGGGGTCGCCCTCAAATTTTTTTTTAAATTTTTATTATTATGCAAATGTAGACTATATGCGTAACCAATATATATATATATATATATATATATATATATATATATATATATATATATATATATATATATATATATATATATATATATTCCTTTTAATTTGAAATCTGATGTTGTTTTCATTAACACTATATATGCTTTTAATTATTTTATGCAAAATAAAGTTTGGTATTATCGATTCCTGATAGTTTTTGTCGTGGATATTAAGATTGTTTTTTACACCATTTTTTTGGAAAAGTATTTCTGTGATGCCATTTAATTTACTTTATATGAGAAAATTGCAAAAGTAGTTACGTAGTTGGTTTGTTTTGTGGCTTTTAGTTAGGTTGAGCAAGTAGTCAAAGTTTGTTCGTAATCTAATAAGTTAAAGTTTTTTTTTTTTTTTTTTTTTTTTTTAATAATTATCGGCCAAATGCGAACGAGGTGTGCTTTACGCTATTATTTTCGTTTAGAACAAATTATTTAATTTCTGTAGGTAAATAATGCTGGAATAAGTTTGATAAAAAGAGCTTGTGATCATACTGCTGACGATTACTCTCGTGTAATGACCACAAACTTGGAATCCCCTTACCATATATCTCAACTCGCTTTCCCTCTTTTAAAAGCATCTCAAGTTGGGAGTGTAGTCTTCATATCTTCTGTTGCTGGTGGCATGGCTCTGCCTGCTATGTCGGCGTATGCTGCATCGAAAGGTGTATGATATATTCAATTATTTAGTACGTACATTAATTTCTATCTAAATATTTCAGTGCTCTTATGCGAAATTTTCGATCCTTAGGTGCAATAAATCAGCTAACGAGGAACTTGGCATGCGAGTGGGCTAAGCATAACATTCGTACAAATACCGTGGCTCCGTGGGGGGTTCGAACGACCATCTTGAAGCATGTATGATTCCTGATCATGATCTGTTCTCCAACTCTTCTATTACATTTATGATGAGAGAATGTTAAGATGGATGTTTGATTTTGATGAATTATAAGGAGGACGTTGATCCGAGCCTGCTTGGAATGTTTGCGCCACTAATGGATCGAACCCCGATCACAAGAATAGCAGAGCCGGAGGAGGTGTCTTCCCTGGTGGCATTTCTTTGCCTTCCCGCTGCTTCCTATATTACTGGCCAGGTTATTTATGTCGATGGAGGATACACTGCTGGAGGAATTTAGTTCAAATTCGGGACACTTTCGATTAGGCAAACATTCATCTTGAATACTTCAAAACTTGTCTCAATTAGGAATATTATGTTATATTTTATTCTGAGTAATAATCTGATAAAAGAACACATGCATGTGAAACAAATTCATTATATGGATTTAATTTAGAATAATTTTTAAATTCTCATTTAAACATTTGAGGATACGAAACAGGTTGAGATATATGTTTTAGATTTTAGGGATCATATATGCCTTAAGCTGTATTATCTGGATAATTCCATGCATGTTTTAGAACAATTTAAATTTGTCTTTCCAAAATAAAAGTTAAGACAAATCCAGTACTTAAGGGACTCGGATCACCTACAGTGGTGGTACCACTGTAGGTGATGCTGTGTCTTAGCATTTTTTTTTTTCAATTCTTTACTTTTTTTTTAACTTTTTTTCCATTTTTTTTTCTCTTTTGTTTTCCCTCCATTTTTTTTCCTTCTTTCACAAATATTAGCCAACAATTTTATATAAAATAATATAAACATTTTAATTATGTTATGTTAAATTAATAATTTTGTCATTAAAAATTATTATATTAAATTTAAACTTTGTAAAAAATCGTATAATTTTTTCGAATTTGATGAGTATTATTAATTTTATTTTTCAATTAACAAAACTTTTAACAATATATTAACATGTTAATGATTAAATTAAAATTTAGAACATTTCGATCATGCAATATCAAAAACTAAAATTCAACACCATATTTCCATAAAAAATAAATAATTCATACGTTTTGAGACTTCGTTTCAACTAACAATGTTAATCGGCTATTTTTAAAATAAAAAACTACTCAAGAACATTATTGGATATATCTTCATTGAAATCTATGGTTTCAAGAGAATGGTGATTTTCAATGTGTTCGTAAACTTATAAATATTTAATTGATCATATTAACAAATAAAATATTAAACTTAATCGAACAAGCAAGCATATCAAGTTATACATTTTTTGAGGAATTAAGTTTTATATTTATGAAAAAAGAAAATTTCATTTTTTATTTCATAAACTAATTTTTTTTACGAATTTGTTCGTTTATATGTTCTAATTTTAATTTAGTATGTTGTTTTTGTTTGCTTGTTTTTATTTTTTTATTTTTTGTATAATGTCAGTTCTTTTTCATAAATGACACGATGCAGTTTTGATATAATATTGATATGTTGTTGAATTGTGAATTGTCACAATAATATTTACGATTAAAAATTATTAAAATTGTAAAGAATATGGGTATAATTGAGAAATAACATCAAAATCATAAAAAGAAAAAACTAAAATTTTATTTTGATTGAGTGTATATTTATAAAATAATCTTTTTTTAAAAAAAAATTGGAAAAAAATCCCAAAGGCTATTACCAGAATTAGTTATCTCACCTCGTGTATGTTTTGCACAGCATCCACTGTAGGTGGTCCGGGTCCGTACTTAAGTTCTTTATTTAGATAAGGGTTTCTTTGAGACGATCTCACAGATTTATATTTATAAGATAGGTCAAGTGTGCAAGGAAAAGAATAAAATATTCAAATTATATTTTATTTGTATTTGGATCGATTTTTTTTAAAAAAAATTGAGAATTTGGACTTTAATTTACTATAAATGAGGAAAGGTTTAAGCTTGATTGTATTCATTATATTAAAAAAAAACTTAAAATAGTAGGTTTGATATAAAATCATTCAATTCCAAATATATCCAAACCTATGTAACAACCTTAAAGTTATGAAATCCCTATACTCCGAAGGCAAACTTTGTGGCATGGCCCGGAGAAGTTAGGTTGATGAACCTATCCCAACCGGAGATATACGGTACACAACGATATTCACAATAAAAAGTAATACTCTTAGCATAAAAAGTAATATTTTTTAATAGATGACTCAAATAAAATACGACCCGTGAGACCGTCTCACATAAGTTTTTATCTTAAAAAAACTATAATTTCGTTTTATATGTAAATTTGTTCACTCTCAAGTTTTTACATGATTTTGCTTTTGTGTATTCTATCAATCGCGAAGTCAAAATACTAATCGCACCAGTCCGAACTGAGTTTTACATAAAATGAATTAATTAATTACAAAAGAACATAGGCATGGACTGCATTCACTGAACGATTATATAAATATACATTAGATTAACTTAATAATCAATCTACCTAATACAAGTTTAGTCACAGCCAAATAATTGACATCATTTTTTTAAAAAAGTATATATGTATTTTTTTACCCCAAAATAAAAAAATTATATGTAATTAAATGTTTGTTACTTCTTTTGTTCTTTTTATCACACTTATGATTACGCAAGAAATGACATCATCTGTTAATTAGTAAATTAAATTTAGAGTGAATATATATGTAATAGACGAGAGGATGTATGTTTACAAATAAAAGAAATATTTTAATATAAAAAATAATTTTTTAAAAGAGTAAGTCATGATGAAATGTGTGTCCGTGGAATTATTACAAATTAAATACTTCATTGATTTTCTCATTTAATGATTATTAAGATAGATGCATTTAATTATTGAGTCTAAATTTAAATAATTGATATTAGTGAAATTTCGGTGAGGGATACAATTTAGTTTGGTGGAAACTCGTTGTCTTAATATCTCTTCGATCTTTAAAGCAACAATATCTCATTAATCAAATTAGTTTTAGGGCCTGCGGTTCATCTGTCTCCACAACATAATATTAAATTTAATGATTTAATTATGATTCTATAAAATGTATTGTATCATGTCGAACAAACTTCATATATAAGCTAATTAAGAATCATCCTCGAGGGATCAATCATATTTGTAATTATTATAAACAATGTAACTCAAATATTTTAGATTATAAAATAATATAAACATCATATTTTCTTGAACGATGCTCATCCTTTAATACGATTTTTTAAAAAAGTTCTAATTTTAGCTATGGGATCTCAATGGCAAGTGGTATATAGTAACGATTTGTTATAACTTTATGCAAATAGTGTTATAACAAATCGTGTCACTTATAGAGCTGATAGAGACTTATAAATTTTTTATATACTAAATTAACTAGGAATATTATTAATCTTTTATTGCTTTATTTTGTCAAACTTTATAAACTTCAAGGAAAATTGCATGTTGCATTCACAAGTATTGAATATCCCTAACTCATATAACCATGCCAAAGATATAAGATAATTATGGGCCAATAAAATAGAGTAATTAAGTCTCATGTGATACCGTCTCACGGATCATAATCTGTGAGACGGGTCAACCCTACCCATATTCACAATAAAAAATAATACTCTTAGCATAAAAAGTAATACTTTTTCATTGGTGACTCAAATAAGAGATCCGTCTCACAAATACGACCCGTGAGACCGTCTCACACAAGTTTTTGCCAATAAAATATTAGGCTGATTAATTTTCAATAAAATATTAGGTATAACTTTGATGATTGTAGGTGAGATTAAATCTACACAAACGGGAAAAAATAAAGAGAAACAAAAAAATTATTGTCAATTAAACTTAACTGTTCTTAAAAAAATGAAAGTGGCAAAATTGATCCTACAATCTTGTTTAATTATTATTTTTAGATTAATTATTTTTATAATCTACGTGGTCAAATTTTACTTTTTTATTCCCTACACACTTATTTCTTTTACAATTGACAAAAACTTGTATGAGACGGTCTTACTGGTCGTATTTGTGAGACGGATCTCTTATTTGAGTCACCCATGAAAAAATATTACTTTTTATGTTAAGTGTATTACTTTTTATTGTGAATATGAGTAGGATTGACCGGTCTCACAAATCATAATTTGTGAGATGATCTCACATTAGACTCACTCTTTACAATTTTTTCGTCAACTTAGTAATGTGACACCGCATATTGCTAGCATGATGTTGATAATTGGTTATATGCCACGTCAATACTCCAAAGTGAAAAAGGACCAACATTGAAGAAGAAACAAAATATCGACTAAGAATAAAATTAATGAAATATCAAAATGAAAATTAAACAAATTACAAGACTAATTTTACAATTTCTCTTAAAAAAATTTGTTTTGTTAATAATATAAAAATCATTACTTTTGAAAAAAATAATCAAGTTTCATACCGTTTAATCCAAAAATTGCCAGTGCCGTTCAAACTTTTATCATATGAACAATTTCTTTTATGAACCTTATTTTGGTGTAAACGGCTAAGCTCAAACTAAAAACATTACACCACGTGATCAACCCCAACCCTACCCCACCCGAACCACCACCACCACCTCTTTTTAAACCAAGTCCAAAGCCACGACTTGGCCAAAGGACTACGAACTTGATCCCCAAAGATAAAAACAATATGGAGGGCCTATCCCTTTTGTATATAAAGCCATAATGCAATATTATAAAAATGGAGGACAGGGGATGATTCGAACATGGATGATGAATGAGTCTCCTTCATCTGCATACACGAGACTCCCCGGTGATTCTGGCCGGTTCTTGACTTCAGATGTACAGATTTTCCGGCAAGACCGTGAATTCTCTTTGCCACCATCCATAACGAAGAGGGTTGTTTCGGCCAGAATTCAGTCTCCCCGCCACTGCTTGCCGGGGAATTCTTGTGCTGCATGATCATGCAAGGGAGCACAAGTTATCTGTTGCAAGCATTGAGAAAGCCGACGGCAAGTTAGTAAAGTCATCTTCCCAGGTGATGATTGTAATAATAATCAAGCAAACTTTTAAGTTTAAATCATCATTATTGTATCTCAATATGTTTGACACATACGTAATACGTTCCGTCTCTCTCTTGGTATGTGGAAAATCAAAAGGGCCCACACACCTTCGTATTTTGTAAAATAATAATAATAATAATAAGTGTACATGATTTTTATTCTTAGTCACATCAAAATTTAGTACCATAGAAATAGAAATAGGATGTTGTTTGTGTATGTCTGATCCGAATCAGTCTCTCTTGTGACATGTAATATAATATATATATATATATATATATATATATATATATATATATATATATAAATTAATTATCTTAAAAAATGAATTCTTGTAGGAAAACAATTATAGTTGATTTGAATGTCTTAGAATATTAAGCACGACCTATTACAAGTAAACGATAAAGTGGGGTCTCTTGAAAGAAATCCCCAAGTTTTAGAGAATTATCTAGTTAAGATATTTAGGTTTTTTGTATATATATATATGTCTTAATGAACAATTTTCTAATTAAAAATAATATATATTAATTTTAAAAAATTGGTCGAATCTTAATGAGAAATTAGGTGGCGTCGTTTTGGGTGGGTATTTTGTGGTTCTGATTCGAATTTTCGAAGTGAAATATTTGAGCAAGGCTTCGTACATCGCAATCTAAAAAGAGATTAGGAAGATTTTATTTAAATAAATTCATAATCATTTTTTTCTATTTAGACAGTGTTTATAAAAGTTTAAAAGAATTATTATTGATTTTTTTTTGTACAAATTTGCAAGATTTTATTTAAATAAATTCATAATCATTTTTTCTAAATATCAACAAATATTATTTTTATATATGTCATAATGCAAGCTCTAAACTCGTGCATGTATTATATAATTTTATTTGTATATATAGAGTAAAAAAAACTAAATCTATGCTATCTTTATTTATTTATTTATTAATAATTAAAGTTATGTCTATATAAAATAATTTCAATTGATTTGGTGAAAGCTTGACTTAAATTACAACTATATCCTCATTACACATGAAACAAGAGGGTTTTATTAATCCAATTTTTTTTTGTTTTTCCTAAAGTAATCCTCCTTTTTATCTCTCAAAATATCTTATTTTAAAAAGGCAAGAATCTGACTTATTTTATTCTCCTAAGGCATAGTTTGGTACACATGATAGGCTAAACATGTGATATATAGTATAAGGATAAATAAAATGTAGGATATTATATTTAATGTTTGGTATGATTTTAATAAGAGTGATTAAATTTATATATTAGATTGTAATGACAAAATTAACCTTATCATAATAAATTTTATAATTTTAAAGTTGTTTTTTGAGTTCATATTTTTTATCTGTTCATGTGCCGATATTACTTGCATGATTTATTTATTTTTACTTAATTTTATATATTATATAATATGATAATTGAGCCTTGATTTTTTGAGTCAAGTCAAATATCAATTTTTAAGGTTAATCGAGTGATACTAATAATTTTATTGAGATTTATAAAAATTATTTATATAATTATCTCGAATTCATTTATATAATTATCATATTATATAATATATAAAAATAAATAAAAATATTTATTTGATTTTAATTTCTACCTACTAGCATAGATTTATATAAAAAAAATTATTTATAAATTGAGGGTAATTAAGTCATTTGTAGTGTATTTTATCATTAAATTAAAATTATCGCACCATCTATTAGGGATATTTTATCCTTCTAAAAAATTATTTATCAAGGGCTCATGATATTATCATGAGCTTTTTAAAAAGATACCAAACATTGGATAAGAGGGATTATTTATCAATCTCTCTCTTATCCCATGTACCAAACTATGCTTAAGAGAACATATTTACTAAATATTTTGAAGGCATGGATATATATAATGAGAATATGAAATTTAAAATACATGAAATTTACCTTCTGATTTCGAAATAACCCGCAATAGATCTCCGGAATACCGCAAGGAAATTGAAGCTACTTGCGAAGTTGGGTTTCGGTGACGAAATTTGGGCGCAAGAAATTTTGGGGAAGGAAAGTACGCCCATTTCCTCGTAAAATTGTTTTTATATCTGTCCGATTTTTTTAAAAAAATTTAGACATTTAGCGACGGTTATTTAAAAACCGTCGTTATTAGCGACAGTGTTTAATAATCCGTCGTTATGAGCGACGGCTTTTAATAATCCGTCGTTATTAGCGACGGATTAATGAAAACCGTCGCGAATAACGTTGTTTCCTTGCATGCGCCGATTTTAAAATTTTTTAAAAAATAAAATAAAATGCACGCGTGGGCGCCAGCTGTTGGATTTTAAATGGGGTTTCGGTGGTTGTTTTGTAAATTTCATATTAAATTAAGAGAGAAGGTTGGCAAAGGGGAACACACGAAGCTAAAGATGAAAGAAAGACCATAGAGTTTATCTAAGCGATTAGCTGCGTCTCATTCTCGTGAAGCACTACTAAACTTTTTAAAATAAAAACAAGATTGTAGATTAGTGGTGAACATGTTTAATTTGTGATTGCATTCACGTCACTTGAATTTATTATTAATTGATTTATTGGAATTTTGCGGGCAACAATGGAACCCATGAATGTTATCTTTATGGTTAGTGAATGAAGTCAGCTTTCAAAAAGTTGGGCTAGGGGGTTCGTTGGTAGTGAAAACAAGAAAATACAATAAGTTTTGTGAAACAAAATTGAATATTTTTATCAATTTTAATGTTTGCGGAGCTAGCTAGCATATTATGTGTATCAATTTTAATTTTGTTATTTTCATATTTAAAGAATGGACGAAAACAGCGGCGATGAAATGTCATACATTCCCCAAGTTGGAGACAATCAAAAGCCAAAGATTGGGATGAAATTCGAATCTTTAGACGAGGCGTTTTCGTTCTACAACCAATATGCACGAGAATCTGGTTTTAGTGCAAGAATGAGCAATAGCAAAAAAAGTAAAAAAACAAAAGAAGTTATCTGGAAAAAATTTGTATGCTTTAAAGAAGGACATACAGATGCAATCAGATGGAGTAAACAATCAAAAAGTGATGAACCAATAAAGGAAAGAGCTCGTGGTGAGATTCGAACTGGATGTAAGTCAAAGATTTCAGTTGTGAAGGAACAAACCGGTCTTGGTTGGGTTATTAGTACCTTCATGGAAAGTCATAATCATCCACTATCAACTCCTTCAAAGGTGCATTTGTTGCGCTCACATCGTATTGTTTCTGCAGCAAAGAAAGCACTGAGTCAACAGTTTGCAGAAGCGAATGTACCTACTTGTCAACAAATGCGATTGTTTGAAATAGAGTCTGGAGGACCTGAACATGTTGGTTGCACAGAAAGAGATCTAAGAAACTACGAGAAAACGCTTAGGGATGAGCACAAGGGTATTGATGCCGAAACATTGATTGATTTCTTTATGTCTGAGAAAGACAAGAGCTCAACTTTCTTTTTTGATTACGAGACTGATTCAGACAATAGATTTATTCGTTGTTTTTGGGCGGATCCTGTGTCACGGAGGGCATACACTGCATTTGGTGATGTAGTGGTGTTTGATATAACATATAACACCAACAAATATGGGATGATTTTTGCACCATTTGTAGGAGTTAATCATCATCATCAGACCATTGTTTTTGGTTGTGGATTTTTAAGTGATGAGAAAACTGATTCTTTTGTTTGGTTGCTTAATAAGTTTCTGGAAGCCATGCCTAAAGGAGCACCAAACTTGATCATAACTTACCAGGATCCTGCTATAACGAAAGCCATAGCTGAAGTTTTCCCAAAAACAATACATCGATATTGTTTGTGGTACATTCTAAACAAATTCCCAGATAAATTGAACCACGTGACTTTCCGTGACCACTATCAAAGCATAAAAAATGTCATCGTATATTTTACGACTTCTATTGAATTTGAGAGATCATGGGAAGATGTTATGAATTGTGCTAACTTGGTAGAAAATGATTGGCTGTCATTGATGTATGAGTTGCGGCATAAGTGGGTGCCGGCTTATTTCAACCATGTATTTTCTGCAGGAATGTCAAGTAGTCAGAGGTCTGAAAGTTCACATGCATTTTTCAAGAGGTACGTCTGTAACAAGAACTCATTGATGGATTTTATAATTCGTTTCAATAAGGCACTACGACACCAAAGACACAATGAGTTAGTTTCCGATCATACTGATATGAACGAGCGGCCAAAGGTTAAATCGAACTGGCCAATGGAACTGCAAATGGTGAATGTATACACGAAAAACAAATGGTTGGAGTTTCAAAATGAAATTAGTCTGAGTCATGGTTATTACGTGCAACAAGCATCTATCGGAATTGAGTTTGGGGTTTACACTGTCATTAATTTTCAAGGTTCTTCTTCTGCCAAACATAGGCTGCTTACGCATGACATACAAAGAGACGATATATCATGTAGTTGCATGAAATTTCAATTTGAGGGTATTCCGTGCAGGCATATGTTAGCATTCTTTCGTATCAACCAAGTGTTCCACTTACCTGATCAGTATATACTCAAACGGTGGACAAAAGATGCAAAAGTTGGCGTACTATACACTATGGCTGAGCAAAATTTGGTCGACGATCCAGAAAGGTGTTTGATGTCTAGACATATGAGGTTATCTTGTAAAGCTTCAGCTTTAATTGATGTAGCATCTTTCAGTGATGAGGGGACAAACTTCTTGGCTGATGAGTTTGATTCTATTGATAGCAAAATGAAGGAGATGAATATTAATAGAACATTAAGCAGTAGAATTCAAAGTAGGAGTACCTTCGATGGAGCCATTGGTATCATTGATCCTTCAGAAATAAGAACAAAAGGACGTGGGAAGAGACTAAAATCATCGAAGGAGAAATCAATATCAAAGGGCCGACAGTGTCGTGGATGCGGGCGTCGAGGTGTGTCACATGACAAACGCAACTGTCCGAATTTGAAAGACGGGTATGTGTGTTTTTTTTTTTAAAGTTTATAATTTCTTTAATAGTAATACGGATGACAAAGTTCGTTTATCAGGTCAACACTAAATAATAATAACACAGATGAGAATTCAGATGAAGAAGATTTTGGATCAATAGATGGTAACTCAAATACATAAATTAATTTTTGCATTTAAATATTGTTTCTTTGATAATATTTCACTAATAATCGTTTTCATATTTACAGGTTGTACAAACACGTGGACAACTGGAATGGACTTCGACGACTGAAATTAATTTGTATGTTTTTATGTTGGATGGTGCAAAATTTTAATAAGATAATGCTCTGCTACAATGTTTGAGCTATATTAAAGTTAAATTTTAATTACATATTTTGTTGGAAAAACATTGTGAAGTTGTGTTCATATTCCTTGAATAATAATAAGATAGCGCTATGCTGATTTCTGATGCAATATTTTCTGCAGGAATGGGGCTGATCGAAGTTGCAATTGGTAGGATTCAGGGTGCTTGTCCGTAGTTATTTTAATAAGATAATGCTCTGCTTCAATTCATGGTTACAGTCATTGCAAATTTATTGCATGTTAGCGCAACAGCTTTTGACTATATTTAGAAATGGACGAGTCGTGACTTGTGAGAATGTTACCTTCTTCCCTTTTCGCATCATGGATGATTATAATAATTTACTATTGATGGTTTTCTATGCAGCTAGATGCACCTCTCTCAGAACTCATGTGTCACAAGTTCAACATCTATTGGATATGTCATTCGTCTTATGCTACAGAAGAGACATAGGAGTTTTTACACATGCACATGTGAATAAGCTTAGCAAAACTTCATCATCAATGTTACCTGATGAATTTTTTTAGCTGTCAGAAAGCAATGCAAATTCTTGAGATAGGTTCTATTATCTGCTTTAATTAGCCATGTCTTTTGGATTGTTCAATTAATTAAAACTATTGTCATATATTATTTTCCATGGAAGAGAAAGGGCAGACAGTGATTGTAGGATATATGAGTCCAGACTGGGAATGCTTTTTCTACTACCAAAACGGGAATTTTGCTTCAATATGCACGCATTAAAATTGTATTAGCTTGAAACTGCTCGAACGAATCAGGAACGATATTTTTTCCACATAATACATACATAGATACCATATGTAAAAGATCTATTTGAGTGCCACAATAGCAACAGAAACAAACTTCCTCCAAATGTAACTTCACTAATATAGAATTGCATAGCTAATATTGATATTTCATACCATGAGTGTCACAGCATAATAGTTAAACATGGGAACATAATCAAAAATTGTTTTTATATCTGTCCGATTATTTTTTAAAACTTTAGACATTTAGCGACGGTTATTTAAAAACCGTCGTTATTAGCGACGGTTTTTAATAATCCGTCGTTATTAGCGACGGATTAATGAAAACCGTCGCTAATAAAGCTGTTTAAAATTTTTTTAAAAAAATAAATAAAATGCAGCTGACGCCCACGGTTACCCTGCACCTTTGAGTGCAGGGTAACAATTCTCATATATAATATCCTCAAATTATATATACTTCAAAAGTTGATAGATTTTTAGTGTACTTCCTTTCCGGACCCTCTCTTAGGAAGGCTATTTTTTTTAATAAAAAGGGAAATTAAACCAAAATTTATAAAATAAATTAATATGTATAAAAATTTATTAAAGCATTTATTTACTATTATGTTAATCATTGAAATGTTATTGCACAACATTGAGAAAGGGCTCTAAATTTTTGCAAAACAAATGATTTCAACAGAAAAATCAATGTTTTTTTTGTGGGACAAAATTAGATTCTGTCAACAGAATAAAAGGTATATTAATATATATTATGTGTACATAGTGGTATGAGTTACTAATTTGAAAGTCTGTATCAGAGATTACGGAAATTAACGTAGTTTTTTCACGGGCTCATTCTCTGTGGATTGAGCCCGTGAAATGCCACATTTTTTTAGTGAATCATTTCATATTAATATCTGAAATTTACCCTCCGGGATAAAATCATGGATATTAATTAGTACAAAATATGTTGTACACAAACCAAAATGCGAATAAATCTTCATACATCGCTAAAAGGAAAGAGTATCAATTTATTCGATGGTCATTATCCCAAATATCACATAAAAGATTTTGGAAATAAAATACAAGATCAATTTTTTTAAAAAAAAATAAAACATAATAGCTATTGACTAGATTTCTTGTGAGATTGATTCACGAATTTTTATCTGTGAGACGAGTCAACCATACCGATATTCGTTTCATAAAATATCTTATTCGTATTTTATTAAACGAATACTCTTAGCATAAAAATTAATATTTTTTCATTAATTATCCAAATAAAATATTCGTTTTATAAAATACGACTTGTAAAATCGTCTTACACAAATTTTTGTTAGTTAAATGAAAACAAATTAAATATTTATTTATTTATTCAAACAGGCAGTATTACAAAGGCGTTCACTTTGGGCCTCGCCGGCCAACACAAATAAATTGGACGGTAATTAAATCAACGGTCCAGATCTCCATCGGAGATAATAGATGCATATTTATACACGTGGTCAAATGAAATGAAAACAAAACAGTCCCTTTCTTTGCCGTCTATAAAGCGGCAGCTCTCTTCCCTCAAAATCATTCACTCTATTTTTCTGCATTTGTTTCTTAGCTTAGAATTCTTTAATGGCGGAGGAGATTAGGTACTTTGTATTAAACACTGGAGCCAAGATTCCATCGGTCGGCCTTGGGACGTGGCAGTCGGAGCCTGGTGTCGTAGGTCAAGCTGTTGAAGCAGCGATCAAGGTATTCATTTGTGTTCGCATTGTACTTGTACCATCTTTATTTTTGTGTTCGATGCGTCGTTACGTTTTTTGAATCACTTTTAATTGGTCTCTATTTTTCCCTGAAGTTTCTTGTGATATGGAATTTTATTGGGATGTTGTGTCCGATATCAACTGTCCTGACTGGATCCTCTGATTTACTAGGTTTCGGTTGACAACCATAATATTGCAGAGAAACGATGTCATCTTCTGATATGAAGTGACTTAATAGGATTTAAAGTGAGGAGAATTGGAACTCAATTTGTTAATCCTTTATTCAATAAGCTTCAATAGTCTTACAATAACAGAATAATAACAAAATAATGCTAAAAACTGAAGATCAGCACATCATGGAATTATTAACAGAACAAAAATTTTTTAAATATGCATCTCATTGACTTAATCTTCCACCATCACCAACTAAATTATGGGGACTAAGTCTTCCATTTTCTCCACCTCCTCGTACGTGTCAACTGTCTGGCCTTGTGAGTAATGGCCCATAACATCTTCTCATGGGTTTAAATCTTCTGTCTTTAAGTAGTTCGTTGAACAAGCATCATTGAGGGCTGATGGATTTCTTGTCATTTAATTGCAGATTGGTTACTGCCACATCGATTGTGCTCGAGCTTATAACAATGAGAAGGAAGTATATACCATCTTCTATTGCCATTTTTCACTGATAAAAAATCATTTTGCTTATCATATTAAGTAGAGAGTTTAAAGAATCATTGCAACAGAGTTTTCTAGTCTGCATTGAGAGGAAAAATCTGGTATTTATAGATATAATCACCATAGAATTCATGATTCTTTTGTTCCTATAGTTTAGTTTGGAATGCAAATTAAGGAATCTTGTTAAGCATAAGTTTTGTGTATAGCATCTTTGCTTGGTACAAGACTGTTTACAAGTGGATGAATCTGAAACACACTTTTCACTTGGAAAATGCACAACTGGCAATCTGGTTAAATCAGCATTTCGCAATTTCGAAACATTAATTTGTGTGGTTGTTTATTCATGTGTATGAGACCTTGAGTCTTACTCTTGTTCCTTCTTGTCAGATTGGTTTAGTCCTGAAGAAGCTATTTGATGATGGAGTTGTGAAGAGGGAAGATTTGTTTATTACTTCGAAGCTCTGGTAATCAAAATTTTGTTGATAAAAGCATTTGGATTGTTATCTGATTCTTATTGCATCTAGGAAGAGCAAACTCGGGGGTTATTATCAACGTTTTGTATGATATAATTTCATCATGTCTAGATAAATGTGATGTCTGCTAATTGATTGAGACGAAGCCAAACTGGAACATGAGAACTTTCAGCCCCGTATGGTTCATAGACCAATAGTCTCATACTCGTTCTCACTCCTGTCACATCTGTCCTCATTTCCTGTATGTTCTTATGCAGGTGTAAGGATCATGCTTCCGAAGATGTACCAGTTGCATTAGAAACAACACTGAAGGAATTGCAGCTTGACTACATTGATTTGTTCCTCGTACGTAATTTTATGTGATATTAGTTTATTGCCTAGCTTGTGACTCCTTGTTTGTGAAATTCTGTCGATTTTTTTACCCTTTCAGAGTGAGAAAAGTTTATTGATTGGCAACTATATGAATCACTTGTACATTATATATAGGTGAATTTTTACCATAAGCCCTGAGATGATGAGATCATCAAAAAGTTCATCAATTCCATTTTTGGAATTTCAACTGTGTTGATCATTTTATCAAAAAAATTCATTTGTTACCTGGATTTTGATATGATTTTGTGCATGAAGTAGGGGCAAGTGTTTGAGTTGACCTGTCTTGTAATTTTACCAGAAGATCAAATCAAATAATGAATAAAATTATGTTCATTGGTTGATGGAGACATTATGATTTTGCAGATTCATTGGCCAATCAAGATGAAAAAGGGATCTGTTGGCTTTCGGCCTGAAAACCTTGTCACCTCAGATATACCAAGCACATGGAAGGCAATGGAATCACTCTTTGATTCTGGTAAGGCCCGGGCAATCGGAGTTAGTAATTTCTCGATGAAAAAACTTGGCAATCTGTTGGACGTTGCACGCATTCCTCCAGCTGTCAACCAGGTCGAATGCCATCCTTCATGGCAGCAGGCTAAATTGAAGGAGTTCTGTAAATCTAAGGGGGTTCACCTAACTGTAAGTCAACAAAATCTCAATTACTCAACTGCTGCGAAGATTGAAGTCCTTATTGAATTACGAAACATCCTTTGTTTGATCGATAATTGTTTGTTATATGCTACATTTGAAGAGCTTATGTGTTGCATATACCATTGATTTATTGGTCCTATACGTATTTTAGATGACTCGTGCATGCATTTTTACATACATATGCCAGGGAGTATTTCATTCTGTGTAGCACAGACAGCTGATAGATTATGTTGCCATCTTGACTGTGTGTTTTGTATCAATGGTTGATTTTAAGACTAAAGAATTCTTCAATATTCTCTTACTGTATATTTGTTTTCCTTTCAACATGTTCATGTTTTATAGGGTTATTCACCATTGGGTTCTCCGGGCTCAACTTGGCTCAAAAGTGAAGTCCTGCGGCATCCTGTTTTAGTGGCTGTTGCAGAAAAGTTGGGCAAGACTCCTGCACAAGTTTGTCTTCGATGGGGTTTGCAGATGGGACATAGTGTACTTCCAAAGAGCACAACCGAATCAAGGATCAAAGAAAATTTTGATCTTTTTAGTTGGGCCATCCCAGATGATTTAATAGTCAAGTTTTCTGAAATCGAGCAGGCAAGTTAATTCTAATCTCCGTTTTAACTTTGTAAATAAGAACAAAATGTATTTTCACAGCATATATAGTTAATTTGCTCGTAAACCCATCATTCCTTAGAACATGCTATAACCTAGAAATTAGCGAATTGAAAACCTCGTACTTTTTAACAGATAATTGCAAACCCCCGAACCAACAAATTTTAGTGGTATATTTGCTTTTTATGTCTGTATGCATGAAATTATTCTAAAATTAATATAACCCACGAAAGGTATAAATATGTTTCTTTTATTTTTAGTTTTTAGCACTGTGTTCTTAAAAAGTACTCGAACGTACTGAAAAAACAAAGAAGATTACACTTGGCTATTGAAACTGCATTGGCACATTGTGAAATAGATTGTTTGCTTCCACATGTACAGGCAAGATTGCTTCGGGGCACATCTTTTGTCCACGAGACACTCGGCGAATACAAGACAGTTGAAGACCTTTGGGACGGAGAGATATGAACACGAATTTTTTAAGCCAGAGTTTTTCATGTTTTAGATGAATTTCTATCATGTCGTAACAGTACATCTTGATATCTGCTAGAACTAAATTTATTCTTATGGATTCTGTTTGAAGGATTAAGCGGCACAATTGTTCTGGTGATACGTTCAAGTTGTTCGTAGTTCTCCTCTTCAATAAAAATGATCGCAAAATTCACTCTGTATCAACTGTTTCACATGAATAATTAAAACTTCCATGATAAACCAAAACTTGCATAAATTTTTGTTCTACAGGATTCTGCTCTATGACGTTTTATTCTTGTAATGCCAAAATATTGGATGCACAAATATATCCAATATTGGGTTTGGAATAGTTTTTTCCACATTAACATTTAGTAGCTAAAATGGTGATGGTATGACTCACAACTTTGAAGTACGCAAGATATCAACAATATGATCCATGTATATAAAAAAATCTTATCAAAAATAAGAATTACAATTATGGTGTGATTAGACATCCAATATCTCAAATGCAAGATCTTTGGATCATTCCCCAACTAAATTTAATTATTGCTCGAGATTTTTTTATGACCTTGTATATAACCAATGCTTTAAATTTTAGAATGTTACTTTATTCTAGTTCCATTAAATTAGAATAAGATTAACAAATTTGAATTTTTTTATTTCAAATCTTTATTTGTTTTGCATGAAAAAAAAAAAGAAAAGTGAGAGAGTATTAGCATGTGGGAAGCCTCACGATAACTTGCTGCACTAGCACCTCCATTGAAATTCGGACTCCTTGCTCATCTTTCGTCTTTTTTTTAGCTTTGGACGACTTTACGCACTAAAATGGCTATCAAAATGTCTATTTCCTCTTTCCTTTGTTACCCTCCGGATTCTCCTCTTCTTTCCTCTGTATTTTCCCTTTCCCTGCACCTCCTCCCACCCAATCATCCCTCTCCCACCTCTAATTTAAGTATAAATCCCATTCCCAAGGTACGGCTCAAATCACACGCGCCACTGTCATTTTCGTTTAGTCAATTCCCATTTTCATTCATTACTGCAATCATTGCTAGAATTGAGTCATTTTCTTGCTAGATTTTGAATTCGGACCGTCGTAGACGACGAGACATGTCTGTGAACTGCCGAACGACGGCGGAGAGATTACCCACGTCCGGAGACAGAATGCTGGTCAGTTTTTCATATTTGGCTTCGGTTTTTAGCTTTCTTACGATGTTGGATGGAGAGGGAATTGCAATTTACTTAAAAGAGTGTTCGATTTTGAGAAAGTTAGATTTTTATGGTGGTTGTGGCTGTTTATCAGGTATTTGTTCCGCCGCATCCTTTGATCAAGCATTGGGTTTCAGTTCTTCGGAATGAACAGACGCCTTGCGCTGTCTTCAGTAAGTCCAATGTTTTTGTTCAGTTCTTCCAATTCCCTTTTGGCAATTTTGATATTGTCTTGCTATGATGTGTAAAGTAATTGTTGAACTTTGTTGTGTCATTTTCTTTGACGTTAAAATTGGCCATAGCTTTTGGTTCATTAGTAGCCGCTCGGTCTGAAAACTGGTTTTTGACCCCAAGGCATATGCTTTATTCTAATGAGCAGCAAGTTGGAATTGAGGTTGTTTGTGAGCGAAAAATGGCAATACACTTGCTAATCCGTTGAAATCTGGAGCTCAGTTTATTGCATGATTTAAAATATTTGAATAAGCCCACCAGCTATTGGGTAGTGATAGTATATAGATTAGTGCTAAGTTGTGAACTAGTTATACTAGGTAGAGATATGTACTTAAATTTGAAATTTTGGCTACGGTGGACTGCTTTTGTAATCCCTATTCCCTTTTTCGCTTAGGTTTTCTTTGATTTTAATGTGCTATTATTGTCTATTTGTACTATATAACAGAGAATGCCATGGCCGAGCTTGGGAGATTGCTTATCTATGAGGCATCAAGGGACTGGTTGGTATGATCTGCTAATTTTATAAATTTTTCTAGCTTATACTATACAATTGATGTTAAATAGTAGTAATATAGAGAAATAGCATGGGGCTATATTGCTACGGAAATATTTTGTTATAATGCTTATGCACATCAATTATTTTGTTTTTGGCTTGTTTCCCAAATGTCACCATTTAGTTTGATTTTTATTTTTACGCGAAAACCTCTTCCTAATGCAGAATTTTAATGCTGAATTTATGTTGATATTTGAAATAATAATCTGCATTTGTAATTGCTACCAGCCAACTATCAGTGGAGAGATTCAGTCACCATTGGGTCCTGCAGCTGTTGAATTTATTGATCCACGGGAACCAATAGTGGTCTCTCTCTCTCTCTCTCTCTCTCTCTCTCTCTCTCTCTCTCTCACACACACACACACATGTGAGCATGTATACGCTTAATCTTACTCGTCTGATTGTGGTTATGAGTTTTAATATGTAGGTGATGTTTTACCATAAAGCTCTGAAATATATATGCATCTGAATCAAAATATATAGTATACTATATTTGACCTCATATACTCTGTTATTTTTTTTACTTTTATAATGATATTTACATTTGTCTAGAGCTCATGAACCAAGACAAAATGTCTTCTGTTCTGATTTTGAATATGGTAAGAAGAGGGACATGGTTAGTGCGGTGTTGGAAAATTTTGTCTCTCTGCTTATTTTGTTATCAAAACACTATTACCATTTTTGAGTTCTCAAGACATTCAGTGTTCTTCTGCATCATATATTTGACTTCACTTTGCTAGTTTGTTGCTAAGAATTTATGGATTATATTTTGCAATACAGGTTGTTCCCATATTGAGAGCTGGCCTTGCATTAGCAGAGTATGCATCATCAATTCTGCCAGCAACAAAAATATATCATCTAGGTAAGGGAATATTTGCATCCTGTGATTACTGAAAATTAGTTATATAAGCAAGCAAGCAACCATTTGCGTGCGTGTATAAATTTGTATTAAATGAAATAGGGGTATTTTTGTACATTTACTTGAAATGACCAAAAGTTGCGTTCTGGGGTTGATACTGTTGTCCATGTAAGTTTTCGACTTTATTATTGGCATACTAAACTCCCATGGCATAATATCTAGGTACCAGATAATTGTTATTTGTGAAAACAGCATTCTTTTTTTCAAAATTTAACGTCAACATATTAATCCATTCTAAGGCAATTCACGGTGTTTCCAATTAAAACTTTTTTTTCATTTTTTATTATTCGGGTGTCTAACTATTAGGTATTGTGTTTCATTTATTTTTCTCTAATGAAACTGGTCATGCTAGGGATTAGCAGAGATGAAGAAACACTTCAGCCAACCATATACCTGAACAAGTAAGAATTAATTCTTGTGCTATGAAGTTCAGTTGATTCTCACATTTTGTTTTTTTATTGTCCTGAAGGCTATGTCATGTCCTAGTAGATGTATTCTGTGAATGCATAACCTAGAATCTTTTGTCATTCATTATTTAGTTACTGTGTTATAGCTGCACCAGTCAGCTTGTGATAAGCCAGAGTGATAAATGATAAGATTTTTCTCTGCGCATTAGGTTGCCTGAGAAATTTCCTGAAGGATCTCGAGTATTTGTCGTAGATCCCATGCTTGCCACAGGTACTTACGTGATATTGTTTGGTGCATGTTGTGCTAATGTGCATTTGTTTTGTTGAATGCCTCGTATGATTCACTCCAAAGACAGCCTTTTTCCTCATTTTTTAGATTGTATAGAGATTCTTTGGATCAATTAGACTGTCATTTTTATTGGCCCTTGTTCTCTCTTAATTCTCCCAAGGCCCGTCATATAAAATTTCAGATATTTTTCTTGTTTGGCTTACTGTTCGAATAGTGTATTGGGCATTTTACTGTGAGATTTGCTCGTTACAAAATATTTCTTGGTTCAGGCTTATATTTAGCTTTAACTTATATACCTATCTCTATTATCATCAAGTCTTTTATAAAGGCATAGTCAAGCTGTCAGTTGAGGTTACGTTCTTGAACACAGTTCTCAGTACTGATTTTCTTTGTTTTCTGTTACAAGTTTATGAACTGATAAACACTGATTTGAATAGTTAATATTAATTAAAACCTACAAATAAAGCTGATGAAAAAGATTTTACCCCGTCATTCATATTTGTTATCAATTGATTCGTCTGAACTTCATAACGTCTAAGTTATTGAATAAAAGATAGTCGACTACCATATTCACATGCTATAGTAGAGTTGTAACCAAAGCTTAATCCCTGATTGTGCTTGGCTCCTCATTTAAGACAGATGGTAATGCTTACGATCTTATATGTGTGCATGTGACTTTGTAGGTGGTACAATGATTGCAGCTCTTGAACTAATCAAGGGGTGCGGGGTGGACAACAAGCAAATCAAAGTGGTCAGTTTCTATCTTATTTTAGTGAGCGCTGGGGCAGTCATCTTGATTGTGGTTGTATTTGAAGGAAGGCCGTGTTTAATTTGTTAATGTAATTGTTATTGGTGGAAGCTCACTTTAAAGTGGTCTTATAAATTTTCAATCTTTCTTTCGTTTTCCATCGGACGTGTATCTTCTGATCTAACCATATTTTTTACATAGATATCTGCTGTTGCCGCTCCTCCAGCTCTTCAAAAACTTAGTGAAAGGTTCCCTGGGTAATATTTTATTTAGCCAAATTTTTTAGGGGTGTTATAATAATGGCAGTGATGTTTTTCTGTGTTACAGTTATAACTATAAGTCATTTGACCACTCATATTTTCAGGCTTCATGTTTACTCTGGAATCCTCGATCCTACTGTTAATGAAAAAGGGTAGGCTACTATACACAGTTAGCTGATATATTACCACAAACTGCATAGTGCTGACATGTCCTGAATTTGCTTGATGATTTTTAAGATTCATAATTCCTGGACTTGGGGATGCTGGAGACCGTAGCTTTGGCACTTAAATATCAAATTTTAGACCTTTGCCTTCTCATGTTCCAAGGTATGAAAAGCTATACTTGAATTTTTGAAGTATCGTTGAGCTGAGTTCTTGTTATAATTTTTTGTGTAATATGCAATATTTCGCTTCAATGGGCATCAGTATTTGGAAAGTAATCCAAAATGACTGAACCTGTTAAATGAGGAATTACATTGTATTTTGGTCTCGACTATCAGCTACATTATTTACAGATGAAAATTATTGTTTTAATTATGTTATTTGGTGAAAAAGGATATTTTTTGTCCCATATCTTTCTATTCATGTTTCGTGAATTTTTTCTGATTCTTTCCAATCTTCCACTATAGCCTGCGCTGCCAATGCCTTCTTGTGCTATGGGATCTTAACTTTTGAGATACATTCCATCTACATTTTAGGTATTTTAAGAATTATGACCTAATTACGCTGAGGTTGTAAGTGGAATGAGTTCCTTTTTCTTCCCACAGAATTTACCAAGCACACGGGGACACGTGCATTGTATACCATGAACAAAATCCCCCACTTGATATGACTTTTTAAAAATCAGAAACTTAATTTCATGACTGAATTCTAAGCCTGTTATCTATTTTCTCCACTTTAGAGAGGGGGACCCAAAGTTGTCGTTGTTCGACCAAATCGTTCAACTCCATCGGTGTGATTGGTACCATGACTATGAACATGGTAACCGTAACTTTGCGAGACCTGAGCCAGTCCTAATGTGGCAACGTTTTGTTCCAAAAACTTTATCCACACGAAGCTGAACAATCCCAAAAGCACAATGGCAACAGTAACGCACATTATGTATACTGATAATGTATTCATTTTCCCTTTCGGATTGGAGAGTGTGAGGGCATGATGGGCTTTTAAATATATGAACGGAGTTTAGATTTGGTTAATTACAGGAGATTTGGTGAATTCATTGTGGATTGTGAAGCAGACATTAAAGTTGCCAATTACCTAGAAAACGAGTCGAGCCATTAATACGAAGGAAAATCGCCAGCGTCTATCCCTGGTGTCCTACGTGATCTTCCCTGATTTTATTCAATCAATGGCAGTAAATTTTATATATGCATGCCATTTTATAAAATAGCCGTAAAACAAAAATTCAATAATACTAGTTACATATAGCTAGATTCTACCTCGTATTTTTCTGACGTTGCCTTGATGACAGATTAGGCCATTTTATGTAGTTGGCTGTTGTATGACCTCAAACTTGATCGGTGCTTACATCTCCTGAATTCGCTGTATAATATTTGTCGGTCCGTTTTTATTAAACCTCTACACCACAGTTGCAACGGCGAGAGCCGCTGCTGTTGCCACCCCGCAGCCGAGGCTTGCTGCTTAGACAACAGCAAAACAAGCCGACCAACAGAATGAAGCCACAAGCTGCTGCCAAAGCTTGAGCCCATCTCCAGTAGTAACATCCCATTTTCCCTAAGCAGCTTTCCATCGGCTTCTGGCCACTTGAGCCGATCCCTTCATTGACTTATGCCATAACTTATTTTCATACAGCTGAAATCCTTCAAAACCACGAGAATATATGGGTATTTGTAGTCGAGAAAGGAACTGGAATTCTAAGAAGAATATCGGGATATATCAATAATCAATGGTCGAGATTTGGGAGAAATTTACGAGAGGGCAAGAAAACATGGGCATAACTTTGGAACCATTATATTGGAGAGATGGATCCCAAATAAGATATTTAATACAATATTTATAGTTTAATTGTTGGTCTCTCTCATAAAAAGATCAGACCTCTGAATCTGCCCTTTTAGCTCGATGCAACAAAATGTCGATAAAAAAAGCCTTGTTAGTATTAATTTTATATTATAAAAAACGACGTAGATTTCATTTTCCCGCAAAATGGTATGGCCGGCTACTTAATAATATTCGCGTCTGCTTTTGGACCATCAGCGTGGTGTCCATGTCTTCGTTAATACTGCTCTATATCGGCAATTCCTTGCATTAAAATATTATTGATTTATTTAGAATCATCAACTTAACCAAGCAAGCCATTATTTTGCTCGATCATGTATATATAAAGGTAAGGGTCCGATCAAACATACTCACAATTTGGCGGCTAACCATGCAAAAATCTGAAGTATAAGATTCAGAATTCCAAATAAAATTATATTTTTTGGAATTCTCAATCATGCGTTGCCTCATAAATGAAGTAAAATTTCTAAAACCAAGTTAAGATGCGTCTTCTGCTGTTTCTCTCACGGAATTTTTCCACTTTCTGATATCCTTTTTTCTTTTCGTCTTTTTTTTTTTTGGTTTATTAACTTTTCAATTTCATCTTCTTTGTTTTTCTTGATTCTGACTTTATTCTCTTTTTTTTATCAGTGCTCTATATTCGTCGGGAGCTTTGTGGCTGGAGATATCCTTTCATATCCTTTTTTTCCTTTTATTTTCGTCTTTGTTTTTTTTTTTTTTTTGGTTTTTTAACTTTTCAATTTCATCTTCTTTGTTTTTCTTGATTCTGACTTTATTTTTATTTTTTTTCCATTGCTCTATATTCGTCGGGAGCTTTGTGGCTGTAATTTGAAAACAATTGATGAAAATGGTTTATTTTTTGTTTTAAAGTTAAGGTATATATAAGAGTTTTTGTTAATTTCCATTTTTTTCCCTAATTTGAAAACAATTGACGAAAATGGTTTATTGATAATGCTAAACCTCCTTATATGAGTAAAAGGTCTTTTGATCCAAACTAAAAATTAAATCGAGAAATGTGCACGAGTAGACAGAAACCCGAGAGAGAGGACATCAAACACAGATCTGATCCAAGCATACTTCCACAATATTTCGTCGAGAATATGTTCCACATGATAATCGATCATGTGACACTGGAAATATCAAAACACATCATAGTTGTTTAAATATTTTTTTATTTCAACATATATAGAATTTTTACAATATTTTCATTTTCATTAATGCAATTATTTGAATGTGATAGATAATTTAAAAAATTATTTCAATTTTGAACCCAGTTATATAGAGAAAATTGTTTTAAATAAATTTTTACTATTATAAAAAAAGGCTTTTAAAATCGATGAGGTTTTGAAGTGAGAGTAGGGTAAATAAATTTGTCTGAGCCCGGGTTCGAACCGGGGACCTCTAGTGTGTGAGACTAGCGTGATAACCAACTACACCACCCAGACGATACGGAAAATATGGTTATTGTTAAATATATTACTATAACTACGTGATGTGGCAAACCCTGCGATTTTTGGGCCATTTAATATATTGGCCAGGCCCATATGTGTGGGCGTGTCAATCCAGTGGTGGTTAAAATTAGATCCTTCCTCGATGTTTTAGAATAACATTATAGAAATCAATCATCAGTGACAGTTTTTTTTATATATTAAATGTTTTTTTATTAAATTGTTATGCACGTTAATTTATTTTACAAATTTTGGATTATGATCATGAAATTATGGTTTAGTTTCTTTTTAAGGTAATTTTCTTAAAAAAAATAGTAAATATATTGAAATTATTTCGACATAAATTTTAGATATTCACATTGTCAAATTTGGATATTAATCTTGTATATTTAAATTTTAGTAATTCTAATACTTTAGTTTTCTAATTTTAGTCATTTTTCACATGAATGTTAATGTTATATTGCACACGTCAACACCAACTTGATATCATGTCTACATTACATTGATGTCAGACTGAAAGTGACTAAATTATTAAAAAAAACAAATATAATAAATTAAGACTGAAATTCGATAAATAGAAAACAAACATAACAACGAATCGAACACATGCGACAAGAATTGCAATTTTTAAACTTTCTAGTATATAAGACATGCTCAAAGATCCTCAAACTTGGGCACAATCTCTAGGCTTATACGACATAAATTTCCTCAAGAATATTTAAATTCACTCTTGAAGCCGATAATATTTTCATAGTACACGTGTTTTTGTACATCTATGCATAAGATTACAGCAAAATTTAAATTCCAAATTTTTTTATTATTATTATACAACTTGTTAGAACGTCGTGAGAAATGAGGACACTGTTTATATATTTGCTTGTGAATAGTTTGAATCATTTTGTTATCGGTGATCAATCCATGGACTTAGTTAGTCCAGTGTTCTCCTTTTTGTTATGGCAAAAATACGTGTGAGACGGTCTCAGGAGTCGTATTTTGTTAGACAGATCTCTTATTTGGATCATCAATGAAAAAATATTATTTTTTATGCTAAAAATATTAATTTTTATTATGAATATCGATAGGAATGACTCGTCTCACAGATAAATATTCGCGTCCTCTTTTTTTATTTTTCAGTTTCACTCTTTTTGCACCGGGGTTGTGACGTATCATCTTGTCAAAATCATTAATAATACGACTCATGTTCGCGCCGAATACTGATATATGAGTAAAAGTTCTCAAAGCAGATCAAGGCTGCATGGCTAATAATTTCGAACGTAACAAAGTAATCACGAGCTTGAAAAACTTGATATTTTGGGTGGCAAAGAATTTGCTTGGCAGGTAACTCGAACACGGCCTTTCAGGATATGTCGGAAGGAAAAGCAATCGTGCTCGAATCAGATATGCATGAATATGCAATGAATTTTTATGATTACCGTCACTGCCCAATTTTGTTTGTGCAAAATTTCAACGAATCTTATGGAGCAACATGGCACTGTGTGGCTGGAAACCACTTCGGATCTAGCATCACTCATTTGTGGGAGCTTCATTTTTTTTTCTCTATGGAGATGATGGAATTCCTTCTGTTTAAAGATGGAACAGGCCTATGTGCAAGCAAGCTGGAAGAAGTCGTGGGATCAGTTCTTCAAAAGGCTGCATAAATTGGAGAAAAAAGCCTTTCGAATTTGTTGGTTTTGAGGACAGGGTAACCCGCAGCCTGAGGACTAGATGATACTATAGACGAGTTAATGAATCTAAACCTCAGGATGCAGATTACCTAATCCTCATTCACCCAATAATATTTTTGTCTTCAGTGGAAAATATATGCATGGAGGAGAGGTATATATAATGTCATGTTGGATTTGTTATTCGAGGTGGTACGGGGTAAAGAAACTCGGGTTTGTATAATTTTTATCACAGCTGCCATGTAAGATTCGTTGATTCCAGGTTGGTACCGGGGTAAAGAAACTTGTTATATAAAAAGATATACGATAAGGTGCTGTCTCCTATAATCATTGTTGATTCTGTTCCTTTATAAACCAATAACAAGGAAAGGGCATTTGCTTTTATCTGATTATGATATTTAAAAATGATGTTGGCTGAACAATTTAGAAAATTTCTGAATTTTTTGGCTTACTACAGCTGATAAGCTGCTATATGACTAGCGAAAAGCGAACATTTTCGCCTGCTTCATCTGATGATCTGCGTGCTATGGCTTCTGCAGCTCGAATGGGTTTTTAATAAACCTGTTTAAACCATCACTATCACTTACTAATCTTTGATGATTACTGGAATAAATCCCACATAATATTCCACCCTGATTAGAGCCTTGCTCATGGAGCAAATGTTCTTATCTTGATGAGCAGAATCTGATGCAGTTTCCTCTACTTGTTTGAACTGAAACACTTGGGACATCTATAGATAACAAGATCAATAAAGCTTGCTATCAGTGATTCATGAAATGACTAAATCTTAGTTTGGGTCGGTGCGCAACTGTTGAGACTTGAGACTCGTTGAGCATCGAGCCAAAATGCACCTGTGGGCTGTGGACGTGTTCAATAAGCTACCAGAGAATCAACCATACACATTGCATGTGCATAAAAACAATATCGGATTTTGTTGAAATGATAATTTTAACGATTTTATTTTAATTAACTTTAAAGAAATAAATTTTCTTTAATTAAATTTTTTATTATTAGAATAATATATTATGGTTGATAAATTTGGCATGGCAACGATTTTAAAAAACTGAATTTATCTTTTATGAAATATTTTTCCTCCATAAATGAAACTAATCGTGTGTGATATTTTTTATTTCCTAAATTACCCATCACATTTGCTGAAGAAAATATTTAGATACCAAATTAAAAAAAAAAAATTATATCAACACTTGGAAATAATATCTGAGTTCAGAAAATATTCAAAGCAAGTTGCGTGGATCAAGCGTGCTGCTCTCGAAGTGTCTTAAGGTTTCATTAGAAATAAAAGATCTTTGCTATCAAAGAACGCAAATAAATTACTCGTGGGGTAAAATTTCCAACTGGATATGTCTTTCACGCATTCCCACAGCAGAAACAGCCGTAATTCATTCTGAGAGAGGAACCCTGAATTTGTATCTATATGTCTGGTATTTTGTGCAACTATCAAGAATATCATGGCGCAACCACCAAGAACGTCGTGGCGCTGTAATTATATTATCGGGAAAAAAAAATGTGACATTCCGGATCGAGAGATGCAAAATATTTAATGCAACACTTAAACGTATAAGAAACAGAACCATGATTTCTTCACGAATGACCAAACAGCTCAAAGAACTCCACTGGAGTGGTGCAACTATAAATGCCGAAATTATACAATGTGGTATGACCATCAATATGATGATGTTTCTCAACTCTACGGCTATAGAAACAAATACTTGAAGAGAGAGACAATGACGCAAGACACAATGCTGTACACTGAAAACTTGTCGCGGCAACAACTACAAAGCTTGCCGCCACAGAATACTCGTATGTGTCTGATGAAAAATTATCTACCTAATACTGGTTGTCTTATATTTTAGCCAAAACTGGTCGATGCTTGCAGAGAGACAAGTGGTGACGCAGATCGAAGCGCACTAACTGCTGAAAGGCGCGTGTGACAGAAGCTTCTTCAATGTTTCATATGTCATGAAAACAATGCCCACACTCGGAACAACCTTGTAGTATTCTGGCATGATTCCTCTATATAAACCACGCAACCCTTCAGTACGGATTATTTGTCGAAATATTCCAAACAATCCAGTATTATACACTCGGGCACGACCAGCAACCCCTTCCAGTTGCTTTCTTCTCCTCACAAGGTCCAGTGGAAATGTTGCTGCGATGAACAAGAACATAGAAAAATGCATCATGCATGGTTATTCATCGAACAAATTCATTCCTTTTATATTTCAAAGCCAACATCTCACACAAGAAAACTATTTTACTAACAATGAAATGATCGGCAGTATTTACAGCCATTCACCAATAAATTCTCCAATTAAAAAATGAAAGGCAGTTTTTTTTATACCTAAACCAAAATCCAACAAGAAAAGCGATTTATTGGCTTGCTCTAACACACCAAACTTCATCTTCGCCTAAGATATAGGGTGAGAGAACTTTACGAGGATGATCACAATAATGATATTGAGTTTGTGTCCGATGAAAAACAAATTGAAAATTTTGTGAAGAAGTTTAATAAGTTTGTAATATTCTATTAGTTGTGAAATTTTGAACGCATTTTAAATTTGAAGTTATTGTGTTGTAGTTATAACATGTGATTTATTATGTTGATGTTGTGGAATCTGCCTAGGGGCGCCTAGAACCTGCCTAGATGGCCCAGGTGCTAGTCTGGCGCTAGTGAATATTAGAACCTTGTTGTCATTGAGTATGTAACTAAATTTACTTTTTAGAGGGGAAAAAGTCATCGAGTATGAACTAAATCTACTTTTTAGAGGGGAAAAAGGATACTCAAATAGCAAATTGAATTTCACAAAGAGTTTCAGAAAATCCAAATAGTTATCACTTGACAGTGAATACTCACTATAATTGCAAACATGTTACTTCAAACTGTTAAATAAAATATAATATTACACTACATGAAACACCAAATGGTCAGTCCATATAAGAGTAACAAACAGCCATATAATGACGAAAACAAAGATAACTTCAATGTTGCAAACTAGATCGTGTAAATAAATATACAAAATCACAGATACCTCACCTGTTGATGACGCAATGCCAGAAAGACTGCCACAAGCAAGGCTGACCAAAATTGTGGAATCGTCGGGCCTATAGAAATCAAAGTTTCATAAGTAAAATTCAAAAATATGTGTATGAAACATGCCAACAAACACACTCCATTTTACACTAACACAGATATTATTTCTTTTACCTTAAGGAATGCCAATGAGATCTCAAACTCTCATAAACTGAAAAGCTTATAGCTATACTGGGTCCAACACCCTGTAGTAACAAGAAGGAAAAAGAAATGAACATGGAATTATCAAAAAAAAATTATCGAAAAAAGTCTTGGAAAGAACAATTGTACATAAGTTAAAAAAAACCAATAAATATTCAAAACATACCAATAATGTTGCTCCCATTCCCTTGTACAGACCAAAAAAGCCTTCATCTCTGCATATGGTATTGAGTGCATGTCTTATTCCCTGATAGTATATGGCATTCCTCTGCCAATTCCCAGATGATATTAGACAAAACTCCATAAAAGTAATCACAACAAATAGACCGACAGAGAATGGACAAAATGGGACATGGAATGTACTGCTTCAACCCTTCACCCACCCCTCGTCACGTAAAAAAGACCATCACATAAGAGATATGGTGCCAAACCAGTAAAGGACAAATCACTAGTACACCAAAATCCACCACATGTCAACTAGCTCACTTGCCGATTGTTAAAAACTAAAATGCATTTTTCATTCATCGTTTCACTCAGTGACACAGGTGATGGTCTCATTTGTTGTTTGGTAACTTCTTATTAATCTTTTTTACATTATTCTATATAGTAGGAAGGGATGGGGACCACAAAAACTTCATGCACAGACAGAAGCAATAGAAAAGTTTGTCACCTCAGTCAAAACCACTTAACTGGAAATGAATTAGCCACAACAACACTAAGTGAGTCCCTAACAACTAGTAACTGTAAAATTTTCTTTGCACCTGTGCCGCGAGCCTTGTTCTTACAAGATCCAACGGATAAGTGGCAGATGCAGCTGTTATTCCAGCCAAACCACCACCAACAAAATGCACAAAAATATCTGAACTTGCATTTTTTTCCCCGTGCCTATCGAGGCCAGGAATGGATTTCAAGATCTGCAAAATATCTAACTAGAGTGAAAAAAGTAGCGTGAATAGCTGCATAATCAGTCAATTATATCATTTAACTGTATCAAAACCGCAGTGAACATCTCATAATTACTCACACTCTTGTACTGCTCGTAGGCATAAAAATTGACTGCAGTGTAAGGAAGCCGGTGAGCAATTGTAACCAAATTCCCCTTCCAAAAGGCCCTAAATCCTTCTTCATTAACAATCCGTATCGCTTCTCGCCATATACAAGGCTTACTCATCACTGTAACATCTGAGTGCATACCTTGCACCTTAAAAGGACAAAAAATTACATGAAAAGGAAAAAAGGAAGTTAAAGACAACATTAACGTATCTGACATTGTATGCTAACAAATTTAGCATCGAATCCAAGCAACAAAAGAGGTTTAGATTTCTTCAATACAAAATTGCAACACCGATTTCTCCATGCTACCCGAAATCCAAAAATTCCACGTGACCATTCAATTTAGTTCATTTTCGTTGACAAACAGACAAATCTTCCTTATATTTTCAAAAATAAAATTCGGGGTTCAGATAAAAAATAAAAATCAGAAATTTAACAGAATAAACTAGCAAATAAACCTGAAACAGAATCGTGAGACGGGCTAGAGGAGCAGTACAGGTCTTGCTGAAAGCTCCCGCGATTCCACCGGCGAGGAGCTGCTGCACCGTGCCAATCTGTGGTATAGGCTGCTGTTGCGGCTTCGGAGGAGGTTGCGGAGTCGGTGTCCTCGAGTGGTGGCATTGAAGAAATTCCCTCGTGGCAGAACCGCCGTCCATCCCCACTCTAGCTTCCATCTTTTCTCAAGAAACCAACTGCTAAACCAAAATCAAGATCACAGAAATCGAATTCTGTCAATCTTACTGAGAACCATGCGGTATCAGAGTGTTGTTGGAGATTTTTCAGCGGAGATTAGTGGAGAAAAAACCCCTAAGCAAAAACCCTAATTGGAAGGTTTTGTTTGAAATGACTGAGGAATATTACTTGGAATATAACTTGCTTGCCAAGCCTAGTTTGAACGGGTAGAAATCGGGGCGGTCTTTTTCGTTTTTCATAATTATAATTTTTTTTAAAATAAAAAAGAAGGGGGAAACAAAACAGACATTGGGCTTTAGACATGGCCCAAATCATTTGATAGGCCCAATAAAACAACACAAATTAATGTCCAAAGCAAATTCCTCCATCTTTAGGTATAACTAATCAATTATTACAAATTATCTAGATTCCTTATTATTTAGTTAAAGATTATCATTTTATCACATAGAAATGGCATTAGCTAAATTATGTTGGCAAAAACCTGTGTGAGACGGTCTCATGGGTCGTATTTTGTGAGACGAATCTCTTATTTGGGTCATCCATAAAAAAGTATTACTTTTAAGACTAAGATTATTATTTTCCATTGTGAATATCGGTAGGGTTGACTTGTCTCACAGACAAAGATTTGTGAGACATTTTGCTATAGTCACAATTTTATTATTTCCTTCCATATAAAATTAGGTGAATATTCGAAAAATCCAATAGTTATTTGAGACCACTTTAAATTAACCTAGAAATGGACAATCAGTTTTGCGGATCAGATCGTGGAGTTTGAATCCTGGAGAATGAAAGTCGCTCTCAGAGAGTTGACGAAAATTCCAATGGGACAAAAGAAAAAATCATCGGCAAAAAAACAGACTACTAGTCAATATCTACATCGCTCAAAATATCAAATTTTCTGCAAAAATTTCATAGCATTAATTTCAAGCAAAATTTCACTTTCTATTTCCAGACTTCAAATATTTCCTTCAGTTTTATTCCAGTATTTTATCAGCTTTAAGATATTTTTACGCTTTCTAACTGCATATTGCTATAGATACAAAAATATGTTGCGAGATTATTTTTCAATTTTATATTATTTTTTGTTTTAAGCGACATATGTTCTTAAGAAATTGAAACTAACAACAATAGATTAGGGATTTATCATAGTCGTTTTGTATTTAAAAATTAGATTTTTTAAGTTTTTACTTAATATCAGTGTTCTAAAACCCGGGTTAAGTGATCGACTAAGTGCTAGACGCTGCCCGACTACATCGAAAAGGTGCTAAGTGGCCAGCCTAGGCCCATAGAGTTTTTTTTTGGATTTTTTTTTATTTTTAAATTTTGAACGTTTAATTAAACCAGAACATTATATTACATGAGAAAGAATTACAAGTTTCTGCTTTTAATTTTTTAAGGGTAAAACCACAATTTGTTGGTCTGTATTTTTCCTAACACACCACTCTCATCTTTGTCTGATATCAAAGATAATTTTTTTCTTTATTTTGATTTTCTTCCATTGCTTTCTTTTAGAAAAAATAGTACATATAAACATGGAAAAATATATTATATTTCTTTATATTTTCCATGACTGTTTTTTTTTTAAGAATTATCTCCATCTTGTAATCGAATTTCGACCAAAAAAAACATATTTTTATTCCACCTTCGATTTTTCATATAAAAACCATTTTTTCAATTTATTTTTTCATCACTTCAAAAATCTTTTTACCAGTGAGTTTGATTTGTAAAAGACTGAAAGTTCTTTAATATTGGAGATTGTTTTGTAGTGTATAAAAAGGGTTTTTGGTTGCTGGGCTGGAAAGTGGCAGCATATGATGATGACGCCTAATAGCAGCAAACTATGCATAGGCCGCCACTTTACTGTACCATCCACAATTGTGGGGCACTCAACTTTCACGGCAATCACCCATGAGGCCGTACTACATATTTTCAAGTTTCACACATTCGAGTCGATAAAATAAGTAAATATATGATCCATAGTGAAGAGTTTGCTTCTAATTATCAATATTTTCTTGGAAATATGTTGCACTTGATTTTTCAACTATGATTTATATGATTAACATGATTTAGAAGTTATTGTATTAGCCTGAAATTTAACGAGTACACACCAAAAGTTAACAATGATGGTTCCGTCATAGTAATATATATATATATATATATATATATATCTATATATATATATAGATATATATATATATATAAAAGTTGTATATTAAATATAGATTTTTATCTTTTATCTATACATTTCACATTTTTATTTGATAGTCGGTTTAGTTTAGTTATGTGATCCATATTTTCTTCAAAATTTGTAATGGGCTAGCAACAACAAAAGTTATCTCAATCGTTCTGAGTACATCGAGCTATAAAATTTCTTAATATGCGGAAGTAATCTGACTAAACTCGATTGAACTTTTATAAATAGCACGGATAACGTCAACGGACCTAGAGATCAAGTAGATGAAGATTGCAAACAATTTGTTTATGAAATTTTAAATGTGGTTAAATCCTTATACGTCTTCCAATTTTCTGTTTCCAAAAAATTATTATTAGAAGACTTTGGTAGTCACAAAAAATTTGAAAAAACTCATTTCAGCATGGCTTACACATCACCTATTGAAACTCCTGACTAACACACATGACAACTAACAATCTGATCAGAAAAACTATTCCTTTGGTTAGATGTAATTTAGAAATAACAAACTTCACACAAAGTAATCATCAAATGATCAAATAAACAATTAAGTGTGTGCTTGAAAAGTTCAGCATTTCTTCTATCAGCAGGGCTCTCAAAACTTCGGTATTTAGGACTTTTCTCATGAGTGTGGAGTATGAGAGTTTTTAGGCACGATCCATTTATAGATGAGATGCAACGTGCAATATTGAACAACCTTTTTTTTTATTATTATATACCAATATCGATGCCAAAAATGGTAGTTGACATGTCTTCGTCCTTATTCAAATATTACAAACAGGTAGTGCGCAAAAATTATTACACTTGACAACATTCAAAAACATTCTCCAAGAAACGAGACAGATTGAAAATTACATCTTCGATCTTTTCAAGATGGAAAACCCAGTATGAATTTCTGGCTTCGATGGTGTATTTTTGGCAGTCCTTCGTTGTATAACTTTTAAAGCCTAGACTAGTTGATGTGTAAAAGCCTCCTCTTATTTTGTAATCCCACCAAAACATTAATTGTCCTTCAATTTTCTATTTTTTTGTAATGTCAAAATAAGACATAATCAAACTGAAATATGTAATAACTTTTCAAGACATGATCGATTCTATTCCGTTTGATTTGACTTTTAAATTTTTGTGTATAATATTTTAAATATACGATATTTATGTATATGTATGCGAGTTATATTTCTAATCGATAAATTTATATTTCTTGTACGTAAATAATATTAGATTAATCGATTTGTATAATGATTTTGCTAATATCATTATAATCATGCATAAATGTACATAATAATATTACTTTAATTCAATATTATATTTCCAAAAATACTCTAATATATTCTCATCTAAAATATGTACACCTTACGAAAAAAATTACTAAATTTCGAGTTGGATAAATTTGCCAAATAAGTTCTTGTCTAAGTTTCTTGAAAAATAAGGATATTCAATATATCATGCCGGCTTGTGGACAGAAAATCGTAGGGTTTGAAGATTGCGGGATTTTCACAGAAATGATCTTACGGACTCGATTCATTTAATTTTGACAAACTCCACCTATGCAGGAGAGGGCATTTATATCATGACAGCTGATATTTTTAGTGTTATTTTTTGAATTGTAGCTGTTATTTATAGTAAAATAATAATTCAAAAGATGTTCAAAAAATAGTTTAAAAAGTTAAAAAAAAATTAAAATAAAATTATTGTACGTATGAAGAAATATGTATGCAATAATTATGAATGAAGAAAATAAAAATGGCACCTTGGGTGCATCGAACGTCGCTAAATTCGGGGGGGATTTATGGAAAGGGGAAGCAAAAGATTCTGATGAGCAGTGAGACTGAGACTCTTTAAACTGCGCAGAGCTAACCCCACCCCTTCTGGTCTTGCTTTTAGACTCGCCAGTAATAATTATTCACTGACTGTCAATTAATATTTTTACTGTGCGATTGAGAGAAAATGGCGTGTACATGACGACAATTCCAAACGTATATGGATTTGGACAGTAGCCCGAAACTCCGCACGTAGAAACGAATATTTACACGTGAGATCAATCAATTGTATCGATATTTACAATAAAAACTAATATTTTTTTTTATGAATGACTCAAATAAGATATTAGTATCACAAAATACGACTCATAAGAACGTCTCACATAAGTTTTTATCTTATTATTTTTTACAGAAATTATCAGCTTATCATTTCATTTCATTTGAAATTTTTTTAAATTTATCTAATATTATAGTATATTGTGTAAATATAATACTTAAATTAAATCAGCGACTAAAAATAAGGTAACTAAGATTTAGTGTCAGCAAAGTAGACTACTGACACAACACGTGGACATAATAAAACTAAAATCTATCTTCCATCGTATCATATTTTATTAATTAAATAATAATAACGATGATGATCCCATCATCGAATAGCGTTTCCTGGTACTAAAAATTTATTTAATACAAATTAGGATTATAATATAAATTAAAAACATTTAATTATGATTTTAAATTATTCCGCAGCCTTATTTATTAGGACCAGTACTTGGTCACGTCAAATGACAATGATTTAAAAATATAAAGAAAATAATGGGATGAAGCTCGTCTTATGTTACATGTTTTGGACTATGTTTATATTTTATTGCAAACAGAAGGCAAACACATCGTAGACATTGCACATGTGAATTATGCATTTGAAATTATTAAAATAATAAAGATTCAATTATAAAATCAGATTACGATTATATAAGCTTTTGTTTCTACAATATTTGAGATTTGCATCCATGTTAGAGGTGAAGTTGAATCAATTTATGTGAAAAACAATAAAATCTAACTTTTAACTATTCAAGCGACGTGAATTTTAAATTCGACCATTAGTTCTACTCTCTTAAAACAAATGCAATGCCAAAATGAAAGAACTAATGGAACTTGATAGAAATAAATCTCTGACATACTTTTGAATTGATAAAAACGGAAGGAATTCATCAAAACATGAAAAATATAATAAATTATTGTTGAAATCTAAAATGAGAAGACCTAGAATGCTAGAATAACTACTGGAAAGCTTGAAAACTAATGCTTAAAGATTGAAAATGAGCAGAGAGCTTTTTGCAGATTTTTGTGCGTAGAATTGTGTGTGTCCTTCTTGTGTTTGTCGATGTCCTTTTTCTTCCCGACGCTTGGGCGGTTCTTCTCCACTCCTCCATAATCCATGTTTTCCGCCTTTCATTCCACGATTTCTTCCCTCTATGCAACGATCTTTTCTTTCTTCTGCGCTTTGGGATCAGTTTGAATCGATACAAATTAATCTATACAGTTAATGAGCTCATATAATTTAATTGATCTTATAATTAAACTAAATTTCTATTGATGCGATCCTGATGAAATGGGTGAGCCGGGTCGGGTGCTCCACCGGATCTACTATCAATAATTAATAGTGTTTGGGAATTTGAGCAAAGTATATTGTTTCGATCGTGGCCTGCAAACAATGAAAAGAACTCGTGAATGGGCGCCGGAGGGGTATCCGGCGTGGCCACTCCGATGCTTCAGTCAGCAGGTGAAGATGATAACCAGTGTAGCTTTTAGAGAAATAAAGACTACTGGTGTAAATATGTGTGTTAACATATGTGTGAGAGTGAGTTCTCCAGAAAACCAGAGAGAGGCCTCTGAAATGAGAAATGCATACCTATTATTTATAGGAAAGAAAATCAAAGATTATCTCGATTTGCGAGTACACTTACCACTCATAGCCTTTGATGTTGACTCTTGTCAAGCCACCCTATTTTCCCATCGTGTCATATCAATAGGATTTTGTCAGGCACGTTTCTCAAGACAAGACTTTATCTTCTGAACCACTCGAGTGGGCACTGTTATCGAGGTACCCGGATAAAATGCCTCCCGGGAGATTTATACAAGAGCCCGGACCTATGACTGCCCGGAGAGTAGAGCATGGGCTTGCACCTGCCCGGCTCCAGAAGAATCCACCTGCAGACTTACTCGGATTTGGGAATCCATTTGATATTCCGGGTCATCCATGACTCGAGCTCTTACGGGGGTATCATCACACATCCCTTAAATAGTCGGGCTAGAGTCATACTCGCTGTCCCGATCAGTCATGCTTGGATTCCCAAAGAGATAATCAATCTTGTTCTATAAAAGCATCGGGGGCTTCATGTCTCCCAGAAATGAGATGAAATGCCGGAGTCTCGTGTCTCATGGACTTGGGATAAGATGTCGGGGCCTCGTGCCTCCCGGTCTTTGTATAAGATTCCAGGGCCTCATATCTTCCGGACTTAGGAATGGTCGGGGTACGGACCCCCGAGTCAGGTTTGAGAACCCTGTGCTTATAAATAACCAAGGCTTGGGCTGAGGAGCATGTCTCGAGACTCGGGAATGATCGAGGTACGGAGCCCCGAGCCAGGTTTGAGAACCCTGGGCTTATAAATAACCAAGGCGCGGAGCCTTAGGCCAGGGAGCGTGTCCCGGGACTTGGGAATGGTCGAGGTACGGAGCCCCGAGCCACGTTTGAGAACCCTGGGATTTTAAATAACCAAGGCGCGGAGCCTTGGGCCGGGGAGCATGTCCCGGGACTTGGGAATGGTCGAGGTACGGAGCCTCGAGCCAGGTTTGAGAACCCTGGGCTTATAAATAACCAAGGTGCGGAGCCTTGGGCTGGGGAGCATGTCCCGGGACTTGGGAATGGTCGAGGTGCGGAGCCCCGAGCCAGGTTTGAGAACCCTGGGCTTATAAATAACCAAGGTGCGGAGCCTTGGGCCGGGGAGCATGTCCCGGGACTTGGGAATGGTCGAGGTACAGAGCCCCGTGCCAGGTTTGAGAACCTTGGGCTTATAAATAACCAAGGTGCGGAGCCTTGGCCTTCATGAATGGTTGAAGTACGAAGTCCCGAGATAGGGTACGGAGCCCTGGACTTTCAAAAATGTGCCGGGGCCTCATACCTCCCGGGCTTAACAGAATGTGCCGGGGCCTCATGCCTCCCGGACTTAATAGAACGTGCCGGGGCCTCGTACCTCCTGGACTTAATAAGAATGTGCCGGGGCCTCGTGTCTCCCGGACTTAATAGATTTTGTTTCTCCTGCTGTATTAGTTTTATTAAAAACCAAATCACTAACCTGGAAATACTGAATCCGAATTCATTTTCGGTAGAGTGAAACTTCTCTGGTTGAGCTATATTAGTTGACTAATATAGCTGTATGGTGCTGAGTGCACAACAAATGGTCTTCCACCTCAATCCGGGATAGTTGCTGAACTTTGAGCCCATATCAAATCCACATATAAGATCTGAGTGCCGAGCTGGTCGGACTTGTATGTTTGCCAAGCAGAGTTGGGCTTATTTTTGAATGAAAACCATATCTACGTCTTGAGTTCAATTTCCCACAGACGGCGCCAATGATGCGATCCTGATGAAATGGGTGAGCCGGGTCGGGTGCTCTACCGGATCTACTATCAATAATTTATAGTGTTTGGGAATTTGAGCAAAGTAGATGGCTTCGATCGTGGCCTGCAAACAATGAAAAGAACTCGTGAATGGGCGCCGGAGGTGTGTCCGGCGTGGCCACTCCGATGCTTAAGTCAGCAGGTGAAGATGATAACCAGTGTAGCTTTTAGAGAAATAAAGACTACTGGTGTAAATATGTGTGTTAACATATGTGTGAGAGTGAGTTCTCCAGAAAACCAGAGAGAGGCCTCTGAAATGAGAAATGCATACCTGCTATTTATAGGAAGGAAAATCAAGTATTATCTCGATTTGCGCGTACACCTACCACTCATAGCCTTTGATGTTGACTCATGTCAAGTCACCCTATTTTCCCATCGTGTCATATCAATAGGATTCTGTCAGGCACGTTTCTCAAGACAAGACCTTACCTTCTGAACCACTCGAGTGGGGCACTGTTATCGAGGTACCCGGATAAAATGCCTCCCGGGAGATTTATACAAGAGCCCGGACTTATGACTGCCCGGAGAGTAGAGCATGGGCTTGCACCTGTCCCGCTCCAGAAGAATCCACCTGCAGACTTACTAGGATTTGGGAATCCATTTGATATTTCGGGTCATCCATGACTCGAGCTCTTACGAGATATCATCTATATCTAATTATTTTGGCTCAAACAACTTTATTATACATATTTCGCATGTATTGGTATATCATGTAATGACAATTTATAATAAAATTTGAATTTATGATAAAAATATTGATGTTATTCACATTTCAAAAATTTATTATTACGATTATTTTGGATATACAATTCTCAATTCCAAAGAATAGAAAAAATAAATAAATTTATGTAGGAAGGAGCTATTTCTTTCAATCAATCATTTCAAGTTATCAATGGAAAAGTATGAACCTCGAAAGAAGTGATACGCTAGAAAGCTACTATTTGTTTGGCGGATACAAGAAAGTGTAGGCAACCCAAAACTCACCTCTACGTACAAGTTATCGCACGTCATTAAATTCTCTCGTTATAAATTTTTATTAAAAAAATACAATATTTTAATATAATAATTTCACACATTTATATAAATTCACCTACAATAAATACTTTTATATTATTTTTTAAAGTCGTCAGACATTTATATATCTCACAAAATAGATTTGTGAGATCGTATCGTCAAATTGTCTGTGTTCGATAATTGATGACATTAAATTGCAAATGGCCAAAATTGAAATAAACTGGTTGGATATTTGCGTTTGAAAAATAATAAAAAATAAATGTGGTTGTAAACTATTGTAATTGGAAATGAATTTCATAATCACAAAAACATATTTTTTTTTCCTCAAAATTAGAAGTTCAAGATTGAAATAAATGCTGCACCATAGTTTACAAAATGTCAACATTCTACCCTGGTCGAACAGGAAATGATATTATTGCGTACCAAACATCGGTACATTTTAGACATATATTTATCATAGAAATATATATATATATATATATATATATATATATATATATATATATATATATATATATATACCATACCTAATCTATTAGAGTTTCAACTTGTTGAATGATTTGATATGAAGGAAAAAAAATACTATGCACGTGTATAATCATTTATAGAAAACTTATTGCCAGAGGTTAACAAATCTTTTTGCTAAAGTACCTTTCTTTTCCAACTTGTTAAAATCAAATTATCTATAACAACTATTTCATATTCGATCTGATTTTATAAATAAAATTTGTTTTAGTCAGTAAATAGAAATAATACATGTGTATTTTTTTATACCAAGATCAATATTAGGAATTAGTCATTTTTTTAAAGAATTAAATCATAGTATAATTGTTTTTAAAAAAAATAGAAGAGCAGTAATTTAATTTTAACATGAGTGAGTGAAAGGCAGACATTAATACACACCCACCACTCTCTCCCCACCAGTCTCACACACTGAGTCTCGGAAACAAAGATACAGTACTTTCACTATTCAACGTCGGAACTGTGTGGATTTTGTCTGCTAATAAACCAGAGCCATAGATAGATTGATCAAGTGAGAGAAAGGGAGATTACTGATTACTCTCTCCCACATAATATATATTTCTTTTTGATTTTGATCAGTTTGAGAAAAATAAACAAATAAATAAAGGTAAAGATACACACACAAACACGCACAGCCTTTGCTTCTACCCATCTCTTTCACTGTTGCTCTTCCTTTTCATCTCTTTAACTCCATCTTTTTCCTACAATAATCTCTTTTTTTTTTTCTTTTCAAAACTCCATATTATTATTACAGAAAGATTCCTAGCTAGCAACAGTACTTAAGAGTACTACAACTCATGGCTGAAGGATTTGAGCCTTATCATGTCCCACAACAAAGCAGAAGAGATAAGCTGAGGGTAAACCCACAAGGGTGCATAGATAGCCATCTTTTAGCGTGCGCGCCTCTTGGCGTCCCTCTCTATGATCCATCGCTCATCTCAGCGGATTTGATCAGCTGTGCTGCTAACCTGCACCACCGTCAAGGGTTCCATCTTGAGACGAACGGTACCAGCTCCGGACCTAAAGAAGTGGGTATGAATTTGATGGGTTACGTGGGTGGAATGAATATGATCAGTGGGGCAGCAGCGGCTGCTTCGTCTTCTTCACCTTCCACGAATCACATGCTTGCGGATCCGCAGCTGTCTGTTCAGATAAACCCTAGCACTATTCAAGATATCAATAGTGGCCCTTTTATCTACCCACACATCAATTATAGACCAGTTCTTGGTCAGTCTTTTCATGGAAATGAAGTAGTGTATACCCGTGAGCCCAATAGTAACTGCGCAGCAGCAGCAGCAAGTGGTCAAAGCCTGTCTTTGTCGTTATCTTCGAACCATAATAATAATCTCCCACTGGAGCTGAATCTGCAGAGATACGACTCTACAATGTTCGGTAACAGCAAGGTGAGTGGAGGCTATTATGTTGCTGGAAATGGCGGTTCTTCTTCAACACAGTTGTCCAGAAGTTCAGTGCCTTTAGGTCCCTTTACTGGTTATGCTTCGGTGTTGAAAGGATCAAGATTCTTGAAGCCTGCGCATCAATTACTGGAGGAACTTTGTGATGTGGGTAGGGGGATTTTCGAGGGTAAAATTGCAGTTGATTCATCTTTGTTGGAACCGCCATTGGAAAGCCTTAGCGGAAATGGAGTTGATGACGATTCTTCACTGAATTGCAGTGATGAGAGTGAACAAACTAGGAAGAAATCAAGATTACTTTCTATGCTTGATGAGGTATGCATCTTGACCATATTCTTCGTATATATTTATATACAAGTTTATCCTTTTTTACATATACATATATTAGTTTTAAAGCTTAATCTTCTTATTTAATCATTTTTAACAATATTCATCTTAAATTTCGTCTTCTGTCAGAACTTCTGGTTTTTTCAGGTTATCCTAGACGCTGTGTCTAAATATAACTCAGATTAGATAGGCTTTTTCCAGGTCCTAAACACCATTGTGTACAGATTAGATAGGCTTTTTCGAGAGCCTAAACACCATTGTGTACAAGTATGAATTAGTGGCTGGAATAAGCATTTAGCTTTGATTATTTGTTGCAGAAATTGATGTCCAGGGCTTTAGTAAACTGAAATATGTGCAGCAAAGATTCCTACATGGTAGGAAATGTGTAGGAAAATAATGTATAGTTTGGGAAAATTATGAACGAGGGAATCTAATAATGTGCACAAAGATTAGGACAGCGATGTTCTGAAAATCCAAGAGCATTGCCCCAGGATTTTTGTGTAGGGTCAAAATTAACGTTTTTGTGAATATATTTATATGATATAATGTAATTTAATACCAGATGAATCTATATATATTTAAAAAATTTGAGATGAGTACTTATTGTTGATAATGTTAGCAGGATTGGCTTGCATCTTGCGTAAAGTTATTGATCGAATAATTAAATTAAAAGCGTTTAAGCCAATTTAATAATTTAAATCATTATTAAAACATGTGAAGTATAAGCTGAAGAATGAAGCTTTGGTGTTATTGTGCTTTATCTCTTTTAAATTTTTAGAAGTGGAGAATATGATTCTGTGTGTTTACCATATTTATAGTACCGCATTACTTAATTAACATTATAAAGTTATTTTTTTCTAAAGTACTGATAGATTTCCTCATAGAACATGGTGTATTTTATGATTAACAGACTTTAATAATTTTTTCTGGTAAATTCATTAGGTTTATAAAAGGTACAAGCAATATTACCAGCAAATGCAGGCGGTTTTCGCTTCATTTGAATCTGTTGCCGGATTAAGCAGTGCTGCTCCATTTGCTAGTTTGGCCATAAAGGCTATGGCCAAACATTTCAAAATTTTGAAAAATGCCATAATGGATCAGTTGCATTTCGCGAATAAATCACAGGCCAGAATGAATTATGATCGGGATGAAACTCAAAGATTTGAAAATATGGGAAGAGGGACGTATTGCCAAAGGCCATTTCACAGTCCCGGATTCATGGATCAACCAGTTTGGCGTCCACAACGAGGGCTTCCTGAGCGAGCTGTCACTGTCCTTCGGGCGTGGTTGTTCGAGCACTTTCTACACCCGTAAGAATTGGTCTTGCTTAAAAATTCACACAACCACATCGATTTTACGGTTTATCATGTTCTCATGTGACGATTTTACTTGTGCATACATAGTGTCTCTCTCTTATACAATGATTGGTTTTTGTTACGTCTGTAGTTATCCAACTGACACGGACAAATTATTGTTGGCAAAACAGACTGGTCTCTCGAGGAATCAGGTACGTGTCCTTTATTTATCCCTTGCTATACACTTTCTATTGATATATACTGTAGCTTGTTATAGCACTTTCCAGCAATTTATCTCGAGCAACGATGTGTATGAAAGCATTGTTACAGCTAGAAGATAAGAGTGGGGCTAAAACTCGAACCTCAACAAATATAGGGGAAGACATAACTATAAATCTTTATGTATATTTATGTGATATCTAACAATTTATAAATCTATATGAAACTTTCAGGGGGAAGAAAACAATTTCCCAAGTCAATCCCCTCTCGTTCCCCTATTGCGTGAAAAAAACTTGCATATTTTCTGTCTCTTTCCCTTTCCCGATGTCTGAGGTGTCCTTATGATGCGAACTACATATTACTGTGCCTCAGGTCTCGAACTGGTTTATCAATGCAAGAGTAAGGCTTTGGAAGCCGATGGTGGAGGAGATACACATGCTCGAAACTCGTCAGGGCCAAAAGGCTTCACAACAGGATGACCATTTGCCAACAAGTTGTTCGATTGAGTGTGACAACACATCCTCCTCAATACAAAGAAATGGTGATTTCTCATTGAAACGAACTCGAACTGACTTGACTGAAGCTGCTCCGACTGGAGTCGAGGGGCCAATGAATTTGCCTTTCAACAAGCTGTCACATAATCCTCACTTGGGCGTCGGTACGAACAATATCGGTGGTAGTGGCGGTGTTTCTCTAACTCTCGGCCTTCATCAGAATGGTATGGGATTATCGGATTCGTACCCGATTACCGCGGCTCGACGCTTTGGCCTGGATGCTCATGGTGAGGAATATGTAGTTGGTGGATTCGCAGCACATAGTCGACAAATTGGAGGGCAGCTTTTGCATGACTTTCAAGAATCTGATCACTAAATCCACCTTCCATACAAGGTATTCTTAATGCAGTGCACCCTAATTTTGCATTTGAATTTCTTTAATATACTCCTTTCTGAACTTTTCATGGCTTGAATTCATAGCTGATTAACACCTGAAAGCTACTTCCACAACGTCTCTCTTCTACTTGTGCGAAATAAAAGGACCATTGTCTATTAAACTAATTAATCAGCAGGATTATTGTCTTGTAGATCCTTTATCAAAGTATTAGAGGAAGCCAATGGTTTCATTAAAATTTTGACGATTTTATATTGGAACATGACATCATCTTTCTTTCTTCTTACAGCGACTACGACTGGAATTATACGTACCAACCGATCACTGATGATGTTTTCTGTCTTTCGACATGTGCTGAGATTATTTTCTTGGACAGACAATATGGTACCACACCAGAAATGTAGCAAGGTGGTATGAAAAATGAATTAAGTTATAATGTTGTTTTATTGTTAAATTTGGAAGTGCGAATAAGTTGACTGTTGGTAAATGCTAAAGGATTCGTTACTTCTCTTATTTTTAATCGTTATGTGATGATTCAGTTGATTGATTTTTATAAATTTATAATAACCCAAAGTAATTACTCGTTATATAATTTCCACTCATGAGTAGTTTATCTCGTAATTCGTTTCTTTATTCGAAGAATTATATTTGGCACCAACCATTCAACAAAAGTTGTAAAAGGAGTAATTCTCAAGTCTCGAGCGACCTCTCTTTTGTATTCACTTAATCAAATTGTAATCTTCATAAGCATAATATATAAACGGGCTCAAAAAATTATCATAATACAATGTAAAAAAAAAAAATTATGGGAATTGTATTATCTTAATATAGAGTTTTGGAGGTAAAATATGCGTATAATGCTCTCATTTTTAATCAAATTTATTGTAGGGAACTAATTATTAACACTTAATTTAAACGCTATTGAATTAGAGGACAATTATTACAAAATTAAGAGAGTAATTGGACCCACTTGGCCACACTTGGTACACCTAGGTTGACAGCAAACGCCATATAATACCCCGGTGGCGCCACCCTCCCATCCGGCGGAGCTATACACTTTATCAGTTTATCCTGTTTGAATAACTGCATAGGCTGCTCCCAAGTAAGATTATTTATGTGGCTTACACTAAGGAATGGACATGATGGGATACCCAAGAAGATTTTAAGAGTTAAAACACACTGGCCGATAGAAAATTTGCATTAAGCATTTAACCTCTGGGAATCCCTTGTACATTTACTGGGCTACATCTTGAAAACATTCTCCATAATAATTTATTCATGGGTGATAGCTCAAGAAGAGTCCAAGTTATGGATGGCCCAAGACAATAAAAGGATAACCCGAATCATGGTAAGTTTGCAGAAGGAGCTCATAAGTAACCGGACAGGTGAACGCTTGGGACGTCATTTACCGGGAAATCAGAAGCCCGAGCTCTCGGGTGAATTCTCGAGTGATAGCTTTCTACCCGGGTTACCTCGAAAGTAACATCGCACTCGAGTACACAAGTATAAGATATCTTATGTTTGGTAATCATTACTATCAGAATCACAGGGGTTTGACGTGTCAAAAAAACTGTCAGAAAGTAGGGTGTTGGCAATCAGTATGCCTTAATTAATAAGTGGACACTAAAAAGTAGGTAATCATTGATTTCCTTCCTATAAATAACAGGTTTACTTTGCATTAAAGAGAGATTATTCACATAAATTCACATATATACACCAGTGGCATACTTTTTCTATTAAAAAAACTACATATGTTTTCTTCATTTTTACATGCTGACTTAATAATCGAAATGGCCACACCGGACACCCCTTCGACGTCCATTCACATGTTTATGTTCCTGTTTGCAGGACATCGTTGTAACCAGACCACAGAGATATATTTTCACCCCAGGATATATTTTGTTGCTATTTTTCCGTCCACGAAATTCTTATCAGATGGGATGGATTGTCCGACCTAGTTCATCTGAATCGCATCATACATAATGGTCATAACATTTTCTGGAAATCTCACTATTTTCCATTCTGGATTTTGATGCTTATATTTTGGATAAGAAGGCTTACAATGATTTTACTTTATTTTTGTGAAAGCTCAGGTTCATCACTAAAAGTACGTAAAAACAGATTTGGGAATTTAACTCTACCAAGACCAAGAGACCAAGTCATTGGATGATAAAAGATGGAGGAAGTTGTGATTTTTGTGGTCCTTGGCCACAACGGCTGCTGCAGAACGTTTTTTGTTATTATTATTTTGTGCCCAAATTTTCCAGTTTTTTCATTAAATATTTTCCAACTTTTTACTAATTTTTTATTTAAAACAAGCACTGATGTTCATTGCGACTATCTCGTGAAATGCCCATTGCGACTATCTCCATGATGGCCTCCACGACTATTTGACACAAGATATGCCAAGTTTCATCGCCCCACCAACATTCAAGGGTCAGCTACTGTAAACATCCCGATCATTACAGAGCAAACTTATAAAAAAAAAAACACTGAAGAAGCAGAAGTGGTCCATATTCAAACCAGTACACTTTTCCGTGGAACACTTCTTGCAATCAACAATACATAATTAGCATGAAACAAAAGCTTGTAGGAACAAAGATTGAGCAATATAACATATATTCAACATCCAATCGGCTGGAAAGCACCGAGCCCGTTATTATCAACGAATTTTACGAAGAAAGGAAAGGCGCAGTCGCTAGCTATATATATATTTCCCATGCCCGAACATTATAACCACAGGCAACCTATCACTATATATGCATCTACCATCCCTATTACAAAAAAGGGTGATGCTGTTGCTTCAACTACCTTTTACCATATTGTCCTGGAAAACATTGTAACAAAACTTATAACCAAATCTTGAAATTTTGTATCAAGAATATATTTGTGAAGAACAAATACCGTGATGAGTATATTATTCACTTTCCATGAAGATGGGGTCTCAGTAATAAAGAGATCCTGCAAAAGAAACAAAAAAGCAGTCAATAATGGAAAATTTCGCCAGCAAATGGTACATGAATTTAAAAAACTGGCCTACCCTGCCACCAGTTCCCTCTTGAGGCACTGCCTGACTCATCTTCTCCTCCATCTTTATTAAACTAATCATAAACCAAAAGTACATTAAAGCATATAGCTAATTTCGTTGTAATAGCTTTCCCTAGACATAACACTACTGTAACAATGTGTGTGAATGGTAAAAACGTATCTCTTTTAGTCGAATCAGCCGAGAGACAAAAGAATTATAGCCTTCCCACACATACAAATTAGTGAATTCCCCTTAGTATCAATCACTTTAAAAAAGGTTGAAGAGTTCTATCTACTTCTCTCAAAACCCGAGTTCACGAGCTTTCGACTAAAAGTATTGTCGATATTTTAATATGCTACTTGGCATATACGCTGGAGATTATGTAACCAAGACCAACTTGATAAAATCGATAAGATTTCATGAAATGGGGCCAGTAAACGCTTTGACCCTGATACAATGTTAGAAACCACACAAGCTCATAAGATATAACCACAAAAAACTGTTCACGGAGACAAAAGTTGACTTAGGAGAAAAAGAAATTCTTGGTGTTTTACTAAAGTAATCTGATCTTTATGTTAACATGTGGATTTGATCCCACATTTACTATAAGGCTACTTACAGTAGTGAAACAAGGATTTGGAGCAGTCGGGGGTCGAGAATAGACATCTTGACCCCCGTAGTAAAGTGATGAGCTATAGTGGAATGGATGTGCTTTTTGCTCATGATGATACGGATTCATCTCCTTGTTTGTCGTGTTCTGGCTTCGTCCTTCACCACTTGAAACATCTTTTTCTTGAAAAGAGCCTAAGATTAATCCAACCCCCCCAAAAAACGGTATAAATCTCTACAATTCAAGAATAAGCAAACAATTAAAATAAATAACCCCTCCTGAAATATACCCGAAACTCCGTTCTTGGCAATCAAAGCTTGACTTCCAGAATCGTGCTTCTTCTCTGCTTGAGATGCATTCAAGGACTCACTCCCAGTGACCTAAAACCAACATATGAATTTAAAATAGATAAAAAAAAACTGTCTTTGTTAAATTTTATCGTTAAGTTACCAGGATTCGGACACACTAAATTCATCGTTACTAGCTTTAGGTTCAGTTTCAGTTGTTGAAAGAAGAGCTTTCGGAATATTTAGTGCAAGTATGCAACTATAGACAGTTTCAATTGAAAATGCTTTTATCTTCTAATTTTACTCCCACTGACTGATTAAATATCCTGCTGCGCCATTCGCTCACATGCAAGAACTCGAGGGAGGAGCACTGCCTGACGTTCAACAGAGCCAAAAAAAGGTAAGATTTTTCCATCGATTCCATCTACTTTCTCACATTTAAAACAACAGGTTATATAATTTATAATTCATCTAACACGATCTTAACATGCTTTTCGACGGATGACAATGGACATTTTACAACCTGTAAGTCCCAATTTTTTTCAAATCGCCTTATTTCTAAGCATATATCAGCATACTGGAGCCCTCCAACTAAATTTCGAAACAAGACACAGAGAACAAGAATATCAAAAAATTACATATGCAGTCAAAAAAAATCTTGCAGCCAAAAAAGAAAAAAGCATTGACAAAATTCAATTATTTGATCTAGAACAAATCAACCCAAGAAATGATTTCCGATACCTGAGCAGTAGGGGTGAAAATTGAGCCAAAAATCGCAGAAGATGAAGCAGCAGGAGAAGAATCATTAACCCCAAAAAGATCAGAAGTAAATGAAGAACTCGATGGCTTGCGTCCTTCCATTCTCTCTCTAAAATAACCCTATTCCGAAATCAATAAATTAATTCCTAAAAACTTGAAAATATATGAAATTAGATATTTGGCTCAAAGGGTGGCTGGTATATATAGACAAGAACCACCGCCAAGAAACGTAACCGCCGAAAATCTCTCCCACATAAAACAGAAACTTTTGTACAGAAAGCGAAAAAATTGCCAAAAATAAAATTCATAAAGACGAGAAAAAAGAGAAAGAAACAGAGCAAAACACGTGAATGATCTCTCTCTTATGCATATTTACACGCAAAAAAGTATATTTAATACATAGGAAAGAGAATAAATTAAATAAATAAATACAGAAAGGAGAAAAGAGACGGAAAAAAGCAAGAAAAATATAAATCCTGCCAAAACGGAACTCTCGCCTGATCTAGGTTTTCCCCCCTACTATTTATTGTTCATAAAATTAGGGATATGCATATCCACTCCTTTTTTAAAAATTCTTGATTCCTTTTCAGTTTGTTTATCCGCTCGATGATCCAGTTAGTCTGCGTTTTGATCCTCGGAAAGTCACTTCCTTTGCTCCTTCAAATCTAAGTGAAAGATGACAAGTGGAAAAGCCGTGGCCCAACATCGGACCCATCTTCCTGTTTTACTGGATAATTTTTGAGGAAATTATTCATATTAACGTTTTTAATGAATTCCGATGAGGATATAGCGTGATTCTTGTTGGTTTCGAGAGTTCGACGTACTGCATTAGCATTTGGAAATCTAAAATTCATTTGAAATATATTTTATAGTAGCAATCATATTAGTGCAATATTAATTGTTTTAACACAAAAACTATCAATTTTATTAGATAGATCTTAAATCCGACTATTCTTATGAAAAATATTATTTTTTTATCAAAAATATTACATTTCATCATAATTATTGATCGAATATACTCGTATCATATATATAAATATGAGCTCTTGTGAAAAACATTATCTTGTTTCGAATGAATAATGCTGCAACACAAAGTCGTATATGTGTTCGATTAGACCTGAAATAAAAATTTAAAAATAGATTTTCTTGTTAGTATAAATAATTCTAAAATTCAGTTAGCAAATAATAAACACAATAAATAATTCATAAATACATAAGAAACAATTTTACATAAAAAAACAAGTCAATAAATATTTGAAATAATTACATAAATAATAATCACCTAGCCATTTTAGAGGAAAAATATATATCAAATTTGTATAATCTAGTTTTCAGATCATTTCTCTGTTAATCAATAATATAGCTAGCTCATTTAGTGTATTTTGTAACATTATTGATCGAAAATAAGTGTTTATTAACTTCAACTTCGATAAACTTCTTTCTGCTTATACAAATATTACGAGGATAGTTATCAAAATTTTATAGACAATATAAGTCTTTGAGAATAAATTATTCAGTTTTGCCAAATACCGTAGCATCTTAAAAAATAGTTGAATTTTTATACAATACTTCATCAAACTATTTAAATACAAACTTGTTAACTTTTCCAAACTCGACAAATGCTCTAATGTCTCTTTATATTGTTTAAATTTTTCAAACCTAACTTGAAGAAAAGATCGAGTTTGATCAATTATAAACAAAAAATATTCATATTACTCATTTTTTATTTAATATTGAGTCAAAAAAAGGCAAAAACTTGTGTGAGACAATCTCACGAGTCGTATTTGTGAGATGGATATCTTATTTGGGTTATCCATGAAAAATTATTATTTTTTTATGTTAAGAGTATTACTTTTTATTGTGAATATGATATTATTGACCCGTTTCATAGATTAAGAACCGTGAGACGGTCTCACATTATACCCACTTTTTTAATAATATATATAAATTTGGGTGTGAGAGTGTCCTAAAAAATAGTATTTATTTATTTACTAAACTATCATAATCACTTTTGAAAATTCATGGTGACCTTGAGATCTGTTTTGAAATTTTAATTAAATAAGAAAAAACTAACCCAAGTTTTAGAGATTACAAACACTGCGTAGATTCTTAATCATGTGTCAACTATTAACTACCAAAAATATCTCCACCAATAAAAAGTAAAAACCAAACAAACAAAATTAAAGACTAGGAATAAAATATATAGAAAATTAAAATCCCAAGACGATTAAAATCCATCAATCAATATTTATATTATATACGTAAAAAATATAAATATCTTGCACTTTATATAAATAAATAAATATATATTTATATTATATATGTAAAAAATAAATATTTAAAAACCCAAATATTATAAGGTAATTTGGAAAAAAATACATCTGCACATGATTTACTTAAGATTCAGTACCTATCAGTTTTTTTTTCTATTTTAATACCTGACAAAAGACAAACTTAGTTTTTAGTATATGTTTCATGCATTTTTACCTTTTTACCCTTATAATTAATAAAAAATATATATAAATACATATTTTTGTTTGTTATCTTCTCTTTCCACTCATGATCGATGCATTTGGATGATATGTATATTTAATTTAAAAATTTTTTATTTAAAAAAAATAAAATCACAACTAAGAATTGAACTTTTTGAAATACTTAGTTTTACTTACGAAATACTTAATTTAAATTTTTAAATACTTAATTTAGTAAATTAAATACTCAGAATGTGTATTAAAATACTGATATTTGAATATATAACGCAAGTTAACCAAATGCTCTCATTTCCATCCAAGATGCATTTGGATGACACGTTCATTTCATTTAATTATTTTTTTACTGTTAAAAAACAAATTGCAACTAAGCATTGAAGTTTTTCAAGTACTTAGTTTTACTTGTGAAATACCTAATTACAGTTTTAAAATACTTGATTTGGTAAATGAGATGCTCAGAATGTGTATTAAAATACTAGATATTCAAATATGCAACGTAAGTTCACCAAATGCTCGCATTTCCATCCAATATGTATTTGGATGACATGTTCATTTCATTTAATTATTTTCTTTATTTAAAAAACAAAAACAAATTCGCAACTAAGCATTGAATATTTAGAAGTATTTACTTTTATTCGCGAAATACATAATTTCAATTTTAAAATACTTGATTTGATAATTGAGATACTCATATAAAAGTTAATAAAATACTGGATATTTTAGTAGGCAATGTAAGTTCACAAAATGCTTGCATGTCCATTCAAGATGCATTTGGATGACATGTACATTTCATTTAAATATTTTTTTATTTAAAAAACAAATTTACAACTAAGTATTGAACTTTTTCAAGTACTTAGTTTTACTTGCGAAATACTTAATTTCAATGTTAAAATACTTGATTTGGTAAATGAAATACTCAGAATAAGTATTAAAATAATGGATATTAAAATATGCAATGTAAGTTCACCAAATGCTCGCATTTTCATCCAAGATGCATTTGGATGATATGTTCATTTCATTTAATTATTTTTTTATTGTTAAAAAACAAATTTGTAACTAAGCATTGAACTTTTTCAAGTACTTAGTTTTACTTGCGAAATACCTAATTTCAATTTTAAAATACTTAGATTTGGCAAATGAGATACTCAGAATATGTATTAAAATATTGGATATTCGAATATGCAATGTAAGTTCACCAAATGTTCGCATTTTCATCCAAGATGCATTTGGATGACATGTTCATTTCATTTAATTATTTTCTTTATTTAAAAAAATCGCAACTAAGTATAGAACATTTTAAAGTACTTTCATTTAATTATTTTCTTTATTTAAAAAAATCGCAATTAAGTATAGAACATTTTAAAGTACTTACTTTTATTTGCGAAATAACTATTTTCAATTTTAAAATACTTGATTTGGTAAATGAGATACTCAGAATGCATATTAAAATACTGAATATTCGAATATGCAATGTAAGTTTAACAAGTGCTCTCATTTCTATCCAAGCTATATTTGGATGACATATTCATTTAATTTAATTGGTTTTTTATTGTAAAAAAACAAATTTGCAACCAAGCATTGAACTTTTTCAAGTACTTAGTTTTACTTGTAAAATACCTAATTTCAGTTTTAAAATACTTGATTTGGTAAATGAGATACTCATAATGAGTTTTAAAACACTGGATATTCGAATATGCAATGTAAGTTCACCAAATGCTCGAATTTCCTTCTAAGATGCATTTGGATGACATGTTCAAGGACTTTTCAGCAGCTACAAAGCTTTGAAAGAGAAAAATAGGCTTGAAGCGAATGTTTGAAGATTCCAGGCAATGTTCTTCGAGAGAATAGCCTCTGATAGGAACGAGTAGCATAATCCGTGGATTTACAATTTACATAGAAATATGAAGTCAGATACCCGTCGATAGTCATAGTCCAGTAGGTCGAAATAAAACGACATGTAATTCACCCTTGATAAATAATTAAAGAGATTTAGTTACTTCATTAAGTTGAATTAGTTTGACATAGCTTGAAAGGGCATGTTCAATTGGATAGGAAATCTCTTCGAAAGAATAGATCATTGTCGAACGAATTAAGTAGATTAGCGAGGGGTAGGTGAACCGAGATTCTCAACAAATTCATTTCTCATTGAACTTTAATCAATCATTCTAGCTTATTTATTTCATCATTTAATCCTTGAACCATTTCATTGAGTTTTTATTTAATAATTGTAGTAGTAAACAATCATCTGTAGTATCGCTGCTAAAAATTGAATAAATGAGAATAATAATTGAGAAATACAGTCCTTAAAGGAACGATAATCATACTCTTGTACACTATATTATTACTTGATATCGTGCACTTGCGATTATTTCGAGCTTGAATATTATTAATTTTTACTAAGAATTTTACAATGAAAGATTTGCTCGATCACCAAGCATTGAACATTTTGAAGTACTTACATTTACTTGTGAAATACCTAATTTTAATTTTAAAATACTTGATTTGGTAAATGAGATACTCATAATATGTGATATAATACTGGATATTTGAATATGCAACTTAAATTCAGTCATGGTTGGTTTTTCCAACTAAGATTTATTAAAATACTTATTCATGTCATTTAAAGAAATGAACATAGTTCATTACTAATCGTGGAGTAAGAGTAAGTTGTTTGTAGATCAAAATAAGCTTGTTTGTAGATCAAAATAAGCACTTACTTTTAACAAAAATATAGTAGCATACTTGTCCCGGAGTAAAAGTAAGTTCTTTCTTTGTATATCGAAATAAATTGTTATTTTTATTTAATGAGGAGTGATGAACAATGTATTTGTTAAAATTTCAATTGCATTGAAATTTCATCATGATGAATATTAGAAATATCCAGTATTTTATTACCTATTCTGAGTATCTCATTTATGAAATCAAGTATTTTAAAACTGAAATTAGGTACTTATCAAGTAAACTAAGTACTTTAAAAGTTTCATGCTTAGTTGGAAATTTGATATTTTTTTTTTACAAAATAGACATCACATGAGAATGATATGTCGTCCAAATACATCTTTCGAGGAAAGACCAATAATTGGTGAATTTACGTTGCATATTCGAATATCCAGTATTTTAATACCCATTATGAGTATCTCATTTATCAAATTAAGTATTTTAAAATTGAAATTATGTATCTCGCAAATAAAAGTAAGTATTTGAAAAAATTCAATGCTTAGTTACGGATTTTTTTTTTTTTTTTTTTTTACAAAATAGATATCACATGAGAAGGATATGTCGTCCAAATGCATCTTTCGAGGAAAGACCAACACTTGGTGAACTTACGTTGCATATTCGAATATCCATTATTTTAATACCTATTATGAGTATCTCATTTATCAAATCAAGTATTTTAAAATTGAAATTAGATATTTCGCAAGTAAAAGTAAGTATTTGAAAAAATTCAATGTTTAGTTACGAATTTATTTTTTGGACAATAAAAAAATACTTAAATGAAATGAACATGTCATCCAAATACATCTTCAATGGAAATGCGAGCATTTGGTGAACTAACATTGCATATTCGAATATTCAGTATTTTAATATTCATTCTGAGTATTTCATTTACTAAATCAAGTATTTTAAAATTGAAATTAGGTATTTCGCAAGTAAAAATAAGTATTTCAAAAAGTTCAATGCTTAGTTGTGGATTTGTTTTTCTTTTAAAAATAAAAAAATATTTAAATGAAATGTACATGCCATCCAAATGCATCTTGGATGAAAATGAGAGCATTTGGTGAACTTACATTGCCTACTAGAATATCTAGTATTTTATTAACTTTTATGAGTATCTCAATTACCAAATCAAGTATTTTAAAACTGAAATTAGATATTTCGCAAATAAAACTAAGTACTTGAAAAAGTTCAATGCGTAATTGCGAAATTGTTTTTTTAAAAATAAAAAATAATTAAATGAAATGAACATGTCATCCAAATGGATCTTGGATGGAAATACGAGCACTTGGTGAACTTGAATTGCATATTCGAATATCTAGTATTTTAATACCTATTCGGAGTATCTCATTTACCAAATCAAGTATTTTAAAACTGAAATTAGGTATTTCGCAAGTAAAACTAAGTACTTGAAAATGTTCAATGCTTAGTTGCGAATTTATGTTTTTAAAAATAAAAAAAATAATTAAATGAAATAAACATGTCATCCAAATAGATCTTGGATGGAAATACAAGCACTTGGTGAACTTGCATTACATTTTCGAATATTCAGTATTTTAATACCAATTCTGAGTATGTCATTTACTAAATCAATTATTTTAAAATTGAAATTTAGTATTTCCAAGTAAAACAAAGTATTTCAAAAAGTTCAATGCTTAGTTGTGATTGTTTTTTAAATAAAAAAATATTTTAATTCAATGTACATGTCATCCAAATATATTTGTAAATTATGAGTGGAAAGAGAAGGACTAACAAAAATAAGAATTTAAATAGTTTTTTATTAGTTAAAAAGGGTAAAAAGGTAAAAATACTTGAAACAAGTAGTAAAAACTAAGTTCATCTTGTGTCAGGTACTAAAATACAAAAAAAAACTTGTGAGTACTGATTCTTAAATAAATCATTGACAGATGCATTTTTCTCAAAATTACCGAATATTATACTTATATTAAATAAAATAAAAAAAACACTGATAAGAAAATAGAAATCAAAAACCAAAATATTATATACTTATATATAATATGAATATTTATTAAATGAAATAAAATTATAAATACAAACAACACGGGTTCCCAAAAAAATAGTGACTTGTTGTCAAGGCTTGGGCCTAGGATTCTAGGAAGGTGGGACAAGTGACAACACTTTTTATAATTTTCTTCTTATCCTAACATCCTTAAATTATTGTTGTTATTATTATTTTTGTCAAATATGATTCCATTAATTAAATAAAAAAATTGAAGAGTATAAAAATGGGTAAGATTGAATTTCAAAATGAAATCATAAAAACATAGACAATCCAAATTATAATATCCCCACTTGGAGTTATAAATCATTATTCCACGACATTAATTACCACGACAATCCAAATTATATCCAAATTTTACTTTGATATCATATATACCCAAATTATTATGTAAAAATTAAAAAATTATAATTAATTTTCCGGGATTGTGTATCAAAAAAAAATGTTTCTTTTAAATAATATATATATATATATATATATATATATATATATATATATATATATATATATATATATATATATAAATATATTTCAAGTTTAACAACCAAAAATAAATTCAACTTGTTAAATGATTTTTCCAAATCTCATTATTCATTCACATATGATTTTTTTAACATCATTATCAATTCATCCAAGTTTCAGAAGACATAAATATCAATTATTTTTTAAGTGAAATACGCTAATATAATTTTTTTTAACATCATTATCAACTCTTTGATGAACACAAAGATAATCAAATTTGACAAAAAAAAACATAACATATAATATATATATATATATATATATATATATATATATATATATATATATATATTATTAAAGTTGAAAACATGATAGAAACCGTCAAGAACATCAGAATATGTATATCCATTTTTGTCCGTCCATTATAGACAATTTCATCAAAATTGCATTGTAATCCTCCACAAATTCATAAAAATTTTATTTTGATTCTCATTTAAATATAAATTAAATGAATTATAAAAATTATTGTACTAATATATAATACGTGCATCGATATATATATATATATATATATATATATATATATATATATATATATATATTATGTGGTGCAATTTGTTGGTGAGAAAAGCACCGAGAGTCGCCGCATGCTACACGTGTGGGTCTCATTCTTCCGCCACACCTATGTCTCCATCTTCTTCGTCATCAATCTCATCACCTAATCTTGGGGTGGTAATTTAATTTAATTTAAATTAAAAAAATTGATTTGAGAAAGAGAAGTTGATGAAAAATTCTCAATCAAAACATTTTTTTGGGTTCACTTGCTACCTATAAAATTGTGGTACTATGTCATATAAAATGTGGTACACTTCATGTGGAAATGTGGTACTAAAAAAATACTCAGAGACTGAACACAAAAAAATCGACGACCGGAGACTGAAGACCAATTTCCGGATTTAAGGGAGAATTACTGCTGCTACATTCTCTCCTAGAAATTACCACCACAATTTCTTTTTTTATCTTTGAGATGGAGCATTTAAAAAATATCATATATCAAGTTATATAAATTTTAAAAACGATGACCTCCATATGTTAAAATAGGTTTATTTGACTGTTAGACATAGTTAATAGTTTGATTTCTCATACCAACATTTTTCAGAAGAGTTTTTCACATCGAGTTTGTATATACAATTTACTTGTCTAACGTAATTTACAAAATATTTTGTTAGTATGGAGATTTATCGAATACGAATCGAAAAATAACGACATCAAATTTCATCACTATGAAAACTTATAGTTTATTTTTATTTTAGGATATTATTTTAAAAAAAAAAATATGATCAAGATTTATTTTCTAATTTCACGTCTTTTAACTAGTCGAATCACAATGATCATAATTTTCTTGCATCATTAATGGATTTGATCGACAATTTGAAAAAAAAAATAAAAAAATCCGAAGAGTGTATTTGAAATACAATACGGGTTGATTTTTTTTTTTTTTAAAATAATAATTAACTATAAGATCAGAATAACAAAACACCCTTTTTAGATTTATGTTTATTAATTAATAAAAGTTTGGTATGAATATACTTGTCCCATCCGACTAATAAGGACCAAAATTAGAGATGTCAATGAGGCGGGTATGAGTTGGGTTTAGCTAAACCTAAGACCCTCCCCATGAAAAAAGCTTTGACCCATTACCCGCCCCATCCCGGTTAAATATTCTTCGGACCCACCCCACCTCGAATACGAAATGGAGCCGGGTAGACCCATGAGACCCGAAATTTTTTAAAATAAAAAAGTAATCTTTCTTCTCACATGACTGAGTTATGAAACAGACAAGCCTCTAAATACAACATTGTGAAAAATTAATTCATGTCTTCGACCACACTTAATAATAACAAACAAGTATTTTCACGACATAAAGAATTACATAAAAAAAGAGTTACTAGCTTTCCAAAAAAATCTTGACATCCCCAAAAAAAGTCATAACATTATTTAAACAGATCAATATAAAATCAGTGAGTAGATAATATTTAAGTCTACTAAGATGAGGACCAACTATTCTTCCACTATTGCTAAAAGCAGATTCAAATGCATCAGTTGACATAAGAATAACTAAGATCGTTATAGTTGAGGTGAGTTACTAAAAAATGAAAATTAATAAAACTAAAACCCTAAAATATTTATATGCACGTATATATGGGACGGGTATGGGACGGGTATTATAGGACCCATGACCCGCCCCATATCCAAACGGGTATGAAAAATTGAACCCGAGACCCACCCCATGACTCATTTAGTATGCCCAAACCCACCCCATACACGCGGGTCCATTGCGGATCTGGGTAAAACTCGGACCCATTGACATCCCTACCCAAAATCATAATCCCTACTCGATTCAAAAGAAGAGGATCGGCTTTACTGCTCACTCTTGAAGACAGGGGGCGATTCCTTAGTCAACTATGACATTTATACATTCATCCGATGAGACTCAATCAATGAGATTGCTGATGCCGATTCCAAAACTGAGAAAGAAATTTCTGTCTAAAAGCCAATATAAAATTATAAGAATGGAATCTGACTATTCTATTGATTTTCACTTCCAACAAAAAAATAGCGACTTTTAATCAGATATTTTATTTGAGAACTCAAAGATATAATATATAAACCCACATATGTGATATATTACACATTCAAAAGATTGTAATTTTTATTACAAATTATTTTTTTAAAATGAAATTTCTTGATCTTAATGGTATTATGACATTAATGATAATGCAACAAATCTTTCAATTCTTTTTTTTAAAAAAATCAATGGAACCTTAGTCGTTATCTTTTGGTGTGCTTTGGAGAAACTCACGTGTCAACACAATAAAGTATAAACACCGCTGATCAGATAAATTATACTGGACAAGTATGTTTAACATGCTCAACTGAGAAAGACCTATACATGAAAATTCAATCACAAGATTTCTTGATAAGTGCACACATATCCTACCAACTCAATTACACCTTGAGGTAACTTTCTATTCCGTTGTTACATCAAATGTGAATGCTTTTATTGGAATGACCACAATTGTGTCAAGTCTATATCCAACTCCTACTCTATTTTGGATTTTAGATCGATCAAGTGATGTAACATTTACCTTATCATTATTAGGACTTTACAATAATTTCAAGTCTCTTTTATTGGATTATATAAATAGAACACACACACGAATTTATAACAGTATATTGTATGTATAGAGGTAATAACGTCTTTCATTTAAGACACAATGCAAGGAATTAATCTTGCAGTTTTGTGACATTGTTTTTTTTTTAAAATAAATTTTAAGTCTCACTCGTTAGTTTTGGACATTTATTACGCAATATTTGAATAATTTGACACAGTAATTTCAAAATTATGCAACAGAAACCTTCAAGATGGAAATTAAGAAACTATAGCAGATCAGGATCGGAGCAGATTGACCGTATCGGAAAATTTGGTACAAGGAAAGATTGTCGGTTCACACAAACCCTAATTTCTTATTATGCATAAATATTCGTGAAAAACAATAAAAAGTTCGTATAAATAAAGTTATACCATATACACTGTAGTATTACAAGCTTTTTGGGCCAAACCCAATAGAACTCGAGTCGCGAACTCTAAACATATTTAAGTCGAATATTAATCTATTCATATATTATAAATCTATGCCATTTAATTTGTGGGTGACAATATATATAAAAATTAATAAACCTTTGTATGAATGGTGTGTCCCATCTCTTTCTTATCTTTGAATTGAGCTTTTTCAGATTTGGTGGATTGGTCATTATGAAATAATGGGGACTATTTGATGAGATTATATATAAAACTGTTTGATGAAATAAAAGGATAATTTTCTCAGACAGAATGAACTGTCTTCATGAAAAAAAACTATTCTAATTATTGATTTTACAAATTATGTCTTGATCTCATAATATTGATTTCTTCGATCATTTTATATTTGATGGTGTGAAAGTTTTTCAGTCGATGGCCACAATTGATAAGAACGCCAAAGACCGAAGGCTAGTAAAAGAAGTTGGGATAACCGCGTGGTATAAAACAGATCAATAAGTGCTGGTACACAAGAATTAGCGATTCTTTCTTTCTTCTTCATCTTCTACGGCAAGGTTCAAAGGGCAATGGAGAAAAGAGGGTGATAATCTTTTTGCGTAATTTTTATGTTCTTGGTAAAATTTTTGTAAAACTTGTTGGTTCAATAATATTGGTGGTTGATCTACTATCAATGTAGATCGTTTCGACCTAACCACGTAAATCTCTCGTGCACTTTCATTCTTGATTGATTTTCGTTAGTATCTCTGTTGTTGTTGACAATTATATGTTGTCGTCGTGCATGTGAGATTGAGCGAAAAAAGAGTGCCTCATATTCGAGTGTATGAATAATGAAATAATTGTCCTCGAGTAAGAAATTATTGTACTTTGGTGCCTCGTTACCATTTGCCCCAACTATCTTTTCGGCATGCCGGTCTAGTTGCACATCAGAAACTATTTTTGTTCTGCATCCTAAATAATCAGGCCAATTGATTTCAAATAATAATAATAAGACAGGTCAATTAATTCCAAACAAATAAAAATAATGGAATGAAGTTCTATCGAATTCAGTTTTCATCTGAAATTACACTTTGAAAATTGAAACCGAATATTATTTTTAGTCGATCTAGCCATATGATAGATTAGTTTTTTTGACACGTATTTTACCAAACCCGGCTCGAAAGTAATAAACAATAATGTAACAGTCGATTAGCTAGGTTATTTACAAGCAATATCAAACAAACATTTCTCAATAATTGAAAAATCAAGAAGTGATAATTTACCCAAAACTAAAATAGAACTTCACAGTTCACTCAGTGAGAGCTCAAACTTGGACACAGGCACGGCTCCGCTTCACTGCAGTGAGTGCTCAAACTCGGGACACACGAGTTTTCTCTCCCTCTATCATGTTAGATTAAATTCAAGTTTGGGCAAAGTCCGGGGAATTTGGCATAGGGACCGAGTATTATGTACTTGGTCTGTTGATCATAAAGAACCAAGTTTTAATGTAGCAACGATCATATATAATCTCAAGACTTTTAGCAATTGTGTTGTTCTCCACCCGCAAAATGTTCATTTTAGCTGACTCTTGTATAACTATAGGCTTTTTAGCTGACTCAATATTTCTAGATTTTCAAATTTGGGTTTTAGTATATAAATTGTTAATTTCCGACATTTTTTGTCCAATTGCAGATGTGTAAGCGGAAAATGCTGACATAACATAAAAAATTACTGATATGGTATTGAAAATTTTCGGTTTAACCAATATATAATGTCAGCAGTTGAAGTCTGTCAAAACAAAATTTTGAAAATTAGTGGACCAAAATCCAAAATTGAACAAAAATACTAGACCAAAAATTTATTTCATTTAACAAGAATAGGCAGTAGTTAAACATTCACGATAATAATTTCATTTGATAATTAAAGTTGAATCAGTTCATTGACGACAGTAGTTAATTACTTTCCATTATGATATCGCCATTTATATCAATCGAGTTATAAGAATATGATTTGCTTTTGATTTTTTTGTTTTTGTTTTGTGTTATTATTTTAAATGTAACATGTGTTTTTATTATTTAATTTCCATTCAGATTTTGAGAGGTCTCCTACTTCATATTCTTCTACGGATCGAATAAAATTAAAAAAACTCAGAAAATTCAAAATATACTCGTCAAGATTATGAAAAAAAAATAGAAGATAATTTTACACAATTTTAGCTTTTACAAGTAAAAAACCCTAAAAATTTCGTCCATTAGTTATTATTTATCTTTTATGTAAACCAATTATTCCTCATCCTACGTACCTCCATAAGTAAAAATAATTTAGACAATGCTAGCCTCACCTAAATGTTCGAGTCAAAGTTTCCTCAAAATAATGTTCAAGTCAAAGTCAACCTCTTGGCTGAGCTCATGGCATGCCTCAGCTTTAGTAAGAAAATCAACCTTATGGAATTTTAAGGATGATTGTGGAATTTTATTGGGTTTTTCCTCGACTATAACCAAGTCCATTCCCATCTGTAAATAAAGCTCCTCACAGAGACACACACATAATATTCACAGCAGAATTGGAGAAGCTAGCTATAATGGGAGAAGTGAAGTTGATTGGTGCATGGGGAAGCTCAATGGCCTGGAGAGTTGAAATGGTACTCAAAATGAAAGGAATAGAATATGAATATGTACAGGAAGATATGAACAATAAGTCCCCTCTGCTTCTTCAATACAATCCAGTACACAAAAAGGTTCCGGTGTTTTTGCACAATGGCAATGCTATAGCCGAGTCTTTGGTGATTATTCAATATATTGAGGAAACTTGGGAAAATGGTCCATCAGTGTTGCCGAAACAACCTTATGACAGAGCTGTGGCCCGTTTCTGGGCTAAATACTTCGATGAAACGGTATAATATATCGCAGTTTTTATGATTTCATCTCATCATTGTTTTTGAGTTCCCGGTGATGCCATTAATTAATCACTATGTGATTTTTTGTAGCATCAATCATTTGTCATATAAAAAAAAACTATATTTGATAGTAACAATACGACAACATTTTAGGGATATTCTGAGCATCATGCGTGGAACATTTTAATTAAAAAAAAATAGACATTCGGTCTCAAATTGTTCTTTAGATCATACAGGACTTCATTGTTATATGAGATTTAAGATTATCTTTACTTCATTTGATGAAATTAAGTTTGATTTGCTTTATGTCAGTGTCTTCCTGCAATGATGAAGGCTTGGACTGCAGGGGACGGGCGAGAGAAGGCAAAGGAAGAAGCTGTTGAGCTTTTGAAATTTCTGGACGATGAAGTAAAGGGCAAGAAATTCTTTGGGGGAGACACCATTGGATTTGTTGATATTGCGGTCAGTTGTGGTGCCTATTGGTGTGGAATAATCTCAGAAGTGGTGGGAGTCGAGCTCATAACGAAGGACAAGTTACCGAATTTATGTAAATGGATCGACGAGTTCGTCAATTATAGCTTCGTTAAGGAAAATCTGCCCGATCAGGATACATTGACTCAGGTTTTCAAGGCCATCTTTCTGGGCAGTGCTGCTAAATGAAGACCCAGTTTGTTTTTCTTGTAATGGGAGGAAACGAATATTTGTTGGGGAAAAAGATTTTTGGGTTTTGGCTAATGTTGAGTGGAAATCAATTTAAACTTGGTGTGTCAATAAAGGGTAACTATGTGTTCTCTTTTCTTATATTTGAGAGCTGTTTCCGTCATTACATGAGTTCGGTGTCTTCGTAATTTGTATGATTTTAAACGTGTGTTGTAAAAAGTTATTTCAATCTTTTAAAAAATTAAGTCTCTAATCTTCACTGGATTTACACTTAAGAGAGACGATGTAAACTTGGTAAATCAATCTAACCAGCCAATCCAACATTTGACTACTTGTAATCTTCTAGATACAAAGATGAGCGAAAATAACGAGCATCTTTGTAAAAGAGTGAGTGCACGAGTATAGATATACATATTTAGGAAGAGCACAGTTGTAGAATTACATGGCTCCTCCACAAAATTTAATATCGTGTGATCTTGTCTTCCCTAACTGTTTGAGTCAAAAGTCAAGAAATCAAAGAAAACGACTCCTATTTCACCTTGCTGAGCTCATGCCATACCTCAGCTTTAACAAAAAATCAAAGGTGTCGAGGATTCTTTGGTAGATCCAAATGGTAGTAAATTAGTCTTTCTTGTGTTGGTATAGGTAGATAGATTTCCCCACCCCATTGCATGAAAATAAAAAAAAAATAAAATAAAATAAAATTTAACAAGGCTGTTATATTTTATGGTCTTTCTTGACCAAGGATCCATCGGGTTTGTTGATATTGCAGCCGATTTCAGTGCCTGTTGGTATAGGCTCATCTCAGAAGTGGCGGGACTCGAGCTCATAACGAAGGAAAAGTTGCCAAATTTATGCAAGTGGGTCGACGAGTACGTCAATTATAGCTTCGTCAAGGAGAATCTGCCCGATCAGGATAGATTGATTGAGATATACAAGTTCATGTTCCTGGGTGGCAGTGCTGCTAAATAAGATCCAAGTTCATTATTTGTCTAGTGGGAGGAAACAAAGATTGTTCGAGTGAAGTGGGGCTTTGGCTACTGTTCTACTGTTTTTTCAAAGGCCAAGTGTTAAAAAGACTAAGATTTTGGACCTAACTCATCTCAAAAGATAGTTCAAAAAAATAGATTGTCCAAGTTTATACATGCAACTATCGGGATTTTATCCAACCGATGGACACACCACTTACGCAGATCCATGAATAAACATCTGGAACGTGAAGTTTATAAGTGTTCCAACTATGGACACAGTGTGTCTGAGATATGATATCATGTAAGATTGATGTTTGGACCTATCTGAACCTCAAAACACAAATGCGAGATGATCGTCCAAATCCATATATACAACTCCTAGAACTCTATCCAATCTATGTGTGACATGTTAACATTAGATTTTTTGATACTAGTATTATTTATATTGTGTAAGATAATTAAAATATATGATTACGTGACTTACGTAACGTAAAATCTTCTGAGTACGGGAAAAAATGGTTTAAAACTCATAGAAATCCAAACCACCAGATGCAAAATTTAATTAAATATTGTTACAAACACGGTGTACCATAGGCTTTCGGAAAAACTCATGCACAGTATTTTGATGCCCCAAATACCAAATATTTATTAAAAGAAAATAACATTAGTTTTTCAGACAATTTACCGACTCAGTTCTTGTGGAAGTCTGGATCCTTCACGATTGTAACAGGGCATGATGCATTTCCCATCACGTAATTAGTCACGCTTCCTAATATTATCCTGTATTACATTGAAAACATAAAGAAAACAAAATCAATTCTTGAAATCACATATAACAAGTGTTTTGATTAAAATTTTCATTACTTTACAACATACTCTTTTATTTTATTATATTATAAAATCTCCAAATTCAAAATATAAAACTCTAAATCTAAATTTTTGATTAATCTAAAAATAATTTTATCTAACAATTTCTGGCATAATCTTATACCTGCAGTAACAATTTAGTTTTCCAAAACGACTGACACCAAAGATATATTTCATTCCCTTCGATATTTATTTTATATTCTCCATCCAAGTCGAAAATGGACAAACCAATTCGATTTCTTTGCACCTATTCTCAAAAAATGACCTTGAATCAGGTGGATCCGGGAAATTGGCCTGTGGCGATCTAATGTGATTCCAACTTTTATAGTTTTAAAAAATACACACATTATGTTTTTCATAACATATTTTCTGCTCATATTTGACCGAAATATTTAGTAAAAATTGCAATTGTAATGTTAAAAAAAATGTACCTTTGGATGGTGGTGAGTCCCCTGCTTCCCATGACCAAAGAATCCAGCTTCAAATCTTCAACAGCTTCGCAAATCTTCTCTCTCGCATCTCCCCAGTACAGTTTTGTAATAATGTTTATCTAATCAAAATTCAAATGAAACTGTGATTATACGCATAGATTAACACATTGATATAATATGGCTAAAAAATTCCACAGAATGAAATAAAAATATGACGAAGAAAATAAAAAGAAAAATAAACCTCTTTCTGCCTGGCTGCAGTGTCGAGCATGTCGAGAACTTCAATATCGATCGGAACATCGTATTTCTTCATGACCGTAGGTTCGCGAAACTCGGACAGTGGAATCAGAGCTACAAATTCAACATTCAAACTTCAAAATCAAGGCCCTCTCGTTGCTAACAATGAAATGGAATTGTTTGACCAATTGTGCTCCATAATTGTAACTTGTAATCTATATTGACTGATTTAAGATATATGAAATCATGAAACCACTTCGAATCCAGATTTCCCCATAACCCCCCGTTTTATCAAACAATCAAAAAGTGTTTGGATCATGCTTCACAAACCACACATGAAAAACACTAGTAAATCCGCAAACAAAATCGTAAAAAAAAAAAATGAATCGAGAAAAATTCGTACGAGAACCGGATTTAAACCACAATCGATCGCGCGACTCTTCGATGGACTGGGATTTGATATGGAGTATATAGAAATTGTCGCCTTTGTCAGCTAAATTGTCGATGGCCCACTGCAGTGCAGCTTTGCTGCTCTTGGAGAAGTCCATCGCCACCCCAACTTTCCTGTCTTTCACCATCTTTTCCCGAAATACGTAAACAATAACGATGGATTCTCAGGCCAATGTGCAATTGCAGCAGGAGAAATACAAAGACTGTCGCGTGATGAAGCTGAAAGCAGATTTGATTCTGTCTCGAGGAGTGTGTGTGAATTTATTCTCTTCCTTCTTCGTCTGACTGTTTGTCATTGATGTAAAGCTTACGCGTGTAGCATCAGTATGAATTGTGAAATGGGTCGGGTCACCCACGTTGTGCGCGTTTCGGGTATGGTTTGTTATCCTTGCGTACAAGTATGATAACGTACCGAACAATCAAATTCTCACATTTGATGCCAAAATAATTCTACCATTTGAATTTAAATATTGCTGATTAAATTATATTTTAAGATTATATGTTGAATGACACTACAGTTTTCTATGCCCGCATCAAAGTTAATCACGATAATCTTGAAATATTATCCGAGACGGATTTTATATCTAACTTGATTAATGAAAAAATATATGAAATGAATCGACCGTCTCAAAGAGATAAATCAGTAAAATCTTTTTACAAAAGACATACTCATATTTTATAATAAAAAGAACTTAATATTTGGATACAAGACGCGTAGGGAAAAATCTAACAGTAAAAGACGAAAAATGAATTTGATCACAATACATTATAGAAAGGGAGCTTCCACGCTGCTTCCTATGTCTATTCATTCGTTCATCATCATCCAACCATCAAATTGCCTTTTTAACTTATTTTATTATAAGTAAAGATTATATTATTGTAACCCTACAATATAAGAAAAATAGGAACGGCTCTATCTGAGATTTGTAAGCCACATCTTGAACTTTGAAAATTGGGTAGAAACCGTACATATGTGGATTATTAGACTCTATAAAGGGTACACAAAAATTCCTATAAAATCCCCTTACATATATGTGAGATAGATTTCTATTTGACTCATTAAAAATATTATTTTTTATGTCAAAAATATTATTTTCATTCTACATTTGGACCTGATCGACCTATTTTGCCAATATAAATCAATGAGATCATTTATCAAGAAACCCACTGAAAAAGACATAATAATACTAATAATAGAAAAACTATTTAGCATTCAAAAAGAAAAATTACAATTTTAGTCATATAAATCGATATTTTTTGGATTTTAATCATATAATTTTTAAAATTTTGGCTTATATCCAATAATTTATATTTGTTTTGATCTTTTTTTTTTCCATCAGAAATCACTAAACTCATTGAATATTACTTAATTGACATCAACATTTTTCTACACGACTCTTGATGCGAGAATAAGGTCTATATTGTGTTCATTAAAATCCAATAAGTCACAAAAAAGAAAGAAAAATAAAACTAAAAGATATCCAATATCTCAAAATGTGAACTAAAAAATTGTTGTTTATTTTTTTGTTACATAGATTTTAATGTATATTTATTCTTACCTCATAAGCCATGCAAGAGAACATCAATGTGAAATAAATAATGTTAATTAAATTTAGTGACTTCACATGAAAAATTTATCAAAACAAAAAAAAAATACAAATTGCATAAATAAAATCCAAAATATGCTAATTTATAAAACTAAAATTGAATTTTTTTCTACATTAAAAATATTCGATATTGCATAGACAAAAATGAAAAATAAAACTTGCAACGTGAAGATATGACATTTGTTTCTATTAAAATTTCTAGATATTTTGACTAGAAAATCGTATCCAATTAAGGCCAGTAAGCATTACTTGAAAAACATACGACAGCTTCAATGGCAGCTCGGTTCTTTGGATGCGTACAGGTTGTTGGTTCCCAGACAGGGTTGCTCGTAAAAGATTTCACGAAACAAACTGAGCAAGAACCTTCATTAGTTAGCCTTCGCAGAAACCATCAAATTCAGCCCCGAAAAGTAGGACAAGAATATTCCTATATACAATACATCGAAACACAAAATTGAAAATCCAAGAAACCAGTGTAGAACATAAACCATGGTCACATGTGCAGCGAGTTCCTTTTGCATTTTCACCGCCTCGACTTTGCCGACCATCTGAGCCTGTTTTACTGTCATATATAAATTCTGCGAGTTTCTTAAGAATCCAGCCAATTTTTATAGAGCATAAACTTTCTATTAGAGATGTATCAACAGGAAATGGCAAGTTGAATGGTCAAGATTAAACCTACATAGAAGAAATATAAACAAAATATGCCAACTACATGCAAATGACAACTTCATCGCAAGAAACTCGATAAAAATTAGATGCAAATAAACAAAAGGAATACTGAATATTGAAAGAAGTACCCAAAAACAGCTAAAGTTGGGTATCATTATCTTGCTAGCTCATAGGTATTAATTGAGTTATCAAGAAGTGTAATAAAAAATATATTTGACAAATTGTCAAAGGACATGGATCAAATTCAGAAAACTATAGCCCACTAGTAAGAGCATCCGCATTCGTTGGGTGTTAACACCCACCAACTCATCAAAAAGCATGGGGTCCACTGCCACATAATCATTATAACAACATATCTCTTTTAAAAACAACTAATCCCAGTAGTCAAAATGCACCAAGTATTCAAAAGGATTCAAGTTATTCAACCAAGTTAATTTCTATAGAAAAAATAAATGTTTCAAACAAAATTTAAAGAACCCAAAAAGCAACTAATTTACGTAACAAAAAATTTTTCTTTCTGCATCAATCAAGAAAAACGAAACAATAAAAAACCAACCTTATTAAGTTTGAAGAATTCTCCTCCAAGTGTTTGATACTTCAATTTGGCCTTTTTTCATCATTAATCCCATGGGATTGGTCAAAATGAACAGAATCTCTATTCATCCTCTTCCTCAACACATCAAAACCCACCAAAAAACAGGGAAAAAATATCAAGAGACTCCAACAAAAGAGATGTAAAAAGTCCAAAATCTTGAAAAGAATTCGAAAGATTATTCTTTAATCTTTGAATGTGATAAAGCAAAATAAAGCCCCCTAAATTTGTGAGGGTCTGTTTTTTTGTGGTTGAAGGCACTATAAGACATCTTCTTTTGTTTGCAATAATGACATTTCAAGAATATTTTTTACAATAAAAAATCTATACACTGTACAAAGACAATCATTTAATGAATGTGCTTAATCTCTGTCAGCACACCATCGTCAGGCTTGCCTGAACTCCACGTTACCAGAGACATAATCACAACAAAAATGCTTCACTTTTTAGCCATTTTGTATGCATCAAATGTATGTTCCTACTCCAAACCAGGTTGAATCCGGGCCCTTTCTCACTGAAAGCAAAGTTTGGATGAAAGAGATTACTCACTAAATTTTTTAACTGAAAGAAATACAAAAAGAAAAAAAATCGCTATGAGAAGATGTTAAAATAGGAACGATACCTGTATCTATCTGGTGTCAATCATAACTAAAACTTGAGTTAAGAATTTAACTATGATTTGGAAGCAGAGCAAATGTCCCGGGATTTGGACTACATCCCCCAACCACCATCTCCTCGTACATTTCATATGCACGATCAGGGTGACCTGACTTGCTGTATGCTCGTATTAGAGCATTGTACGTAAACACGTCAGGTTTAAGACCATGTAACTTGGAGTTCTTTGTACATATTTCCCGCTTCCTCTATCATCCCAGCAATTCCAAGATTAATTATTAAGGAGTTGAAGGTATACAGGTTCGGGGTCATCCCCTTGTTTCTCATCTCACAAAGAAGAGACATAGCTTCCTCGTTTTTCCCTGATTTACCAAGGCCATTGATCATAAGATTGTAACAAATCAAATCTGGATCCAGGCCAGCCAGCTTTATTTCCTCAAAGTAGTACATGGCTTCATTGACTCTTCCAAGCAAGCAAAAGCAGTCAACAAGAATGGTGTAGGACTTCAAATCTGGTCTAATCCCTTCCCTAACCATTCTATAAAAAAAACCACGAGCAGATTCAATGTCACCTATTTTTCCAAATCCATTTATTAGGATATTGTAGATAGCACAATTAGGTTTGCATCCATATTCGATCATCTCTTCGAACAAATTCTTTGCCTCATCTAGTCTCTTGAGTTTCAAAAAACCAGTCTATAAGAGGACCATATGTACAAGGAGTAGGAGAAAACCCTCCACTTATAAGTTCATAGTATAGATCTATGGCTTTCTCTAAGCTGCTGGACTTGACTAGACCATAAATCAGTATGTTATAAGTTATGGTGTTAGGTATCAATTCCTCTATGAAGCATCTCATGGTACAAATTGAAAAGTGCACCCACCTTCCCAGACTTCGCAAGATAATCGAGTAACAAATTGTAGATGGAGACGTCAGCGACACAGCCAGAATTCTTCATCTCTTCAGTAAACATCACATGCCAGTTGTGTTAGATGGATATCAAGAAGCCCCTCGATCAAATGATAATATGCTTTCACAGTTGGTTGAATCCCAAAACATTTCTTAAATTTCTCGAATAACCTATGAGCATCAAGAGATTTCTTTTTCTTGGACAAAACTCTAAAAACGGGTACCATTATTGAGCCATTTTTGCAAAGGCCTGCAGAGACTAATCTTTCGGTGAAAGAAATAGCATGATCTAACTTGGCTTCGTTCATAATTCCATCCATCAGATTTTCCCAAAAGAAACTGTTCGACAAATTATTCCTACTATGATAAAAAAAATCCTCGACAACTTTGAAAGCATTCTCTACCATGCCAGCTTTTACAACACCTGGGAGGAGAGTATACAGAGTTACATAATCAGGATACATTGTTTTTCTCATCTGATGGTAAAACCAAAAGGCTTGAGTAATCCTATTATCCTTTGCTAACCCATAGATGACCGTGTTGTATGTAAAAAGGTCTGGGAGACAACCCATTTCAGTCATTTCATAAAGCTTCTTCACAGCCAAATCAACCTCATAATTCTTACAGAGACAGTCCAAAAAAGTGTTGAAAGTAATCGTATTTGGAGGACATCCACAGTCCATCATGCTCTTAAATAATTTGAAGCTTTCTTGAACTTTGCCCTCCTTCCCAAATCCAGCCAACAGTGTGTTGTATGTCACAACTGTTGGAACAAGCTTCAAGTCCTTCATTTTGCAAAACATCTCCCATGCCTCACTAGACCGATCAGCCTTGTAAAGTGTGTCTATCAAAGAGTTGATAATAATCACATCAGGCTGACAACCACTGTCTATCATCTCAGAAAGTAATCGAACAGCTTCATCAATTTTCCCGGAATTGCTATAGCATTTCATCATCACATTATAGGAGATTGAATCTGGCACAAGTCCACTATGTTTGATTCCATCAAATATCAATTTTGCCTCTCTTAGCCTACCAACTTCGGCGAGGCTGTAAAGAGATGCATTGCAGGCAACAACACTGGGAGCAATGCCACGAGCTTTCATTTTCTTAAAAGTTTCAATAGCATTATCAGCTTCTCCTAGCTTCCCATAGTAGTCGATGAACAGGATGTATGTATATGCATTTAGTTTAATGCCAGACAATCCATATTTTCACATAGTTGTAATGCTTCATCTAACCTGTTTAATCTCAAAAGCCCACTAATCAACGTGTTGTAAGTATGAAGATTTGGTAATATCACTTTTTCTTTCATCTCATCTACTACCTGAAATGCTTCATTGACTTTCCCAACTTTGCATAACGCACCAATCAGTACAGTAAAAGTAACTACATCTGCTTTATAACCGTCATCCTCCATCAGGGCCCAAATTTCTCTAACTGCATCCAAATCTCCAGAGTCAGCCAAACTTGTCCAACATAGTGATATAAGTAACTTGGTCTGGCTTATGGCTGCCGCATTTCATCTTCTTAAACACTTCTCTGGCAATGTCAAGTTTGCCTACATTACAAAGTGCATCAATGAGAACAGTATAAGTGACAGCATCAGGGGCACATCCCTCATCATCCATCCTCTTTAATATATGATAAGCCTCGTCAATTTTTCCAGCTCGTCCAAGAACTCGAATGCAGATGGTAAAAGTATAAACATTTGGCCTTAATCCCAAATTCTCCATCTCTTCTAGCAATTCCATGACTGTTTCAGTATCCTTTCTCTTACCACTGGCTACCATTAGTGCAGAATAAGTCTTAAGACTCGGCTTTAATTCTTCTGATATCATCCTTCTATAAATTATTAACGCCTCCCTACAAAACCCTTCTTGAAGAAGCAAATGTATCAATCCATTGTAAGAATATGCATTCATTCTGAACCCTGCTTTTCTCATTCTTTCAAGCCCAAACGGTGCCTGCCTAATGCCTCCTCTTATGCTTAGACCCTTAAATATGATCAAGTAAGTATCTGAGTTCCTGTAAATAATTTGCTTTTGCATCATATCAAACACAACAACCATATTCGTTATCCTTCCATGCACCCTGAAATGCTCGAGCATATAGTTGCATGTTTCTGTAGTGTGTATAACACAAGGAAGTTCTGCAACAGTTTTAAAAAGGAAAAAAGCCTGATCCAAGTCTTGAGTTGACTTCAATATCCCAATTAATTCCTCCGAAGACATGTCTTTACTGATTTTTCCCTTCATTTGCAACGAAAGGCACTGACTCTTCATGGATGGTCTCAACTAAATATAATACAATAAGTCATTGTGCAAAGACTTTAGACCTTGCTTGATTTTGGTTTTCAGGAAATACTACTTATCCCCCCAATACGAAAACAAACACTATTTTTAACTTTTCTTTTCTTTTTCAAAATCACATTTACCTTATTTTTAGGTTTCATTCCACAATCGTTGTCTTTAACTTAATTTTTCGTCAATTTCAAAAGATATTCTATATTATATATTCTAACGCAAAATATACTATTCTTAAATTTTTAAATAATTTCAGACGTGATTTGACACATACATTAATATTATTATTTCATTAAACAAACCAAACACAAAATTTATTCAACCAAAACATTTCCCCGGGATATTCTCACAAAACTCTTCCCAATAAATTCTGAAAACAAAACCAAGCAAGCCGTTATTTATCTAAAGACAGAATTTTCTACGAGTACCTTGGACGAAATATTGTCACTGTTATCATCATTATCCTTCTTTCCACCAAATAATGAATGCATTCTGAGAGATTTCTTAACCATTCCACTTAGGCTTCTGGGTAATGGCAAATTTGGTCCACCAACATGGCTTGCATTGTGATAGAACTTACCTTGAAACAAAAGATAATGGAAAATACCATGTCGATGTCAGAAAAACAAAACGCACATTGAGTTTATAGGCTATAATTTCCTAATTGTGTATATTTTGCACATTTACATAACACCTTTCGCTCTCCTTGCCTATCATTTAAACATATACAAACTGTGTGGCACCTTTCGTGCTTCATAAGCTGCTATTACTCTTTAAATGTAAATTCTATTCGGTTGTAGTATTTGACGGTATCAAAGACGCGATAAGCCCAAAATTTAACCCTTCAACATACTTACAATAAGGTACCCAAGTTGAAGAACATTGTGTGCTAAAGACCATTAGGACCCTTGCTGAATTTATAATACTACTAGTGCTAAATAGCATAAACCCCAAGTCCCACAAACACAGCTGGGATAGAGATCCATTTTTCCCAGCCTACTGGGGATAATAATATATAAGAAGAAGCCATGTCTTAAAAAGCAAGAGCATACTCTAAACCGTACATTTACCTGATTCTTTGGCATTTTTTGGAATCTGTCTCCCATGTTAACTTATTTTCTCAAGCCAATAGTCGAAAAGCAAAACACAATCATTCAAAAGAAGCATTAAGTATTTCACTTCGGATGCGTAAGATTTAAATCCATCTTTTGCATTTAGATTCCTTTTCCATTAGATGTTTCAAATCATTTACTACATTTTAAACAGTGTGTTTCATTCAGTATGGATCCCATACCCTCCTAAACTCAATAATTTGACGTCACAGCTACAGATACTCTTCTGAGATGCAAATCGTTTGATCCAAAAGCAACCTAAAAGAAACATTTCCCTAATAGCAAACAAGTGTCTCTTGCAAAATACAGACTTTTCAACTGACGCGCCAGAGTTAAAAGGAATTCTGGTACCAAAGTTTAAAAATTTACACAATTTCATTTAATTTCCCATTTTCCACGACTAATTGCCGCACATATAATATAAATTCTAAAAATAGCGGTCCGTGGAAACACTCTCGCAGTTAAAAAAATTCAATCTTTATATTACATTTAGGGTACATTAGGCAATCAAAACCCAAGTATTTAGCTAAAGCAAGTTTATGGAGAACCCTCATAGCCAAATAGTTTGTTTGCATAATCTCAAACAGAATCAGCATCCAGGCTTAGCAGAACGGATACAATCACCCCAAAAAATCCTTCTACAGAAAACATATCAAGCCAACAACAAAGAGAGAGAGCGAGAGAGAGAGAGAGAGAGAGGATGGTGAAATAGCTTACTGGAAGAGAAGGAAGACGCAAACGAAGAGGGAAATTGAGCCACTGAAGCTGCAATTGGAGCCACTGCCATGTCTTTGTCAAGCTTTTACAGAGATATACTACTTTCAATAGTGTAGGGTGAGATCGGATTAGAAAGGTGTGCTTGGCTGGTCACGTTTCTTTTAAACTCGTCCCTTTCAACATCCAAATACACAATTAGTTAAAAAATAAGGAAACAAACAACACATATACATTAAACATACTCAAAGTGTAATGAAACGAATAATATAAAAATATTGGTTTTAAGTTCAACCTCCAAAAATATGTGATATTCTAATTTGATTTAAAGTTTGAAAGTACAACTATTTTAGCTCAAGATCGAGTTCAGTTCGAGTTGTTCAAAACATGGTGTAAGCATATTCGAACGATATCTAAAAATGGGGCAAATTCAAGTTATTTGAACCTTAATTTGAGTATATTTGAATCAGAGGTATGTAACACCACAGAACAACAATTTTTTAAAATAAAATTACAACAAATCCATAAGTGGAGCATATAACAGGGTGGATCCAAAGCAAATCTTAGCAGCAAAATAAATGTTCACCAACTGATTATGTCTTGAAATATGAAACCCACAAAAAATTCGAGCCAAGATCAGACTTAATGGTGTCAAAAACTAACTGCGTCTGGACAAAGTAGAGCGAGAGCCTTATCTCTTGCTAACTCCAAAGTCGAGCTACATATTACACAAAACATACAAAAAATTCAGAAAATAAAAAAAGTTCTTTGAATGATGTTGCAACAAGATTAATTATATTTGAATCACAAAAATATGGATTCTTTGACACAACGTAAAGATAATAAATTGAAAAATACCAGAAAGGGCCATTCCTAAAGGAAAAGTTACATGGGACGGGTATTTTGGGATATTTTCATCTAAAAATTTATAGCGAGAGTCCAAACGGTGTACGAATACAAAGAATCGATGATACCGTGTAGTCATATTCCATTGAAAAAACAAGATAATAAAATAAACACCTAAAAAACCGAGGAAAAACTGTAACTTAACTTTGAACAGAGAATGAGGTAACCAAACATTCATGTCTCCAAACGAAACAACGAAAAGATTTGGCAAACCCAAAAGAATAACATACTGAAAAATATTAATCAAATAAAAAAATAGAAACAAAAACAAGGTAAGTTGCAAACCGTTCCACGTTTATGGAGAAGCTTTTCGAGACCAACAGAGATTACTATAACCACCGCGAACACACCAGAAACTTCCAAAGTCGGAAGTGTGCGGCTGTAATGCTTTGAATCCCACCACGCCCGATAGATACCTGTGAATGCAGCCAAAGCCCATTCATTCTCATTCACATCAACTTCCAAGACATCGAAGAGAGAAAAAAATAAAGAGAATGAGGAGCGAAAGGAGATACATACGATTATATCACCCCTTCGATAATCAGCGATTCACCAGGCTGAGAAGCGCAAGGACAATGGTTAGGGAAGCTAAAGATAAGGTGGAGTGTCGTCTGAATAACATTTAGTCTGTAAATATAATAATACAAAATAAACATTAAACAGAACATCAAATTTCAACTGGTGTCGATAATTTAGAATATGAATAAAATAGTTTCTTTTTTTGTGTCACAAAAAGATTTGATTCATATTTAAAAATCGAACATATTTGATGGTTTTTTTAAGCTAAATTTAAACCTGTGAGTATTTATTCAAATTAATTTGTATTATATTACATCAGTAGATATTTTTTAATAAACAATAGGTGAGTCCACCTTATCTTATATCTGTAAAAACACTTCTTTCATCTCCGAGAATATCAGGTGTAGAGCGGATCGATCCGTCTCACAAACATACGTTAATAAAATCATCTAAAAAGATAACTACTTGATAAAGACAGTGGTCAAACTAGTTTCGAAAACCAACTCTTCCCAAGTGTTTCTTTTTTAACCTAAACCGTGTATTAAAAAGGGACGAGTTTTAAAAGAAACGCGACAAAGAAAGCACACATCTCCAATCCAGCTGCTGAAAGTCGTATCATCTCGACAAACAAAGCAAGAGTTTTTTTATTTAAACTTTTTAAATATAAAACTATTTTACTTGGCGAGTCTTCTTCAACTTGCTTTAGCTAAATCAATGGGTTCTGATTGCCTAATGTACCCGAAATGCAAAATAAAGATGGGATTTTTAAGCTTTGAGAATGTTTCCACAGGCCACTAGTTTTGAAAAGTCTGCATTTTGGAAGAGACGAGTGTATGTCATCGGGGGATCCATCATACATTGACTGAATCACATGGTTAAAATGTTTGGTAAGGAATATAATGTCTCAAAGTGCATTCATTTATTTGGTGGAGAGAAGGATAATGGTGATAACAGTGACAATAATTCTTCCAAGGTATACTGATAGAGCTCTGATAGAATGCTTATGCATGCTATATAAAAATAGGCTGGAATCTTAGGAAACATGCAGAATTTATATGAGACAGTAAACAAGGCGCAGATGGTTGTCCAGGTTGAGGCAGTAAAAGTGCAAAAGGAAATTGCCGTGAATCAAGGGCGGATCCAAGATTTAAGGTATTTGAATCAAACACTTTGTCTAGTCTAGCACAAAAGAGGATTGCCGTATCCGTTTTCTTCCTTTCAGCATCATTGGTGATTTTGTTTTAAAAAACATTTGTCAGTGAGATCTTGAGGGTCATCAAAGAATTGAATCAAACACTTTGTCTAGTCTAGCACAAAAAGAGGGTGTCTTACCATTTAAACTAGTTATCAAATGCTAAGTTAACTTAACCACTCTATATATATATATATATATATATATCACACACACACTATAAAAAATAATTGTATAAGACAATAACAAAAATTAAAAATTTGGGGTGCACGAATATAATAATAAAAAAATTAAAAAAGGGGGCGGTACATCATGTAGATCCGCCTCTCAGTGCATGTAACTATGGTTTCATGTTCTACATTGGCTGCTTGTTTCTTGGATTTATCATTTTTGTGCTACAATTTATTTTGTTCTGAATATTCTTGTCCCACTTTTCAGATCTTAATTTGATGTTTACTACGAAGGTGAGCTAATAAAGGTAGATTTATTGTACCATAGAATTCTTGAAGACTCAGGCAACGCTCGGTTTGTTTGATAAAATCTTTTTCAGGCAACGCTTTCTGGGAACCAAACAACCAGTATGCACATAGATAACCCAGGCTGCCATGGAATTGAGAGCTGAAGTAAGTTTGTCTAGTAATACTTACTGGCTTAATAGTGAAGGGCTCCATTACCCCGCTTATATTGTAAATGGGGACAAATTCAGGACCAGAGCATGACACATTCCCTCGAATTTTATACTCTCGGATACTTGAAACTCCAATTTATTAGTCATTTTACGTTTTCTTTCTGGAAACTCTCTTTTGGTGACAGAAGCGTTCGGGTGAAAACTATACCCGTTTCACTTCTCTTTTCACATTTTTCCTAAAAAAATCTTAAATCCAAAGCTTAGAAATGCCACCAGGTATGACAGAAGGATTGAAGTGATTAATGTTTGGTTTTTATCAGTGGGAGGGATAATTTTATCAATTTTGTATACCAGATTTGGAGACATGGGAATGTATTCCAGTCCTTGATTTTTCGTTTTTTTCTGGTAAAATGTTCTCTTTTGATCTCTCATTCTCTTGGACAATACCGGCACACTTGTAATGGTTTTGAGATAGCCTATTATCATGAAAAACTATTTCAAATTAGAATTTTACTTCAGTTTTTAGATGAAATATCAGTATGGAACATCGGCAATATCCGTGCTCATAGAAAATTCTATGCTCACTCTCCATGTAAGGTCCACCACATCCAATTATTATGATTACATGTATTTCCGGTGCTCACCATAGTTTTTCAAAAGAAGTTCAACTTGCCGAAGAACCGCTTTGCTGACAGTTCTCTACATTAAGGTGAGTCTACGTTACCTCCAGTTATATTTGTATAAAATGATCACTCAATCATCTCCTTGTTTTTGGTTTCAAGTAAAATGATCGTCCGATCATCTTGTACAAAACAAAAACCGATAGTAAATGTTCTGACGTAATATAGACTCACCCTCTACATTACAAGTAAATCAGCTAAGACCATCAAAGAACCCTAGTGGCCAAAGGATCAAGGTGGAAGTAGTTTCAGCCGACACAAGACAAAGAGCATTTTGCAGATTTATACCACATCGCAATATGATGACCATTGATATCACAATCCCGATTGGGCTACATACAACACCTTGTGCATTTATTAATTAACTATATCTGTATAATTCATTCAATAGCACACCTAGTATATGTATACATGGCAGGTGCAACTACCACGTTCTCCTTTGCTTTAAAAGATGCATTTAGGTTTCGTTTCAACTCACGGGGCATTAATTCAATCATAGCTTTATGGAATTTAACGAAAACAATCCCCACAACATTAGTTTGGTTATGTATTTTTATATGTGATGTTAGACTTTTTTTTTTATGACAACGTCAAAATCCGAATATGTTATTATACAGTGTGCGCGCACGAGCTAGACAATGAACGATCTTACATCATCCCAATGTTGATGAGGATATTTACGATAGTCATTTCAACCCTTGAGTCAGGAAAAAATACCAATATTTCAATTGATATTGATATTGATATTGATTATAGTTGTCAAAATTTGATTATGAATACTTAATCATGCATGCACCAGTTACGTGGGCTTATTTTAAACCTTGAACATGTGGAGAACTGACGCTACAATGTTCTTATTATGTGCATGCGAGATAATTAAGTCATAGAGATCGTGTAATTGCAAATAAAACATTTTTTAAAGGAAAATAGACAGTATACGGGTTAAAAATTAACGTGTGATTCATCTGTCAAAAATCAAAATAAGAAATACGACATTTTCCCATCCAAAATTATATTAAAAAAGTAGAGTTGACATTGTCGATTAAAACATTTGCATGTTTTGAAAAATGTGTCGAAGGCTATTAAAAATTACTCAAGTCAAAATTGATTAAATGCCTTGAAACTATAAAATAATATTTCTAAAAAAATTAAATGATTTCAATTACATATGTGTGTAACATAAATATTTTGATATACAACCTTGGTTAAAATGTATATGTAAATATCTCGATTTAAATTGTGTGTATAACATAAGTTTTTTTAAATATATCACTCACAAAATGGATCATCCAAATTCACGCAAAACATTTAAATATCATAAATCAATCTTGATTAAATGATTCAATTATTAATAACTGTTCGAAACAAATGAAGTCCCATTATTATATATTTTGCTTGGGAAAAAAGTATGAGTTCCTATATTATATTTTCATTTTTTATATAGAAAATCAATAACACTTGTTAAAATAGCACCACAATTCGACATCAAAGTTTTTACTCTGACTCGAGACCGGAAAATATATTATTTTCAGCTCGATTTGAATTTTACCCTGTGATTTGTTAATTTTAAATATAATAAAATATTAATGATTATCTAATATCAGGATGATTTCGCCCCTTTAATTGAGATGGCTGATACGTAGTGTCCCAACAATTTCCATTAGCAGATTTAAAAAAATAATAATCACAATAATAATAATTATTTACATCAACACTAAATAAAAAAAGTTGAAAATACTTTGTCTCGGACAGGTAACAATATATAATTAGTCATCACTGTGGAACCGGATGCAATTATTGAGTACAATTGTTTTTTTCGGTAATTTAGAGAAAAATGCACATGTCCATCATTTACTTAAAATTCAGTACCCATAAGTTTTTTTTTGTATTTTGATACCTGACACAAGATCAACTTAATATTTACTACATGTTTCAAGTATTTTTACCTTTTTACCCTTTTTAAATAATAAAAAATTATATAAATTCCTATTTTTGTTGGTCCTTTTATTTCCATTTTCCACTCATCATTCCCGAATACATTTGGATGACATGTACATTGAATTAAAATATTTTTGTATTTTAAAAAAAAATTCACAATTAAGCATTGAACTTTTTGAAATACTTTGTTTTACTTGGAAATACTAAATTTGAATTTTAAAATACTTGATTTAGTAAATGACATGCTCGGAATTGGTATTAAAATACTGGATATTCGAAAATGTAACGCAAGTTCACCAAGTGCTCGTATTTCCATCCAAGATCAATTTGGATGACATGTACATTTCATTTAATTATTTTTTTTATTTTTAAAAACACAAATTTGCAACTAAGCATTGAACTTTTTCAAGTACTTAGTTTTACTTGCAAAATACCTAATTTCAGTTTTAAAATACTTGATTTGGTAAATGAGATACTCCGAATAGGTATTAAAATACTAGATATTCGAATATGCAATTCAAGTTCACCAAGTGCTCGTATTTCCATCCAAGATCCATTTGGATGACATGTTCATTTTATTTAATTATTTTTTTATTCTTAAAAAAAACTTCGCAATTAAGCATTAAACTTTTTCAAGTACTTAATTTTATTTGCGAAATATCTAATTTCAGTTTTAAAATACTTGATTTGATGATTGAGATACTCATAAAAGTTAATAAAATACTAGATATTCTAGTAGGCAATGTAAGTTCACCAAATGCTCGCATTTTCATCCAAGATGCATTTGGATGACATGTACATTTCATTTAAATATTTTTTTATTTTTAAAAGAAAAACAAATCCACAACTAAGCATTGAACTTTTTGAAGTACTTATTTTTACTTGCGAAATACCTAATTTCAATTTTAAAATACTTGATTTGGTAAATGAAATACTCAGAATGAATATTAAAATACTGAATATTCGAATATGCAACGTAAGTTCACAAAATGCTCGCATTTCCATTCAAGATGCATTTGGATGACATGTTCATTTCATTATTTTTTATTGTAAAAAAAAAAAACAAATTCGTAACTAAGCATTGAATTTTTTCAAATAGTTACTTTTACTTGCGAAATACCTAATTTCAATTTTAAAATACTTGATTTGATAAATGAGATAGTCATAATGAGTATTAAAATACTGGATATTCGAATATGCAACGTAAGTTCACCAAGTGTTGGTCTTTCCTTGAAAGATGTATTTGGACGACATATCTTTCTCATGTGATATCTATTTTGTAAAAAACAAAAAACAAATTTGTAACTAAGCATTGAATTTTTTCAAATATTTACTTTTACTTGAGAAATACCTAATTTCAATTTTAAAATACTTGATTTGATAAATGAGATAATCATAATAGGTATTAAAATACTGGATTTTCAAATATGCAACGTAAGTTTACCAAATGTTGGTCTTTTCTTGAAAGATACATTTGGACGACATATCCTTCTCATGTGATATTTATTTTGTAAAAAAAATATCAGATTCTCAACTAAGCATGAAACTTTTAAAGTACTTAGTTTACTTGATAAGTACTTAATTTCAGTTTCAAAATACTTGATTTCATAAATGAGATGCTCAGAATAGGTAATAAAATACTGGATATTTCTAATATGCATCATAGTGCAATTTCAATGCAATTGAAATTTTAACAAATACATTGTTCATCACTCCTCATGAAATAAAAATAACAATTTATTTCGGTATACAAAGAAAGAACTTACTTTTACTCCGGGACAAGTATGCTACTATATTTTTATTAAAAGTAAGTGCTTATTTTGATCTACAAACAACTTACTCTTACTCCACGATCAGTAATGAACTGTGTTCATTTCTTTAAATGACATGAATAAGTATTCTAATAAATCTTAGTTGGAAAAACCAACCGTGACTGAATTTAAGTTGCATATTCAAAAATCAGTATTATATAACATATTATGAGTATCATATTTAGCAAATCAAGTATTTTAAAATTAAAATTAGGTATTTCGCAAGTAAATGTAAGTATTTCAAAATGTTCAATGCTTAGCGATCGAGCAAAACTTTCATTGTAAAATTCTTAGTAAAAATTAATAATATTCAAGCTCGAAATAATCGCAAGTGCACGATATCAAGTAATAATATAGTGTACAAGAGTAAGAATATCGTTCCTTTAAGGACTGTATTTCTCAATTATTATTCTCAGTTATTCAATTTTTAGCAGCGATACTTCAGATGATTGTTTACTACTATAATTATTAAAAAAAACTCAATGAAATGGTTCAAGGATTAAATGGTGAAATAAATAAGCTAGAATGATTGATTAAAGTTCAATGATAAATGAATTTGTTGAGAATCTCGGTTCACTTACCTCTTGCTAATCTACATAATTCGTTCGACAATGATCTATTCTTTCGAAGAGATTTCCTATCCAATTGAACATGCACCCTCAAGCTATGGTAAACTAATTCAACTCAATGAAGTAATTAAATCTCTTTAATTATTTATCAAGGGTGAATTGCATGTCATTTTATTTCGACCTACTGGACTATGACTATCGACGGGTATCCGACTTCATATTTCTATGTAAATTGTAAATCCACGAATTATGCTACTCGTTCCTATCAGAGGCTATTCTCTCGAAGAACATTGTCTGGAAATCTTCAAATATTCGCTTCAAACCTATTTTTCTCTTTCAAAGCTTTGTAGATGCTGAAAAGTCCTTGAACATGTCATCCAAATGCATCTTAGAAGGAAATCCGAGCACTTGGTGAACTTACGTTGCATATTCGATTATCCAGTATTTTAATACTCATTATGAGTATCTCATTTACTAAATCAAGTATTTTAAAACTGAAATTAGGTATTTCGTAAGTAAAACTAAATACTTGAAAATGTTCAATGCTTAGTTGCAAATTTGTTTTTTTTTTTTACAATAAAAAAACAATTTAATGAAATGAACATGTCATCCAAATGTATCTTGGATAGAAATGCGAGCACTTGGTGAACTTACGTTGCATATTCGAATATCCAGTATTTTAATACTCATTTTGAGTATCTCATTTACCAAATCAAGTATTTTAAAATTGAAATTAGGTATTTCGCAAGTAAAACTAAGTATTTGAAAAAATTCAATGCTTAGTTACAATTTGTTTTTTTAAATAAAGAAAATGATTAAATGAAATGAACATGTCATCCAAATGCATCTTGGATAGAAATACGAGCACTTGGTGAACTTACATTGCATATTCGAATATCTAGTATTTTAATACCTATTCTGAGTATCTCATTTACCAAATCAAGTATTTTAAAATTGAAATTAGGTATTTCGTAAGTACAACTAAGTACTTGAAAAAGTTCAATGCTTAGTTACAAATTTGTTTTTTTAACAATAAAAAATAATTAAATGAAATGAACATGTCATCCAATGTATCTTGGATGGAAATGTGAGCATTTGGTGAACTTACGTTTCATATTTTAATATCCAGTATTTTAATACTCATTCTGAGTATTTTATTTACCAAATCAAGTATTTTAAAATTGAAATTAGGTATTTCGCAAATATAACTAAGTACTTCAACTAGTTCAATGCTTATTTGCAAATTTATTTATTTTTTTAAATAAAAAATTTAAATGAAATGTAAATGTCATCCAAATGAATCTTACATTGCCTACTAAAATATCTTGTATTTTATTAACTTTTATGAGTATCTCAATTACCAAATCAAGTATTTTAAAATTGAAATTATGTATTTCACAAATAAAAGTAAATACTTCAAAATGTTCAATGCTTAGTTGCGAATTTGTTTTTTTTATAAAAAAATAATTAAATGAAATGAACATGTCATCCAAATGTATATTGGGTGAAAATGCGAGCAGTTGGTGAACTTACGTTGCATATTCGAATATCTAGTATTTTAATACACATTCTGAGTATCTCATTTACCAAATCAATTGTTTTAAAATTGAAATTAGGTATTTCGTAAGTAAAACTAAGTACTTGAAAAAGTTCAATGTTTAGTTACAAATTTGTTTTTTTTTTAACAATTTGAAGTATTCAAATAGCCAAATCAAATATTTGGAACCCCAAAATAGGTATTTTATCGGCCAAAATAATTATTTTTTCAAATTTCATGATGAGTGAGAAACTGTGTTTTTTTTTTTAAAATTTGATGACATGATCTATATGCATTTTCAATGAAAAGACCTGCGATTACTCAATTTATGGCGATTGCCTAAATATCCAGTATTTTATTACATATTTAGAGTATTCAAACAACCAAATCAAGCATATGGAACTCCAAAATAGGTACTTTGTAGGTCAAAATAAATACTTAATCTTATTTAATGATGAGTGATGAACTATGTTTTTTTAAAAAATAAAATGACATGAATAAGTCATCCTAATGCATTTTTCATGAAAATACCCACAATGACTGAATTTGTGGTGATTAATCGAAAATATAGTATTTTTTTACACATTTAGAGTATTCAAAGAGCGAAATCAAGTATCTGAAACATCATAATAGATATTTTGTATGTCAATAAAATAATATATTTATTTAAATAATATAGAGGAAAAATTAAAAAAATATAGTATTTTATTATACATTTGAAGTATTAAATAGCGAAATCAAGTATCTGAAACACCATAATAGGTATTTTGTATCTCAAAATAAGTATTTACTCTTATTTCATGATAATTTAGAAATAATATTTTTAAAATTATATTTAGATGGAGAAGACAAATGTAATTTTGTGAATAATATAATATATTTATTTAAATAATAGAGGACAAAAATGTAAATTTAAGTTTGTAGGTACCTAAAACTAAAATAATGGCATTGTCAGGTACTATTTCTTAAAAAAAGATGACTAGGTACTGAATCTTAAGTTAAACTTTGACAGATGTATTTTTCACAAATTTACCCTTGTTTTTTCATCTTCTATTACCAAATTTGTTTTCACCTTGCAAAAAATACATACATACATATATATATATATATATATATATATATATATATATATATATATCATTTCAATGATTGTTCACATTAGTATCTACTGTCTACGGTAGATATTCATCGTATAAAAACTCTATATATAAATTATTTTTTTCAGAAACAAAATATTGAAAGAGCTCGAAAATCGTGGTGACATAATAAATAGGTTTTTAATATCACAAAATGAAATATTACTTAATATTATATTTAAAAAATTGTCCGTCGTTATGCAATTGAATCAAGTAAATGTTGTATCCATTTTTTTTTCACAAAAAATTGTAAATTTTAAGAAAAATATATAATTAGAATTCGTGTAATTTCACTTTTTTTTAAAAGGATTGTTGTTTATTTTGTGTAAAAATAAGTGAAATACTTTGGTGATTGCAGATATTTTTTAAAAGCTGTGATATGACGTTCAGTTGTATCTAATAAATTTTCATTATTTTTAAATTAAATCAAAATTTATGATTCCTTAAAATTTCAACCATAATATTTATTAAATCCGACGCCATAAATTCGTCAAATCCAATTAACAGATAGTTGGCGTCCGCGAGGAACGGCGGCCCAGATAACGCCGGCATTGAAAACGACGGAGACGTGAAAGTTCACCGTTTAAAATTCCATCCGTTTAAAGAGACGGAAAAACGTTTTAACGGATATAGAGAGAAGGTAAACCGCAGAATTTGCGGTTTATTTCATCTTACTTATGTGGGCATTGTCTCCATGATAGGATGGATGGTCAAGATTTGTCCATGCATATGTAGGACGCACAATTTTTTTTTTGAAATTGTATGTTTGACAAGATCTTGGCCATCCATCCTTTTCATGGGGACAATGCCCACATGAGTAAGATCTCATTAACCGAAATTTGCAGGTGCCAAACTGATGCCACGTAAGCTGGAATAAAAATTCACTTCACTCTCAAAGGCATGAACTAGTTACCTTAAATATTCCAGTTTAATATATTATAATTATATTATATTGGATACCTCGTGGATGTGTTCATTATCTCTGGTTCGTTTTTAGTCTAAATGGAAGATATGTTCATCACAAATATAGGTATTCTCTTATAAATATCATACTCGGGTGTATAACTGATTCATTTAATATATTATTTTTCAGCAACACCTTTAGCTGCTCTCTACATATATTCTCAGTATCTGATTTGAACGTTGGAGGGGCTATTTCGGGACATCTTTCCGGCCCCCTTCTAACGATCTTTTTCGTGATTTCAGGTTCACGACAATTTCAAAACATGCGTCTAAACTATTAACAATTGCTAGAATCAGACCTTAAATTTTTGTTGAGTATTAATATTATATTATATAACACAAAATAAATGTGGGACGGTGATATCTCACGAAGATATTAAATTGAAAATACATTAATTGGTTATTTTTTAATATAATAAGAATAAAGTTCATCGAGTAGTAGACAAAAAGAGTGGATTATCCAAAAAAATATGGGGGGAAATAATAACTTTAAAAATGTAAAGAGACAACAATGACTAAAATCCCGCATGGTCGGATTCCTTTTGATTGGAATATTTCCAACACTTGGGATTTCTCTAACTATTATCACACCTCAATTTGTCCTCTGATCTAATGGCCTACCGTTTTGGTATTTACATTGAATTTAAAATATTTCTATGACTTCATAATATAATTACTTGCAACGATGAAGAGAGTCGAGAACATTGATATATTTTTTCATGTCGACCTAAAAATAGGACCAGAATCAGAACTAGTCGACCTACTTTACGATTTCATGAATCAGTTTTGACAATTACATATCATTCGAATTGATTTCAGTTTCAATTTTGAATAAATATGCATGAATTGAGTTGTTTCCATTAATTAATGGGTGATGATACACATGAGAAAACCTAAAGCAGACATGGATCTAATTGGGTCAGCTCCGATTCCTAGTCGATTTTTTTTTTGTCGTTTAAAAATCGGTCTAACTCTTCTCATTTTTAATTCTTCATACACTTGTTTGAATTAGATAATAAACCGTGAGTTCCATCACATAATTAAAATTTGGACGCAGATCTGAACTTGCGATTTCCCATTAATTGCTATTGCTTAAAGGGAAAGCGCAATTTCGGGGCGTGCGAGTATAGAATTATACTTTGTGCTTCTTCTACTATTCTCTCATCAGAAAAAGCGCTAACACGTTCTCCCGATGGATTCATTTCCATTTTATCGGTTTAATGCATGCAAATTTTAAGGAATTTTTTTTATAATTTATTATCAGATGTATAAATTTCACATAAACTGCGATAATAAACAATGCACGTTCGAGTGAATATCGTAATATCATTCGGTAAATGAGTTAAGTAACTTCTTTATTTGATTTCAATGATATTGTTTGCACAATATTTGGTATTTGCGGGCGTGCCAGGTGCGAAGTGCACCGATATGTGTGAAAATGATAAAAATCTAACTTCTAAAAACTTGACGATTATGGATACTAAATTTGACCGTCGGTTCTAATCTCCTAAAACAAATGCAACGCCAAAACTAAGAAAATTATTGGAATTTGAAGAAAATAAATCCCTGACATTGTTTATATTTTCAATAAACCGTAGGAATTTACAAGACGTAAAAATATAACAAATAGAATTGCTGAAACATGAAACGAGAAGATGTAAATTGCTAGAAATATGCTGGAATGATTAACGACTAAAGCTTGAAGATTGCAATTTTGCAGAGAGTATTTTGCAGAATTTTGTGCGTAGTTGAGTTGTTTAGTTTTGATCTGTGTTTGCCGATCTCTTTTCTTCTTTGCCACTGGCTGTTTCTCTCCACTCCCCCATGAACCATGTTCCCCGCATTTTACGCCACGATCTCAACCTCCTCCCACGATTTTCTGCCTCTTCAGCGCCTCGTGATCAGTTTGAACCGATGGAAATTTGTCCGCCAAGTTTGATGGGCTTGCATAATTAAATTGGGCTTCACTAATTGAATTGGGCTTGTATAATTAAATTGGGCTTCACTAATTGAATTGGGCTTGTATAATTAAATTGGGCTTCACTAATTGAATTGGGCTTGTATAATTAATTATTTTTAGCCCAAACAATTGCCCCCCGCAAGCATTGGCCCATTGGGCCAAAATGCTTGTGTCATGTAAACCAGCTTTAATTCTTTTATTTGGAACGGCCCGTGAGCATTTTATGTGGAGTGACCTTGTGATTTTGGGCCAAGCCCAATTTAGATTTTTCATTACCAATTCCCCTCTCAGATTCAAATCGATAACCTTCGGCCCTCTTTCTCTTCTCCTTCTGCGCTCCCGCTCTTCACTCCCCGCTGCCATCGCTTCGTCCGATTGCTCTCATCGCTGGTGTGGAAGACGCCGCTTCGTCCGATTGCTCCACTGCGGCAGTTCTCATTCGCGTTCTTGTGCCCTGAAACTCTCCCCGCTCGCTCCTCCGCCGTCGCTGTTGCTGCTTGAGGGTTTAACCATGGTTCAAGATTCCTCTCCGGCGAGTTCCTCCGAACCAAACGCGAAGGGTACCCTTTCTGCTCCAGCCAACATCTCGGCCTCCCCGCTCGCTGCGCTTGCTGATTCTGCCGCGATTGTTGAGGGCTTCCCAATGGTTCTAGGTTCCCTTTCAGCGCCTCTCCGTGACTCTGGCACTGTGGATTCTCCAACGTCTCAAGTTCACGCCGCCGCTGCCACATTGCCCGTGGCGTTCGCCGGCTCCAATCCTGGTCCCAATCCATTCGCCGTTGTCTCTGGGTTATTTACAGGCGTACCTTCGCGTTTCGGCCAGCCTCCTTCCGCAAGAGCGAGTGTTCCTCTCGGCTCCGGTCAGAACTCAACGATGGCCATGGGTATTTCTTCATTCATTTTCTTGAATCATTACTCAGCGTTTCTTGATTCCTTGAATATTGCTTGTCGTCGCGATTGACTTACAATTCTCTTTACTGTTTTGTATTGATTTTGCATCTGAGAAAACAAATGATGGACACTGGGTTTATCTGTGTAACTGAGTTACCTCTTTGGACGTCAGGTTTCTGTGGGGAGTGATGGATTATTGTTAGACCATTCATTAGCCGTTGTTTTGTATGTGTGGTAAAGCGGCCATTATTTGGCCCTGTGTTGTACATCAGTGACAATTGATTTTTCTGAACATTTCTTGCTTTATGCAGTGGTTTTTGACCCCAAACAGTCCATTGACTCTAATTATGTCCCTGTTGCCACCCAAATTGAGGCCGCACACACCGGGTATGTGTGGTATTTGTTTACTAAATAGAATGTGAATTTGCTTTTGCTCACTCCCTTGTTGGTTTTCAGGTTGCCAGCTGCAACGTCATCCCCACCTCTGACTGCTCTCAATATGGTGACCCCATCTTCGATGGAAGTTGTCCCATCTGTCCCTGCTATTATTTCTGCTTCGATTATTACTTCGGTGATGGCCACTCCCTTGATTCCCTCTTCGAATGCATCTGGTATGCCCTTGGGTTGTGGTTTATTTGTTTGGTAGAGATGTTTGAAGTATCCACTCATTTCTTGTAGGTGCACCAGCTATTAATCCATTTGCATCCGAGCCAGGAGCTTTACACAAATCTGAAGTTGAAGCTAGGTATGAATTGCATCTTTCATGGTTATCTGTCTCCTTTGTGTATTGCAATGTTTCTAACTTATCTCTTGTTCCACTGTAGGAGCTCGACCTTTGCTTCTCTGGCTCTTGCTACTATTGGCCCTGTGCGGCATCCTACCTATCATGAGAATCAATTCCCTCCATCAGTCCATCAGTTGTTCTTTCCCCTGCCTTCACTACACTCGAGGGATTTGTTGCTCTCCAGACGTTTATTGCCCCACAGTGAGCCTTCCCAGTTCAAATCTTGGCCACGGGTTCCTGAGGGTTGGGTTGAGTGGATAGATCGTTTGACCCCTCATTTTGGGCAGCAGTGGCGCCATCAGGGCTTGTGGCCACTGGTTGTGACTTCCAAGATGAAAATAAACAAGCAATCCGTTTTATTTGATTGTCTTCTCCGGTTTTGGTCCCCTTCCAGCAATGTTTTCATCTTCCCCTTTGGCCCAATGTCTATAACTTTGTATGACATCTCTTTGTTCCTCGGGTTGCCTGTGGTTGGGCCTGACTCCCCCTATTTCATTGATGATCCCGCTGCCCCGACTTTAGCTCATACCCGTTACTGCTATCCCTCCTATCGGGCAGTGGTCAAGGAATGGTCCTCGCATACAGGTGTTCCTTCTGTGGTTGAACACGTCATGTTTCTATGGGTCTTGATTTGCCATTACATTTTCTGCCCTTCGTCCGGCAAGCCATCATCCGAATACCTGCCCCTTGCATGCTCCCTCAGCACCGGTAGAGTGTATAATTTGGCGGTGATGCTTCTAGGGTCCGTATACCGCAGTTTGAATCAGTGTGTTCGGCACGATCCTATTTCCAAGCTGGGGGGAGTATCATGGTTTCTGCAAATATGGGCCTTCTCTTATTTTCCTGGCGTGATGGACTTTCTTGCTGGCCCTCCTACCATGTTGCGCATTACTTCACTGATGGGGAGCCACCTTACTCTTTCCGCCTCTGATCTGATGGATTACTTGCAGCGGCTGAAGCTTGATACACTCAATCTTCCAGCACGACCGAGCGTTTCTTGCCTTACCCGGCCTTTCTGGGTTGGTGCTTTTCCGGACTTTAATGGTCGTTCTCCCGATGAGATTGCTGCTCTAATCTTGACTCGGTATATCCATCCCAGATTATTGGTAGTTGATTGTTCTTCCACACGCCCGCCATATAATGACAAGTCGAGTTGGTCGTTCGAATTTTACAATCCTTCTTTATATGCGTACCAATTCTGGCTCTCACCGGCAGTTCCTCACACCTCGCTATCTTTCCCGGTGGATTTGACTCATATTGTCTCAGAGATCGCCTCTAGGAGACTTTCCAAGGCAACCGTACAGCTCCTATCCACTTTATCCGGGAGGTTTCTCAGCCCGATGGTGCCACTTGACCGAAAGATGGCCGAGTCATTTGCTATTTGGTGGAAGTCACGCTATCTAGACCTCATTCCATCAGTAATTCGACACCCTGGTATGGTCTGGTATCCTTCTTTATGTTTACATAACGCTTTGTTGTCGATATCTGTTATTCCAGCATTGTTTCTGTGATTTCTTGTAGATGCTCGCAAGCGAGATGTGGCTCCGAGTGAAGACAGTCCTGTGTCTGTCAAGCTCCCAAAAATGGATACTCAAGGGAGTTTGAAACTCAAACAGGAGCAGGTCACAGTGCCTCCGAAATCTCAATCCTTGAAGACTAAAGCCGCTCCTAAAGCTGCTCCGACAGGAAATATCACTCGTAGGCTCCAGACGGTGGGTCGGCGATATCATACTCGCCATTCAACTAAACTGGTTTCTGGCCCTAGCAACACCGTTGATGACCCCATCATCCTTGGTGAAGATGATCCACCTCTTGTCTCTGAGCGACCGAGCCCCAAGAATTCTAGCCCCGAGGTTTCAGACATTAATGAAGCTTTTGACACTGACTTCAGTCCAGCCACATCTGAACAGGGAGTCCTTCAAGCTGGAATATCTGGTGTTAAATTTGATACCAATCCTGATGTTTCTGAGGAAAGAGCCACTGATAACCCTTCTATCTTGAGGGACTTCCCCTCTACTGCTGGATTCAGTCCAAATTCTCCCAATTCATTGCCCGTTGCGGTCACCCTTTCTATGGTAATTTCTCTCAACTTTTCTCTTCGTTTTGAATACCTCCGTGTATTTGCTATGCTCAACCTTGACTTTGTTTATTTGACAGGATTTGACATCTCGGAGGGCTCGACTCAAGCTTATAGGGGAACCCGAGATCCAGGTTGATTTGAGCTTCTCGGACGATATCTCATCAATGCCTTCCAATCTTGAAAGGTGTACACCGTCTGTGGAAGCGCTCGCTCATGCAAAGATGGCCATTCGAAATTTCCTTGGCCTTGGCTTGCATCAACTTGGGGAGTCCCAACGACTAGCTATGCTGTCATCTGTCTCTATTCTCAAGACTTCCTCGGAATTCGCCACTTCAGAGTTTGGTATACTTGACGATCTTCCTACTATATTCTCTAAGTCAGACGCTGCCTTTGCTACTAGTTCGGATATGATATCCCAACGCACGTCATTCCAGAGTAAGCGCGAAAAGAAGGAAGAGTTGGACAAGCATGATAAGGTGGTCCGTGAGCAAATCGCCGCAGTGACAGCTAGTTATGATGTGGAAGAAGCTGAAGTCAAGCGATTGGAAGAGGAGATTCACAGGCGCAGAGCTAGGATGGTCACTTTGTTGGACGAGGCAGAAACTTTGGAAGCAGCTCTGTTAGAAACAAGGAAAAACTCGCATACCATCGGCCATCAACTTTTCGGCCTCAAGAATGATTATCACATGTGGACCAGTAGACTTCACGAGGCCGAGATTACCCAGTCCGAGTGTCTGGCCAAGTGGGAGCAGCTCCGCACTTTATTTCCATGACTCCTCATTTGTTCAGTTTCTTAGTATGCAATGAATGTGAGCGATTGTCGTGTTCAGGGCAACTTGTTTTGAGGACACTTTACGAACACACTCTTGCTTTTGGGCTTTTATATTCCTATATCTCCTCTTTTGCTGGTTCATTCTTTTCGTGCACATTGGCATGTTTATTTTCAGCAGGTAGCATGGATTGGCCATGGGTTGGCCTTAATTTTCTGGTGTATTCGATACCTAAACCTTGGTGTCGTTTGGGGCTCTTTGAAACACCGGTAAGTCTTGCCCTTACATGCTCTTATGTGCTCTTATGTGCTCCTATGTGCTGCATCCACTCAAGACGATTCCCTCGCCCCTAACATTATGCATTGCACTTCAGTCGGATCCCTTTCCCGCATACACGTATATGCATTTGCACTTCAGTCGGACCCCTTTCCCGCATACACGTATATGCATTTGCACTTCAGTTGGACCCCTTTCCCGCATACACGTATTTGCACTTCAGTTGGACCCCTTTCCCGCATACACGTTTACTTACTGTTCTTGCATGCGGTGGCTCCGCTTCTTATCTATTGATTGTTGGTTTGGTGACGGTGGATTTGTACGGGGTGTTATGTATTGGAAGGAGTTCACATTCGTTCTTAATCAACTTAACACAACTCACTTCAATAGCTTCAAATCAAAACCATAGGTTGACTTAAAACTCCCCACTCAAGATTATTCTCTCCCTTGATCCATTATCCATACACAATGAATCCAATATGATGAAAGTGGCCTATTGGCCGACTTTTATTAATCATTCGTTTTCTGAATCATAACAAATATTTACATCAGTGGCCATACAGCCTACTTCAAATAAAATTCTTACAACATGAAGCTAAAAACAGTATAAAAATGGCTGAGTAGCCTATTTCTATACTAAAATTAACTTCTGGGTCTCTTGTGGCTTGCATAGCGTCCTTGTTCTTTTCTGTTCTTCTTTTACTCCCCGCTATTCCGCTTGGCAAGCTCAACTCCCCGCTCGGTGTGTTTCTTGCCTGCCATATTCCAAGTGGCCTGAAAGCCTACTTCATGGTCTGTCACTGCACATGCAAGCGACCGATTTATATAATGACAGAATGGAACATTAGAAATATGGGCCGAATGAATAATAAGTGGCCGCAAGGCCAACTCCCTAGTGAAACAAAGTGCCTCCAAAATAATGAAGTCTCATTTTCTCTAAACAATCTTATTGTTTGAAACATAAACAACGGATACCTCAGTGGCCCTAAGGCCTACGTCATATTACGTACTGAAATAAGAAACTAAAAATATACGAAAGTGGCCCCGAAGGCCAACTCCCCACTGAATATCAGTCTTTTAGTTTTCTTTATTCGCTCACTTTTCTACTTCTTCCCTCATACTTGGAAAATACGGCTTGAGATACTTGCCGTTTATGCATCTTTTGTGTGGATGGCCATCTATGCTTGATAGCCAATATGCATTTCCGTCTAACACCTTATGTACCTTGAATGGTCCCTCCCAGTTGGGAGACCATTTACCCAGCTCTCTATCCTTTGTTCCTAGTGGTAGTATGGTCTTCCACACTATCTCTCCTTCATGGAAACTTTTCTTGTTAACTCTTTTGTTGTAGATTCTTGCCACTTTCTGTTTCTGTAACAGCAAAGCATTGTACGCTTGGATTCTCAACTCATCTAGTTCTTCTAGCTCCATGATCATTGCTTCATTATAATGCTCGAGGGAAAGTTCATTTTGCTTTGCCACTCGCATTGATGGCACCATAATCTCCAATGGGAGCACTGCATCATGGCCAAAGGTAAGGGAAAAAGGGCTCACTCCAGTGGCAGTCCTCTTGGATGTCCTGTATGCCCACAAAGTTTCTGATAATAGCCTTGGCCAATCCCTAGGATTCTCTTCCATCATCTTTTGTAGAATCTTTATCAACACTTTATTTGACGCTTCGGCTTGCCCGTTAGACTGTGGGTAATGAGGGGATGAGTTTATCAATTTAATTCCATAGTCTTCTGCAAACTCCCTCATATCTGAGCCTGTGAACATAGTTCCCTGATCTGTGGTCAATGACTCTGGAATTCCAAATCTATGAATAATATTCTCTTTCACAAAGTTAATAACATCCCCTTGCTCCGCTTTCTTCAAGGGCACTGCTTCTACCCATTTGGTGAAAAAATCTGTAGCCACAAGGATGAACGAGTGGCCTTTAGATGATGAAGGGTAGATTTTCCCTATTAAGTCCATGGCCCAGCCTTTGAATGGCCATGGTTTGACAACGCTGTGAAGTTCATCCGCTGGAATTCTTTGGATGTTCCCATGTTTCTGACATGGCTGGCATCCCCTAGCATACTTGATGCAATCTTTCAGGATGGATGGCCAATAGTAGCCATACCTCCTTATCAACCATCTCATCTTTATTCCAGATTGATGCGCTCCACACACTCCCTCATGAACTTGCTTCATGATCTCCAAAGCCTCTGGGAAGCCTATGCATCTGAGAAGCAGACCATCTAACCCTTTCCTGTACAAATCACCCTCCACTAAAACGTAATTAAGAGCTCTCATCTTTAAACCATGTGGAATATCTTTCCCGGTTGATTCTAATACCATTTTCATGTCATCCCTCCAATCCCCAGCTAAATTTACATCCAAGTTGAGCGTGTCTACCTGAATCCCTCTTTGCTGAATTGAAGGGTGGTTTTTCTTCTGAATCAACACTAGTCTGTGAGTGAGTTCTGGAGACATCTTCAATCCCGAAGCAACCTGTGCCAACTCGTCTGCCTCCCAATTTTCTTGTCTTGGGACGTGGACTAATGACACTTCCTCGAAATCATCTAGAAGTTGGGATGCGGCGGTATAGTAAGGTGCCAAGGACAAACTTGTGCATTTGAACTCCCCTGACAGCTGTTTGAGTACCAGCTGAGAATCCCCTGATATCAATAATTCTCTTGCCCCTAGATCTTTCAGAATTTCCAATCCAATGACCAGTGCTTCGTATTCTGCTTGATTGTTGGTGCATGGGAAATCCAAATTGAAGGATAGAGCGGTTTTCACACCTCTTGGGGAGGTGATCACAATACCAGCTCCAGCTGCTGTTTCTGTGCTTGATCCATCGAACTTCAACTCCCAGGGTTGGACTCCAACTCCACAAACTGGAAACCCAACCTGTTCTCCAATAAACTCATCAAGTGAAGGGTGATCAGCTAAAAAATCGGCGATAGCTTGGCCTTTTACTGATTTTTGGGGATAATATGTCAATGTAAACTCGGCCAACGCTAAAGACCATTTGCCAATTCTCCCAGAGAGGATGGGTCTATTAAGCATGTATTTAATCAAATCGGTTTTAGCCACCACAAACACTCTTGATTGAATCAAATAATGTCTTAACTTAGTACATGCATAATACAGCGTTAAGCATAGCTTTTCAATCACAGAGTATTTTACCTCTACTGGAGTAAGGAATCTACTCAAATAATAGATGGCTTGTTCATTTCCTTCATGATTATTTTGAACTAGTAGACACCCAATTGATTCATGAGCAGCAGAGATGTATAATTTAAGGGGCATTCCATACCTGGGGGGCATAAGCACAGGTGGATTAGATAAATATCTCTTGATCACATCAAAAGCCCTCTGATGCGACTCTTCCCATTTGAACTCCCCGCTGTCTTTGAGCTTCAACAGCTGTGAAAACTCCTTTGTCTTCCCTGCAAGGTTAGAAATAAAACGCCTCAAGTAATTCACTTGCCCAAGGAAGCGTTGCAACTCTTTCTTGTTCCTAGGTGGATTTGCTTCCATAATAGCTTTGGCTTTGTTCTTATCCACTTCAACTCCCCTCTGGTGCACAAGAAATCCCAGAAAGTTTCCTGCCTTCACGCCAAATGCACATTTCAATGGATTTAACTTTAATTCATGTTGCCTCATTCTTTGGAAACTTTTCCTCAAGTGCTCAATGTGATCAGTAGCTTGTTTGGACTTTACAACGATATCATCTATATATACTTCAATATGATGTCCTATCATGTCATGAAAGATGGAGTTCATGGCTCTTTGATACGTGGCTCCCGCGTTCTTTAGCCCGAATGGCATAACAAGCCATTCAAACGTACCAACAGCTCCCGGGCATCTGAATGCTGTTTTGTGAGTGTCAGTCTCGGCTATTTTGATTTGGTTGTAGCCCGAGAATCCGTCCATGAAAGACAACAACTCATGTTTAGCCACTGAATCAATTAACATATCAGGTATCGGCATCACATATACATCTTTGGGAGTTGCACAGTTCAAGTCTCGGAAGTCGATGCATATTCTGACCTTGCCATTCTTCTTCATTACTGGCACAATGTTTGAAAGCCACTCGGTATATCGGATTGGCTTTATAAACTTGGCCTTCAACAATTTCTCAACTTCCTCTTTCACTTTCAATTCAACTTCTTTTGACATGCGACGAGATGACTGTTGAAATGGTTTGAAACCTTCTTTGAGTGGAAGTCGGTGTTCGACCAATTTTCGGTCCAACCCTGGCATGTCATCATAACTCCATGCAAAACAATCTTTGTATTCCTTCAACATGCTGATCAAGTCTTGCTTCAACTGCTCTTCCAGTAGCTTACTCACATATACTACTTTTGGATTCTCAAGCTCCCCCAAGTTAATCTCTTCCAATGGGTCTTGAACTTCATGTTGGCCATCTTCCAGTTGAGATGGCGCCATCAACAACTCATCGACTTGGAGCTCATCATCTTCGTATTCTTCTTCTTGGACAACTTCAGTTCCATAAGTGTCCCATGCTTCCTCTTCCTTTAGTTTTTCCAGTACTTGCTGCACATGTGCCTTCCATATAGAGGTTGCAGCTACCTCCTTTTCTTCTTGGTTCGAATCAATCATCAATCTCCTCAATCAGTGGCTGAATTATCGGCCTCGACGGCACGATAACAGTAGGTTTGAGGATTCTTTCCAACACCGAGCTTGGAGTTGGTGTTTGCATGTACAGTGGATTTTCTTTCTTGCTATTGCTACGGATTTTGATGGGCCCAAAATCCCCATTGTAATATCTGGCTTCTACTGCACTTGCACTTGTTTGGAACGGTTGTCCATCCGCTTCTACGACCTCCACGTCATCCCCCTTCCAAAATAACAACAGTTGGTGCATTGAGGATGGTATGCACTGGTTTGCATGGATCCAATCTCTGCCTAACAACGCTTGGAAGTTGGCGGAGGAGTTTACCACGAAGAATGCACATAAAGATGACATACTCCCCACAGTAACATCAGCGGGGAGTACCCCAATGGTCTTGGTAGTTTCCCCTGTAAATGCAGCAACCGAAACTTCTGAAGGAATCAAGTCTTCCTCATTTTTGCCCAGACTTTTCAACATTCTTACTGGGAGAACGTTTACCGCTGAGCCATTGTCAATCAACACTCTAGACACTGGCTTTCCATTCAAGTGGGCTTTGATGTACAACGGCCTTATGTGCTTGGTCATGGCCGGTGTAGGCTTTTCAAGTATCACCTGCTGAGGCTTGTTTCGGTGACCCTCCTTGATAATCACTTTTGAACTCCCTTCAGGGAGTTTACTTGCCTGATCTTCTTTTTGCGACGATTCATGGGGTATCAACTCCCCGTTCCCTTCTTCTACCATTTTAAATCTCTCGGGTAGTATCACCACTCCAGTGGCACAATCCACAGTGATGTGAAATTCCCCAACGCGAAAATTAATTGATTTCCTTGCTTGATCATCCTCTTCGCTTAATAAATCATCATCGTCTTCAACAAACTTGTCCTCAGTAGCCGATCTTCCAAACTTAGATTTACTCCCCACTGGCTCATTGGAGACTGGAACATCAATTTTGGATTCATTCCTCAGCTTAGCGGACTCCTCTCTTCTTGCAATAGCTCTTTCTCTCAACAGTCGTCTCTTTTGTGTCCTAGTCGGTGGCCTAGGGAACTTTTTGTGTTGGGCCACTCTCCAAGACTCACTGAACTCCCCTCTGGCTGGAAGGACGTATCTCGGCTTTACTCCACTGTTCTCAATCATTTTTCCTTTTGTGATTTCGTATGAACGCCGTTCTCTGCCTTGATCAGCTGATAATTTTCTAGTTTCCACCATTTGTGACTCAAATGCATATGCATTTCCCCTGTCCGAATACCTTTGACGATGATTGCAAGATGACTCCCCTCTAAACCATTGTTTCTCCACCACTGGTCTTTCAAGGAAATGTTGATTCCTCGGCCTAAAGGCCGTGGATTCACCAACATTTCTGGGGAAACGTGGTTGAATTGTGCGCATTTGATTGGCACTATGTCTTCCACGATCTTCAAACAATTGACCCTTCGGAACCCAGTATTTCTTGATTACTCGGTCTTTCACTGCAAAGGATCGGCTTCTTTTCTCATTGAGAAGATTCCTCAAATCTGTCACATTCACATTAACCAAAGCTACCGGGGGGAAAGGATCATCATCCACTGCCATAGACTCTTGTTTGTTGGGGAATTTCACAACTCCCTTGTTAATCCTATCTTGCAAAATGTTCTTGAACGCCCAACAAGATTTGGTGGCATGATTATAGGAGTTGTGGTATTTACAATACTCTCGTCCCTTCAGCTCTTCTGTAGGTGGCATCTTGTGATCAGGCGGGAACGTGATGAACTTTTCTTTCACCAAGAAGTCGAAAACTTCTTCGGTCTTTGATACATCGAATGTGTACTGCATGTCTTTGGGGAGTTGGGAGCTGTTCTTCTCTGTTGGCTTCTTTTTTAGCAGGGGAACTGTGCAAGACCCGGCCGATTGCATCTCTGCCAATGCCACCTCTTCCAACTCCTGATAATAAGACCCCATAGTAGTTTTCTTCTTGTACGACTCTTCACGCAATAGTTCTTCGTATTCAGCCACTTTGGCAGCTAGCTCGAAGAAATCCCTGAACTCCATTCCCTGGAATTTCTTCCTCAATTCAAAATCTAGCCCCTTTTGTGCCATTTTCACGAACTCGGTCTCCGGTAGGAACACCTTGCACCTATTCTTCATCTTCTTGAACCTGTCTATGAAATATTCCACAGACTCTCCTTTCTTTTGAGTGACTCTGGATAAGTCCGCAATGCACACTTCAGGCTCTGTTCTATAGAATTGGATGTGAAATTGCCTTTCCATCTCTTGCCAACTCATTACTGAATTTCTGGGGAGTGAAGCATACCAGGCGAATGCAGTCGCAGTGAGGGAATTCGAGAATAGCCGCAACTTTAGATTGTTGAAGTTCTCCAAGTTGGCTAATTCCCCGCACTGGATAGTGAATCTGGCTATGTGTTCCATGCTGGACTGGCCATCCTCCCCGGAGAATAAACTGAAATCATGAACTCTATAACTCCTTGGGTACGGGTTATTCACGTCAATGTAGTCTGGATAGGGTTTGTGGAACTCTGGGCGGCCAATCTGTTTCAAGGCCGGCCCATATAACTCTTGAACAGCTTCTCTCACCATTTCTGGATCAATCCCGTGCATGTTCCGAGCGGGGAGTTGGTGATGGTAGTAATTTGCCCCCCGAGCTTGGAACCCTGCATTTAAACCAAAATTATCTCCTGGTACGCTACCATCCACTCCTTGATGATCCATGTGGGACATGTCATCATAAGCTCCCGGTTGGTACAGAGGATTGGTCACACTGTACACTTGAGTAACTGGTTGTTTCGAGCTCCCCACTCCGTGAGCACGTGAATATGGCTGTGATCTTCCACCTAAAGTTTCTTCTCTCTTGTGAGGTGGTGTGTACCTTCTCTCTGGATGATTTGGGAGAGTGAACTCCGGGCGGCGAGGATCGCCAGCCCTTGAGTTTCCAACTCCCTGGTCGAATTCCTGGACTTGGTTGCTTCCTTGGCCAGTCTCTTTGACAGTGGTATTTTGCTCCCCTCTGGTAGATTGATTCGGTCTACTCAGTAAAGTCTTCAAACAGTCGGCCATTGCCTTGGACAGGGCCAGTGAGATTTCCTCAATCTTTATAGCAGTTAACTCTTCCATCACCTTGTTTGAAACTTGATCGTATGTAGTAGGAATCTGCAGATCTACTTCTTCAGTATGTGGTTCAACAGTAGGTTGCTCTGGCTGTGGAACCTGAGTTCCCTCTTGATTAGCCAGAGACTCCCCACTCTCCTGGTTGACGTTTTCTTTTCTCCTTGGCGCCATAGTGCGGGTCTCACCGGGCGTGCCAAAAATATGTTTGCACAATATTTGGTATTTGCGGGCGTGCCAGGTGCGAAGTGCACCGATATGTGTGAAAATGATAAAAATCTAACTTCTAAAAACTTGACGATTATGGATACTAAATTTGACCGTCGGTTCTAATCTCCTAAAACAAATGCAACGCCAAAACTAAGAAAATTATTGGAATTTGAAGAAAATAAATCCCTGACATTGTTTATATTTTCAATAAACCGTAGGAATTTACAAGACGTAAAAATATAACAAATAGAATTGCTGAAACATGAAACGAGAAGATGTAAATTGCTAGAAATATGCTGGAATGATTAACGACTAAAGCTTGAAGATTGCAATTTTGCAGAGAGTATTTTGCAGAATTTTGTGCGTAGTTGAGTTGTTTTTTTTTATCTGTGTTTGCCGATCTCTTTTCTTCTTTGCCACTGGCTGTTTCTCTCCACTCCCCCATGAACCATGTTCCCCGCATTTTACGCCACGATCTCAACCTCCTCCCACGATTTTCTGCCTCTTCAGCGCCTCGTGATCAGTTTGAACCGATGGAAATTTGTCCGCCAAGTTTGATGGGCTTGCATAATTAAATTGGGCTTCACTAATTGAATTGGGCTTGTATAATTAAATTGGGCTTCACTAATTGAATTGGGCTTGTATAATTAATTATTTTTAGCCCAAACAGATATATATATATATATATATATATATATATATATATGCTATCTTCATCAAGTTTCTTCGCACGTTTTCGATATTTGACTTCTATTAAAAGTTATATATTTTTTAAAATGTAATATAAATATATGACAAAAACTTGTGTGAGATTGTCTCACTGGTCGTATTTTGTAGGCGGATAGCTTATTTGAGTTATCCATTAAAAAAAATTATTTTTTGTGTCAATAGTATTACTTTTTTATTATGAATATCGGTAAAGTTAACCCGTTTCACAGATAAATATTTGTAAACTCGTTTGACAAGAAACCTAATATATATAGACACATATAAGTATTAGATCAATAAAAATAAACTTACAATTAAATTGATTTACGCAAAGTGTGATGCGTCTAAATTTGTTTATAATATATTTTTTTAATTTAACTCTAATAATAAAATATAAGGTCAAATAAAATAGGTGAAGTAAATTAAGACTGAGCCGTAGACTGCCTCACAGAGAAGCGAGTGACCATTGTCAGATTTCGGACCCCACTCGCCTTCTTACCTGGCTACAGCTCTTTACAGCTTTTTTTTCCCTGAAGAGTTGCACACTGTTCCACGGACGTGTTGCTCACCTCCAAACGACGCGCTTGTTATACGAAATCCCTAGGGTTTCTGCGGAAACCCAGTGTTTCCAGTGTGTTGTCTATTGTACACTATAAAACCCACTCTTCAACTTCTCATTCCCCCACATCCGCCACTCTCCCGCTCTTCGCTGGGACCCTGAGATTTTCGCCACCATTTTAGTGGCGCTACGAAGTGATTCAGCGAACTGCAGCAAGATCCCCATAATTTCCTCCCCATTTCGGTTCCCGCCACACATAGTTTCTGTGTCTGGTATTCCCTTTCTTGAAGAAGAAAGAGATTCTTTTGCTGTGTATCTTTTCTCAGTTGCTATGGCGAAAGAGTTGGTTGACGGGGAGTTCTGGCTGCCTTCGGGGTTCCTGACTGACGATGAACTGCTGACTGATTTTAGAGCTGATCGCTTCAGAACGAAACCGGGTGATGATTTTTCACGTGGGTTTTGGTGTTCTTCGGGATTTAGCTCAGATCTGAGTTCGCCTGTTGAGTCATTCATGGGTTCCACGGAAACCGAGAGCGACGAAGATGACTTCATTGCCTTCCTTACTCGGAAGATAGCTTTTTCTACTCTTAAAGACTCCAATATATCGTCTGAGTGCCATCAACAGGTAAATATTATTGCTCTATCTTTTACCTCCGTCTCATCTTTGAAGAAATTTTGAGTCATTCGGTTTCATTTCTTTTCAGGGGTTGAACTTATATGGCTCACCGCAGTCAACTCTATGCGGGTGTAAATCAGGTTCCAGTCGAGGAAACCCCAAATGCGTTTCTCAGGTTCTTTCGCCGACGGAAGTTAAATACCCCGCCGGGTGGGATTTGATGTACGCTGCTGCCGGGGAGGTTGCGAGGATGCGGGCGAGTCAAGAGAAGAAATCGTTTTATTCAACCAAAGCCATCCCTTTTGCTGTTCCCCAAAAGAACCCTAGCACCATGCCTTGTATTTACGCGAATCATGAAATACAGGACCAAATCTCCCACAAGCATATGCAGGCAGCCAATGTTAGTAAAACTCTGTTTGTCTCCACATTTTATTTGTTTCCCATATTTAGATCTCAAAATTTTCATAATTGAGATGTCGTTGTTCCGTTTCAGAAGATAACGAGTGGGATTTCTGTCCAGGAGAAACTAGGGAACCAGTTTCAGTATGGAAGGAATGTAGGGGAAAGAAGAAACGGGCTATCCGCCGCTGCTTGGCCTACTTTACAGCAGTCTCACCAGCAACCGCCGCTGGTACCACGTTCAGGGATGAGGGCTGTTTATTCCGGGGAAAACGGAGCCACGAAGGAAAGAACCGGAACTGGAGTTTTTTTGCCCCGAAGATATGAGACCACCCCTCCTGAAACTCGCAAGAAACCAGGTAACTTCCTGCTTGAACAATTATCGATGTTTGTGATTGTTGGATATCATTCTCCGTCCATTTGTGCTGATAATAGTCTTGACTTTTTTGTGGATTTAAAGCAGAGAGAGTGGTCCATGCCCTGAATTTGAATCTTGAAACTATTGACATCCGGCCCCAAGCCCATTTCAGAGGCATTTCAAATATCAAACCTGAATATGGTAAAATTTTATTAGTAATTAGCCATTTCATTTAACCTGAGTAGATTATAAATGTATGAACGAGTTCTTATTTCTCGCAGGTGCCACTTTGAAACCTATGTCTCGCATCAGAATGGATCAACAGAGAGATTTTTACCCACAGCCAGTGATGAATCGAGAAGTATGGCTTCCCCAGGAGTGGAGTTATTAACAAACTCAAGATGATCTTTTGCTTAATGGTGGGAAAGTGTCGAGGATTTCTTTTGTTCCGTTTAGGACCAAGTTTTTTGGTGTCAAGTGATTAGGGGTAGTTATCATAGAATTAATCGGGAATTAAGTAGGTTATAATAATAACTAATGTTGCATTCAGAAAGAATAAATCTTTCATGAAATCTTCACTTTGAAAGGCTTGGATGTTCCAGAAAGTGGTGGATCACAGTTGGTCTTTTGGTCCCATTTGGAAAATTTTAATGATATATATTATTTTATTATATAATAATCTATTATATAGGAACAAATAGGGTCTTATATTATATTTTAAGCTTGTTTAGACGGGGTAGTATCATAGTAGCAATCCCGCCAAGTTGGTGGGTTTTAACCAACGAGTTGGGGTCTCTTTTTGGTTGATGCTCCAACCTGTTCCTTTTTTTTAATTTATTCATATTTAGTTGTGTGAACTACAGTTGGTTTGTATTGAATATCTTATCTTATTATCAATAAAGAGAAAGGTTCAGTGTTGGTTGCCAATTTAATACTTTATTTAAGTACACATTTATTGTTATTTTAATTACTAATTTGATATATAATGGTGGGATTACATGGGGAAGAGTAAAAGCAAGTGCATAATCTGCCACTTGCTTTGGTGCTGTCTTTTGACCACTGTGTCTCCTTTAGTTTCCTTTTGGGGCATGCTTCGTTGTGTCGCCTTCCGTTGATAGGATAAATCTATTAGGAAAATTCACGAGTTTCTTGAATTTTAGTCATTTTAAATCTTTCACTCAAGTTCTTTTACATAATCCAAAATTTTCGATATAATGAAGTATGTATCTTTAAGTTGTTTAAATTTATAATAAAATCTAAATATTTTCCTTTCATGAACCGAGGTAGAGTAGAAGAGTGGGTGTGTACCGTAAGGGGAAGAATTCGAGGGTATTGGGTTTGATGAGCTCTGTAGGTGGAAGAAATAATGGGTTTGGTTATTATTTATTCTCTGTTAAATTTCAAAGAAAAATGCCCCACCTCACGCCTTTTGCGCTCCAAGATATTTATAATCTTTACATGACTCGAGTATGGTGCGGTGCCTTCCTTGATTTTTATGAGATTGTAACTTCCTAGAATTGATATTTTTAGTCGATTTATTAACATATATTTTGAGGGTTTCTGTTTATTAGAGTGGGTGTGGATTTATTTAAGGGATTGATTGGTTGGAGGTGAAGAGTTATTTACGGCATGTTGCTTTGCTTGACCTGAACGGCTGAACGTAACATCTCGTCTTTGTCATTTTACATGATTCGGTCATGTCTATTTTGTTGGTAAAAAACATGAAAAGTGTCCATGCATTCATCATGAGTATGGTTCGGTGGTTTCCATCTATACATCGGTTTAATAGCTACTTCGACAATCAAAGATTTTGTTTGATTTAACATTTAAAACTTCACGCAGGTCTATTTTTCCCTTGCACGGTGATCGTGTGTTATGTACGAAACTTCTAGTCAATCTGAGACAAATATTTTATTTGAATTACTTATAAATTTTTTTTAAATTTTAATATAAGAAGAGTTGATTTGTCTCATAAGATACATAAACGATTGGTAAAATATAAGCGGCTAAACTCGATGAAGGAGTTGGATTTAAGGGAAAAAAGTTCAATTTCTTTAATTGCAGTTCATAAAAAGTTTATAATAATAATAATAATAATAATAATAATAATAATAATAATAGTAAATCTTAAAATACCTCGAATGTAGAGTAGGTTGTTTTACTATTTTGCCCTTGGCGATGTCCATGTTCCATTATTTATGCAAAATATTTGATTTAGACAAACCATGATCCGTAAACATAGATATCGTGCGGTCCACTAACTCCTTTTAAATTAAACATATAAGCCACATCATTTTATCCACATTGTCAACAAACTGAACGTGGCATGCATGTTCTCTGGACTGGGAGCTTTTAATGCTGAAAAAGCAAAATATATAAGTTTCAACTGACTTCAAGCCCAAAGTTTTAGCTTCAAACCCGAATCAATCGGACCTAGGCCACTTCTTTTTTAGCGAATCGACCCCTGAAAATTGCATGCCCGACTGCATGGCCCAAAACTGCAGCTATAAAAACGCCACCATTATAAGACACCACAGCCAAAATAACGAGATACCCGAAACCGGCCCGAATAGCGTGGATGCCGGACTGGAAGAAAACCGTAGCCACCCGGTTCGAACCGGGTCTGACCAAATTGAGATTTGAGAGAAACTCGATTAGAATGGCCAAGGCTAAGACGAATACAAGTGCTAGTGCGTACATACCCGAATTGTTATCGGGCCAACCCTGGAACAGGAATTCGGATTCTTTTCCCCAATAGAAATATGCCTTGTGGTGGATGTGAGCTGCGGCCCCGGGCGGTGGAGGGGCGGAGGCTATGTTGTGGTGTGCCTGTAGGGGATTGATCAAGTTCATTCTTGAAAATTTTGTTGTGAAAAAATCTTTTCTTGATATTGTTGTAGGATTTTAGAATTTGAGGTTTATAAAGTCAAGAAATGAAACTTTTGTCACAAAGATTGATTCCAATTTGAGAGAAAAAAGCAAAGGTGCCTGCCTGCCTGCCTGAGGGAATATTAATATTTTGCAAGCAATCTTTTCCCCAGTATTAATCTTATTGAATACAACAACATTTTCATCTTATTATTTACTTTATTTTATTTACATATTCGTACATAAATTCGTTAATGATGTTGTATTTTAAAGTTTGGAATAATTTATTTCATAGTTTTGTATGAGCGTAATTTGTTTCCCGATGTTTGTTGTAAATTGTCGGTTTATCATAATCAACTCATTTTTTCGCAAGTTGTCGGTCTATCATAATCAACTTATTTTTTCGCAAATACAACTCTGAGAACATTTTTCTTTCTCATTCTTTGAAATATTTTGTGGAGGTGGTTGAACATATACCTCATCCTTATTACAAAAGAAATAGAAACACTTGACCCCCACCTTGATTCATGAACTACTGGTTTAGTCATAGAATAGAGTAATAGACTAGATTAACAGCAAATAGAATTAATCGAAAGCTTCAAAATTCTATTGGAATACCAATTAAAATAGGTTATTATATAGTTTAAAGCAAAATATTGAGGTGGAGTCACACTAGATATTTGATTTATAGAAGAATAGTACATAAATGTTAAATAAATAAATAAAGCACAAATAGACCATACCACTATAGCACGAATCTCAATCTCGTTTTGAATCCAAATTACGCGTGAAGTGTACAAATTACAAAGTGATGGAATTAAGTATTCAATGACGCGTGCTTAGTGCTATTGTTTTCCCATGATACGATGATGTTTTGCTGACACGATGAAATTATTAAGATTTGAAGTGACCGCCGGTCAAGTTTGGGGTGGGCACGAGTCAGGTTTTTCGAACTATCTCGACTTATTGCATATCGATAGTGTCGAGTTCGGTTCAAGTATTCATCTTTTTAAAAATTTCGGTTTTCTCATTTTGTTCTAAATTAATGATTTACAGAGATAATAGTACAAATTTTTATTATTTCACATAAGAAAATTTATTTGAGAAGCTTAAATCTCAAATGAAAAACACAATAAAGGGTCTTCTTGAACACGCTTGGAAATAACTCTAGAGGGTATTCTCTATTCCATTTATATATTATAGAAATTATCGTTCATATGTACGTGTTGTGTTGCATGCATATTCAATCGTTTTTTTTCTCTAAATAATATTATTATAAGAAATCTAAAATTAAAGTTAAATAACTAAAAATAAAATTTGAAAATATATGCCGGTTCCTAATCAAATAGAAATCATACAAGTAATTAGAGTTTGCACCTCATAAAAAAAATGAACACAATATTGTAGAATTAGTGAAATGAAAGATTAATCAGGGAAACAAAAAATTCAGAGCACTATAATATAAATAATATGAATCGTATCACATTATAGACTTATTAAAATAAATATACTAAATATTCATAAGCGAAATTTATGTAACTCAAAATTATGGATAATTATATTATCCATTACTCAAAAATTACATTTTAAAAAAAAAATTCGTATAAGTTTTGATTTCAAATCTGTCATAATGACTCAAAAGTATAAAGTACTTAAAATAACATCTACAAAATTCATTTAAAAAAATAAATTTGTCCAAATAAACTCACCGAGTTTATTACTTAATCTACTTAACCACAAATTCATCACTCCAAATGTTTGTCAATTGGGAATGGGTAATATATTAATCTAAGAGTAGGTTTTTTGTGAGACGGACTCACGAATCTTTATACATCTGTGAGACGGGTCGACCATAACGATATTTACAATAAAAAGTAATATCTTAGCATAAAAAGTAATATTTTTTCATTAAATGACCCAAATAAGAGATCCGTCTCACAAAATACGTCCCGTGAGACCGTCTCATACAAATTTTTTGCTTAATTCCAAATATTTATTCTGTCGGCTGTGTGTGTAATTTTTGGAAATAGTGGGATTAAGAAAGATTAGTTAAAATGGTGGGCACGTGGACGAAGATGGTGGGGCATTATAATTTTGTGGGTGTATCGTGTCGTGATTCGGTCATGTTGACCGAGCCCTTTTATCTTAGCTAACGACGTGACAAAGCACTTGGATTTCATCAAAATATATACTGTTTAAATAAAATAAAATAAATATGATCATGACATCAAATGGTACCAACCAATAAACTTGGCAATAAATATAATGAACTCGATTTTATTATAATTTTAGAGAAAATTATACAAGTTTGGTCCTATAAGTTTTTAGCTTTACTTTTTTTGAATGCTGATATAACTATGAATGTAGTTGAAATGTCGTGCATACATAATATCTGAGGCAGAGGATTACCCTATCTTTTACTAATAGATGTTGTTGACATGTTGTCTATACATTATATTCAGGAGCGACAAAAACTTATGTGAGACGATCTCACGGGTCGTAGCTGTGAGACGGATCTCTTATTTGGATCATCCATGAAAAAGTATTACTTTTTATGTTAAGAGTGTTACTTTTTATTGTGAATATGAGTAGGGTTGACCCGTCTCACAGATTAAAATCCGTGAGACGGTCTCATATGAGACTCACTCTTCAGGGGCGGACCGCCACCCTTTAACTAGGGTTTTGGTTTTTGAGTAATTTTTTTAACTCTATCTATTTTTGTATTATTTTTTTGAATCTTGATTTATTGATACAAATATGATGAATTATTTTACTATTAATTTTTTAAAATACTATTTTATAAATAAATATAATCAAATATGACTGTTGACGCAATACGCTCAAATAATTGAAGGACATAACTTTAAGTTCCAATTTATATTTTAGATCATTTATACATCAACACAAAGACATGTTAAATTGAGTTAATATGATAATATAATTATGCATTTGCTACATTTAGATCTTTATTTAATTTATATTGATGCTAAAATTTTTATAAAATTTTAAATTTTCAGTATAAATTACTGTATTTTATAAAGATTGATTTTGAGAAAAATACCTTTCATATTTTGTAAAATATCAATGTGAATCATATTATGTGATATTCTATGATTTATCAATGATTTGAATTTCGAGTATAATGGTTTGGATGATATATCAAACTTCTTACTTCCTATTAATGTCCATCTTATTTTTTGGTGTTTGTTAATGTCAAAATATATCTATTAATTTTTTTATGTTGGCTTAAAAAAATGATGTGAACTAGCTTTGACAGTTGACAATAATGGTTTCTAAGAGTTAAAAAAAATGGAAAAAAAAAAAAATTCAATTTTGGATTCAAGATAAGAGCAAGCATCAATTAAATCTAGGTGTGAGCAAAATATGGATTTCAACCAAAATAATGGACAGAGCTGAATTAACTGGAAAATTAAGTTCGGTTATTTGGAATTTCGATTTTTGTTTTTGAAAACGTCATTGTTCGATTTGATTTCGGGATTTAGTATAAAACTTTGATTAATCTAACAAACAGAACTTTTATTGAAAATTCACTAATTAAAAGACCAGAATCAAAATTATATCAACTGATGATACCCATATGACTAGTTTTCCTCTAACTTTATCATCAATTAGCCAACATATATACTGGAATTGAATGTGGAAGTAACAAAGCATGAATCAGCAAACAACTAAAACAGTGGATTCAAAGTCACATTGATGTTACAATATCAGATATAAACAACGTAACCATCGCATGAAGAATGCAACAAATCTTACGCAGACATGACCAAGTGAGCAAGGTTCCTACGCCTTGTTCATTCCAAAAAAAAAAAAAGGATCAGCCAAGAGGTGTTTTGCTTGAATTGGGTTCGAAAAAAGAGGGCAGCTAACACTGTTATTCGAGAGCTGGACTGAATTGACATTGTTTATTTCTGTAGTCCAATCACAAAACCAATGTGAGAGGGTCTCACAGCTCAATTATGTTAAACATATCATCCACACGACCCAATTCATATTTGTTTTTTAACTTTTTATACTAAAAATATTACTTTTCAAATTTAGAATGGATTGGATTGACATGTGTTACGAAAAAAAATTCGTGAAACTGTGTTACAAGATGACGTACGGTTAGTCCAATTTTATTTATGAAAATGAGATAATCATGACAAAACACTTGTTAACTCGCATATATAATTTGAAACGTATTATATGTAAACCATATCTCTTGATATACCGCAGAGTTAAAATTATTCGACTTTAACAATTCATTATGGTCCTGCACTTGATAGGCCAGGCCGGATTTATTGGTGAAAATGATAACGGAAGTACACTGCCAAACATGTGCTTCGGATATTATTTAAATGCAAAAACTGTTTTCTTTTGGGTTAATTTTTAAATGAGAAATGGATGGTCAAAAACACTGACTTAGCCCAATGGCACATAGATTAAAGCTTGGTCAGAATATTATATTATATATATTTGTGTAGGAACAGTTACAATCTGACAAAATATTGTTATATATTCACTACATTTATCACGTCAAAGTATTTTAAATTTTTTTCTGAAACGGCAATTTGATAATACCAAAGCAATCAAGTAAAGAAATGTGGCTTCAAAGAAAAAGAATACAAGGTAAAAGATTATTTGGTCTTTTGGTTGTTTTCTTTATACGAATGTTTTAAAATAAATTTAAATTTAATTTTTAAGGTTATTAAATTTGTAAAAAGAGTAGCTCTCTACCATCTTACGCAGGGCCGATCCTAACAATATTTGGGCCTGAGTCTAACTTTTAAAAAGAGGCCTCCGAATCATAATGTGTGTTCATATTTTTTTTTAGTTCTATAGCAATTTTTCAAATTAAATCAATACGTCACAAACAAGATAAAAAACTAAAGGAATAAAAATATCAAACATGTCCAAAATGATCACTAAAAAACAACCCGCTTAACAGTTTTAGAGCTAAAAATACTAATCAAGTCTTATAATCAAATTGTTCAGTAATTTATTTCTCAATCGATAACATAGTCAATCCATTCAATCTTTCTCGTGACATGGTTGATCGGAGAAAAGTTTGGATGAGCTTTATCTTTGAGAAATTTCGTTCTGCACTTGCTACTGTGACCAGGAAAGTCAACAAGATTTTATAAGCAATATGAGCATTTGAAAGTCGGGTAAGCATTACATCCACCAAAATTTCAGTCAAAAAGCGTAGATTATAGATACCACATAAAGCCCCGAAGAAAGTAAAAAACTACAATAAAAATTAGAAGTCCGAACAAAGCAATTACAAGAAAATAGACTTACAGCTCCTCACGGGTCTTTCAATCAAACCTAGAGACGACACAACGACTGGAGTCGATTAAAGCTTGTCTGCAGATGAATATTGGGAAGATTGGGGAATAAATCGATAACAGGCTAAGCAAGTTTCATTTAATAAATACTTGGTTTTGGGCTATCTAATAACTAGTATTATATCTAATAATTTTTTTTAAAATTTTTGGGCCCCGAAAAATAGATGGGCCCGAGTCATTGGACTCATTTGCCTCTTAATAGGCACGGCCTTGATCTTACGAGTTTATATTCATGTGATAGGTCGATCCGTACCATATATACTTTGAAAAGTAATAATTTTAAGTTGAATTGAAAATATGTTTCAATAGATCGAACTATAAAACAGTCTCACAAAAAAATTTATATTATGAAAACATTAATTAATTATATACGCAACATGAAAGTGTGAAGGTCTTCCATAATAATTTAGGTTTGTAAACTATCATCGAGAATCTTTGATTTCTTCAACTTCTTATTTTATATATATATATATAAAATATATAGAAGTTATGAAAAGCAAAATATCGCATTAAAAATTTTAAGTCAATTACTTTAAAAAAAACTGGATTTTTTATCTTCTACATTTTCATTCTAAAATAATATTTTCAATTTTTTTCAATTATTATATATACAAATTTGTAACACATAAAATTTAGTTATGAGAAAATATGTAGTTAGAGTTAGATAAAGGAAAAAGAGCGATTTATTTTATTAAATTTTTAAATTAAAATATATATGTACCTCATATATATTCCATGTGACAAGATTATAAGTTTCAATTCCTATGAAATTAAAATTTATTTTTCCCTCTTAATTGATTTATATATAAAATAAATCTTTACCTTCCCTCCTCCCTCGTTCTTAACTTTGTGCGTGTCCGTGTTCAACTCGCGTTCATGGGAGAAATCAAAACAAAATCAGTGAGAGAGAGAGAGAGAGAGAACAACTCAGAATTAAATATAAACTACGAGCGAAAAAATAGAGGAAAATAAACAAACTCTATATCCCAGTTTTAAGAGAGAGAGGATTCTCTGTTGCGATTTTGATTTCAAACATTCGAAATTTCTTTTCGCACTGCAACTGCAAATATCGGCCGTTATCTTCAAAGATCCTCGATTTAGTAACTGGGTTCTGTGCGTTTCGGATATTGGAGCGAAATTTTCGGTTTTCTCCGTGGATTCTTAATCGAATATCGAAAGAAATTGAATTTTTGTGAGGGATGAAGGAAGCTGATTTTCAGAAAAGTCTGTATCTGATGTAGTATGGCATTGTTGTCGTCTGGAACTCTCATAGAAGATGTCGTTTTATTACATAGGTCGCGAGGCTTCAAAGGTTGGGCTTTTTCCTTTTCCTTTTTTTCCCTTTGTCCTTTTAGTTAATACACACTTTTGCTTTTTCAGTTGATTGATTTCTGATTTTCGTCTTTCTTGTTTTTACTTTAATGTTCATGCTGATTATATCTTTTCTTTTTTATTGATATGTGTTTTTGTCTTCCTGATGTGAAGTTATGGAAGAGAATTTGTGCGGAAATTACAACAGAAATCAAGCTTCTTGCAGAAAATTGGAAGTATATTTTAGGGGGCCTCATCTGCCAGGTTTGTGCACCTTTAAATTTTAGTGGATCAGTCTCTGCTTGATTCTGGTGTTGGGTTTCGCTGGTTATAGAATCAGAGCTAATTTCTGGCAAAGACAATATTTTTAATGGACAACACGTGTTGTAAAAACCTGAGAACTCCATGTATAATGCGCTCTGATTCTTTAGTTATTCTTCAGTTAATCAACAACCAATTGTGAAGATGACTGAAATTTTTGTTATGATATCCGTGGCTATAACTTTTGCGTGGTAAAAAGTCAACGCATCGAAGCTTACTTCTGTTGGCTTTTCAATAGAAAGTCAACAAAAGCATGAACATCCATGTTTGAATATGTGATTGAAGAAAAAAAATGTGTTTTAAAAATGGATGTCCGCAGAAGAACCCATGTTTCAAAATACTTTTTTACTTCTAATGGCTACCTTTTTTTGTTATTTAGAGGTGTATTCAGATGGACTGATTAGTGGGAGAATGGGATATCTGACGTGTGAAGATATGGTGAATTTATTTTAGAAATGTGGTGGCTTCTTGGACCAAAGGAAAATGCATGTCATGTTGTGAGTTTCATTTTATTTTTTGCAAAACCTGAGGAATTACATAGTGGGAAAAGTAAATCACGTAGGATGGGGAAGACCACTTGGGTTTTTAAACTCATTCAGTAAATTAAATGGGAGCCTACATTTATACAAGATAAACTTGCCACTTATAGTAAGATTTTTCTCTAGAGCTATAACGAGTTTCTTGTTGCTCATTCCAATATTTTGGCCAGTGGCTCAAGTTTTTTGGGAAGTTTATTTTATAAATGCAATATTTACTAGATAATTGTCATTCTCCGGGCATTGATATTGGTCTTTTTGGAAGGATGATAAGCTTCTCTCTAGCACTTGTCAATGTGACTAAGATTTCCTTGGATGGGAATTGGCTATGTGCTCTCTAGTTTGTAATTTGTGATCTTTGTCTTCATTGCCTTTTACCAGTACATCCATGGGCTGGCAGCTCGAGGAGTCCATTACTTTCATCGGCCAGGACCAATACTTCAGGATGTTGGCTTCTATCTTCTTCCAGTAAGCTTAAATATTCTTCTAATGCTGTTGCTTAACTCTATTGCTTCTGGGGATTTTTACTCGTGGTTTCAATTTCCTAAACTGTAGGAGCTCGGGCAAGACAGAGCTTACATTAGTGAATTTGTATTTACATCTGTTTTTTTATCTTTTGTGTTGGTGAGTTTTCCTTCTATTGTTTCAGTCTTTTTTTTTTCAAATTCTCTGGGAAGTCTAATGCACTAAATATTTATGACGTTTCCTACAGTGGACTTTCCATCCTTTCATTACAAAAAGCAAGAAGATCTACACTGTCCTCATCTGGTGCAGAGTTTTGGCATGCTTAGTTGTAAGTGTAATTTTGACGGTCCTTTCAATAAGTGTAATTTTGACGGTCCTTCAATAAAGTCATTGTGCACTAAGTTTGTGATTACATTGTTTTATAACGACCTGTAATATGATTCAACCTTGTCAATTGTCTATCTTAATGGAAAATGCAACGCCCGGCTGTGGGACACTATGCTCTATTTTATAGCATTCCCAAAGAATCGACGATAATAATTTTGTAGCTAATTCCCTCTGCAGGCTTGTCAAATTCTTCGAATCATAACTTTCTACTCTACACAACTGCCCGGTCCAAACTACCATTGTCGGGAGGTAAAAATAGCACAAATTATTCTTTTCTCTGTGGATATCTTGTGCTTTCACTTTCTGCTGAAGATGTTTGCCTTCGTTTAATATTTCCTTCAGAACATATAAATAGATATATATATTAATTTACATCTGAACATTGTTATGAATGATATAGGGATCAAAATTTGCCACGCTGCCTCGTCCTGATAATATTTTGGAAGTTTTATTAATAGGTAACAATTGCCTTGATTTCCTTCTGCTGTTCTGAATAGTTTTTTAAATTTCTTTTTTTTCATTGGAATCCTTATGGTTGTGCAGTTCCTAGTGGAGTGCTTTTTGGTTGTGGTGATTTGATATTTTCGTCTCACATGATATTCTCCCTAGTCTTTGTTCGGACATATCATAAGTACGGTACTCGAAGGTAAATATCATAGCCTATCTCAATACTATATTTTTACCTATACATTATCTTTTATTAATAGAACAGATACATACATAAATAATTTGATATGCGGTCTTTGTTTGTAACATACAGAAAAAAGGGTCCATTATGAGAGCGGATGGTTTTTTTTTTAACCCCAAAATGCACTCTTTTAACCTCTATTCTCTAAAGTTGTTGCTTGCATATCGGTGAGTTGTCCCAGGTTTCTGAAGCAGTGTGCCTGGTTAACTGTTGTAATCCAGAGCTTGTTGATTATTGCAGCGCGAAAACATTACACAGTTGATATTGTTGTGGCATGGTAAAAATATGCCTACTTAAAGATTCCTTCTTTGAATTTCAAATGTTGATGATGTAGATTTCTGACGCCCGATTTTGTGCCAGGTACACCGTTAATCTGGTCGTGTTCTTTATAGATAAAAAATTGCCAGGTTGGCATTTCTTTTTCTTCAAACACACATATCTGTTTTTTTTAATATATTATTTTAGCTAAATCTCGAGCCTTAACTTGCTAATTGTTTCTGCAGAACTTCCTGATCGTTCTGGAGCTGCAGCGTTCTTGCTGCCATTGAGCAAGGATAACAAGACTAAGGAAGAAATTAATCACAAACTCTTGAATGGAAATACTGGAGATTCTGCTGACTGGGTACAAAAATTACATTTTACATTTCTTTTACCTGCTTGACGAATTTGATTTGTAATATGAAATTGCTTGTTTTCTCTTCAGAGGCCAAGAACTCAAATTAATGGCAAGATTATGGAAGAAGGAAACATTGTACATGTTGAGGCAATTATCAATGGTTTATAATCAAGAAACTTCTTGATTCTCTGCACGATCAGCAGACATCAATTGTATTCAATATCATGCGAGTCGGGTAACTCCTCTCTGAATTTTGTATCCATAGATGGAGTTGTGTTATGTCATATAAATATTTCCATAATGTATCTCGGAATTCCATATTTTATTATTCCTTGAATCATTATTTACCTTCATCCTTTATCTATTCTCCATTTCTTATAAATAAATGGGAATCTTTAATTAATTATAATTATCAAGAAAACAATCTTATCATCTCTTCTGCGAGATCATATAAAGCGACAGAGGTGGATTTAGAAATTCAATGTGTTTGGTTGTGGTAGGGGAGAAAGACTCAGTCTTGCATAGAGGTATAAGTTAAGTTGAATCAGCTTGGGAGCTTATTGAGTTGACTCGATACAATGTCAATCGAGTTTGAGAATTTTCGAACACGAACTGCTGAAATTTCTTAAGCTTGACTCAATTACCAGGCCCGTGAGCAGTTTGTCTCACTTACCTTTTGGTCGGCCCTAAGAAGTGTCAGCCACTAACACGCAAAGGAGCTTTTGATGAACTCGAGTCCATTTTTGTGTAATCCTACTTTCCCAGCTATCATGGCCAACATACCTGTATGTTTGGATGGTTTTGGTGGTGAAATGGACATATCTGTGGGCAACACATGCTTGACTTAAATCTTGACAGGAGAAAATTTGCCCTGCTAGTTAAGATTTAAGAATCTTTCGATATTAGAAACACGTCCTTATCTTATATCCAAATGAATCTTGTATCACATGTCTTGCAGAGGCTACCCCCACTATTTCCACCCATGAAAGGATACCTTTCTTGATTAGAAATGAATGAAAATTGGCCTAATCCCATGTGCTAGAGGAGCCCATCTATTGAATTTGTTCGTTCTGTCGAAAAATTTCTGGGACCATGCCTAAACTTGGAATATGCTACACTCCGTCGAGTTTGGGTCCGTGAAATTCCCTCTTATCTGAAATAATGGGGTTGGGAAACTTTTGCTATGAGAAAAAATTATCACCTGTCCTAATGCTATAATTTTGGGCAAGTATTGGGAAGAAATTATCAACTCATTGTCTATTACCATGCTCTAAAAAATGTTATTCATGAGGATCGTATTAAAAAATTTCATGAGCACATACATAGCACAAGTTAATTTGCCCCATCTATCTTTAGTTCTGTATCAAGCATACATTTCCATAGCAGGCCAAATATCCCTTGAGTAAGGTCGCGATACCCATGTGATCGTGAGTTCTTATCTCACATGTGTTTTTATAGAGTTGATAAATACTGATAACTCTCGTATTTGAACAAAAACCGAAGTAATGTTTAAACTCCATGATTTAAACTGATCATATTAGACAAAAACAAAAAGTAAGAGGTCTACTGCAGATATATTATAGACTCACCCATCACATGCTGTGTGTATAGCGGTTTGGAGGGCTATAATATTTAGCATTGCAGTGAAAACTAAAAAATATATAATCTTTTATACAAAATTAATGATATATTTTAAAACCCCGTATTTTTTAGAATTAGATGTAAAATCACTTCAAGTAGGACAAATGTTTCTATTTTTAAAAATATAGATTTGTAAAAAAATATTTAATTTAACTTAAAGAAATATTACATTTTTTTTATATATTACACAAGACTGATAAATGAATTTTGACTATAAACTTTTGAGATCTTTAATCAAAAATTAAAAAATTAATAGTGATAATAAATAAAATTATGTAGTCTAACAAAAGAGTTGAAATATATAAATAATTTGCATAAACATTAATCTACATTTAAAATGTTTGTACTAAAATAAATGAAAATATTTTCAAATAATAAATCAAATAAATGAATTTTATTCTCTTACAAATAAAAATTAATAAATTAAACATTACAAAATATGAAAAATGTTCTAAAATAATATAACTTAAATAAAAAATGAATAAATAAAATAAAAGAATGTAAGATAAGAACATTTCCATAAATATAATAAACAAATAAAATATATAAGCTTCTTATTTATATGAGAATTTAGCTTGATACTCGTTAAGATGAGACTGGAACAAGTGACAAGAAACTCACTTATATTTTAATACAAATTGTAAAAATTAACACTCTATTTGGCCAAAATAAAGTATCAAATATCTAAGGCCTTTAACCACTGCATTATGCCTGTAAAAGAACCATTTTCTATCACTTTTAAGCACATTTTCGAGATCCCAGGTTGCTAGAATAAGAAAAATGGCGGATTGAGGAATAAAGCAAAAATCAATAGAAATAAGAAAAAGTGAAGAAAACAATAGCAAATCATCTCCAAACAATCCGAAATTTTTATACAACACTCATCTTCCACCCAGAAATCAAAGTGCATAAGAGGTGTAACAACGTCATCAACCGATTTTGCCCAGAAAATCAAGAACCACGAAGAATAGTTTATGGAAAATTCAAAAAACTTATGTTTCAGGTAGCCACTTCAATCTCGATTTACTCTTTCTTCTTGAACGAATTTACATTTGGTTTTAAAATAAAAGTTGTCCAAAATGTTTTATTTTGACAAATGTGTTGTTCGATCATCCCAACAGTCGTCGAAAATATTGTTTTTGGTTATTTAAAATGAACTTGACAGTCATTGTAGTTTTTCAAAATCTGCTATTGATTCGTTTTGAGTTTTGAAAAGTGTTTGATATGAAAGTTGAAGGAAATGATAAGGCGCATCTCCTGTAAAAGTTCCGGCTGCACGTGGCGGTCGAAGCTCAGTCATGCTCTGGCAAAGCGTAGCGTGTAACACGCACTGACGAGTTTCATAAATTTTTTGACTTCCAAACGATTTTGTACAATTTTTAGGCATGTTTAGAAAATTTGATAATTTTTGGACATTTATTTTAATTGTAATGAATTTTTAAAGTTTTAACAGTTTTGTACAAAAATGATTTTTAAATATTCAAACACTTAATATGGGTTATAATAAGTTTAATTACTCAAATTATTTATTGGAAATTATCTTGGCTTGAGCTTATCAACCGGACGAAATAATAAGTTATGCGGGAGATGTTTTCTTTGTCGTGAGATTTTTCTACCAGTTTTTTCAATAATTGAGTTTGCCATTTGACCTGGAAATTACAGTAAAGTTTATAAACTATTGATTTATTCATATATTGTATCATGTTGTGAATGTCACAATTTAGTGGTCATATAGTACTATATATTTGAATATATGAATTTATTGGTTCTTGAATGGTTACCAATCGGCTGATTGAATGAATGAATGACTTGAGCCTGAACATCGTTCTATGTACCAGACTGTTAGTCCACTGGACAACGCGGCTTCGGCTCGGAAATGTGAGTCCAATGAACTACAGGTTAAAACATGTTATATGATTAATCTGAACAACATGGAGGTCTGGAAATGTGAGTTCACATTGATTCTTAAACGATCGATTGTACGGATCCTACTTGACTACGTGAGAAAAATGATACACCGAATGTTCGTGAGCCTAGTTAAATATCGATTTTCCGTTAACTAGGCTCTTATTCACAATTAAATAACTGTACATGCTTTTCCCTTATCATTAATTTTACGATTTGAAGGCCCACGCCATATTACGATTCGGGCCTGCAACAAATATTATGTCAAATGATAGTGTGCACTTTCTTGTGGCAATATTTTTCTTTTAGACATAAATACCAATGTTGAATTCACATTTGGTTCTGGATTATACCGAACCAAGTTCGGCTCGGATTTGGATTGATTCAATGTGTTAACCGTAACTAATAATTAGCTATCTTTTACAAGATAAATGAAAAGTTTCTTCGAATAAGCCAAACATCATAGTCAAGTTCAAATCCAAATCGAATCCAATTTCTTTGCTAAACGTAAATTACCCGTAAGATTAAAAATCAAAGGGAATGACAAAGATCTTGAAATAGACCTACATGTGTTGATTGCAATTTTCAACCAAATATCCTAATACCCACAATTATCGAGTATTGTATTCTTATAAACTGTTTCATCGGTTCTAATTATATAGGTTTCGTTATTTTTTTCGCTGTTCTAAATATATAGTCCTAATTTTAATCTTGAAAACCATGCAATTATTTTTTGAATAAATTAAACAAAAATCAAATATGAACATTGTTTGTAAATTTTGTTTTTCAAATTATTTCTTATTTTATATTGAAGCACGTAATTGGATGGCTGATCTTCATCACTTCAATCGGGCGACAATGGGTTTATGGGAACGAGCAACTAGCATTCACAAGAACCATGACATCAAGAACGATACACAGCTTCTTCAAGTTTCGTAAAATCTTCATCAAGATTTAATATTATACAAGACTTTATGATGGGATATTGAAGTGGAAAAGCCAAGATATGACAAAAGCAAATACCATACAAGCAAGAAGAATATTCAAAAACCGGTGACCATTCAGGCAGCTTCGAGTTTCTGAGGTGGAAGGTGACACAGATGAGGAAGCAGCTGTCGCAGGGGCGATATTGTCGCCTGCCTGTTGTTGCAAAGCCTCAATATCATTAGGTCCGACTATGTTCCACGCTATCGAATTACAAATCTCACAAGTCCTGACAATGAGAGTCACAGTGAAACATCAGATTGAAGATAAAACAGTAACGGTCTTAACATTTTGAAACACAATTTGGAAAAGAATGGATATCGTAAACTAGGAACTATCTTCATTTTGTAGCCGCACAAGCTTTATATCACGTACTACGAATTGACTCTATAACAGATCTTGGTGTGATTGTTGAGTTCGAGGGGCTCTCCTACAGTCTTCCCAAATAAAGTGATTTTTGGGCTTCTGCCTTCTGCTATCTTCTTATGTATACTAGTTTGATGGGTTCAAACTCCTAAATAAACTCGAGAGTAGAGTCTAATGCCAAAAGATGGAGAACCCCCCAAGCTTATTATTAGTCACAACACAATCAGTCATGAAAAGGCTTCAACCTCTCCCAGGCTTTCATGGCATTTGTAGGGGAAAATTTTCAAATTCAAACGAAATTATCAAGAACGGATAGCTCGTGATCATTGGATACATTGAAGCGACGAAAACTCTGGAATCCAATGATGGGCAACAAAATGAAAAATAATAATGGGAAAATATTAGGCATATCAAACAGGGATCAAACCTCCACTTTAGAAAAGAAAGAAAATCTGTGCAAAAATGTTGACTCCAATTTCTTTTTCTTTTGCTCTACTTTTTGCCCTCATTATGTCGCAGATAATCACATTCTTCTTTATCTTTTTATCCTTACTAAATGCAGTTACGAGAATCATCAAAGCAAGTGTATTCTTGTCAGCTAAGCATACAAAACGCAATATCCCCGAAGACAAATTCACGTATGCTCCATAAACATATAGGTACTAAAAAAAGGCCAAATTTTACTTCGAGACGGAGCAAAACAAGGCCAAATTTCATGTCTTATATAAAACTCTCTCTCAAAGTACATACTAAATTGAGTCGCCATTCAACTGCATCGTAGGTACCAAAAAAAACCCGACGGAAAGGGCAAAATCTGTCGGGGGCAATTTAAATCTCACAGTAAAAATGAGTAATTTGTCGAGTAAGGAATGCATTTAAGCAAATTTAATTCTACAAAAACCACATTCCTACGGCGATTCAATGTATTTCAACTTTGAGTTACAATTTTTTTGGAAAAAAAGGTTTTTAAAAACCTTCCCAGTTGGAAATTGCCCTCATCCCTTCCAAGACAAACATGTAGAGCACCATCAAGATTCACAAAAAAACAAGAAAGATGAGCTACAGCAAACAAACAAAGACACAAAAAAGAATCAAGTTAAAAATGTTTGAGGTCACCAACTTGTTTCCTTTGATCTTGAACCACGTCTCAGCACAATGCCTATGCGCAGCAGCCAAATCATCCTTACAAGAACACCCCAACTCGATAGCCACACCAAGACCAGGGCTTCTGCTCACCAAACTCAGATGACAAATCCTGCAATCCCTCTCGATTCTACTTATACTCACCCTCTTTTCACCACTTTCTACATCAATGTCAACTGAACAATCAGAAGAATCCACCATCAATGAAGCTTTCCTAGATTCCAAAGCCCCGGCTTCCAAAATCTCATCAGAAGAGGCCTCACCATCAGCTGTGGAGTAGGCGTCGGAGAAGCAAACACTGCCCTCTTCCTCCTCAGTCTCACTGGCGACGCCTCCTCCACATTCTAAATCTACGTGGGACATTTTTACTGTAATCGTGTTGAAGGACTAGAAGTTAAGAACCTTTAAATGCATAAAATACTATAAAATAACTCTCAAGATTGGATTTTTAAAGAACCCATTAATGGAATTCAGCAAGCTATCGCCTCTGTCTCTCCACAGGACGGCTCATTAAGGCATTCAAAGGCAAATCTTTAAAGATCCCATGTGTTTTCATTATGGCATCATAGTGGGAGAGAAAAAAATGTGTGGATTAAGAAAAGAGGATCAGGGATTAGGTGACCCTTCCAAGTTTCCATTACTGTACTGTAACTGCACTCGATTATTTCTTACAACCCACATTATAAATTTCAACAAAGCGCAAGAAAATGTTTAGCATTTACGTAATTTGACTTGGAAATGGTACAAAAGAAACAAAGATTTGACGAGGTACGAAACACAAATGTGAAATATCTGTAGAAAAGGACAAGCCGATTTGACAAAGTGTAAATAAATAGAATTTGAATCGAATTTCTAAAACCTTTTACAATTATATGGAGATTAATTATAATTAGAGTTGCTTTGTTATTTTATTTTCTGATTGTTAGATTAACACACCAAATAGAATAGGAGATAGAGTTTTAAAAAGGTCGTCAAGTTGTTCTAGTACATTTTTTGCCTGATTCAATTCAACAATTTTAGAAAGCAATTTCAAGATGAGAGTGCTATAAAAATTGTGTAAAAATACCAAATAATATCATCGGATATTCGATTGACCTTCGTGGACCAATTAAAATTTGATGATAGGAAATCAAAGGTTTTATTAGGGAAAAAATATATTACTTTTTTGTATAAAAATTATTAAAAATGAAGTTACAAACATTTATTTTTCAAAAGAAACATCTAATATCATATCTTAGATTAAAAAAAACATTATTAGATGTATGGTAAATTTAATCAACATATCATACAATAATTTTTTTTTTACAATTGTAAATTTCTACTTCTTTTGTACGAAATATAATTTGATCCACGTTTTCACGTGACAATGATTTAAGTCTGTGTCTCCATGTGAACTTTGAAATCTTATACTTCAAGTTACTAAATAAAATAAAAATAATCAAGACTATGTTAAATAATATAATATTACATTGGATACGATTCCATTCAAAAAAAAAATTGTATATTTAAAAAGTAACAACCATGAAACATGGAGTTGGGGAACATTTTCCAACCTCTTTAACACGTCAAAAGGTGTAACGAAACCAATTATGTTTCTCAAACTTTAAGTTATATCATTACAATAATTATAATAAAATATTATTAAAATGTATTAAAAATCAAGTGATAATAATATTATTATCAGAATTGACTGTAAATTTATTTTAGATAGTCATTGTTTAATTTGATTATATATGACAAATTGTTCTAAGGAAATTACACCATTTATAGATTTAGTGTGGACTTCGCTCATTAATATTTAATATATGACGACAAATACTTCAAATCTGTTTAATTTGATTTTGCATTTTAGTATTTTTTAATGATATTTTTCTTATAAAGTAAAAAATAATGTTGAGAAATGGTGTTTTGGAAATAAAAATTTGGTGTCATGGAAAATAAAAATAATTAGTATGTAGATGTTAGTTTATAAAGTCAAGAGATGTTACCAAAAAAATGTTTACCTATAGAGTTGTATAACCTCACGGGTTTAAAGGATACTCTTTGTTAGTTTTAATATTTGAAGGTCAACATTTAAAACAATATATTCTTATATGATACGGTCTCACTGGTCGTATTTTGTGATATAGATATCTTAATTGAGTCATTCATGAAAAAATATTACTTTTTATGCTAAAAGTATTACTTTATATTGTAAATATCGGTAGGATTGACTCGTTTCACAGATAAATATTCGTGAGATTGTCTTACAAGAGACCTATTCTTTTTATTTTATAGTATAAAATAGATCATATAGAGGTAAAATCTAATTATAATATATTTTTAAGAAAATATTTTTAATTAATGTACAATAAATTTGATTTATTTCTAATTTTACCGACAGCCAAACTAAATAGGGTTTGTGGCATAATATATCACCACATACCATTTGAAATACAATTAAAAAAGAACGTACAGAAATGAGATTTTTATAGCGTATTATATTTGTTTTTCCACACATTTAATAAAAAAAATTGATAAAAAGATATAAAAAATGGTAAATCATCAACGAAAGTAAAATTTGATGATCAAAAGCCAATACAAGGCAAAGAACTTCAGAGAATTACTTAAAAAAATGAAGGGGCGGGAGCACCAGGAAACTCGCCCGCCACCGGGCCAGGGGCGGTGCCTGGCTCCGCCACTGGGTGCCACCACTGCTGCTCATAAGCTCCAGCATGGTACGGTGGCTGGAGTACTTCTGTTTCTCACATAGAGATGGCAGAAACACCCATGCACAACATTAATCAACAAAGAAAGAATCCCGGCATGGAGAAGGCGATCGGTCTCGATATATCCGGCCAATCTCCCCACCACCACCTCCGATATCTTACATGCGTAATCAAGATTCCCTTCTCTATTCCTGTAGTTTTCTAACACGCACCTTTTCCCCGACGATGCAATGGCAAAGGAACAAAGTTTCTCCGGCAAATTATAATCATATATACATATTGAGAAAATGTCAATGGGTTTACGACATAATTAATCGAATCATACTTATTATCTAAGTAATTACATACCAAGTGTTACTTGGACCCAGAGAGAAGTGACGAGTTGTCCGCTTTGGTCCGATGCCTCATGACTTTAAAATGCGTCACAAAGTGCGCATTCACTCACACTGGCTTTGATACCAACTGTGGGAACCCGTGCTCTTGATTAACGTTTAATGATCAAACAACCATGATTCGTTAATGTAAACAGCGAAAGCGATTAAAAATATTCTTTTTGGGCCTTCAAAATTTCAGGTTGACGATTAGTTTTTCTTGAAAGTATCACAATTTCGTGGTATTATGAGATTTGGCCGCAAAGGGAAGCTAGCTCCACGTTATATTGGTCTATATGCGATTGTTTAGACGCATAAGTCATTCTGAAAAAGAAAAATCACTCAATATTGTTAGGGTTAATTAAATATAACTTATTCTATAATAAGTGTTCGTTTTATAATTTGGAGCTCAACTTGAAATCAATCCAGCAGCATCACTGATTAGATTTGGAGTTAGACATACATGTCAAATCGTCAATTTTTTTTAAAAAAAACAAATTTAACATCCATTATTAAAATCCTATCTTCATATTCTTAAAAAAAATTCTCAAATATTTATTGAAATTGACTATTTGCATAACTAAAAAAATTAGAGTATATACTTGATCTATCGAGTTATACGCTAAAAATACTATTGGAAAATACTCACGTATGTATGGAAGGTTGGCTGGTTCCGTCTTTTGAAAAAACTGGGCTCAGTCATGGTTTGTTGATCTGGGCCACTCATTCGGCCCACTTACACTAAGATTCGCATTTTCTTCCTTAATACCCATGCTGGCGCTCAGAAGATATTATAGTTTGAAGATAAGAGATCCTTGTCAACCTTACAATCCGATCATCTTCTCAATTTCCAAATAAGTGAAGGGAAAATTCTGAAAATGTGGTGAAATCTTTTTTTATATTCAATAAGAAAAGATAAAATAAAGCTGTAGTTATGGCCGCCACGGTATCCACAGCTACAGCTTCATCTCATCTTCCCTTCTCCAGTAGCTCACAGTCAATCACTCGTCTTTCCTCTTTCCGAACGCTCTCTTCATGCTCAAACAACGTCAACAAATTCTTCCGGAGGACGCACCCGCCACCTACGAGGTTGGCGGCGGCGTGAAGTGCATGGCGGTGACGGCGGAGAAGGAAACGAAGAAGAAAAGTGGTTACGAGATTTACACTCTGACTAGCTGGTTGTTGAAGCAAGAACAGGCGGGGACCATTGATGCTGAGCTTACCATAGTTCTTTCGAGCATTTCAATGGCTTGCAAGCAAATAGCTTCACTTGTTCAGAGGGCTAGCATTTCTAATCTCACTGGTGTTCAGGGTGCCGTTAATGTTCAAGGGGAGGATCAGAAGAAACTCGACGTTGTCTCCAATGAGGTTCACCTTTTCCCCTTCTAATAGGAAAACTAATCGACCATACTTGATTATTTTACGGGATTTAAACCGTTTAAAAGAGATTTTAGCTGAAAATGAGACCCGGCCCTTTTCAGTAAAAGAAAGCTGTTAATTTCAATAGCATCTTAAATATTAATTGAATTTTGCTTGTAGATTCGTATACTTTTTTCCATTGCAATCGCAACTTACAGCTATTTTAGCAATTGGCGGGTTCTTGTTTGGGGACGGGTCTTATATGACGCCTCCAACTGTTAGGTGATAAAGATTCTGAATTGTTTTGAAACAGGTGTTTTCTAATTGTTTGAGGTCAAGTGGAAGAACCGGGATAATTGCATCGGAGGAAGAGGACGTGCCAGTGGCTGTGGAAGAGAGTTATTCGGGCAACTACATTGTGGTATTCGACCCTCTTGATGGATCCTCCAACATTGATGCAGCTGTGTCCACCGGGATCCATCTTCGGGATCTACAGTCCGAATGATGAGTGCCTTGCAGATATTGAAGATGACTCAACGGTAAATTGCAATGCATTTCTTGCAAGTCTATATTTCTTATGATTCAATCCATTTCCTTCATTTGAGTATAGGATTTAAAGATGGGAAGTAGATGGAAAGTAAATGAAAAGTTAAGGAAAAAGATACTAATTAGTTACGTTTTGAACTCTAGCATAAAGGCTTTAATTCGTATTCCAGGTTACAAGTAATCTGATGGTGGAATGGCACCAAAACATGTGGAAGTTGTGCTTATTTTCTGAAAATGTTGTATACAAATCCGATGTTTGTTCCTTATTGGATATGAACTCTCACTCTTCAATAAGAGACATGCGTCATATCAAATATTGACGGGGTCATAAGCCGGACCCAAATAGTCCAACATTAATTTTTTTTTATTCGGTTCTTAAGAATCGACGTCTTTCCGATTCAGATACTGTTGACTTAGATTATCATTAGTTGTCACTTATGATCAAGCATGCTAAGTTCTAGCTTCGTAGCTATGTGCCGAAGCCAACTTGTCAAAAAACACTTATTGCTTGGAAAATGTATTTTTCGCAGCTTGACAACGCGAAACAAAGATGTGTCGTGAATGTGTGCCAACCTGGAAACAACCTTCTTGCAGCAGGATACTGCATGTACTCAAGCTCAATAATATTTGTCATCACCTTAGGCAATGGAGTGTTTGCCTTCACCTTGGATCCCATGTTTGGGGAATTCGTTCTCACCCAAGAAAACATCCAAATTCCGAAAAAGGGGAAGATTTACGCCTTCAACGAAGGGAACTACCAATTGTGGGACGATAAGTTGAAGAAATACATAGATGATCTGAAGGATCCTGGCCCGAGTGGGAAGCCTTATTCGGCTCGATATATCGGTAGTTTGGTTGGTGATTTCCATAGAACTCTGCTTTATGGTGGGATTTATGGCTATCCTAGAGATAAGAAGAGCAAAAATGGGAAGCTGAGGCTTTTATATGAGTGTGCACCAATGAGCTTTATAGTGGAACAAGCTGGTGGGAAAGGTTCTGATGGACATCAGAGAGTTCTTGATATTCAGCCAACAGAGGTGAGTAATGATCTAAGTATAATGAAATTATAAGTTTAAAATGTTTCTTCCCCTAAAAACTCTCCAAAACCTCTTCCCTGTCGAAAATATGGATGAACTCGAGATGATTGCTCGTCGATTCGATTCGATTCAGTTGTATGGCTAGCATGAGGCATTTGCTATATCATGCATGTTTTAAGGTTTTGGATAGGATTCTAATACGTTGCTGATTCTCTTTTACAGATACATCAGAGAGTTCCATTGTACATTGGAAGTTTGGAAGAGGTCGAAAAATTGGAGAAATATTTAGCTTAAATGTAATTGTGGAAAAAGGTTACAATTTTTGCATTACATCAAATATAGAATTGATGTGCTTTCACTACTCTCTCAAGAAGTGATTTTTATTAGAATCTCTGTAAAATATATTGAGATGTGGAGGAAACCAGTGTTGAATTGCTCGAAAAGAATTAATTGTTTATCTATGTAATAAATGTTTTCAAAAATGGCATATTTATACTATATTATACTATATTATCATGCGAAACTCTTAGAGTAACTATTTTAGAGAACATCAAAATATTTAATTTCATAATTACCCTTCTTACCATATTAAAATTTCATCAAGTCACTCTATATTTTAAATGCCCAAAGCTAAACAAAAGTTCTCTTTTAAATCAAACAATTCTTCTATATTGAAAATAATTTCGTGCTAATTGTTTAGTATTATTTTATCAAATAATAATAACAAATGCAACACTTGTGTATATTTTACTAGTATAAACTATGATGGAGAGGAACTATTATAATTATTAATTTACATTGATTTTACCATCATTTATTAAATGAAATAACAATAAAATTATCATTAAAAGTATTTTATAATCTATTTTATTTTATTAAAGTTGAGGATATGATATTAACCATATAAGAAGGACACAAACTATATTTTCCAATTTTACTTTTATATAATACTAATATTGCACTTTTTTTGTAAAATGTCAACACACACTTTTATTTTTTTATTTCAACAATTCAAATATCGATTTAATCTCTCCATAATTTATTAAATTTCACTTTAATACATTAATAATGATAAAAAAGACTTGTACATACATATCGCGTGTGAAGAATAACCAATATATATGAATCTCGAGATCTGGTTATAAATTCCAAAAAAAGTTTTTAGTATAAAAATATTATATTTATTGTCTGTTTCCTCTTTCTTTTTCTATTTATTTTTTAAAAAATAGACACCATGTTGCGATTGTTAAAAATTTGCAGCCAAAGAAATATTGTTCACACAATTTTCAATATTGCGGATGGATGATATAAGCAGGCCCCAATTCACACACAGACACACACTGAGGAAGATGGCTGAAGCAGTTCCGAGGTTGCTGACATGGAACCGCCTCGGCTCAGCCTCTTCTTCCATCTCTCGCCTCGGTTCTCTCCATATCCACCCGCTATCACACGGCGGCAAAGAATCACTCTCCACCGCCAATCTCAGCCGCGGAGTCACCTGCAAAGCCATCGAACTAGAATCAGCAGCCTTCGCCACCCCAGCGGCACCAAAGAGAAATAGCAGATATGAAATCGAGAACTTAACGACATGGCTTTTGAAGCAAGAACAGGCCGGCCACATAGATACAGAACTAGCAATTGTTCTTTCCAGCATTTCCTTGGCATGTAAGAAAATCGCGTCTTTGCTGCAAAGATCCAATATCATCAACCTCACCGGAGCTCAGGGAACCATGAACATCCAGGGTGAAGATCAGAAGAAACTCGACGTTATCGCAAACGAGGTAAAACCAGTTTCAAATTTCATTTATCTGCATTTTCAACACACCGATAAAACCCGGAAACATAATTAATTAGGATTCAAGAACAAATGCATGCATTAAATTGAGTAATCTGCTACGATGTTTCAGTTGTTCTGCAGCAGTCTGAGATCCACTGGGCGGACAGGGGTTATAGCATCGGAGGAAGAAGACGCGCCAGTTGCTGTTGAAGAGACGTATTCTGGCAATTACATTGTGGTTTTCGACCCCATTGATGGCTCTGCTAATATTGACACTAGCTTGACTACAGGCTCCATTTTCGGGATATACGCTCCCGATAAGCAATGCCTATTCGACATAGACGATGATTTTACGGTAAAGTCTCGGGAACTCAGATTTAGAAGCAGTCTTCATTTGTAATTTGTCTGACTTCACTCTATTATTTTATGGTTTGATTCGTATTTCTTTGTTGTTCAAGATTTTCCTAGAAAATCCAGGTTTCAGTGACATAGTATATACAGGAAAAAAAACTGCGTGGGGATCTTTAGTACTTCTTTAACATACGAGGATTTTTGCAAATTTCAAATTTTATTGGGATAATAAGATGTAGCCCATAATTTTCGAAGTCTACATTGTTTTCATTGCGTGTGCAAAGGTTTAATGAATTCTTGGTGGACCTGATCAGAACTTAAATAAGTAAAATAAATTATATATAAAAATTGAAAATTTGATGCGCTAACGACTTCATTTGATCCAAAAAGCTCGCTCAAGAACAAGAGAAGTGTGTGGTCAGCGTTTGTCAGCCGGGAAGCAACTTGCTAGCGGCAGGTTACTGCCTCTACTCGAGCTCAATAGTCTTCAGCCTCTCCATAGGCAGAGGCGTGCTTGCCTTCACGCTCGATCCAGCCTATGGTGAATTCGTTTTAACACATGAAAACATCAGGATTCCGAATACTGGAAAAATTTACTCCTTCAATGAAGGAAACTATGACCTGTTCGATGAAAAGTTGCAGAAATACCTGGATGACTTACGAAAGCCGGGCTCCAATGGCAGGCCATATTCCGGTCGGTACATAGGTTGCCTTGTTGGTGAGATTCATAGGATGTTACTGGTTGGTGGAATCTATGGGAACCCGAAAAACAAGAAGAGCAAGACTGGGAACCTGAGGCTCTTGTATGAGTGTGCACCAATGAGCTATTTGGTCGAACAGGCAGGGGGAAAAGCAACAGATGGATGCCAGAGAATACTTGATATTAAGCCAGATCAGGTAAAAGAACTGAGACCCAAAATGGCAAAATAGATCAACAATACATTTCTATAAAATTTTGCTATCATTTTCTTCCTTCGTTTTCGATTAAAAGAAGATAACATTGGTCCTCTCACATCTACTTCATAAGTAGTAGTGAGAGGACTCTGAAAGCTAATGCACTCATATTAATGTCGTATGTTTCGTAACAGCTTTACAAACAATTGTGGAACAAATAGTAACTTATATGGATTCTCCTAACTATTAAACTCATATTTTAAGTTTAGGTTTTGCTTCTTATAGGCTAACAGATACTTGTAGTGTTTCAAGATACTAAATTGATCCAATATGTTTGTCTTGTCTGATTTTTTTTTTTCAGGTTCATCAGCGTACACCGATATTCATCGGCAGTCCAGACGAAGTTGAGAAACTGGAGAAGTTTTTACAATAGAAGAAAATTCTGTATATAGGACTTGGAAAATCTAACAATATATAGATTGAGAACGTGAGTTTTGATAAATTTTCTCATGTACTTAAACGTTGTAGCAAGATTCAATGAATTCTTGAATTCTATTGCTTCGATGACTAAATTATGTTCGTTTATTAATTTCTATATTTTCTCTGTTTCCTTTGCCGTGCGTTCCAATATAGAAAGTTTTATCATCGTAGGATTTCAATTTTATCAGTGTATATATGTCTAAGTTTTAAGAGAGATTACTGGTTGCATAAAATGGTGGGCAAGCTCAAATCCAATATTATTCATATTTTTATATTGAAACCTCAAGTTTGAATGTCTTCAATTAGCTAGAAATCGAAGTATTTTTGGTAAGCAAATACTTTGAATTATCGTAGTTTAAATTTGGATAAATGTATCCGAAGATTTACATAGATTATTTACAAATACAAAATGGGTAATTTATTATTTTTAAAAATATTATATTTATTTTAATAAACAAAATTATATTGAGAAGAAATAAATTCCAATGGTTCCTGCCACACCGCTTTACCCAGGAAGCATTCAACGAATCAACCAAAAGAATCTGAGTAGCCAATTCCACAGTCCGCTTTTGGGGATGGAATTGTGATTATTATTATAATGTAGCTCAAGACAATCTATAGTGCATTTTAGACTTTTCTTGGGACACGATTAGAATAAACACTCATTTGCTAAAATTTATTTGTCGGTGGTCATCCCTATTATCTAGACGAATTATTGCTAGAATCGTGTAGACAGACAAATTCAATTGTTCAAGTTTCTCAGACTGATTGACCAACGCTATCATCCAAATTTACAGACCAAAATTTTATATTTGAAGGAATCAGGCCAAATCTTGATATTAGTATTTTGATTTCGACCCTTCCGGTGGTCCTTCCCGCAGATGATCAAGAAAACCAAATTATAAAAATATCCCCCAGTCGTCCTCTCATAACACGGGTCCACACATCGTGCTGTCATCTCTATATCCATACTGTGTGCTTTTCTGTCTGTATGTTTTGTGACCAATATGGATGTAAATGGAACTCCTATACATACAAGTCAAGTGTATGTATAACTCGGGCACTGGACCGTTGCATATAAGAGTCAACAAGACAAAACGGGCACGCGGGCATTAATTCTCCTACTCCTTTTTCCCTTTGATCTCCGCTACACGTTAGTAAGTAATTTTGAGAATAAATTGATTTTTTGTTTAAGAAAAGTATTTATTTACGATTTATTCAAAAAAAGATTAGCGCACAATGCAAAGTTGTTGAACAGAGGAATCTTGTTTTCAGTTTCATACGGAAGACAACTTTAATATATATTACTAAAATTATAAAGCTGATTAGTTACATATTATACAGAAGATGTAATAAATGATGGTGATACTACGTACCAACACTGTGAGCAAGGGAGATATAATCGTGTAGTTATATTATGTTGCTTTGTTCGGGTGTTTTCTGTAAAGAGAGAGAGAGAGAGTACATAAACAAAGCCAAACTTATTTAATTTTCCCGACCTCCAAGTTGAATCTACGTACTTTATCCATTTCCCCGAGAATTTTTGCAGTCTACATCTCTCTCTGCGCTCAAAACCCAAAAAAAGAAGAAAATTGATCATTTTATATTTCACGGGTTCTTCCTTCTCAAGAAACCCTTGTGATCCCAGGATATAGGACGAGACAAGCTCGAGTTGTAGCTGAGGAACATGGTAAGATCCAGAATGGCTTCGTTCTCATCGTCAAGGGACTTGATGGCTTTCTTGTTACTGTATTTTTGCTTGAAAGCCTTGTCTGCTGATTCCAATGGATCGTTTTCTTTCAAGAATTTTGGTAAAGATTCGAACTTTACTTCACAGCTTGTTCTGTACGGTGATGCTAAGGTTGATAATGGTAGTTCGTCAGTTCAGATTTCTGGTTCAGGGGTTACTGGCGGGGGGAGGATTGTACTAAAGAATCCCATTAATCTTGTAGATGTGGGCTTGAGGAAGAAGATGTCTTTTTCAATCTATTTTGTTTTTTCTATGCCTAGGGAACATGGGAATGGATTGGCTTTTTATATGGTTCCTAGTGGATTTATTTTGAATCCTTTTGATGTGAGAAAACATCAGTTCCTTGCTATAGAATTTGATACCTTTAAGGATGAGAAGTATGGCGATGTGAATGATAATCACGTCGGGGTTGATATTGATAGTATGGTGTCGGTTAAGGTCAGTAATGTTTCATCGTTTCATTTGGAGCTGAATAGTGGGGAAAGATTACAAGCTTGGATCGATTATGAAGCCAGTTCTGAAAGATTTGAAGTTAGGTTGAGTAAATTAGGTGCCGATAGGCCAGTCGAACCAGTGCTCTTTTACTCCATGGACTTGTCCAAAATGTGGGAAGGGATTGATGTCTCAGTAGGATTAAGCTCTTTAAATG